>NC_133662.1:269879943-270509943 GCF_037893015.1 Macrotis lagotis | reverse complement strand
TGGATGAAGTGGAATGGTGACCAACAGGATGTTTATTCCAATGGACTGGGAAACTTGGCCATGGCATAGCCTGCAGGAATCATCTACAAGTTATTAAGCAAGTTGAGTTGAGGGGAAGAGAAATTCCCAGTGTGTGGACCCAATACACCTCTAAGAAACAAAGGTAGGACTGATAGGAGGCACAGAAGAGGAATATCAAGGAGAGTCATTAACTTGAAGGCAATCACAGAGTAGAAAACCTAGGCTGGTGGAAATAGCAAGAAAAAGGCCATTTTCCCCCAAATTACCTTCCCAATTCATGGCTCTCCACAGATGCTCTAATACGAATGGCTATTTCTTTATATTTCCATCAAACTGAATTTTGTCTCATGTACAATGAGGTCAGAAGCTAGAGACATATCTAAATGTGGAGCTCAGCAGCAAATTCATCTCTGCCTAAATGTTAAGCATTTGCTACCTCAGGACTCAGAGCCGTTGTGATTGAACCTAGGCATGCTTAGCTCTGATGAACCCCTCAAAACTGAAGACAACCAATCACATGGACCTAGGGCACCTTCATGTTGTTCCCTAGGCTTAAACAAGCTAATCATTGTGATAATATTTTGAATTTATATTCTTTGCCCCTAACACGGTAGCAAGCCAATAGAAGACAGGTAAATACTTAAGATTTCATGGTTCATAGGGATCCCCAAATTAAAAGAGTGCACAATCCTGACCCTTGATTGGGGGGGATAGCACCATAAACTAGAGAATAAAACCATCAGGTCATAGATTTAGTCCTACAAAGGACTTCTGAGACAAGTCCAATCTGTTCCATCTCATAGCGACCCATAGGGACCAAAAGATGAAGCTGGGAGGAGCTAGCTCTTGTATGGCCAAGTCCAGATGGGAACCCAACCCACTGCACATGATGATCCAAAAATCTATTTAATAATGGTGAATTTTTCTGAATGCTTGAATAGATCCATGAACTTATCAAAGCAGCTGTTCACCTCAATAAGTAGTGAAGTAGTCACCCAAGTCCCCACATGCCTGCTCTGCCTCAACATCTCTACCTCCACAAAGTCTCTGCAGTCTCTCAGGTCACAGGACACCTGATGACTTCATCTTGGTCTCATGACGAGTCATAAAACATCAACTAGTGAAGAAGACCTGGTTCTAATCTCCTCTCAGACCCTTTGGAGTTCAGAGACTCTGGGCAAATTGCCTAATGTTTTTAAACTCCATTTCATCATGTGTTATATGTAAATAATGAAAGCATTTCAGGGTAGTGGAGAGGGTTTTAAACTTGTCTCCCTTGACTTGTCTGGAGGCGGGTAGCTGACTCAGTGGATAGAGTATTGAGTTTGGAATCAGAAGGACCTGGGTTCAAATTGGGCCTTAAACACTTAACATCTTAGCCAAGTCATTTAACCTTGGTTTCCCTAAATAATTCAAAAATAGAAATAGTAAGCACCCATACATCCCAGGGTTGCTGGGAGGGTCAAATGAGATAATATTTGTAAAGTTCTTAGCCCAATATCTGGTACTTTTTAGTTGTTTAATGTCTGTTTCTTTCCTTCTAATCTTCTTTCCAAGAGATTTGATTTCCAGCTAAAGGCTATTTCTCAGGGATACTGATAATATAGCCAGAGCCATTAATACCCTGTCCCAGGTCTGAGTTACTCAAAACTGCTACAAATAATCATTAACAACTTGTGTAGGCATGATTCTCAGCATCCTTTAGCATGATCATACCCTCACCCAAGCAATCAGAGGCAATGTTCCTACCCAGGGCTTTCCTGACACAGCTCTTCTGCTCTTTCCACTGCTCCACACAGCCACAAGTGGAATCATTCTAGAACTGCCAATCTTCTTCTTCCCTAAGCTCTCCACCATACACCATTGCCAATTTTCCAGAAAGATCCTCACCTTCCAACTATTCAACAGCATCGCTTACACCAAGATTAATGGGGCTCCCCTTTTTCTCTGACCAGGGTGCTGATAGCACCCCACTGATTCCATTTCCCTTTCTTCTCTTTTACAAAGAAGGTAATTGAAGTCTTTTTAAAAAATGGGATCTGTTGAAATTCCCTAGCCAGGGAAGTGGTGAGGACAGCTCCAATCAATCCCTATTTACAATCTCACAGGATGGTCCTCTTGACAATCAATTAAATGATCCCACTGCCTCCAATTTTGTTGTCTCCCTGTGATTTCCTGTACTTCATATTCAGTGCTCACCTCTCCTGTCTCCAACATGAGGATATGGCATTCCTACTGTTGATATGGGTATTGGAGAAAATATACCAGCTCATGATATGAAGCATGAGAAATTCAGTGAATTTTCCAAGACTTAGATCCTAAGGGGCTTAGTCAATTAGTAATGCCTTTTGGTCTAAAACCAAGAATCCCAGGATCACTTGCACCCCAGGATCATTGAACTATAGATTAAGGGTTAATATGAACTCTAGAGAGAGCATTCAGCCCATCTTTTTCATTTTCCAGATGAAGAAACTACAGTGCAAAGAAATGTGACTTTTCCAGGCTCTCCCAGTTGGTAGGTATCCAAGGCAGTATTTGAGGCTAAGGTCTTCCTGCTTCCAAGTCCAGGACTTTATCACAACTCAGTCTGGTATCAGTGCTCTTCCTATGGAATATTGCTCTCCTCCCCATTGGCTTCCATTTTCTGAGTAATCGGGATTCTCTTCCATGAGTATTGTTCCACATCCAACAAGGATGGCATTGCTCCAACTCTGGCCTATGAATAGAGAGAATTCATAAGCCATCTGAGAGGGTGAGCTTCTCAGATCAATGTAAAACACTGTTCTTGGCCAAGCAAATCTACCCTCAGAAGGAATGAGACCCAACCCTACTGTGAGTGAGGAGTTTTCCTTGATTGTGCTGGGGGATAATTCTCTACATCTCTGTTGCCTGTTGATAGGTGATGGGAAAAAATAGAAGCTGTACTCCTAACTTCTTTTGAAGCCTTCTGAACTCTGCACCTGAGACAATCCGTGTATGGAACCCTTAGGGGCAGATGAACTCCTTTGGCACATATCAGGTGATGCAAGGGCTTAAAAGTGGACGTGATCCAAGATGACCCACCCTGGAGAAATAGTCTCCACCCATAAGAATGATCCTATTCCTCTGTGAATGGGCAGTATCAATCTTAGTTCTTTGTGCTCTCCCTCTGGTCACTCTATTGAACAGGATGTAGGCATTTTATGATATTCAAGATCCCCTCTGGGCCACCACATTAAGTTGTGGTGCTTCCTAGCCCCCGATTACAATTTAGGGGATGTCATGATAAGTTGTCTTATACCATTTGACTCCTAAGGCAGCAACGAGCAGAAGTCTCAGAGAGGTGAATTTAGGCTTGGTGGAAGGAAAGATTTCTTCATAATCGGAGCCATTTCAAAGTAAAATGGGAGGCCGTGGATGTAGACATCAGAGCTCCTGAAGTGTCATAAAAGTTCTTGAATGTGTCCTAGAAGAGATTCTTTAGGGGGTATGGTTTGGACCTGATGGCCACTAGGGTCCCTTCCAGCTCTGAGATTCTAGGACTTTTGCTCGGTAATGCAGTGACTGGCTCTTGGAAGGATCTCAGCTGTGGGGGTCCTTCTTCCTCTCTGCTTCCATGCATGCCCCAGAAATAAATTGTTGCTCCACCATGAATTAATTTTCCCTCCCAAGATACTATAATTATAAGAGTACAAGAGTCAACTGAAGGGAAAACTTAGTTAAAAACCATTTATCAGGGGCGGCTAGGTGGCGCAGTGGATAAAGCACCGGCCTTGGAGTCAGGAGTACCTGGGTTCAAATCTGGTCTTGGACACTTAATAATTACCTAGCTGTGTGGCCTTGGGCAAGCCACTTAACTCCATTTGCCTTGCAAAAAAACCCCTAAAAAAACCCAACATTTATCAGACCCCTACCATGGGCCTGGCACTCTGGAAGTGATGAGGATACAGCACTGCTGTTGCCATCTCAATGGATTTTCTCCTTAAACTGTATTAAATCCTTGATCTATTAAGATCACAGCTAGTCTAGTATCTTCCAGAGCATCTCCAAGTCCATCATAGGTTAACTGGCTGAAATCTGACTGGAGTGACCATTACCAGGAGAGATCAGAGGAGGGGAAAAGCTTCACAGCAATAAGAAATAGGGACTATTTCACTATTGAAGGCTTAGGCTATTAGCTCCTTGAGGGCAAACATTGTTTCTCTGCCTCTTTAAAAAAGCATCTCCTGTCAAACTTGAGCAATGATTTTACTAAGTTTTAAGTGACCAGGTGAACCAAGAAGGCCAGTGGATCACAGAACCAGTGAGCAGCACTGCTGAGCTCTGTTCTAGAAGAGAATCATGGCACTGGAAGGGGCCTCGTTAACCAACAGACCCAACCTTGGAGCAATGACAAGGTTCTGGAGTTGGGGTCAAAGGATCTGAATTTCAATTTTATCTCTGCCCTTTGCCCCCCACATGTCCTCGGTCAGGTTACTGACCATCTTGGGGGTCATGGTTTTTTTCTTTCTAAAAGGAGGGAACTTCTATTTCTGGAGCTCTGATCCAGTCATCTGAAAGACCCTTCCAAGGAAGGAATCCCTGGAACCTTCAGCAATGAGGAGGGCCCATCTTCCAAGACAGCCTACCTTCCTTTGGGGTAGTGCTAATTGGGAGGAAGATGTTCTGGATTATTCAATTCCAACTGAGTTCTTACCACCTGCTCCCCCACCCCCCACTCCTCCATCTGCCTCATGGGGCCAATTGGAAGAAGGCCATCTCCACTGCCCATATTTTCAAAGACAGCTCTCTTTTCCCCACATACACCCCAGGGGATCTTCATTCCACATGAAGAAGGGGTCCTAACAGCAGTTCTTACCCATTCATTCAGAATCACCCCCTACACACACACACACACACAGTCACACACTCACATGCTTACACTCTTGGGCACACACATGCACACACACATGACATGCATGCTCAAACATAGATGTTCACACATATCGACACACTCACAAATATGTACTCACAATACCTTCACATATATGTACACACATGCTCACACACAAACACACACATAGCATATACGCTCATATGACACAAATATATACTCACAATACCTTCACACTAACATCAACACACACATACTCACAGACACATCCACAACACAGTCACATGCTCACATGCTCTCTGGCACACACACACTCACAAACAGACACTATAACATACACACTCAAACCCATATATTCACACCCATATACATATCCTATAACACACTCACAAATATACACACACAAAGTCACATGGAATACACACACACGACACTCTCACATGCTTTCTTGGCACAAAACACACACTTACACATATAATGTCCTCCCACTCAAACCCAGATGTTCACACCCATATACATATCCTATAACACACTCACAAATGCCTCCTCAATGCCCTCATACACACACAGACAAACACCCCCAGTCACACACACACATCCACTCATCCACTCACACACACAGTTTTGAGTCCCTTGGACAAGACACTGTGGAAAATATTTGTGCTGCCTGTTCAGCAGATTGTGTTTGTAGCTCATGTGTTCTGAACAGATTGTCATCTTTGGATGAAGAATCCTCAATGTTCTTAGGGAGCAAAGGTCAGTCCTGCTCAGGGAACAGTCTCCTCAGCTGAAAGGGAGCGCCTCCAAGGACAAGATGGGGGAGAGGGGGAGGGTGGCCCCAGCTTCTGAGCATCCATCCCATGGACACTTCCCCATAGTGTGACCCTCTGAAAGGGCTCTCCCTTTGGGACTCTGAGTGGTCCAAGGAAGGTTTGAGCTTTAGGCCCAGCTCATGCCCTTGTTTGAGTTTGTCCATGGGGGCTCCTGGGCTTCTGGGAAGAGCCTCCCCTAGTCAAGGACAGACTCTGTCAGTCTCATGTTCCCAATTCAGAGCATGACCATGGGAACCCTTCAGTTTAAGAAGATCAAGATCGAGTAGAATGTAGGGGCAGCACAGCATCATGGAAAGGGAATTCAGCAAGCCCTGGGTTCAAATCCCACTTCAGTCATTTACTGCCCATGAGCCTTTTTGAGTCTTGAATTTCTCATTTCTTAAATGAGAGGATTGGATCCAGCATCCTCCAAAGTCCCTTCCAGGTTTAAAAATGTGTTCCTATAAATGTGAAGAATTTGACTCTGCACCATTGCTAGTGATGGTCTCCTCATAACTCTCCTATTAGCAAGCATTATTATCCCCATTTTATAGATGATGAAACTGAGGCCCAGAGTCAGTCAACAGGCATTTCTTAAGCAGCTCCTAAGTCCCAAGCCCATGTAGGTGTTAGAGATGCAAAGGAAAGCTACAGACAGTCCCCACTCTCAATGAACTCCCAGTAAACTACAGACAATTCTGTACAAAGCTGACCTAGTCAGAATTCGCCAGGGCTACTCAGCAGTGGAAGGAGGCATCAGTAGTGAGGGAAGAGCAGAGGCTTCTTGCAGAAGGTGGGATTGTGATGAAGACCTGAAAGAAGCCAGGGATTTGGGGTGGCAGAGACAAGGGTTGAGAGAGCATTCCAGTCATAGGAAAGGATCAGTGAAAATTTCTGGAATTTGGTGATGGATGGAGTGTCTTACTGAGGGAGTAGCCAGGAGGCCAGTGTCACTAGGTCACAAAGAATGTGACGTAGAGGAAGGGATAAGAAGATGGGAGCAGTAGGGAGGGTCTGCTTAGGAGGGGCCCCAAATGTCAAACAAAGATTTCCCATTGGATCCTGGAGGATATAAGGAACCACTGGAATGTCTGGAATTGGGGGTGGGGGAGAGGAGATAATAACATGGTCTGATCTTCTTTTTAGGAAGATGGATTTGACAGCTGAGTGGAATTTGGACTGGAGTGATAAGAGACTTGTATTAGCCCAGGTCTGAGAAGAGGAGGGCTTGCACCAGGATGGGTGGCCGTGTTAGAAGAGAGAAGGGAACACGTGCAAGATAGGTCATAACTATAGGCCTTGACAACAGACTAGATTTGAGGAGTGAGAGAGAGACAAGAGTCAAAGCTGATACCTAGGTTATGAACCTAGGGGACTGGAACAATGGCAATACCCTCAAAAATAAAAACATTGGAAAGGTGTTAGAGTCTTCAAGGAAAGAGAATGAGTTCAGTTTGGAACATCTCAAGTTTAGGACACATATGGCACATCCAGTTTGAGATGCCCAACATGCAACAAAGATCAGAAAGAGAGCTTGGGACCAAATAAATAGATCTGAGAATCATCTGAATAGAAATAATCATTGAATCCACAGGAACTGCTGAGAAAACCAAGTGAAAGGGAGAAAGAAGAGGACCCAAAAACAAACACTGGGGAACATTGACCTTTAGCAGGTAGGGCCTGGATAAAGATCTAGTAAAGGAGACAGAGGAGAGGGCAGAGAGGCAGGAGGAGAATCAGGCTAGAGTGGTGTCCTGAAAACCTAGAGAGAAGAGGGTGATCAACAGTGTCCAAGGCTGCAAGGAGATCAGGGATGAGGACAAGAAAAGGTCTTTGGATTTGGCAACTAAGAAATCCCCGGTAACTGGAGAGAAGAGTTTCAAGGGAATGTTAGGCCAGAAGTTGGATTGTATGGGATTCAGAAGGAAGAGAGAGGAGAGAAAATGGAAACACCTATTGGAAGCCATCTTCTCAATGAAATTCGCTTGCAAAGGGAGAAGAGATGGGAATGGTAGGTAGTGGAGATGGAAGGGTCAAGTGAGAGTTTGGGGGAAGATCAAGGAGAAAAGGGCATACTCATAAGCAATAGACAGGAAGAGATTGAAAATGAGTGAGAGAGTGGGGATGACAACAGGGGAGATTGGGGGGCGATAGGATGGAATTGGTCTTTGGCCAGGACTAAAACCATTTCTCCATGTAAGACTGGGATGAAGGAAAGAGATGGGCAGAAGGCACTTGAGGGATGGATGATGAGGAGGGGAGAAGAGGGAGTTCTCATCAAATGACCTGAACTTTGTTGGTGAAATATGAAGCAAGTGCCTCAGCTGAGAGTGTGGGGGAAGGGGAACCATGGGATGTTTGAGGAAGGATGAGAGCCTTGGTTAAAGCACATGTGGTGAGTGGGAAATGGCACTGAATAGGGAGGTGTAGGATTATCTAGCAGCAATGAGGGGCTAACTGAGGTTATATAGCATACACTTAGGGTGGTGCCAGTCAGTTTTGTGATATTCGCTTGTGAGGAGGAGTGGGTGCTGGTAGATACCCAAGACAGCATTGAGAAATCAGGGGCCTTACAAGCATGATGACGATTCACCAAGGTTTCATGGTAAGGAAGAGAGCAGAGTGTGGGTGGTGCAGGGGCGAGGGATGGATGACCTGGGAAAGTACTGATGGGCCAAGGAATTGGAGGGAGTAGTAAGAACAAAGAAGAGGGTTTAGAGTCACAAAGATAATGACTTTGCTAAGGTCATACATTGAGTAAATAATCTTAGCCCCTCTTTGATCCTCTTTTTTTCCTCTTAAAATGCCTTTAAAATTGTTGTCCTGAACTTCCCTTTCCAGCCTTAGTTTATTGCAAGATTGATTAATGTTATTTTTTATGGGACTGTGCTTCTCCCTTGTCTTATTGTCTGTTTCCTGGCTTTGTGCCCCTACATATCCATGGTGCATTGAAGAAGCATTGCTCCCTTCAGACAAATCTCATCCTCCCCACCCCCCCTGAATTGTTTCCCTTTGTGACTTCTGTATTTTATACTTGAGAATCTCTCTTGGGCTCATCTAAGAGATATATAAATAGAAAAGGAGGAAGGCCAAGAAGCTGTAAGAGTGACGGTCAGCCCCACAGACTGTCCTCGAAACCAGGTGATGTTAGAGACCTAGAGGAAGGCTTCCAGGAGGTTGGATGAGATTTTTTGGTAGATTTATGGGAATTTTGGACTACATGGGCAAGACTTGGAAAGAACGAGAATTTGAGGAAAGGTGGGGATTTTGTAATTGGAGGAGGAGCCACCAATCTAGCAAGAAAATGAGGTTTGCGTGTCATCCCAATTCTACTAGAATTGTTCTTCATCGTCCTCCAACAGACTATAACATTCATTTTTTTTTGTTTTTTGAAAGGCAATGGGTTTAAGTGACTTGTCCAAGGCCACACAGCTAGGTGATTATTAAGTGACTGAGGCCGGATTTGAACTCAGATTATCCTGATTCCAGGGCTGGTGCTCTATCCACTGCACCACCTAGCTTCCCCTCCAATAGACTATAAACTGTTGGAGTGCAAGGGTTGGTTCTATCCATCTTGGGTTCAATGGTCATATAGTAGATGCTCCGTCAAAGTATGCTGAATGAAGAATAAACTCTGGGATGGAGACTAGAGTCCGCAAGAGTCTGGGAAAGTCATCTTGGTCAGAAATCCACTGAGATTTCTGTTTGTTTTATTTCTTTTAGGGAGATGAGGAAATATGGCTGGGCAAAGTGGGAATTAGGGGCAGGGGAAAACTGAAAAGGCCGTGAGGGGCATGTCCTTCACACTTTTCTTGATTTGATTTTCTTCTTTTCTTGATGTATTAATCTTGATGGCTTGGAACTGAAATATTAAAATGTTTCTCTTTTACCTGAGCTCCTCAGGTGCTGTGCTCACTCCTAGATTTCATCCACTCACCTACCTACCCATCAGTCCAGTCACCCATCCATCCATCCATCTGTCCGTCCATCTATCCATCCATCCATCCATCCATTCTCCTGAGAGCTAGAGGGTTTCCAGAGATTTTCCTTGGAATCCAACAACCATCAGATAGTGGTACAGGTCAGAAGAGGCAACAGAGAGTAGAAGGAGCTGTCTGGAAGTTTCCAATAAAGGGCAAGATCCCTTTTATTTCCCAGTCTATTAATGTCCCTGCCTACCCAGGAAGCTTGGAAACAAACTGGGACAATTGTTCTTGTCCAGGCAAGTTTGTGTGGGTATTTGTTTGTTCTAAAAATGTCTGTGACATAATTAAGAGATATAGTTCAGTTGGAGCTTTGTTGGGCTCCCAGGGAGCAGGACATAGATGTAAAGGATAAAAATTACAGACCTAGATTTTAGCAGGAAGAGAAAACTTCCTAACAATGTCCCAAAATGAAATGGATCCCTTTACCAAAGTAGAGAGTTCTCTGACAATGGAAGCCTCCAAGAAGGGACTGGCCATCTCCTGGATTTGTTGTAGAGGGAATTCTTGGTCAGGTGTGGATGGGGCCAGATATTCCCTGGGATGCTAGAGACAGCATGGGATGAGAGCTGTTATGGAGCTATAGCCCTGAGTCTGAATCCCACCCCGATTCTTATTACCTGTGAGATCCTGGACAAGTTATTGCACCTTTACCATAAAATAAGGGGATTTTGACTCAATGGCCACTAAAGTTCCTTTTGCCTTTGTGTCTATGTCCATATAACTAGGTGACCTCTGACATCTCTTCTATGTTGCTCTGAATTTCTCTATGCAAAGCCCACACTGAGTCTATGATTCTCTTAGAGGGGAAAAAAGTGAATGCCTTGGCATAGGTGGGTAGATACAAAAAGGGAATGCTGATCAGGGTGAAGAAAATAAGCACACACTCGTGTTGGCTCTTTATTGGTGGGAGCAAAACTCTCATTTTGAAGTTAACCAAAGTTGATGCCAGAGGAAGGTTTTCTCTCTGGGCAAGGAGGATAAATGCTTCAGAAATAGAGAACAAGCTTGTTGCCTTCCAAAGAATGGTTTAAGTCTCTTCTCTCCTTCTTCTCCTCCCTTTCCTTCCTGACATTTTTTCCCCCAACCTTCCTTTTCTCCTGTCTCTTCTCTCCTCTTTGTTCCTTCTCCTTTCCTACTCCCCTCCACATCTCTCTTTAATCCTGCTCTCACTTCACCTTTCGTTTTCTATTCCCCCCTTCCTTACTCTCCCCTCCTCCCTTCTTTCTCTGTCCTTTGCATCCTCTTCACTTCATTTTTTAAAATTTCCCTTCTCTTTCTTTTCCTCTCACCTTTCTTCTCTCCTTTTTCTCTTCTTCGCACTCAACCTAAAGGGGGAAAGACCATGAGTCTGGTCTTCTTTTGCATCCATTTTGAGTTCATGGACTCTGGTCAGTTTGTTATACTTTGGACTTTTGGTATCCTCTGAGAGCTAATCAAGAGATGCTTCCCTCTATGGGCATGAACCAAAACACACTGGGCTTTTTTCTTTAATAACATACTTGTGGTATTCTCCCTGGCCTGGGCTAGAATGAAGATACCCTGGCATGCTCTCACCAACTTATGAAAAGTGCATTTTCAGGAAGATCAACATAGAGAATAATGGCCTCAGAGAGGAATCGCTGGGTGATGCTGGATTAGTCGGCTTGGATGAGATGTTTTGAGAATGGAGAGACTCTAATATTGATGAATTGGAATGACATGAAATGACATAGGATGGGATAAATTAGGGCAGAATGGGATGGGATGGAATAGGATGAGAGGCAATGAAACAGAGATGGGTTGAATAGGGATAGGAATGGATTGAAACAAAACCTGAATATAATTTGATCTGTTCTGTAATTCCTAGGTGATCTTGCTAGTAATTTTGACGTCAGGAGGTTTATCAGCTCAGTGGCAATTCTACTCCAGCATTGTTTGAAAAATCGAAGACAGTTGACTTAGTAGGAAAGCTAGCTGCTTCCTCTTGGCTGACCCCTAACCTTCTTTGAATACCACTACTCTTTCCCCCCTCTTCCCTTTTGGAAGCAACCCCCCCCCAGTCAATGTCTGTTATTTTTTTTTTATTCACCTGCCTCAGAACAAAAGGAGGGAATATCTGGGACAATTCCAGCCTAATTGCAGCCTTTGTCCTGACCAGCAAGGCCTCAGACCTTTCCTTTATAGCTACTGATGCAAATGAGTATGTTCTCTCTGCTTTAGTTTTCTAACTATGTGTCAATCAAAGTTTTTGGCTGTTTTAGCCACTCCAATTTTTATGGCCGGACATGTCTCCCCACAGTCGTAAAACCTACCAACCCCTTTCCCTTTGAACCTCTTAATCTATAACATCTCTCTCGGCTGTATTTAATTCCTCTAGTGACATATGCACAAATAGTACTCCAGTGAACGATGAAGTTATCTTAAAGAATGTGGCTTATGAAACAAAAAACCAAAACAACCATAAAACATCAGGACTGGGAGGAAAAAAAGATTCATATCTCCCTTGAAAAACAAGAGGAGCAGAGGAAAATCAGTGGGCAAGACCTGAGTCCTCAACTCAGTTCTAAGCATCATCTTTGGTAGACTTTTTGCTCAGCTGAGACACATTGTCTTTCAGGTGTTTTTGTTTGCTCCTAGACTGAGACTTTTGTCCTATTGTGTTAGTAGTGGTAGTAGTGGTGGTGGTGGTAGTAGTAGTGGTGGTAGTAGTAGCAGCAGCAGCCCCAGTCGGCCTTCATATTTCTTTCTCATGCATGTATGTATGTATGTATGTCTTAAGTAGATCTTATTTGGCTTCATTTCAGATAATGGGAGGAACTGATTCTGCGGGTACTTGGTAATAAGAAATGGGGGATTTCTTTGTCCACTTCTCTGGTTACATTGACATAGTTACCTTTGTTCCACAAGAACTGTCAAAGAAGGTACTGGAATATTTGTGGTTGTCCTAATGTAATCCCAGAATGACAGAAGTCAGGAGCCAGGAGAGATCTCAGGGGCCATCTTGTACAATTCATGAATGAACCCTGGTCATACTTGACCAAGAATGTTCTCATTGAAGACCCCCAGCTCTTTAAGGAAGTCAAAAATAGATCTATGTTTCTTTAACTTCTATCCATTTCCTTTAGTTTTTCTACTTGGGGGCCAAGAAAAGAACCAGTCTAATGATCTGTTTTCTGAATAAGAATGCTCCAAACACTTGAGGACAGTTATAATGCGTTTCCCTGCCCCCTTCCCCTCTCCCACTCAAGGCTTCTTTTTCTCCAGGCTAAGCATCTCCATTTCCTTCAACCCGTACTCATATGGCAAGTCATCAGTCCCTCACCATCTTGGGCAGCTTCCTCTGGGGATCTCCAGCTTGTCCACATCCTTTCTCAAATCAGGAACCCATCTCTGTGCAAAGTAGTTGAGTAGGGAATTTTAATAAAAAATAAAAAGCTTTCAACCCAATTTATCTAGCACTCAGATAATGTCTAATTAGAAAAAAATCTTATATGTCTAAGTTCCATGGTACCAAAAAATTTCCTGAATAGTTGCAAACTCCCACAGGGCCAACAGTGAATAGAGGGGACAAGTTAGATCTGAATATTCCATGCCGGCAGGAATATCAACAGGTAGAATTCTCTTTAGTCAACTGAAAAAGAAACTCTCCCCCCATACTTTAATTTGTCTCCAAGTCAGGGACTTCTATAGGCCCAGGTTTCACTCCTTTGGGCCCCTCAGCCATAATTTAATGGGAAAGGTGCAAGGCCCCAACAGTGAAATAATTGGACCATCCAAACCATCCCCCGGAGGAATAAGATATAGAAAGGCACTTCCATTAGATACTCTGCTGGTGATGGCTCTAGAGTGGCTGAGAGGATGGGAAAGCTGCAGAATGGGGTGGCTTGGCCTGCCTTTGGAGCTCTGGAGGGACACTCAGAGTAGAGGGGTTCTTTGTAAGGGGGGTCATAAGGAGAAATCATCCCCCCCCAAAGGGCTCAGACATTAAGGCCAGCCCATGGCAGGGTCACATGATGGTTCCTGGGGCAAATGAGATAATGGAACAACTAGAAGCTGGTCTCCTTGGATCAAATTAGGCAGGTCCGGCAGCACTTTAAGTGTGGGCATCGATAACGAAGCCTTGAATGAGAGTGGCTAAATGGGGAAAGATAAAGCAAAAATGTGGTGGGAAAAATCTCCACTCACATCTATTTGAGCAAATGCTGTGTCACCCTAGGCAATTTATTCCACTTTTGTTTGCCTCAGTTTCTTTATCTGTAAAATGGAGTTTATTGTGAGTATAAAATGAGATAATATTTGTAAACTTTTTAATACAGAGGCTAGCACACTTCTATGTAAGCTTCTTCTGCTATGAGTACAACACCATAACTACTCCTCTTGCTGCTGCTGCTGCTGCTACTACCACTACTACTACTGCTACTACTACTACCACTACTGCCACTACTACTACTACTACTACTACTACTACTACTTCTACTACTACTACTACTACTTCTCCTCCTCCTACTACTACTTCTACTACTATTACCACCACCACCACTACTACTAACACCACCACCACTACACTAACTTCATAATTGGTTTCCCTTCCTCCAGTCTCTCCCTCTCCAATCTTTCTTCCAAATTTCTGCCAGATTGAATCAGCTAAAGCCCAGTATGGTCATATAACTCCCCATGGCCCCTGGAATCAATAAAAACCCCTCTGTTTTGTCTAGCAAGCCCTCCTCAACATGGCTCACCTTGCTAGACCGCTGATGTGTCTCCCTTTCACCTTCTCTTCCTTCTGACCAAACTGGCTAATTGCTATTCCCACATCCTGGTTGGGAGCTCTTTCTTAGATGCCTCATTGCTTGACAAAGACTTGCAGGAGAAACCGAGCTCTCCACTGACTAAAAAGTCACTGACTAAAAAGGAGCTGGCGAGGTGTCCTTGATTAGATGCTTGTCTCTCCTAAACCTGAAAGAGTGAGTCAGGACTGAACCATCATAAAGTTGATAGCTCCATAAAGGCCTTTAAGAAAAGAAGAGTGTGCCACCCACCACTGACTCTAAGGACTTCTACAGATAGCCAGGCCACTGGGAATGGAGGCAGGAAGCAACAAACCCAGCACATGTGAGCAGAGGTTGGTGTCTAAAGAAGAAACATATTGATTTCATCTCTAAGTTGGATTAAAACAGGACCATGAATAAATAATGGAATGAGTCAGAAGAGGACCATTAGTCAACAGAGTTGGGGGGTCAGGGGCCATTAAGATTAGAGTGATGGACAAGAGAGGCCAGGCTGATCTCCAGTTACACAATCCTCTGTTCCAAGCTTGGGTGGAGTTTTCGATTTTTCTAACTGAGCTACCTGGAGTTTTTAGACCATTAGCCTTGCACTTGACCTTTTGTGATCATATGAACTCAAGTGCCCAGTAAATTCCTTGCAACTTACAATTTGATGATTTATTCTCTAATTGTTTGAAGAAGTATTATAACTGTCATTGCCTAGAAAATACCCTCTTCTTCAAGGTGCCTTGGAAAGATGGGGAATAGAACTGGATTACTTCTATACAGTGAGAAATTGGATCAATTCTAGGATATTTGACAGCCCTTGGTTAGCTTGTCTTTGGCCTACAAATTTAGAAATCACTTGAATGAGATTGTTTGCCACCCCTGTGTGAATACTCCACGAAGAGGAGTACTGGAATAGTTTCCATTTGGAGTCTACAGCTCTGACTAGTCAGGTTAAATGCCATGGGGAGTCTTCTTCCTGTTCTTTCACTCTTCTGAAAAACAGTGCTCACCCATTCCCGCACCCTACTTGAGGGCACTGCCTTGGTCAGGTGATTACTATTGCTTTCCAGTATTCTAACAATAGGTTATTTGTAGGGAGGATTTGATGGGACGATTGGAAACCAAAGAACGAAGTTGTCAAATATTTCAGCCACAAGGCCGCCTCTTCAGTTTCCTAAAGCCTCCTCCACCCCAACTTGTGCAGGTGACCCCATTGCCAGGCTCCTACTGGAGTGGTGGCCATGTCTTCTCCGCCAGTTTTTCTTCATCTGCCCCGTCCTAAAAGGCAGAGGCTTAGGGCATAAGGGATATCTGGTAAGCATCAAGGCAAAGTCACTTAGGCATCTGGCAGTGAATAGGCCCAGAGTTTCATTTTCAGTACTAAGATGGATACAACCAAGGAAGCTTGCTGCTCAGTTCATGCTCAGGTTGCAGTTGATAGGGGCTGGCAGTGATGGTGGCAGTTCAATATCCTGGCAATGTGACCAAGAAGGACCCGGCTGATCCAAAACACAACAGTCTTCCAACTGGCTGCACCCAAACTGTGTTTAAATCAAAGTTGAAGTAACAAGAGAGTTGATAAACATGGGATCTAGGACAGTCTGGCCTTCTGAGGAAGAGTTGGAGTTGGAGAGAGCATCTGGTTGAAATTACTGGTTCCACTATTTCAATACACTTTGAGTCAATCAAGCATGCATTTATTAAGGGCTTACTGTATGCTAGGCTACTAAAATAAAACAAAAAAAATGTAATTTTAGCCCTCAAGGAGTTTCTATTCTATCAGCAGCAAAAAATATACATTCATAATTATCTATCAATCCAACAACAAGAATTTATTAAGCATCTACTGTATACCAAGTATTGGAGAACAAATCCAAAAAAGAAACATTCCTTGAGACTAAATTGCCTAATCCATTAACAGAAGCAATGTATGTGTGTATGTGTGTGTGTGTGTGTGTGTGTGTGTGTGTGTGTGTGCGTGCATATATCAATCAATCAAAAAGTATTTATTGGGTGCTTGCTGGATGCCTGGATACAGAGAGAAAAAGGAGACCTCTTCAGGGAGCTTGTGTTCTTGTGTATGCATAATCGACTGGTATTTCAAGGCTTCCAATGTTTGTAATTTCAGTGATGGAGGGCCCCTTGTCCACCAACACAAGCAGAATTCCTCTTCACCTTAGTGGATCACCAGGGCCTCAGGAAATCTGGGACCAGACTGGAGTTAGAGAAGTTCATCCCTAGGAGACAGTCACACAGTCTGCACACTGGAGAAGGCTAATGCTTGAAGGACAACCTTCAAGAGCTGAGCCAGACTGCAGGTGAATGAGGCATCTAAGGCTAAGGGATTGGGCATTCTTTCATCCAACAGGGCTTTTCTATGTTTCTCCTATGAGCAGAAGACACTACTGAGAAAGGGAGGGTTTACAGAACTGTACAAATTTAACTGCTGTATTGCAGGGGGATACAGGAGATATGGTAGAGTCTGGGAAGAGTACTGCTACGGGAAATGGTCTGAAATGGCTGAGGGACATGTTCTGGGGATACAAAGGAAGACAACCCCTGCCCTCAGGGGGCTCCCAATCTAATGGGAGAATCACAAAGGTTCCTATCCTTCCCTAATCTCTTTTATTCCTCTAGGAAATATGGTAAAAGGGAAAAGATCCATGGCCTAAGAGTAAGGAGAGATGAGTTCAGGCCCTGACTCTGCTGCTTATGACCTCAGAGACCTTGCTCAAGCTCACTCCCTCTTACTGAACCTTGCTTTCCCTACCTTGAAGACTAAGGAACTAAGTTAGATAACCTTGGAAGTCTCTGACAGGTCTGGAAGTAGGATCCTAAAAACTTATTATCAGATAGTTTACTATCAAAGGGAGAGGGAAGGAAGAGAAGGAGCAGAAAAAAATGCAAAATTCCAAACCTTGTTCAGTGTTTTTTCAGTCATGTCTGATTCTTCATGACTCTTCTTGTGGTTTTCTAGTGGAGTAGTT
This sequence comes from Macrotis lagotis, assembly GCF_037893015.1. Taxonomy (NCBI): domain Eukaryota; kingdom Metazoa; phylum Chordata; class Mammalia; order Peramelemorphia; family Peramelidae; genus Macrotis; species Macrotis lagotis. Next base: position 270,492,531 of record NC_133662.1, on the reverse strand, counting down.
CACCATTTTTCTTCTCCAGCTCAGTTTACAGATGAGGAAACTGAGGCAAACAGGGTTCAGAGACTTGCCCAGGGTCCTCTAGCTGGTAAGAGTTTGGGGCCAGATGTGATCTCAAGAGGATGAATCTTTCTGAGTCCAGGCTCCCTGCCAAAGGGTACAGAGCAATGAGGAAAGGATATGGACTTCAGAGTCATTGTCAGAGTCTGACTCTAATTCTTAGCACCTGAATGACCATGTAGAAGGAAATTCCCCTCATTCATAGGTGAGGCTGTGGAGTAACTCCACTTCTGAGGCTCCCTCCAGCTCTAACTCCCCTTCTTGGGGCAGGAGTGTGATTCAGTATGGTAGAGAAAGCACTGGAAGTCAGGAAGACCCCAGATGCTGACTAGTTGGGTGACCTTGGATCTCAGTTTCATCATCTAAAAAATGAGGCAATTGGATTTCTTGACTTTGAATGTGCTTCTAACTTTAGATCTATAATTTAGGCAAGAGGGAATGGACATGGATTTTCAGGAAAGATTTTGATTAGACCTAAGGAAGAGCTTCTAAAAATCAGCCAAAAGGGGTTTATTATGTGGAGAATTTTATGAACAGCAAGCTTTTTCCTCTGGCCCAACAAGATCCCTGACATCAAACTAAAAGAGGGTATGATGAATTTTAGCCTAATTTGTTCTTTTTTTTACAGATGAGGGAACTGAGTCTATGTGATATGTCAAAGGTCATGTAGGTAGTAAGGAGCAGAGTCAGAGTTTGGATAAACTGAGTCTCACCATGTGTCCAGGCAGTCTCAGCTCAAGGACCTTCCTAGCCTTGGCATTTGACAACTAATTCCCTGGTCACCCTCAGTCCCCAGATCAGTCACTCAATTGCTTTACAGACACACACACACACACACACACACACACACACACACACACACACACACACACACATCCCTAAACCCAGGGTGACAATGAATCCAATGTAAATGACCACCTGGTTTTCCATTTCATTTTCCACCATCCCCCAGAGGTAGAATTGCTCAAGTTTCCCCACTGTCTCGAAGAGATAGGAACTGAGGCTCAACAAGATCGCTGTGATAACCACCCCAGGATGACCTTCAGGAACAACGTGTCCTCCCCAGCTTTTCCTTATCCTTCAAGCATCATTTTTAGATTTAAAAATCTAGGCATCCAGACCAAGAAACAAAACAAAACCACCCTCCACAGAGACCCAGGGAAGTACTTGCTTTATTATGTATTCATTTCAAAAGAAAGAGATCCTCTGGATTTTCAGAGTTTGTGGTGGGAGGAAGTCACATCATTCCTAGAGCCAAGCGAATTGTGTCCTTATTGGGATCTGGTTTATGGAATTGTATAGAATTCCATTGTGTAAATTGCAAGGGAATTTTAGGGCCATCCAATTAAAGCTTTCCCTTCATATCTCTCTCTCTCTCTCTCTCTCTCTCTCTGTCTGTCTGTCTCTCTCTCTCTCTCTCTCTCTCTCTGCTTCTGTCTGTATGTCTCTGCCTCTGTCTGTCTGTCTGTCTGTCTCTCTCTATTTCTCTGTCTCTCTTTGACACTGTCTCTCTCTTTGTCTGTGTGCGTGTCTTTCTGTCTCTGTCTGTCTGTTTCTCCATCTGTCTCTCTGTCTGTTTTTCCCTGTCTGTCTCTGTCTTTCTCTGTCTCTCTCTGTCTCTCTCTGTCTGTCTCTGTCTCTGTCTCTGTCTCTGTCTCTGTCTCTCTCTCTCTCTCTCTCTCTCTCTCCCTCCCTCCCTCCCTCAGTCCCTCTCTCAGCCTCAATCTTTCTGTCTCTGTCTCTCCCGTTCCCACTCAAAATAATGATAAAACTGAGAGTCAAAGAGGAAGTGACTTACCAAAGGTCACACACACCGCAGGCACTGAGCTGGGATTTAAACACAATTCTAGGAACCCTTTTCCTCTGCCTCATCATGTCCCATTTGTAGTTGTTCACTTGGGCCTGAAAGCTCTGTGGACATTTTGCCTAGAAGACCTTTGATTTGATTGTAGTGTCTCTAGAGTTTCCTTTCATCAAAAGCTGCTGGTAACCTCTAAGGGAGCAAGGAGAGAGAGAGGGGTGCCCTTTCCTGGCAACCTCCCTGATGGGAAGGGGACACAAAGTCCACAGCCACTAACTATCACAACACCAGACTTGTACCCATGCTTCTTGGACCCATAAACTCTTGCCTCCTCCTTTCTCCCCTGTGATTCCCAAGTATTACTGTAGGACCATGGAAAGGTAAAGGGCTCCGTTGGAGCAATGAAATGGATTTACCCCAGCTCATACAAGGCAAAGCACTGGGTGGGTATGATAGTGATGAAAATTAGAGATTTCTAGAGTAAGTCCATAGAGGCTTTCAAGACACCTTTCAGACAATATTTCATTTGAGCCTCCTCAAAGCAGCCCTGGAAGGAGGAAGATGTCTTACTCATTATCTATTCTTTTTGTGATGTTACAGAAAAGAGAAGATGGATTTAGAAGATCTTTGCAATGGTTTTGTTTGTTTTCTACATAAAAAGCAACCATTCTTCAGTATAGTCAGGAGTTAGTAGGATGTAAGTTGGGACCAATGAAGAACTGCTCAGGAGAAGTAGGGAAGAGCAAATTCTCAGAGAACTGTCTGTGTAGTGGAGGAGGGAAGCTGGGGGAGTGGGGTCACTCAACAGACCTCTGGCTCCTAAGCTCTAGAGGAAGGCTACTAGAACATTGAGGAGTCCAACTGTCAAGGATTAAAGGAGGGCACATCTGGGAATTACTTCAGGAAAGAAGGGATGGGCGAGCTGCCAATCTCCTAGTTGGAGGAAGGACCACGATGACTTTTGTTTTCTTTTCTGTGTATTTACTATGAGAAGTTGGGTGGTATCATAGATGGGTAGCCGACCTCAGAGGCAGGAACAGCTGGCTCCATCTCCTAACCACCAGGATGAGTGTTCTTGGGCAAGTGATAATCTCTTAGCTCCTCAAGGCTCTAAATTGCAGATTAGATTCTAACCTGCATTGGTAGAGTTTCCTCATCTGTAAGAGGAATCATGGAATCATAGATCTGACCCCAAATCAAAATATTTTGTCTCCACTTACTTATTTATGAGCCTAACAGAATGGAAGCTCTTTGAGGGCAGGGACTAATTTGTCTGTATCCACAGTTTCTAGCACAGTTCTTGGCATATTATAGGTGCTCAATAAACATTTTGTGATTTATTGATAATTGAGCCACAGATGTTGGTATTTGAAACAACATCTGGATGCTTTTCTGTTAAGCTCTTATAGTGTGGGTTTGGACTCCCTCCTAAAGAAAAGTTCCCAGAGGGGCCATTTCTAAGGAGGCATCTTAACTAGGACAAATTAGGGTGGCCATTGTCCTATCCTTTTCCCCCCTTTTACGAGGTCTCCAGTCCAGAAAAACAAAGTCACATTGGAATTTGTTTTCCCAAAGACTCCTTGAGCAATTAAAAAGAAGAATGTTTTGAATCTGGTTTTAAACTCTGAGGAAAACTGCCATTTCAACTTTCAACTTTTTCCAGAGCACTGAGGGATGATGAAGACCAGTGAGCAAGTAAGTGTCTGTTGAATTTTCATGAGGAAATGAATGAAATTGAGGTCAAATTCCCCTTTGGGATCCTTTAAATGAAACCATGACCTTGGAATGGCACCATTAAACAGGATGGGCATTGGGGAATGTCTTAGGGGGTACTCATTTCACTTTGTCCCAGTTATCAGTTAATCTGGAGAGAGCTTTTGAATCCATGGCAAATGGGTCATGGGTCAGTGGAAGCCCTGAAGGCCTTAAGGCAATGGATCTGGAAATGCATTCTCACTGCCTGCTTCAGTGGATTCACAGTCTGTTTCTGAGAATCCAACCAGACCAGTTACTAAGTAAGTCTTAGAGAGATCTTAAAGTGAATCCTAAGGAAATTAGTGTTTTGGCCTTACGACTCTCTCCATGAGAGCCCAGAGCATTTAGCAGTGAGAGAGAGAAAAGACACAAGGAATGATTGTCCTTCATGCTAACCAAAATGGGATCCCAATGGAAAGAGTACGGGATTTTTAGGCTGGATTCAGGTCACAGCTGCTTGTTACCCATGAGACTTTAGGATGATCATTTCCTTCTTTGGGTCTTGGCTTTCCCTTCTAGAAATGGAAAGGTTCGTCCCAATGGCCCCTAAGGCTCTTTTGAGATCTATGTTTTAGCTTCAACCACTTCTTGATTTTTTTCAGGCAGTTTGGAGGAACTAGCCCAGTCTGACCAGTTTTAGACAAAAAAAAAACCCCTATCCTGGTGCCTTTTGGAAAACTAAATGGATGATTGTGTCAGTGGTTGGTTCTTGTCCTTTGTTATCAAGACCAAAATGACATCACTGTATTTGAGACAAATGACAGTGTGTCCAACTGGCTATTAGACTAATATGAGCTCAGGATGCTACTTACCACAGCTTGGGTACAGATAATCCATGTGAACCCCTAGGGTGGAGACTCACAACTTAGGGATTTCATATTTCCTCTGAGCTGCTTCTGTTCTGCCTTCCTCACTGATGAGGGCACGCCATGCTGGGTGGTCCTCTGCCACGGTCTCCCATCCTATACAGTCAATTCTAAAGTTCTTCAATGAGACCTTCAGGTATACCAGGATGGATTCTTCTGAACCTGCCTTATGAGAACTTGCCCTGTGGTATTTCTCCATAAAATAGTTTTTTTGGCATATGTATGCCTGGCATTCTAACAGCATGTCCAGCCTATCATGGCTGCCCTCCCTGTAGTAATGTTGGAATGCTCAGCAGTTTAGCTGAGAAGGACCTCAGTGTTTGGGATCTTTTCCTTCCAGGTGATCTTCAGAATCTTCCTAAGACAATTTAAATGGAAGCAGTTCAGTTTCCTGACATGGTGCTGGTAGACTTTCCAGGTCTCATAGGCATACAGCAATGAGGTCAGCACAATGACTCTGTAGACCTTCACTTAGGCACTCAGTCTAATACCTCTTCACTCCACTCTTTCTTTTGGAGCCTCCCAAACACTGAGCAAGTTCTGGCAAAGTGAGTGTCAGCCTCATTGTCAATGTGAACCTCCTTGGAAAGGACTCTGCCAAGGGAAGTGAACTTGTCCACAGTCCTCAAAACTTCTCCATTTGTGTCAATGGAACAATAGGGATTGCCATAACGTTGCTGTCATTGGACCTTTGTTCAAAGACTATCTCAATCACATGGATGAGCTTGGCCAACCTTCTCCTCCCTGGGTCTCTATCTTCTCATCTTTAAAATGAGGAAATTGATTTGGTTGGCCTCTGGGGTTCTCAGATCCTATAAAGAACCACAGCTCCAACATTCTGTAGGATGTTGAAATGGGTATAGTACTGACAGACAGTCTCTCCTTGGGGCTCCCAGTCCCCATCATCCCCATTTTATGGGGGGAAAACCTAAGGACCAGAAATGAAGCCACGTGCCTATGGGAACATAATCTGATAGCCAACTGCTGACTGCTCCTAACATCTTCTGTCTAGGAAAGAAAAGAGAGAACTAGATGTGCATCTAATGAACAAAGAACAAATGAATGGATGGATGAACAAATGAATGGAAAAGCAGTCCAATACTTCTGATCCTCTAGGAATGCATGGAACCCAGTAGATAAACATACAGGAAGAAATGCAGCCCCTGCCTTCAAAAACTTGCATTCTAATACTAGAAGACAGCACCTAAAAAGAAATGTACTCTAAAGTGGGATTTATAATGGTCAAAATGATTTAGCTGTTACTAAGCAATATTGCCATCACTGCAAATAAGGTTCTTTTGGTCCTCTTTTTCTGAGAGTACCATGGAATGATGCCTTGATTCTAACCAGGTGCTCCAAAAAGTACTACTCCCCCCCATTCCCAGACCGTCCTGGGTCACTCAACCCATGGAATTCCATGACAGGAGTCTTGGGGCTAGACTGTCAGCCCTAACAAGAAATGATCCCTGGTTTTTGTGTGTTATGTAAATAGGATCAATTTAAATCAAGCTGGAAGGTGCCTTGGAGATCATCTGACTTAACCTCTGACTTTACAAATAGGGAAACGGAAGTCAGGAGATTCAAGTAATTTCCCCAAGGTCATATAGTGTGGTCACAGGTGGTAAACTGCAAGTACTTCCAAAGTCATCTATCTGAATGCCCTCATTGTCCAGATGAGGAATCAGAGGCGTGATCATCACACACAATACAGAAGGGAGCTAGTGTCAGGTAAGATTCTCACCCAGGCCCAAATCTATCAGCCTTTCCAAGTCCATTGGAAAAAATCCATCATCCAATCAACAAGTAATTATTAAATGCTGACGTGTATAAGGGATTATAGAGAAAGATCACGGCTTAAAAAACATCAACAAAACAAAACAGGGAAAATTAAAACACAAAAAGAGAACAGGTGTCATGGTCCATAGTCCTTCTGTGCAATGGATTTCTTATAAATCCCAGCAAAGAACCTGTTGTAAAACCCAGAAAGAGCACATGGGTGTGAGTATTTTTGTGCATGTGAGTGTATGTGTGGATCTGGCTTTGTCTGTGTCTGCATGTATGTAAGTGTGTGTTTATGTGAACATATGTAGATGAGTATTGTAGGACCCATTTAAAAGTGTGTGTGTGTGTGTGTGTGTGTGTGTGTGTGTGTGTAGTTTTATATATGGGAGAATATTTATGTAGAGGAATGTCTATTGTGTAAGCATCTGCAGGTGTGTGTGAGCATGTGTGTGTGTGAGCATATGTGTGTGAGCATGTTTGTGTGTGTGTATGTGTGTAAAACACCATTTTAGACTCCACTGAGATGATTCTCTTGGATGTAGTTGATGTATTATTAAGAAAGAAGACCCGAACTGAAATAGGATGTGACTTTTTCATCAATGAAACGAGGAGAAGCCTCTAGGCCTAGATATGGCTTCCCTAGAGGTTTGTAAACCCTCTGAGATCCCACTCAGTTTTCCATTTGCTTGGATGGTTCCTGGAACCTGCTACCACTTGTTCCGACCATCTGCTTTTTTTAAACTCTCATAAAATCAGAAGGAAAAAGACCCCTCCTCCCTCCTTGCCAGTTTTCAGGTCAGGATGCAAAGTCGAGTCATTTTCCCAGATCAGATTCTCTTCCTATTTTCCTCCCATCAGAGGAACTTGCTGAGAGGTGTAGGAGAAGCCCTAACCTTGTGACCATTTCCGTTATCCTTTAGAGGCTGGCTTCTGCCCCTCTTCAATGGAGCTTTTGCTCAGGTCGCCAGGGATCTTACTTTCACTATGTCCAATGACCCCTGACCTCCCTGAAGCATCTGAATCACTTGGCTACTCCCTCCTCCACAATACCCTCTGCTCTCTTGATATGCATCCATCCATCCATCCATCCATCCATCCATCCACACATTCATCCATCCATTGCCATGCACTGTGCCGCAGAAGCTAGCTACACAGACAAAAGTGTAATGATTTCCGTTGTCTAGGAGCTTAGAGCAATTAGGGGAGGTAACATTCACACATCTAGACACATGCAAAATAAGCACTAGGAAATGGGGGTACTGGAAAGGGCACAGGTAGAAGGTGGCACCAGATCTTCACTTTTTTTTTTGTTTTAACAAGGCACTGGGGTTAAGTGGCTTGCCCAAGGCCGCACAGCTAGGTAATTATTAAGTGTCTGAGGTCGGATTTGAACTCAGGTCCTCCTGACTCCAGGGCCGGCACTCTATCCACTGCGCCACCTAACAGCCCCTAGAGCTTCACTTTTAAGGCTGTAAAGGAGGGGAGAGTCCTTGCCAGGCAGGGAGGAGTTGAAGACCAGAAACAAGTTCAGCTGGCCTTAACCATGAGGGTCTTGAGGACTATTCACTAACTCTTCAGGCCTAGGGAGGGGGAGGGATATGTTCACAATTGAATTAGGTGTTGAAAGCAAAGGCACTGAGAAAAAAAAAAAGTAAATAGAGTCTGTGAGGACAAGTTAATCTCGGGGCAAAGTGGGATAAATATTGAGTGAATTTTTTAATCATTAGAATAAAAATTTAGGGGGACCAGAATTTGGGGGTACATTCCCAGCTGCAAGAATATTGCCCCCAAGCCTCCCCATCTAGGTGGGGTGACAGGATATAGGGTACTCACGACTTCTCTGGGCTTTTTTTTTTTACCTATATAGGACTGGTTTCCTTTTCTTTATTCTTTTTTTTGTTTGTTTGTTTGTTTTAGGTTTTTGCAAGGCAAATGGGGTTAAGTGGCTTGCCCAAGGCCACACAGCTAGGTAATTATTAAGTGTCTGAGACCAGATTTGAACCCAGGTACTCCTGACTCCAAGGCCGGTGCTTTATCCACTACGCCACCTAGTCGCCCCCTTATTCTTTTTTTTAAAGAAAAATTATGTTTATTTTGAATTTTATCATTTTTACCCTATTCTTGTCCCCCCCACCCCCTGCCACAGAATGTTAATGTCAGTCTTTCCATTGTTTCCCTGGTATACATTGATCTCAGTTGAATGTGATGAGAGAGAAATCAGATCCTTAAGGAAGAAAAATGAAGTATAAGAGAGAACAAAATTACATAATGAGATAATGGTGTGTTTTTTTTTTTAACTAAAGGTAATAGTCCCTGGTCTTTGTTCAAACTGCATGGTTCTTTCTCTGGATACAGATGGAATTCTCCAGTGTAGACAGCCCCAAATTGTCCCTGGTTGTTGCTCTGATGGAATGAGTGAGTCCATCAAGGTCAATCCTCACCCCCATGTTGCTGTTAGGGTGGACAGTGTTCTTCTGGTTCTGCTCATCTCACTCTTCTCTGGACTTTCAAAGCACAACTTTTCTATTTTTCTAAAGAATCCCAACCCAGGAAAAGAAAATGACATTCTCCCCAGGGTTATTTTAATCCTAGCAAGTCTTCTAGTCCCATTTGGGGGCACTTACTTCCTCTGGGAAATCATACCCTGTCTTCATTAGGGTTTTTTATCCATCACCTTTTAAAACTGTTGCCCTTTGGACCACCATTGTCAAACCTGGGGAACTCAGCTCCTTGGGAAGCATCAGGGAGGCCCCCCTAGAGAGCTATGGAGCTTATTCAAACTTTTAGGCAAGCATATGCTAGGTGATGCCAAAGGGAATTGGCCCTAACATCTGGCTCTCAGGTTTCCTGGTAGTGGAGAAGAAGCTGAGCCAAGTAGGAAGGGTTAATAGTGAGCCTCCTATCATTATCAACCTCTTCCTTCTCCAACGATCAGACATAATCATCTCTGTAAAATAGGAACAATTCTGCTGCCCTCATACCCATAGTCCTGAGAACAGATACATGCTCCAGTCCCATGCTTGTCTCCACAGTGCCTGGTAAATGGTATCTGAATCTGAATTTGAACTCAGGTCCTTTTGGTTTTGATTGCCAACTCTCTATGTGACCTTGTGCAAATTATTTAACCTTGATTGCCTCGCATCCAGGGTCATCTCCAGTCATCCTGTTCCATATCTGGCCACTGAACCCAGATGGTTCTGGAGAAGAAAGTGAGGCTGATGACTTAGCCCAGCCCCCCTCACTCAAATCCAGCATCATATGCTCATCACCTGATGTCATGGTCTTCTTCGAGAAGGACAAAATCAGATCAGGTATATAGTAAGCACTCAGTACTTTCTTTTATTGGATCAGAGAGACAGAAGGAAGCCTCCAGAGGTGGGAGGTGTGACTGCAATAGGTTCTAGTCCCATCCCTTCCTTCCACTAGTGACCTAGGTGACCTTGGCAAGTCACATCTCTTCCCTGTATCTCAGTTTCCCCATCTTTAACAGGAGCAGGTTTAAATAGCTATTTCCCCATATATCCTTCCAAGTCCAGAATTTGGTGGCTCTGGGCCTCAAATGGGCCCCTGGGAAGTAGGGGAGGAGAATCTATCTGTGAAGACCATATTCATACATGTGTGTCTTAGTGTTTGTGTATCTGTTATGCTCCTTGAGGACAAAGACTTTCATTCTGAGCTTTGTAGATGCAGCTTTGGCATACAGCAGTCACCTAATAACCGCTTGTTCATTTATTGCTTGATACCTCGATAAATACACCTTGTCTTAGGTGCTAAAATGGAAGTTCCTTGAGAACAGATTCTTTCCACTGGGGTCTTTGTTTCTCTATCACCCACCTCGGGTATAGAGCAGGTGCTTAATAATTGCCTGCTTATTTTTTGATGTATTTATTCATTTGTTTCCAAGTTGGATCCCCCTTGCCAGTGGAAGGGAAGTTCTTGAGGGTGGGTCTGGGTTCAAGGTGGTCTTCCCAGGTCCAGTGCCTTGCACAGGTTCACTAGGCAGTAATTGAGCAAAATGGAGGTGAACAAGTACTGATTGAAGTTAAGGAATGCCCACAGGCCTGTTTCCAGACTGTTTCCCATCCACCCCCGAGGAATCTCTGCTGACTGAGGCACAGAACTGCTTCATTTGGCCATGGAAGAGCATGGCATGCAGTAGTTGATTAATAAGTACTTTCACTTGCATTGTGTCCCCCCCCCCCCAGGGCCTGGCCCAACAAAGATGCTTAACAAGTGCTTGCTAAGTGAATGAATGAAAGAGGGCCTCCAGACACAGGGTGTCCCTCTTGAAAGGCAATGAGAGGAGGAAGTCATCCTGGGCAGGGATGGGCTAAGTTGGGGGGGGCTGAGGGGGTCCTAACTGGAAGCAATGCTGGAACTCAAGCCCAGGGAATTGGACTGAGCTGTGAGAGCAGGCCAAGGTGCCAATAGCCAATTAGACAATTAATTTGTCTGAGGAGACATTAGAGGCATTGAAAAGAAAATGAGTTCAAATTCTTGGGGGAAACTGATGGTCTAATGAATTAGGCAGTGGCCTGGCATCCCTGGGACGAGGCTCTGTTCCTGGTGCCACCATTGATGGGCTCTGAGAACTGGGTCAAGTCATTTAATATTTCTCTATCTTGGTGAAAGGAAAAAAAATCCTAGCAGCCCCCCCCATACACATACATCCACACCCCTCCCCCAACACACTGCCTTTCAGGGCAATGGAATGATTAATGAGAAGTGGTCTCCACAGTGCTGAGGGTCCCCTAAAAGGTCTGTAGCTGAAGGAAGGAGGCCCATGTGACCTCTGGGATGGGCACCACCATCTGTGAAGAGGAGATGGAGACTCAGAGGCCCACTCACCCTGGTGCAGCTCCTGGTTGCTCCCAGGAATGATTCTCTCTGGGGCTGAGGCTTTGACCAGGAGTGAGCTCAAGAGGAGGGGTCTCCTCACTCTTGTGATCAGGGTCAGCCAACTTGAGCTTGCTGTTTAGCATGATCTACACTAGCTTTGAAGGATCCCTAGATGATCCATTTGGGGCTAGAATGATCTCTCCATTTTATAGAAATGGAATGGGGCAAGGTTAGCATGGAAGGAAGGAGAGAGCAGGGAGCAGTGAACTGCCTCCATATATCTAAAGGGGGCTCGCCCTGGTCTGCCAGGGCAAGACCAGGAGCTGGGAGAGACCATCTGGAGGTAGAGTGATGCTCGGGGCAGAGAGAACTGCCCAACAGTGCTCGGGGTCCCAAAGTGGAGCAGGCTGCTCTGGGAGCTAATGAGCTGCAATTTGTCCGTTATTTCTGGGAGTATCAATGCTGAGGTCCCTTCCATCTCTCTGGGTTTTGTGACAAGGGTTTTGAGACGGAGCCCATAGAAGCCAAGAGTCTGACTCAAGGTCATGAGAGAGAAACAAGATTGTCTGGGTTTCATAGGTTGAGAGAAAATCTAGAAGCCATCTGGCCCAAGCCTCTTATTTGACAGGAGAATAGAGTGGGCTTGGCCCAGTCATGAGGCCAAGGGGCAAAGCCCACCTGGAACTGAGGTTAAATGACTCCCAAATTTTCATATTTCAACTTTGAACCCAAGAGGAAGGTGCTGAAAAGCAGGAGGGATGAATTTTAAATGCTGACAGAGTGGTCCCAGTTAGCATGGCTGGGGCAGCCATGTCAAAAAATGACCTGGGAGCCCCATAAAGTGGTAGAGGTGGGGGAGAAAGAGTTCTCCTGGTTTGATGATCTGGTGAATTGGCTGGGAAAGGATCATTTGTTCATTGATTTTCAGCTTCTTAATTGCCAGCTGCCGGCATCCCTGGCTATGCAATGCTGAGCGAGGTCATTTTTTTTTCTTTTGCAGACATCAAGTGGGCTGCCCAGAATATGAATTTCCTTTTGCTGAGAAACTACTGAATTCAGGGCCAAGGGTGGAAATCTTGAGTTTGTCTCAGCTCTGGTTTTCCACAACCATGGCAGGATTTGGAATGCGCCTGCTCCAGTCAAAGGGATGGAGCAAAGCAGCAAATAGTAACTTGGGCCAATGGGGAAGCTTCCACGCAGGCCTTCCCAACCCCACCCTCTCCCCCAGGCCACCACCACCACCACCACCAATTTATACACAGACTCCGTTCCCCTATTTGCTCTGGGAACAGAATTGGTCTGGAAAGTGTTTGGCTGCCAAGTCTCTATAACTCCCCAGCCCCCAAGACCTCTCCTTGGCCAACACACCCCCCTTTAGATTTTCTTCCCCCAACTTCCCTAAGGAGCTTTGAATGGAAACCATCCATGGGTGATTGCATTTCTGTCTTCCTTTCTCTGCTACCTAGCATAAGGTCTAGCATAGTAGATATTTAATACATCATTCATCCATCCATTCATTCATTCATTCACTCATTCATAGTAACCTTCAAAAGTTGTGTCTTATTTATGGGACTTACTACCACCATGTTGAGAGGCAACCTAGGAAGAGCTGGGTTCAAATCTTGCCCATGGCACATAATAGCTGTAGAGACAAGTTATTTTCCTTTGAGTCTCAAGTTGCTCCTCAAGACATAGTTCCTCGGGGCAGCTAGGTGGCGCAGTAGATAGAGCACCAGCCCTGGAGTCAGGAGGACCTGAGTTCAAATCCGCCCTCAAACACTTAATAATGACCTAGCTGTGTGGCCTTGGGCAAGCCACTTAACCCCATTTGCCTTGCAAAAACTAAAAAAAAAACCAAAACAAAAAAACAAACTCATTTAGAGTTGTGGTGGTGAAGAAGTCATCATCCCTCCAATCTCCTACATGGTGGAAACCTGGATAGATGCTGGCATTCAGTTAGAAAGTATCTGAAGGTCTGCAAAGCTCTTAGTTGATTTCATTCCTTTCACAATATCCCTCCAGAGAGGGGTCCACTTATATTATAATTGCTCTTATACAGATTACAAAATTGAGACTCAGAGAGACAATGATTTACCCAAGGTCACACAACCTATGCTTGTCAGAAGTGGGCTTTGAACTTGAATGCCATCTTGAATTTCTTTTCTTTTCTCCTGATCTTGGCCTGCTCTTGTCACTCTCTATCGTGGGCAATCCCAGGCCTGGGGTCCTTCCGCTCCAGCCTGCAAAGCCCACACAATATCTGGGCAGGGGTACAGGAACAAGCTGACCTGCAACTTTCCAGGTCTCCATAGGACATACCCAGTCAAATCTGAGGAAGAAGTCAGAGCAGGAAGTCAAAAGTCCAGGAGGTGGCCATGGGGGGAGGCCAGAAACAAGAGGGTCGAGGACCTGAGGCAAAAACTCTCTTCCAGGCTTCTCTTTGTCTAATGGCTGAGTCCTCTGGGCATGTCCAACCACTAAGAAAGATGCTATGGCCTCCCAGCTACACCACAGGGCCCTAGACACTGGTGGAGAGAGAGAATGGGGATCCCTACCCAGCTCTGGGGATGTCTGGGAAGGTCTCTTTTCTCTGTGGGACCTCAGTTCCCCTATGGAGATATAAGGAAAGGGGAGTAGCCCCACCCCATTAAACATAATGGGTCAAACAGTGTTATTCAGGAGCAAAGTCTTATGATTATTAATTGAAGAAAATCAGGTCTCTAGGCCTTGTTGTCCAACAATTTCCATCATGTCTGACTCTTCATGACTCCCATTTCCTTCTCTAATACATTTTATAGATGAGCAACTGAGGCAAACGAGGCTAAGTGACTTGCCCAAGGTCACAAAGCTAGTAAGTGTCTGGGGCTGGCTTTGAATTCAGGTCTCCAGCTCTCTCCTCTGTACATTTAGGGCTCTCTATAACACAACAATCCAGTTTAGCATCAGACAGTGACTTGAGGGATGGTTGGCTTGGGAACTTTGAGAGGTCAGAGATCTAGAGTTCCCAGTAGCAGAGTGTAAGCTTTGGTCCTGCCCACAGCATCTGCACAGGCAGCTAAGAGGCGCAATTAGATCTACTGAGGAAAGGCAGCTTAAAGATCTGACAAGACCCCCCAGCACCCAGAGCCCAGCAGAGAGCATCAGGGAGGGGAAGGGAGGCTGGTCATCAAGCTCCTTTGCTCCCTAAGTGTCAGCCCACTCTCCCCATGTGAGGGAGCGTGAGCCTCAATGTGGGGTGGAGGTGCTTCTGTAACTGCAAATGCCCCTTTCCAAGAGCTAAGTTAGTCTGGGTGAGCAGTAAGCAATAGGGAGTACTCTGAATGGGCCCAGAAGACTAGACACTCCAAGCCCCCAGGTTTACCCTAGAGCCCTTAGGGAAGGAGCCAGAAGCACCCACAGGACCCGATGGGTCAGTGCAGTGGGTATTGGAAGAGGAAGGCCAGAAAGAGCCACCCATAAAGTGAGGGAGGGGTGAGAGGGTCTCTGCTGTCTCTGCTGGGTCTAAGTCATGGCATCCTCACCAGAGGAGGGCCTGTGGCAGAATTTCTCAATCCAATCCCTCCATGGAGGAGGCATTTTAGAATGCCCAGGTTTCTGCATTTGCTCATAGATGTGATCTCTGTTTTGCAGTGGACCCCCCCCCAACAATGTGCACTCAACCCATTCATATACCCACATGGACACACACACGTACCATGTGTGAATTTCCTGGGTCTGCTGCCCTTCTTTCAGAAAGTTCCCTTCTTTGAAAGATTTTGTTAGTATCTTACTAAGAAATATGACAAAAGGAACATGGTGTTATGAATTATAAATCTAGAGTTATGCATGCTCAGTATTATAGCATTACCTTTATTCATTTATTTATCATGAATTATTTAAAGCCTAAAGGGGTGAAGGTGGCCTCCACCACCTCTCACTCTCCTATCACAACTGGAGTGATCTCGGCCCTCTGGGGCTCATTGGCATCTTTTCAGCCAGGACACGAGCAGCCACAATCTGGGCCAGGGGACAGGACGCCAGCTCTCTGCTGAGGCGAGGTTGAGCAGATCCCACATTCTGAACAACACGGTGTCGTGTTTCTGAGCAGCAGACACAGCTGCAAAGATCAATCTGAGACACTGGTCTAGGCCGGCTAGAGGTCACATGTAGACGAGAGAGCCATAAGGGCTGTGGCACCAGTTCACTGAGGGCCCCCAAGGAAGATCTAGATCCCAGGCGGCAGGTCCCTGCCCCTTGGATTGGATAGAACTGTTCATGTTCATTGGAACCCCAAAAACGTTCAAGTTCTAGAGAAGAACAATGATCCTCCTCTAGCTTATTCTTTTAAATGCAGAGACAGAAGCCCGATGATGTGGCATCAGGGCAATCTGGTCCAGCTTGGAGGTAGGGAGACCTGGGTTCAAATCTTCCTTGACACTGTGTGATGGGTGATGATGGAGAGTGAGGTTTCTCAGGGCTGTGAATAACATCCTAAGGTCACAAGGAATCACAGGAAAGTCAAGTCAAGTCAACAAATGTTGTTTAAGGACTTGCTTTGGACCAACCACTATGATAAGTGCTGAGAAGATAAAGACAATCAAAAAGTGAGACAACCTTAGCCACAGGGAGTTCCTGTTTTATGGGGCGGGGCAGCAATGTAAAGGACTCTGGAAAAGCAGGAGATGGAGAAGAAGATGCCCTCCTGGGGTCAGGAGAAAATCTAGGGGCACATCCTTCAAATGGAGGTCCCAGGAGGAACAGATCAAAGGCAGTGGACTGGGTCCCAGGCACAGGAATTTCCTAGGGCAAGAAGGCTCCTGAGACATGGTGGAGAGAGAAGTGAAGATATGGAGAGAGTTCTGGATTTGAAATCCAGGAGCACTGGCTCGGCCTCTCCAGACTGGAGGCTTCTCTAGGCAACCTTCCATCTCTCCTGTCTGAACTTCTAAGACTATCTCCTTCTGTGAAGAGGTCAACAATTTGCTGGCATGAGTGTTTGATGGATTTGAATTTCCAGGCCAAAAGTTCAATAAGCCACATTCAGGCACCTTTGTGGTCCATGTTAGACTCATAAAGTGGATCCAGCCGCCTCCTGTTCTGTAATGTAGGAAGGCCAAAATACAGCCCTACTCCCATCTCTGGTTGACTTGGCAGTGCGTATGGAATACTGCTCTTCCAGACCCCTCCAGAGACAAACCATCCTTGTGGGTGTTCTGGATATGATTGTAAAGAGAGTCTCTGTGGCATCTATGGAGAAGCTAGGACAGCCTGCAGGAGAACCCATTCCTTACCCATCTGCCTCAGCATCTTCTCTCTGAGGAAACAGACCTTTGTTCCCAATTCTGTAGGTAACTTCTTAGTATCATTAATGGTACAAGACTCCTTCGGTGGAGGTAACAGATGCTCATACTTCCCCCACCTTGAATAATGGAATTGACGTGGGCAGCTTCCAGACCAAGAGAGAGAGGGCGGCAGGACCCAAACTGAAACCCTGGAGCTGTTGTCCATGTCACCAACAATTCATGGAGCATGGATTCTAAACCAATGAGTCAAGGAGATCTGGTCAGACTGAGAGAGTCCCAGGCTAGAACCTTTGCCCTCCATGGCCTCCTCAGGTCCTTGGGCATGATTCTTGCTCAATCTGCTCAGATATCAGTATGCTAGGGGAAGCTGCACATAGTTATTTCTGTCTATGCAGAAACCTCGAGGAGTTCACCTAGTTCAAAATAGGCATTGGCATAATGGGGGTGGGAGGGGATGGGTGGCTCTAGAAGGCTGATCTAACACAGGAGCCAGGGCATGATTTTCACTGAACTTTTCCAAACATTTGCTCATGATTGAATTGGTGTGTGTGCAAATGTGTTTTCTTCTAGACTTTTAATTGATTTACCACCAGAAAAGTTCAATAAAGTCAAAAGAATAAGGAGGTAAAAGAGGTCATTGGATTCCACAGACAAGAAATCCTTGGTAATCTTAGATCAGTTCCAACTGAGCGGTGGAGTTGGGAGACACCTTGGAAGTAGAATGTGAAGAAATGGAGATAGCTCCTTCCAAGAGCACAACCTTGAAAGGAGTAGAGATAGAGAATGATAGTTTGAGGAGCTAGAAGAGTAAGTGAAGTGCTGCTTCTTCCTTAAAGATGGGGAAGTCCTAGGTGCATTGATAAGCAATAGGGAAAGAAGTGGTAGAGAAAGAGATATTAAATATTGGTATGGGGTTGAGCTGAGGTAGGTCATGATGAAAGAAAGAAGAGGCTGGGGGAGTGGAAGGGAGGAGAGGATTCTGGGCACAAACATTGGAGTAAACCTTGGCAAGGTAAAAAGTCACATTTTCCTTAAAAACAGAAAGGTAAGAAGTGTAGAATGGGACATGGTGTTCAGGAACTGGGACTGGGATAAAGAGAAGAATCCATAATAACTCAAAATTCTCAGAAAAGAAAATCAAAACTGAAAATTGTTTGAATAATTTGAATCTTAGTGCTCAGTAGATGAGCGTTGTCTTAATTTGATTTGTAATGTCATCAATGAGGAGAATGCCCACTAACTCCCTGTACCAATGCAGGGGGCACCTTCTCAGCAGCTGATGATGTTAGAGAGCTTCCAAGTGAAGGGGCTTGAAGGTCACCAAGACATTCTTTGGGAACCCAGCATCTTCCAAGGCTTGCTCCCTATCTCCTGGGCCACATTGCTCCTCCTCAATTTGTTTTAGTTTTGAAAAAGCTATCTTCTATAGACTAAGCTTCCATGGGTGGACTCCGCTCCCACTGCTAGTGGAACACAAGTACAATCTACAATGGTCACTGATGAGGAGAAATGTCAGGGAATACAAGTCAAAAGGCAGTGATGAAGCGTGGCAGAGCTCAACCAGAATAGATCAGGTTTGCCTCTACCCACCTACCTACTTACCTCCCTTACCGATCTCACACTGACTAGGTCTTAGGACGCTGGGAAAGTCACACTGCAAGATGAGGGGGAGGTTGCTCCTGGCCCTGACCTCGTGAGGTTATTGAGAGCTTCTGACCAGATGTCACATGTAAAGTATTTGGTAGAAGCCAGCTAATGTCATCAGTAGTCCAGAGCTGGGAGGTATCAGTTTATGACGAACCCCAGTCCTAGAGACACTCAAGTGACGCGCCTTACTCCCACTGAGACTTGGAGATAACCAGTTCAATGTGTTTCTAAGGGATGGGGGCTGAAGAGAATAGGCTAGGACGAAGCAAAGGGGATGGGGGGAAGGGAAATCTCTGCAGAAATCTGAGTCCAGACAAAGAATTGTTCTCCCTTAGCCAAGTCCTGGAAAGAAGACTGTCTTGTGAGACTGAGGACTCTTGAGAGCCCAGGCATTGGGGGGTGGGGGGAGCAAACTGTACAGAAGCAGAGAGATGCCATGGGAGAGGGGTAAGGATAATAGATTCAGGGCAATTAGGCTGGAAGACGGAGTGTGTTAAAGATGATTTTGAGTAGTTTTGGAGAACCAAGCAAAGCAATACTCCCCACACATACAACCCTCTTTTTTTGGAAGGGAGGGAGAGATTGAAATTTCTGTGGTTGCTATTTTTCTTGGGTCAGGAGGGGTATGTATGGCTTCCTAGAGGACCAATGGCAAAATATGATTAGTTTGCATCATCATAGAATGGGGCTCTTTAATCTAGCTTGCGAGAGAGAGAGAGAGAGAGAGAGAGAGAGAGAGAGAGAGAGAGAGAGAGAGAGCAGACATCTGGAATCTCCCTTCCAAAGGTATTAGCCTTGGGCAACTCCAGTCTGTTGGTGTTGGTGTCGGTTGTATACATTTTACTCTGGTGCAGGATAGACCACTATCTGCTGAGCCATGTATTCCCCACCAGCCATCAAGAGCCTTTTGTACCCACCTCTTTAGTGGGTAGATGATGGCTATTGCATTTTGGAGCCAGCCAGGAGTGGGCAGGCATTCAGGCCAAGTTCCCCTTTGCCACTCCACACGGGTCCTGAAGTACTCTAGCCATCTGCTCCAGGGCCATAGATGTCTCTGAATGCCACTGCTGAGAGAAGCTGCCTCCAAGCCATTCTGAGGACATAAAGGCAGCCTTTTCATAATTAACATCCCTAAAGGGGAGCCACGGAAGAATTGGATGGCTTCGCTCTTCAAATCCTGAAGAAGGCCTAGTAGGCAGCAAGATTTAACTAGAAGCTGGCCGTACAGTCACTGCTGCCATAGCCTTGGCCTTCCTGAGGGACACAGAGAATGATTATTGCTGTGCTTTTTGTGACAGATCTCCCCAATTGGCAACATTTACATCCACCCATAGGTGGGAGGTGGATTCTTATCAGCTATTTGGGTGGATACCAAGCACCACCTCTTTTAAGAGGCTTTCCTGGATTTCCCCCCTCCCCAACCATCCATGCTTTCCCTAATCCAAACAACCTTGTATTTGTTTTTGTTGATTTATATATGTACCTGTAAAGATTTGTGTTGTTTCTCCTGGCTAGACTAGAAAGTTTTGGAGGACAGGATCTATTTCCAAATTTGACTTTGTTTCCCCCAACATCTGTCAAACAGTTAATGAGTAATTGGAGCTTGCTGATTGATTGATAGATAGATTCTCCCCCTTCCTCCCACTGGAGGACTTTGAACACCATGTTCTTGGTGGAGGGTTGAAGACAAATGTGGAGTCTGTCTGGGAGTAGGGATGCGATCACATCAAGTTCCCCTTTGTCAGGCAGCATAGCAGCAGTTCAGAATGGCATAGAGGAGATTCTTTATCAGGGATGGGTTGAATTCGATATCTTCAGAAGTCCTTCCTAACACAGAAATTCTAGAATTCTTCAATTTAGTGAGAATGCAAGAGAACACCTAGATGTCCCAGTGATTATATTGGCATCCAAAAGTATTGAGAGACCATTTGTCCAATAGGAGGATGCCTTATCAAGGGTCCCTATAAGGACATGGACAAGAGTTGGCCAACAATGAGTAAGGACATATGAACTGACAACTGCGCTGCTGGGGGTGGGGGAGAGGTGCCATTAGAGCTGTCCATGGTGATAATGGAGAAAAGAACCAAACTTTTTTGTGGGGTTATAACAGGAACAAGGGTGTAACTCCATTCCAAAGAGTCAAAAACCAGAAAGAAGTTCAAGTTCTGGGTTCAAGTCTTGCCCCTGACCTCTACAAGCTATGTGAGCAAGTTACACAACCATCCAGTGCTCTAGGCAACTCTGTTTTTCTTTTTTTTGTTTTTTTGCAAGGCAGTGGGATTAAGTGACTTGCCCAAGGTCACACAGCTAGGTAATTATTAAGTATCTGAGAACAGATTTGAATTCAGTCCTCCTGACTCTAGTCCTGGTGCTCTATCCACTGTGCCACCTGGTTGCCTCTCCAGGCAACTTGCAAGTACAATGAACTACTGAGGAAGTGCCAACCCGAACTGAACTAGTAGGAGTTTCTTCATTTAGGAGTTCACCGAAGCAATGAAATCCCATGTCTAATTCCCTGTCCTGATGTGTCTGAAAACCATCAACTCTTGAGGTCCTAAAGGGCCTTAGACCTACTGTAATATAACCCATTGTACGTAATGTATGGGTATGGTTGCTATCTTGCCTTGTCTTGGAGGGACCCCACCAAATGGATTTCATTATTTTTCCATGGATCTAAAAAGAAAAGATAATTGCATGAAACACTTCTTCTACCTTCAACTTTGAAAAAAAATTCCACCATGTCAAAGATACAATCTTGTCTGTTTAAGAGTCATTGGATAAGTCAAAAGGCTTTTATTAAGTGCCTACTATATTCCTGGAACTGAGCATACAAATAAAAAGTGAAATAACCCCTTCCCTTAAGGACCATATATACCATTGCGGAGGACAACTTGTACAGAAGCAAACTACACAGATTCTAGAAAAGATAATTTTGGGAGCAAGGACGCATACAGCTGGAGAATATATTGATAGAGCTGAAATCTTATAGGGATCTGGAATAAATGAATGACTGAATAGGCACATTCATTAAGCTCTTGCTATGTTTAGGAACTGGGGATGCAAATATGAAAGCAAAGGTAGAATTTGTTCTCAGAGTCCGCATTGGAATATGGAGAAACCTTGGACAAGATCAAGGCCTGGTGACTATGCCTAAGGGTTTGGGCAATTATTTAATTTATCTATGGAGTTTACCTGTCAATCACAGAGGAGGATCAGAGAACCAAACAAGTGTCTTTGGGGGTGGCTAGGTGGAACAGTAGATAAGAGTGCTGGCCCTGGATTCAGGAGGAGCTGAGTTCAAATCTGGTCCCAGACACGTATAAATTACCTAGTAGTGTGACCTTGGGCAAGTCACTTGACCCCATTGCCTTGCAAAACCCCAAAACAAACAAGTATCTTTGCTCTCTTTCTTCCTCAGACCTGACAGTCCCTCGATTCTCACATCTGCTCCATTAAGACCTGCCCATCTGAGCCCCCCATTACCTTGTCTTCTTACTCATACATATCCCAAGTCAACTTCCATCCAGAAACTGATTCTAAGTCCATTGAAGGCAAGGATTTTCACTTTTTTTTTCATTTGTTTCAATTTATTCTTTGTATTCAATGTGACTGATTGGAACTGGAAGCTATCCCTCTCCAGGGAGGGTGACAATCTAAAATTCCAGCTCTAGAAGGAGAGGCAGATAGAAGAGCCTGTGTTTTAGACACGGACGTCTTACTCATTTCACAATATGGTAACAGTTAAGACTTTGTTCCTGGGTAACCTAATAAGGCACATTTTCTGGATTGCACAGTGATAGAGCAGCTGATGATCATATCCAGTGTGCTCAAAACAACCTGAGTCCACCAGCTGCTTCTAGTATCTTTATGTAGAGAGAAATGCTGGATGACGCTACTGGAGAGAAAGCTCATGAAGGTCGAAAACAGAGAGGCTGCGTATATCCCCCACTCTTCAAGATGGCAGAGAAGTCAGGTGGCTATAGTGGGCAGAGAACCAGCTTCCAGTGGGTTCAGTTTGTATTTTAGACCCATTAGCCAAATGACCCTAGTCATGTTCTTTAGCCTCTCAGTGCTCTAGGAGACTCACAAAGAAAATAATTTATGGAGTAGATTGTTGATCTGCATTGATGGAATGTGTTTCCTCATTGGGAGCTCCCTAATATACATCCATCTATAGAAGGAAGGAAAAGAAGGAAGGAAGAAGGAGGGAGAAAAGAAGGGAGGGTGGAAAGAAGAGAGAGAGGAAAGAAGTGAGGGAGGAAGGGAAGAAGAGAAAGAGGGAAGGAAGGAATGAAAGGAGAAAGAAAAGATAAGAAGAAGAAAGAAAAAGAAAGAAAAGTTAAGTCTAAACAAATGACTGTCTTAGGCTAAGGAAACGTTACTCGGCCTGCTAGTGGCTCTCCTCTCGCCCAGCCCCTTCTGCTTCCCCTGCTCAGGCTGTGGGGCCAACCCAAGGGGAGAGGGGCTGAAGTGAGTGTCTATTAATAACCTGCTTTGATCCAAGTGAGAATGAGGCACTGGAGGAATTAGGAAACTAAACCAATGCCAAACAGAGACATGCAAAGGGGTGACTCATTCTCGGCTTTGCAGGCTTCCTTTAAAAGGCCCCTAAATGAGGAGTTCAGCATGGCCAACTCTGGCCATCGGGGGTTCCTAAGGAGTTTAACTGTTGAACCTGGAAAATGGAACATTCCTTCCTGTCCTCAGCCTTCAGTGAGGTCCAGTGGGCTCTAAGAGTACATGAGTTACTATTGGGAGAATCCAAAGGAGAGCAACCAAGATGGTGAGGAGTGGCCTCAAGGTCATGTCCTATGAGGATCTATTGAAGGGAAGGAGGGCATTTAGCCTGGAAAAGATGGAAGAGGAGGGGTAGCGTAGTAGTCTTGATCCTTGAGACACTAGTGACATGGAAAAGGAATCCGGCTTCCACTGCTTGACCCTTGAGGGCAGAACCAGGAGGGATGGGATGAGGGCTAAGTGTCAGAGAGGCAGATTTGGGTCCAAGTCAGGGAAAATTCCCTAATATTTGGAACTATCCTAAAGTGGAATGAGTTGTGGTGGTGGGCTCCCTTTCCCTGGAGGCTTTCAAGAAGTTTGATAACTACTTGTAGACTATGATGTTAGAGGGATTCTCATGCAAGTCTGAATAGGATTAAGTGACTGGTTAGATCCCTTCTGGCCCTGAAAATCTCTGATGATATGGTCAGAAAAGTCAGCAATGATAAGGAGTTGGGGGATGTGGGCAAAGAACAGAAGGATTCCTGACTCTTGAGTCATTGCTGCTGAAATCTTGGAATGATCTCTCTCTCTCTCTCTCTCTCTCTCTCTCTCTCTCTCTCTGTCTCTCTGTCTCTGTCTCTCTCTATGTCTATCTCTCTCTGTCTCTCTCTCCGTCTGTCTCTCTCTCTCTCTCTCTCTCTCTCTCTGTCTCTCTGTCTCTCTGTCTCTGTCTCTCTCTCTGTCTATCTCTCTCTGTCTCTCTCTCCGTCTCTCTCTCTCTCTCTCTCTCTCTCTCTCTCTCTCTCTCTCTGTCTCTCTGTCTCTCTGTCTCTGTCTCTCTCTATGTCTATCTCTCTCTGTCTCTCTCTCTCTCTGTCTCTCTGTCTCTGTCTCTGTCTCTGTCTCTCTCTCTCTCTCTCTCTCCCTCTCTCTTCCCTCCTCCCTCCTCCCAATCTCTCAACCCCTCTCCTCTTCTCTCTCATAGTCTCCTCCCTTCCTCTTCTCTCTCTTCCTCCCCCTCCCCTATTTCAATGTTTTTCCACTCTCCATTTCCATCTTTATTCCTGGGTAGCTGGGTTATCCCTGGGAATGAAGGAGAGGAAAGAAATCATTTTCTGAAAGGAAAAGCTAATTAAAAGCAATTTTTGAAACAGGTGTTACCCTCCAAAAGTCCTTCCCATGAGAACGTTTCCCAGTAATGTATACACCACCTGTCATTTCCACATGCTTCTTCTCTCCATAAACACTCTCTCTCTCTCTCTCTCTCTCTCTCTCTCTCTCTCTCTCTCTCTCTCTCTCTCTCTCTCTCTCTCCTTCCTATCCCCCTGTCTCACTCTCTCTCTCACCCCCCAAGATCTCTCCTTTTCCATGACCACCAACTCCATCATCTCCAAACCAAACCCAACAAAAGACCCTTTCCAGAGAAGCAGTTCAAAGCATTGTACAGACCCCTTCCAGAGAAGCAGTTCAAAGCATTGTACTCCAAATGCATTTTACTCCCCCTGACTGCCTTGGGACCCTGCTTTTGCCCCCTCCCTTCATTTCTGGCCTTGCTACCTGACAGGACTATTCTGATCTACATCTCCAAAGACCTCACTTAAAATCAGCTGTGGCCCAAGGCCTGCATGTATTTGAACCCATAGACCTAGATGTCTGATTGGAAGCCCGACCTGCTTCTCCAGTGGGTGAGCAGGTGAGCTGTCCCTCAAGATGACGGACCTGGGATCCCCCAAAAACTGGACAGATGAGAACATCGGGTTGGGTCTGGTAAGACAGACTCAATAGGGCCTTATTGTTTAGAGCACATGCATTATAATGACTATAGATTCAATAGGATAAATATATTGTAGAGTATGTTCTATCATATATTATGATGTTAATTATGTTTTATGCTGGAATACTATACTCCATGGTGCAGTTTTCAAGAGGTTAAACTTTAGCAGCTTAAAACTGCATTCAGACTTTTGGCACACCATATAATCTACAAACTTGCCAAGTTTAGCATGAGGGAAAGAATGCATGGTTGTTAGAAAAGGATCTGGAGGTATGAGTGGACCGCAAGCCCCATAGACTCTGTTTTTATCTCTATGTCTCCAGTGACTAGCATGATGTCTGACACATGGTAGGCTCTTTTGACACGAATTCAAGTCTGCCTGTGTCACTGATGATTGACAGTAAAAGATTAGCTTCCTCAACTATAAGGATGGTTCAATGACCTTTTGGAAGACTTCTGATCTACTGCCCCCTCCCTCTGACTCTCAGGCCTTTGGCCCCACCAAACTGTTCTTAGCTGTCATTTTCAATACATTCTATTCCCATCTGGGTCATTGCTGACCTAACTTCTCCCCAGCCCCAGGAGAATGTGAGATGGTTTCTTTGTCTTTGTTTACCTGTCGCACAGGTAAATGATGGCTAAGAACAGTTTGGTGGGGCGAAGGTCTGAGAGTCGGGGTGGGGGGGGGTAGTAGATCAGGAAAGTCTTCCAAAAGGGCATAGAACCAACCTAGGTTAGCTTCCTCAACTATCAAATGAGATTGAGACCCAGCTAAGGAAATTCCTTGAGGCCCTCCAGACAGCAGGGAGTGGAGTCAGGATTTGAATCCAGGTCTCAGCTTGGAGGTCCCAACTTGGGTCACTCCCTACTGGCTCCAGGCCTCAGCCCATGCACTGGGCCAGACCTAACATCTGTGAGTCTTTCCCATAGAAGCTGCACATCCTTCTCTCTGTCCCCGAGGGGATTTCCAAGCACCTAAGTCAATAGTCCAGAAGGGGTTATTTGGCTTAGAAAGCCCAAGCATCTCTGAAGGGCCAGGAAGAAATCCAGGGTCTGAAGGAGGTCAGTGAGCGCTATAGTGGAAATCCCTCATTGAGGCCTGGCTGGGGGAGCAAGCAGAGGTCCTGTCAGGTTGGATAATGTAGACAGTGCCCAGGCTCAGGCCTCTGGCTGCCCCAAGCTGCCTGGCAGGCCCTCCAAGGCCATTAAAACCCTCTCCCGGCCTTCTCTTCCCCAGCCCCGGCCCCAAGACTTAAATCCTTTGACAGGACACTGACCAGAGCAGTTGCTACCCCTGCACTGATGATGACATGCTTGGTTCTGGGGTGGGGGTAGAGAAGGAAAGAAAGGAAGAGAGACAGAGAGGGAGGAAGGAAGGAAGGAAGGAAGGAAGGAAGGAAGGAAGGGAGGAAGGAAGGAAGGAAGGAAGGAAGGGAGGAAGGAAGGAAGGAAGGAAGGAAGGAAGGAAGAAGGAAGAAGGGAGGGAGGGAGGAAGGGAGGAAGGAAGGAAGGAAGAAGAAAGGCAAAGAAGGAAGGGAAGGAAGAAGCCCACTGCAGCTTTGCGCTGGCATCTCCTTATTTCCAGAGTCTTCTTTGAAAAGTGAGCCAGTCGTCTGTGCCACGAGGCTCAGGAATCTTTGCTGATTGTCTGCAGGAGAAGCAGCTTCTGCAGCTTTGTCACAAGCATCAGCAACAGGAAGAGCAAAATGAACCCAAATGGAAGGGCTGGGGCTGCTCAGTCCAGGGGAGGGCCTTCCCTCTTTCTCTCCTTTGTCTGGACTTACTCTTCCACAGCATTTATGAAGTGCCTACTATGTGACAGGTAAGCAAAGAAGCATCTCACATTCTCCTGGGGCTGGGGAGAAGTTAGGTCAACAATGGCCCAGATAGGAACAGAATGTATTGAAAATGATGGCTAAGAACAGTTTAGTGGGGCCAAAGGCCTGGGAGTCAGAGGGAGGGGATGGCAGATCAGGAAAGTCTTCCATCAGGTCACAGAAACATCAAATTATTGAGGAACAACAAAATGACATCATGGTGTTGGAGACAAATGACAGTGTGTCCGACTATGACTGATCAGACCCATGGGAGCTCCGGATGCTCAACCAAAGATCAGGCACAAAGAGCCCATGGGAACCCCTGGGGTGGGTCCTCTAAACCATCCATTTAAAACTAGAAGGAATATTAGGAGCCACATAGTCCAAGTAAACTGAGGCTCAAAGAACCTCCAGATCTCTTAAGTGCTTGAACCAAGAATTGACCCTTAAGAAAGATCTAGGGAGCAAGATCTGGTCTCAGCATAAAAGAACAACTGCCTTAGCAGCTAATGAGGTGTCCAAGCAGAAGCTGCCAGGCGCCAGGTGCTGTAGGGGCCAGCTTTCACTGGGTTCTCTGAGGAAGCCAAGAAAACATTGGCTCATGCATCTAGGGGTGGAAGGGACCTCAAAGGCTCTGTGGTCTAATCCTTCATTTCACAGATGAGGAAACCAGGTCCCAGAGACATTTGATTTGTCAAAGGTCATATAGGTATCAGAGTCAGAATTTGAACTCAGGTCTTGTGACTCTTTTGAGCATCATCATCATCATCATCATCATCATCATCATCATCATCATCATCATCATCATCATCATCATCACAGACTGCATCGCCTTCAGTTTCCATGAGACGCAGATCAGGACAGCTCTTTCAGGTTAGGCAACCTCAGCAGATTTGGGGTGCATTTCCTCTATGGCTTCCCGCTTTCAGGGAGATTTGTTTGAGCTATTCTATAGGGTCATTCAGCCCTCTTTGGCAGTCACAAAACTGCCAGCTTATATTGAACTCTTGTCCAATGTACCTAATCTTGGCTTTGTCCGTTGGGATACCCTATGAGTTCCCAGTCTTACCTCTATGGCAGTACAATTAGGGTGGGATTTCTTGGTGGGGACCATTTCAAAGGGGACCCTCCCAGAAGTACAATAGAAAGAAAGCCTCCAGGGGCTTGCCCATCCTTGAAAGCATTTCAGGGGTCACTAGCCCTGCCAAAGCCTTGCAAAGGGGTGTCAGCATCTTTGTTACAGATTCCTAGACAAAAGACAGGAAGTCTTCTGGCCTGGAAGACCCTCACATGTAAAAAGTTGCCAGCTACCATTGGTTCTGTGCTCACTGGTAATGATGTGCTTAATTGAAATTTCAAGGTTCATTACTGAATGTGGATTAATTAAATTGAGAGGGAAAATAATGAGATGTGCTCCCATTGGACACATAAAAGAACTCACGTGCTGGGGGTGGGGGAGAAGGAGTTCAGCCGAGCTTCCATACTTGCCACATACCTCTCAGACTGGTCATTGGAAGAAAAGCAAATTCAACATGGAAGATTGACCCAAAGGACTGGATGTGCCCTCAGACAGGTCACTGGCCCAGAGAGAGCCTCCTTTGCCACAGTTATGTAGAAGGGGGGTAGTTCTTGTGATTTAACCTGACTTACCAGGACAGAATATTTAATTGAGCCAGGGTCAATGCAGGCATCTTAGACCAATGAAAAGAAATTCTAGGTAGGATTAATGATATGAACTCAATAATGAGCCATCATTTTTTATGCCCAGTGGCCAAATGAAGAGAAAGCAATAAGGGCCTAAAGTCCATGAAGACTCTGCCCAGTTAGAAATCCCCGCCCAAACCTTCCCTCCAATTTTTCTTGACCTTGTGATCCCACAGGATCTGTCCCAGGGATCCAGAAAAATCTCCCTTCTCATCTCCACCTCTTGGATGCCTTCCCTCCATTCCAGATTCAACTCAAGCATTGTCTCATGTGAAGCCCATTCCAATCGCCTCCCACCCCCAGCCCACCTTAGGGCCAGAAACGAATCTTGGAATGTGGTTTGTATGTATGTATTCTCTGTGTCCTGATAACAATCATGGCAGGCAGAATTGGAAGCTTCTTTGGGGTAGAGCATCCCTGAATGGGACGACAAGATCTAGAAGCCCCAAAGGGTTGATGGGGAGGTTCCCCTGCAAACCAAGACTCTCCAGCTTCTCCTCCTGACTCCCCCATTAGATGAAAGTCTGAGATAGGATGGCTGTGGACCTGAAGTTGTTTAGAATTCATTGCTCATAAAGCAATTACACACATCTCTCCAGGAGCCATTAATCAAAGGTAAGCTTCTGGAACCCATTTAGAGCCAGCATTATTCAATTCTTTGTTTTCTTCACAAGGAGATGCGAGGAGCTCTCAGGAGAAACTGAGAGCCTGATAGGTACTACAGACCATTGGGGAGATTTTCTAGAGTTCTTACTATAAAAAAATTTAAATTTTAAAAAATAGAGAAAACAGCTTTCTGCACACTTTCCAACTCTTGCAAATTAGTCTCCAAAGTATAACCTGTCATCTCTTACCTCCACACACTGAATGGGCCTCTCCCTACTCTCCCTCCCCCAACCCCCTTGAAATGAATTTCCTCTCCATCTCAGGCAGCAGAGAAATTGCCTACCAGGCAAAGGGCTGGAGCTGGAGTCAGAAGACATAGGCTCACAAGCCCACCTCTGACCTATGTTGACAAATTACCACACAGCTCAGAGACTCAGTTTCCCCATCTGCTAAATGGAGATGCAAAGGGGAAGGAAAGGAAGATCATAGAAAAACCAAAGCTGTTGGTTCACAGTCATTTTTTCTCGCATTCAGACTCTTCCTCCTAGAACAGGCTGTTCCCCACTTTAGGAATGGTGCCTTCCTCATTTCTCTTCCCTTGAAGCCTTAGCTCAGGCACCATCTAGTCCCTCAGGGAGCCTGTTCTGACCATCTCCTGTCCCCTTCACCTCCCCAAATATGCCAGGGGTTCTCCTAGTTCCCTCTCTAGGTGCAGCTTGGTGGCACAGCCTAGCATTCCTGAGAGGACAGGAGCTCCGAGGTCCTGGGCTGTCTCCCTTTTGACTTTGTGTCTCAGCATCTGGCACAGTCCTAGGCACGTAAGTGCTTCATGGAACTTCAAAAAGGCAAACTGATTGGGAGGAAACTAGGCACAAGGACATAGAAGCAGAGAAGCGCCATGGCTTACAAAGACCCCCAAGTGGCCCCTGGGCCAGAGCAAGCATCCCCTCATGATGATGGGAGTCTCCTGGGAGACTTCTGTGGAGAGTCATGGTCTGAGTTGCAATTAGCTTCCCATCCCCCTCCCACTTCCTGTGTGATCTTAAGGGTCTGGGCTTCAGTTTCCCCCTGTGTAAAATGAGGGGGTTGAATGCATTGGCCTCCACCCAGGTCTCGATCTGTGATTCTAGAATCCCTTTCACCATGGGAGTGTGACTGGGAGATAAATCAGGGTGAGAGACCCTGAGGGAGTCACTAGACAATCTAGGGGGAATGGATGCATTTTATCAAGACAAAGCTCCTGCCAACCCCTCAGGGTGTATGGGATGGGAGGGATGGTCACAGTGTCCCACCAGCCCCTCCCCTTCATTTTAGGGAAGCCTAAGGCTCATCACAGCACATCCAGAGCAGGGCACGAAGGGAGAGGGACCTGGAGACCAATGGGCAGTATTTAGCCTGGGGACTGGTAGGCATGAGAGTCTTCCCTAAGTATCTTTAGCAATCCTTTTTTTAATTATTTAATGTTTATTTAGTATCATTTTGTACAATCCTATGGGAAGGAGGGAATCACTTCTCCTGCTTGGCCAAGAAGACTCAGGAACAGATTCCCACTTCCCAAGAAGGGGGCTCCAGATCCTCCTCATCCTCCTTGGGCTGTCCTGGAAGGTAGGGGCTCCCCTCCCCAGGAGTCTGGGGGGAAAGGCTGGATTAGCCCCTTGTCAGAAATGCCAGAGAGAGGATGATGGATGAAAAGAACTGGTTCCTGAGGTCCCTCCCAACCCAGAGGGCCTGGCATCCAGGGCATGTCTTCTGTTTAACTGATTGGTTTATGAGGAGTCAAGAAAGGCAGCCAGAAGTCCCATCCCACACTAGCTGGTTGTGGTGGGGGGCTAGGCTGGAAGTTCTGAGAGTCGCTGAGGGGAGTAGAGAATCCTGGATTCTGCACAAGATTCGAGGCCAGGAGAGCAGGGAGAGCTTGTGAACATCTGGGGAAGTGATGAGCCAGCCTCCCGAGAATCATCGAACTGGAAGGGCCACAAGGGATCCCCTGATGTCACCAAGGAGAGAGGCAATCCCCAAATGCCCGGGCTGTGGGAGACATGGGGCCCTCCCCTAGCCCACCAGCTCTCACTCTGCTGCTTTTCCTGGATCCAGTGTGTAAGACAAAAAAAGAGCTCCAAGATTCACCCCCCTCTGCCCCTTGCTAGGGCCTCCTTTGGGGGTGACCTTGCTCAGCCAGACTGCCACTCCTCTGGGGTTGCATGTGTGAATATTCATGTGGGAGGGCAGGGGAGGTCTGGCTTGCTCTTAGGGGAGGCCATTCCAATGGTGACCGGCAATGCGTGAGCAGTCCACATGGAGAGGCTTTTAAAGGGACCTAAGATAAGCAGGAGGCTTGGAGAAGCTTGCAAATTCCTCCAGACATGAGAAGAGCAAGAACCAATGGTGCCAGAGGAAATGGAGAATGAAGCAGACCCAGCCTAGCAAAGGAGGGCAAGCAAACAAACAAACAAACAGGCTCCCTGGACATCCTGTCCTGTCTCAAATTGGCGGAGCTGGGGCCAAAGCCGGCAGGGCCGCCTCCTTACTGAGAGCCCTTCCCAGGAGGCCATGTCATCTCGCAGCTAGGTACCATGGTGGCATCATGGAAAGACTGAGCTGAAGGACAGAGGACTCGGCTGGTCCCACCCAGTCATGAACAAGGTCCTTCTCTGTCATCTACCCAACTGGGACGTGTTTAGCTTATTAATGTCCTGGACCATGGCACAGCTCTCCAGGCTTGAGCTGGCCTGGGAAGCCATAAGCATGGTGGAAGGTACATCAGCGCTGGGGGCTGAAGACCTGGCTCCCTGCTCTGATTCTTGCTACCTGGGGGGCCTCAGACAAGCTGCGTTGCTTCCCTGGCCTTGGTTTCCCTCCCTGTGAAATGAGGGCATTGACTAGAGGGTCTCTGGAAGCATCCCTCTTCGTTAAACTCTAGTACCCTATGACCATCGCCTCTCCAGCTCTCAACATCGTTCTTTAGGTTACATTCCCTAGGACCCCTCCAAAGGAAGATCGAGTTTCCATTCTGTCACCCAAATGTCAGCCTCCATAGTGAATAGAGACAGAATTCAAAAAAGAGCTACAACACCGAACCAAACCACGGAGACCAAACTGGCAGGTCTGAGTTTGATTTTTACTTTTGGGTCCAAAGAGCTCTCATCAGAGCAGAGAAGCATGGGTAGACAATATTGTTCATTTGAAAAACTGGGGAGGGGGTCGGTTCAAGGTGAGCCTGCATCATGCTTGGGGGTCGATAAACCAAACACTTTCGAGGGTTAGAGGGTGAGCCGGTTCCTACCCACCCTGCTTAGCTGAGGGAGGAACCAGTCACCTTGCCCACCCTGCTCCTCCAATTTGTTACTCTTAAATTGGGAAATTTCCCCAAAGAATGGGAAAATCAAAGCCCCCTATCAGAGAAACAAAGCCTCCTGGCCGAGGGGCACCATCCTTGGCCCTGGTCAGATCACGCTTGGGTCTGTGTGGGGTTCGTCTCTGAGCTCCCTGATTCAGAAGGATGCGGATAAGTTGGAGAGCATCCAGAGGACATACTAGATTTAACTACCTAAATCTACACAGCCACAGTGATTGTCCATTATCCTTTATATCTAACCTCAAATGTATTCTCATAGATAGGAACAATATTTTGCTTTTCCTTGATGGACTTTCTCGCCCATTCCCCTCAGCAGCTGTTCCATATTATACTTAAGCCTCCACCATGATCATGATGCCATCTTTCCTGATCCCCCAGCTGTAAGCACTTTCTCTCTCTCTCTCTCTCTCTCTCTCTCTCTCTCTCTCTCTCTCTCTCTGTATATATATATATATATACATATATACATATATATGTATATATATATATATATATATATATATATATATACACACATATACACACATTGGTGTTGCTCAGTCATTTTTTTCAGTGGTGCCGGCCTGACTCTTCTTGGATACTGGAATAGCTTGCCATTTCCTTTTCCAGCTCATTTGACAAATGAAGAAACTGAGCCACACAGAGTGAAGGGACTTGCCTAAGGTCCCCAAGTTGGTAAGTAAGTATCTGAGGCTGGATTGGATCTCAAGAAAAGGCATCTTTCAGACTCCAAATGCGGAGCTCTAACCACTGTACCACCAGGCTCACCGTCCCTGTGATTACATCAATGTCTCCTGAAGGGAATATAAAACTCCTTGAGGGCAGCTGCCCTTATTTTTTCCTCTCTCCCCCTGGTGTCTAACAGAGTGTTTCTCACTATGTTTATCACAAACATGACAAAAATGACTTCTTCCAGTCCCATCCCCATCCCTGGCCATGATGACCTCCCACTTTTCTGAGACAGTGGAAAGCCTCCTTCTTAGTTTCCCTCATGTGCCTCCTTCATAGTTCTCTATAACTTTGCCCATTTCTTTCCTTGCTTTCTTTCATTTTCCTCAGTGGTCAAGATGGACCTCTGCCATTTTCCCCTTGGAGCTACACCCTGTCTGAGCCATCAGAAGTTCCTTCCTCACCTGTTCTCTCCCTCTCGCCTCCAGTCTCTCCTAGCTTTCTCTATTGCTTTCAAAGCTACGCGGAAAGCCCACCTTCAAACATCCTTACCTAGTAATTCACTTTAGATAGCTTCACTACCTCCCATCCCCTTCCTTGCTGAAGTCCTAGAAAGCATGGTCAACTCTCTTTGCCTCTCCTGGTTCAGTGGTTCTTCCATGATACAACATGGGAACCCCAAAGGCCAACACATTGTTAGGGATGCTTTCAGAAAACCTGGGGTCCAGGGTAAGAAGGACCTATCAATTAGCATTTAGATCTTGCCTGAGAATGGTGACTTCCATTGTTAGCCCAATGATGGAAGGGATCCAATCTCTATTTGCCAACTGGAGCAATGGCAAGGGGAGGCATGGAAACTGCCTCCAAGGACAGAAAGTTTATGTCACAAGATTTTTAAGACTTGAATCAAGTCTGTTAATGCTGCACTTAAACCCCAAATGAGGAAATAACAGACATTTGGGACCATCCAATTTTTTAATTACTTTGAGCAAAGTTAATTACAGCATGAGAGTTGCTTACTCTGCAGTTCTCCATGAGGGACTTCAAGGTCGAGAAGCCAAATGATGAACTGGAATGACTTTTGTGTATGTGTGTGGTTGGGATCCGGGATCCTAATCAGTCTGCAGACACTGAATGATGGGAAAACACACGAATTTCTTTCCTTTTGGTAATGCAGGTTGTGGGCCCTTCTGATTACCAGAGCACAGAGAGTTCCAGGCAAAGAATTCCTTTGTGTGATTATTCCCTGGCTGGGTTGGACTCTCCTGGCCATGCAGAGGCTATGGCAAACCAGAAGCCAGGAAGGTTGGAGCCTCAGGCCTAGGGCTAGAGCCAGCTTCACCAACCAGGGCTCTGGCTAGGAAACTGAGCTGGGCCTCCCCACCTCCTACTCATCATCTCCCTTCACTCCTTGATCTTCATACTCCCTCAGTCGCTTACAGGAATGGGTGTACCTGAGGTCTCACCATTGCCTAGCATTGCTCCACAGGCATAATCCCAAATTCTAAAAATCCCCCACTGATCTTACCCTCCTATCCCTCATCTTTCTCATTCTCCTGATGAGCCTTTTCTTGATTCTCACAGAAAGCTCCAGCTTCTTCTGAACCATGACCCCTGCTTTGGTCTCACTCTCCCTCCTTCATCTTCATCAGCTGTGTTCTGGCCTCTACCCTGTGCTCACTTGACTATTTACCACCCAACCTTGGCCAATGCTCCAGATAATATACCGTCACCACCACCCTCTTTCTCTGTTCTAGCTCTGGGGAATGCTTCTGAATGAATTCACAGAACCAGAGTCATGTCTATTGAACTCTCTTTGTTTTTGTAAACTTTTCATCTTTCATTTAAGCATTCTCCTGTCTACATTCCCTCTTGCTCCTTGCCAACAGCTTTTCCCAAACTTCTCTCCCTGTTCTTCTCTCCTCAGTTCCTCACAAATGTCTGTCTCATAGTTGATTCAGGCCATTGGCCCAAGCTCTCCTCTCTCACCTCCACTCCACTGTAAACCTCTACAGACTTCTCTGAGCTCCTCCAACTGACTCCTCCCTTCACAGTGAAATATGATAGCCCTACCATTCCCCTTCACCCTCGGCATCTCTTCCATCTGCCTCTTATTTTATGGTTTTTAATCAGGCCCATGTCTCCCTCAGTTTATTTTTCTGGACACCACCAGCCCTCAGCTTTCTCCCTCCCACAGATGTTCTTCCCAACCTCCCTACCAGACTGGAGCTAAATTGCCATAGCTTATTGCTTATAGTCCATAAGATTTGGAATGAGGATGATAGCCATGAGGATGGGGACACACAGAAAGATGCCAGAGGGTGGAATGAATCAAAAAGAAACAGGAGGTTATGCCTGCTTCCCTCCCCTTTGCAGTCATCTCTTTGAGCCATCTATCATCTTCAGGATATTTGGAATTATTTACCTTTCTTAAGTCTCCTTTTATCTGGGTTTGAATTTTAAATGCTGTTCAATTTTGATTTTTCTTGAAAAAAATGTTCAAAATTCTGTTAAATTAATTCTACTAAAAGTTTCCTTTCTTTGGATTTGCGCACAGTTTAACAGAATAATTCATCCTTGGATTCAAGTCATTTCCCTCTACTTTTTGATATTTGGAATTCCAGCATTCTCTTTCATTTTTCTTTGTTGATAAATATTCTTGGATGATACAGACTGATGTAGCTTGGGAAGTGACCTTGCTTTTGAGTAGTCCGTGTTCTGATGGTAACAAAAAGGACTCCTCCAGTGCATGGTTTGGATTCTTACTCCATACCACCTCATCTTCTGTGTCTGGTGACAATAAATTCGGTATTCAACTGGCACTCAATCAAGGGGAACCCATGAGAGAGGTGGGGGCAGAAAAGCTGGCAGAAAGGTTCTGTGATAATCCTTGCCCATGTTCTGGCTCACCTTTGTTTTCCTCTCCTAATACCTGCCTATGTGGACTTATCCCTAATCAGTTCATGGTGACCCATCTCCTTCCACTGCCGCTATTACAGTGATTTCTCTTTCCATTGCCCGATAGTTCTAGCTCTGCTCATAGCCGCTTGACTGGGCCCCCATCCTTCCCAACAGGTCCCTCTCCCCAGCCTATTCGCAGTCCCAGGGTCCCATGTTCTTAACCCTTATTCTCATCATAGCATGGCAATACAGGTCCCACTAGATGGGGGTGGAGGGAGCCTAGTACCCCTAGTCATGTACCCTGACATCTGGATTCTGGACTCTTACCTGTCATGACCCTAAGGATTTTACTGTTTCTTCCTACTTTTCTCGTTTTCTGTTTCCCAGACCTTGTGCCTGCTGCTAGCCAGGGCAAATCAACAATTCCTAGAACCTCAAGCTATTTTTCTGACTGCCAGATCTTCACTTTGATCCAGAATTCTGGTACTGAGACCCTGGCACAGCCACATCTTGACAATTGTCTATTCTCTCTTCTTCCCTTCTCCATCCCTGCCCATCCACGCTAGTCCTGGTCCTTGCCTGTCCCTCTCTGCTCTGCTGCCTCTAATGCCCCAGCAAGATGGAGTCAAACCATCACGGACAAACTCTAGGAAGCTGGCAGATATCTCCAAACAGACCAACTCTTTTCTGAGCTCCCAGAAGCCCAATAAACTAAACAAAAAGAGGCTCCCTCACCAGAGGTGACACTGAAAAGCAGAAGCAACATGGTTTAAAAATGGAATTACTTGAATTTTCTTGCCCTCTGCAAATGATTTCTGCTATGAGGGCCGATCAATTTTCATTTGGTGAATTCAGTTAAAGGTCATAGATATTTTATTGCTCAGACATAGAAGAGACTGGGTGGTATGAGTGGAAATCTCCAACCAAA
Source organism: Macrotis lagotis (assembly GCF_037893015.1). Classification (NCBI taxonomy): domain Eukaryota; kingdom Metazoa; phylum Chordata; class Mammalia; order Peramelemorphia; family Peramelidae; genus Macrotis; species Macrotis lagotis. Next base: position 270,456,029 of record NC_133662.1, on the reverse strand, counting down.
CTCCCCAAGGATGGGGCGCAGGCAAAGAGACAGACTGCTACCCCAGAGGCTCTGCCCAATTTGATTAGGGAATCTGATTTGGCAAGTGGGCAAGGAGGTGTTGGCGAGACACTGAAGCGGCAAGATTATCCAGACTTCTGAAAAGAAACTGACTTTTCAAACATTTTTTTCACAGAATCATAGAAATGAGAGCTGAAAAAGAACTTCAGTGGTCATCTATCCATCCTACCCCCAAAGCATAACTAGTATACTCATCCTAACTCTATCCTACCCCACAAGGGATCACCCAGCCTGGGCTTACAAAGCTCTAAAGAGGGAAGCTGGGCTTCTCCAGGAAGCCCCACCCACTCTGTGCACCTCTCATTGTGACTTCTGACTTAAATGGGCTGCTTTGCTTATTTTCCCTAATTTTGCCATGGGGTGGGGGAGGGAGCAGCAGAGAGGACATCTGGAATTTTTCTTCCACATCACAGCCCATCAGATGTTTGGAGATAACATCAGGTCCCTCTCCTGAGAAGAATATCTTCAAAGAGGGAGCCCATTTCTTCCTGCTCACTCTCTTAATGTTTTATAGTATGGCTTCTCATCTTACCATTTCACCAAAACTACTCCCCGGTATGCCAGTGGCCTTTTTTGACATTCTCATCATTCTTGACATCTCTGAATACTTTGATGCCCTTCATCACTTTCATGTCCCATGTTGGTTTGGGGAACATTCTTCTCTCCTGGTTCTCCTACCTCTTGGATTGTTCCTTCTCAGTCTCCTTTACTGGAGCTTCATCAGACCATACTCAGTAGCCATAGGTGTCCTTCCACACTTGTCCTGGATCCTCTTTTCTTCTTCTCTACTGTTTCACTTGGTGATTTCATCAGCTCCCATGGATTCAATTATCTTTATGAAGATGGTTCTCCAGTATACTCATCCAATCCTAACCTCTCTCTGATCTCTAGTCTCCCATTTACACCTGCCTGTTTACTCTCTCAGGTTGGCTGTTTCACTGACATTTAACACTCTATAGATCCCCAACTGAATTCATCCCTTTCTGCTCAAACCCTCTCTTTTTCTGAACTTCCCTGGGAGTGATCCTGGACTTCTCACTCTCTCTTCCCTCCTCTGTAGCCAAGCTATCACTTATTCCTGCAATGTCTATCTCTTTAAGATTCCTCCTTGCTCCTCTGGCACTGCCACCATCCTGGTGTATGCCCTCATCTCCTCACGGTGACCTGCTCATTGTTTTCCCTCATTCACATCTCTCACCCATCCAGTGCATTCTCCATTCAGTTATCTAGCCTCCTAAAACACAGGTCTGACCATATCCTCCAATCAACAAACTCCCAACACATCCCAGATCAATATAAAATCCTCTTTTTGGCTGTTGAAGCCCTTCATCGGGTCGTTCTTACTGACTTTCCTAGGCTTCTTGTCTGTCCATGTTCCTCAAACATGAATCCCAATCTTCCAGTTCCAAGCATTTTCACTGGATATCCCCTAGGCCCAAAACTCTCCCTCTGTCCTTCATCTCTTGGCTCCCTCCAAATCTCGGCTCATGTCCTCCTTCTGCAGGTCTCTCACAGTCCTCCTTTGCCTTAGCCTCTTCGCTTTAAGAGTATCTCTAATTTATATCACATGTATCATGTCTGCACAGAGTTGTTATCACATTATCTCTTCCAATGAGCTGGAAATGTCTTGAAAGCAAGGATTGTCTTCTATCTTTCTTTAGATCCCCAAGGCCCAGCATGTAGAAATAGGTGCTCAGAAATACCCCTTAACTCTCCTCTTGTCAAATCCATCTCCTCGTCATCCAAGGAAAGTTCCATCTACTCATCTGGCCCTTCCCCACCCTCCAGTTGTCCTTGGATCGCTGGGTCAAGAAATTTGAATAATTCAATGACTTTTCTCGGTAGTCCCAGTTGTTTATTCTCTAGAGAAGCTGTTTGAGGTTACAACACCCCCAACAGTGGGTTCATGGTCTTCCTTCTGGCAACCCCCTAGCCCTGACTACTTCTGGATTTCATCATCCTTATCCACTTAACATTCCAGAATTTACTCTGTTCATGCCATCTCCTCCGTCATCTTAGTCGTGAGTCACCTGATCAAGAACCATGTCAAAGACCCATCACAGAGAAGTATGGAGGCTCTGTATCTCCTTGGTTTACCCAAGGGTTGTTTAGAGCATAGGTAAGAGAGAGAGAGAGAGAGAGAGAGAGAGAGAGAGAGAGAGAGAGAGAGAGAGAGAGAGAGAGAGAGAGAGAGAAACAGTGTTGAACATGGCTGAGTGTCCAAGATTTGGGGGAGCTTCTTGGAGCCTCTGGGATTAAACAAGATCAAAGTCTAAAGGAATCCATTCATTCATTCACTCACTCATTCATTCATTCATTCCCTTCAGCTTCCATCAGCAGCATCCTCTCCAACCACCGAATCAGGAACTGCATGGATTTCAAGGAAGGCATCAAAAGAGGGTCAATGCCTGGGGTTTGATTTGTTATGAGGAGCCAGATATCACCTGGAGATAATGACAAACCATGGACTTTAATTTGGCCCCACTGGCCAAATTCATTAAATGAATGAATGAATTCATTAGATTAATATGCATTATATAATCACCCAATTACCTTTTATTGCTCTCTCATGACTTCCATTTTGCATCCTGCCTTCAGCTCAGTGTGCATCCTTTGGGCAAGCCACTTACTATCATTACAGCAACTGAGTAAAGGTCAGGGGGGCAGATTTTTTCTGACTCATTGTTCCAGGACAGGACAGTGAAGGCTGTTGGAAGTCAGTAGAACTTTCAGTGAACTAGGCTACTCATTCTCTAAAACCTCGGTCCCTCAGCTTGATGTGATTAGAGAGATGTTGGCATTCAGACAGCCTGGCTCTGGGTGATGTGGGTGACTCTGCTTTCCTGGGAAGGAACACACAGATACTCAGCAGGGAGATCTTGGAAGCCAGGAACCTCTTTCCCCATTTTACAGAGGAGACTGAGACTTTGAGCCATTTTGACCCAAGGTTAAAGGTTGACTGGCTCCTAGAAGAGATCTTGGAGGATTTCTAGTACAAGCCTGCTCTTTATTTTAGCAGAATTCACTTGAGGTTCAGCAAGGGAATTAACCTGGTCCCTTCTCACAATGGGCCTGTGATTGAGCTGGGACCCAGAGTAAGATCTAGGCCCTATCTAACAAGCCACACTGCCTCATCAGTGTAGAATGAGGAAGGACCTGACTATGGACTGAGACAGAATCTCCTTCTAGGTAGCCTTGGATTCTACAACCATCATTTCTACTCTCTCCAAATGTTTGGAAATCCTAAACTGGTGACGTTTGGATCTGAGAGGTTTTACTGTTGTCACAGCAACCACTCTCATCCAAGCAATAGTTTTGCCTTCTGTTCATGCAAGCCTCAAAACAGGAAGAAACATGGAAGTGAATCCCCCCATCCAATAAAAGCTGACTTTTCTAAACCCAGAGGTGCCAGTGCCCTTCCAAATAGACAAGGGGTACTGGGATGCCAAGTTGGTCTCATTCACAGTGTATTTGACAATCCCTAGGAAACCATTGAGAGTGATTGTTTTAGGAGCCTGGATTTTCCACTGACTTCCACAAGGTGCCTTGGTTCTCATCATCTTCTAGGCTGGGCCTCTTGAATTGAGTAGTGACCAATTAAATTCATGTTGTACCAGGAAGTCCACCATTTTGGATGAGACTTACTGATTCAAAGAATAACATTAAAGATTCAGAGTTGGAGAGAACTGAACACAGTTCTGGGGTTAGAAAGAGAGAAGTAGAGATCTCTACCTCAGAGATCTCTACCTCAGTGAAGATGCTGAGGTTCTTTTTCAGAATAAGAAATGTGAGAAGACAATGGAAACTCATTGAGGGAAGGGACTGGTTTTTGCATTACTCGTGCTTAGGATAGAAGCTGGCAAGAATAGGGTCTTAATTAATGTCTCCCCCCGCACTGTGATAATATCATTTATGACATGGCCCTGAGCCCTCTCCGCAGAAGAGGGGCAACTCAGATGAGTTTAATGAACATTCAGATGGTGACTGCAAGGGGAGGGGCTCTTAGCTACCTCTCCCAAGCAATACACATGGAACTAAAAGGTTGTGGATTTTAGAGCATGAAACATTTTGTAAACAGAGCAAGGTGGGAAAGAAATCCAGAGGATGAGAGCTGGACTCTTCCTATCTTATATTATTCACAGATAAAACACTCAGGGCGGAGAACTCCTCACCACAGTGTTAATGGACCTCTAGTTACAACCAAGACTAAGGTAGTGGAAAGGAGGAAGGGGATTCAGGCCCTAGAAAATGCATATGTAAGTGAAATGAGGTGGAAACCAGGCTCTGTGTATGTGTGAGTGCACACACGTGTGTGAAACTTTACAAACCTCTTTCTACATCTCCCACTCTTCCCTCTCCCCAACAATATCTCATTTGAACCTCACAACTATGCATTATTAGTTTCATTTTTGCAGATGAGGAAACTGAGGGATGAAATGACTTGTTCCAGTTCATACAGGTGAGCTGCCTTGATGACTTAGGTAGAATTTGAACCCAAATCTTCCTAGTTCTGTCCACTATCCCAGACCACCTCCTATGATAATTCATATTTCTCTGGTATTTGGGGCTTGGAAGATGACTACATCACAACCACCCCATGAGGTGGTTATGGAGCAGAATGTTGTGGAGAAGAATGTTATTCCCATTTTACAAATGAGGACACTGAGGTAGGAGGTGCCAGGACATGTCCATGGTCACACAGTTAGTGGTGTTCAAAGCCAATTAGAAATTGTATGTCTCCTACTGCCAAATCCCAAGGACTCTCTGCTGCCCCATGGAAGCTCCATGAGCACAGGGTCCCCAAAGTGGGTTTTGATCCTCTCTGGGGCTTCCCCAGGCAGGCTGGCAGCAAGCAAGCATTCATTCAACTTTTACTATGGACTAAGGGGCATGGGAGATGTTTGGGGAGGACCGGTCCCTCTTGGGGAAGGCTGTTCATCCAGCTCTCACAAAGCTGGAGCATGGACTGGCACCTCCCCAAGTAAAATCTTCTTGGGGAAATGGGCTACACCAGATTGAGGATGACCAATAAGCCTCAGACCTCTTCATGAGTGATGGACACCTGCCCCAAGCAAGTGAAGACTGTTTTCAGGAAAGGGTAGAGGAGAACAGTTTGTTCCATTGGCCATGATGGTGGTTGAAGCTGGTTCTGGGGAGTAAGGCCTAGAACTTGGGCAGACATCAAAGACTCTAAAGTCACCTTATTCATCACCAGTCATCCTGACTTTTGTCTTGCCACTGGACTTGGATGACTTTGAAAGAGAGAATGCATAGCTTTGCCTCATTTAAATCCAAGTCATTCACTGGTCAAGACCCCAAGATGTCATTGGTTCTCTTCAGAAATGAAGAGATGAAGGATGAACAATAATCACTCTGTGCCAACCACTGTGTTGATCACTGGGGACACTCTCCTTCCCCTCAAGGAGTAATGGGGGAAAGGGGGCCATCCAAGAAGGAAGCTGGGATCTGGAAAGACCTCAAAAGAGGAGATTTGAACTTAGTGTTTTAGGAAACCAAGGTATCTAAGAGACATTTATATCATGTCCCTGAAGCACTAAGGAGCCACCAAAGGTCCTTGGCAAGAGAGTAGCATGTTCAGACTTGTCTATGAAGAAGAAAATGTTCCTCCTTTGGGGAGCACAGAATGGAAATGGGAGGAAATGATGGTCAGGAAAACCAATCAGGAAACTGGTGCTATTGTTTAGGACAGGCGATAACTAGAAAGGGACCTCAGGAACTCTGAAGGTTGAGAAGATTTGACTGCTCCGCCAGTATCTCAGTAATGTCTCGATGACTTATGATAATCAATCAGCAAGCAGAGATGAAGTGCCTACTCTGTGCTAGGCAAGGTGATAAGTGCTCAGCATCTGCACTGGGAGCCAAGGAGTTCTGGGACTCAGTAGAGTCCTCTACTCTAATTGAGAACTCCATGGGAATCCTACAAAGGGGAAGAAAGACTTCCAGCCCCCAGAATCTGGGAGTTGTCCCTTTAACCATACATACTTGAATCTCAAGCCCTCTGTTCCCTTGACTCTGGAGATACTTGTGCCTCACCCAGGTAGAGCCTTCTGAACTCATATTAGTTGGACCAGCCACTGTCACTGTATCAACTCCAACTTACTGGTGCCATTTTGATCCTCTTTGAGAATGAAGGACAACAAACCAACTTGTGGAGAAATTATGTCCTAGATTAGGGGGAAGAAGTTGAAGGGGGAGGACAGAATGGAAAGAGGACAGTGAGCAGGAGTGATTGTTCTCCAAATGGCCCCATGGAGTTGACCCAGATCATTCTAAAGATTACCATAGACCTGAGTCATGTTGGGTGGAAAGGAAAGGGATTCAAATCCTGGGCTCTGATGGGGACTCACTGTGTGCCCTTGGACAATGACTTAAGCTCTCTCGGCAATGGGTCAGACTAAGATGACTCCTAGGTCCCTTGTGCTCAAACTCCTTTTCTGGAATCTTTTCTCCCCACCCCCACTCTTCCTTTACATTTGAATCCTCCACACGTGGACCACAGGTATGTCTCTGAGATAAACAGCCTCCTCCATCCCTGCAAATCAAAAAGGTGTGTTTGTGTGGGGGGAGAGAGGAGAGAAGTGATAATAGCAGGATGCTGGCAGTAATAACCAGTCTATGAATGCAGTCGTGTGGCAAAAGTACCAATCATCCCTCTCTTTTGTATCCATTTCAAAAGTGAAACATCACTTCCCACGCAGGGCACCTTGGCTGGTTATATTTGGCGGCTAGCGCAGGATGCTGGGCACCCGTCAATGGGGAGGAGGTGGAATGGGGAGATGCTTTCCCAAGAGATCCTCCTGCCATTCTTTGGGAAGGATGGCATCTTGAATTCCAGGAGAACAGCCACCATGATGCAGGCCAGATGTAAGCCCTTTGGGCAGGGGCATCCCCTCAGGAACCTCCCTCTTGTTCCAGGGCTCAAGACTCAGGCTCTAGATGCAAAGAAATACTTTCTGAAAAGCTTATAAGAACGTATCAGGGTGTGTTTGTATATATATATATATATATATATATATATATATATATATATATATATATGTGTGTGTGTGTGTGTGTGTGTGTGCATGGGGGGGGGACAACATACGAGCCCCAAGTGCATGCTGCTTCTCAGTGTAATCTCCCATGTTGGTCTAGGAGGCAGAGGTTGCATTTGGAGGCAGGAGATCTGGAGTCAGGTCCTGGCTCAGCTTCTTCCTGGACAAATCTCTACTCCTTGGAGCCAAAGAAGGCATTTTCTATAGACCCTGAATCTGGGTCTGCTTCCTCTCTTCCTCCTCACTCTTCATCCCTGTGTGATCTAGCTTCTTACCTCATCCTCCACCAAAACTTCTCTCTCCCAAATCACCATTGTTTCCATTGGTCAGTCTCATGGATTTTTATTCTGTCTTCCTCCTTTTCTCTACTGCCTCTGACCCCTGGATGTTCTCTCTGCTCTATTTTCCAAAGTTCTGTCCTGGGTTCTCCTCTCTTGTCCCTCTGTCCATCTGTCTCTCTATCTCTTTTGTCTCTGTCTCTCCCTCTCTTTTGGTCTCTCTCATCATCTCCTAGGAGTTTCACTATAGTCTCTCTAGTGATGATTCTGAGATCTATTCTATCTAGCTTGAATCATTCCCAATCACTTCAGTCACTCATCAAACGCAGGCAATAGCAATTATTAAGCACCTGTGGTATGCCAGACAGTGTCCTAAGCTCATCACTGACCACCATCTGAATGTTTCAGACTGCATGATCCAGGGGCATCTCAAGCTCAACATGTCTAATATTAGCTAAACCCCCAATTCAATGGATTCCAATGACTTTAATTGGGTCCATTGGATTAAAATCCAGCAATGACTCATAGAAGTGAATTGAGATTGTCTAAAGGAATGCACAAACTCCTGGGCCTAGGTGCAGTGGTTAAAGCTTTGGGTCTGGGGTCAAGAGGACTCCTCTTCTTGTGTTCAAATCCAGCCTCAGACACTTACTAGTTGTGTGACTCTGGCCAATTCTGGGCAAACTCTGTTTGCCTCAGTTTCCTCAACTGGAGAAGGAAATTGCAAAAACTTTCCAGTATTTCTGCCAAGAAAACCCAAAATGGGGCAAAGAAGAGTCCGATATGATTGAAAAGTGATTGGACATCAAATTCCAGGAACACCTTGAAGAGGAAGCTGACTATATCATTGGATAAACTGGGCTAGTAGCATCCTTGAACCAAGGGAGGGCAAACAGAAACTTTCAGGACTCTCCTAGGCCCAATTGAGAGTTTGGAGGCAGCACTAGGGGAGGTAAGAGTTTCCACTAATCAGGAGCCATTTGTTCCCTGTTCATCACATGCCCATCTTCCCTTGGATTCTGTGTACACTTGCAGCAGTGTGTTCCAGACTCATGTATCAGCTATTCTTATGTCACCATAGTAAGTCCCCTTTTGAGAAGCAGATTGACTCTGGTTAGCTAACTGATAATCTTTTAGGAGGATGCTGAATGGGGGCTCATGAGCTTTGGTACTAAACCAGTCCTGGTCTCTCCGAGTCACCCTGAGAACCTTGAAAGGAAAAGTAGTGAGTGCCCTCTGGGGACCCAACCTGCCCAAGCCAGGGTGCTTGTTGGAGATGTTGGGAAGGTAGAAATAAGATTTGGTGACTGAGTGAGACATGGGGTGGGATATGGGAGAGAGAGAGAGAGAGGAATAGAAAATCAGACAAGATTAAGAATCCAAAACACTGAGGGTTCAATAGGGTTGATCCAGGGGGATTTGGGGAGACAAAATCTTTGAATAGATGGTGAATCTTAGAGGCTGCAGAGTCAGAGCTCCTCATGTCAACAGAGGAAGGAATAGAGAGGGGAGGGGGTTGAGGCTTCTTCATGGCCACACAACATGGCGCCATCAAGCTTCATCCCACCTCCTTGGTCCACTCTGCCCCAAGAACAGGTGTTAGGTTTATAATTCACTAATTCAACAAACATTGACTAAGGCTATACTATGTGGTAGACCCTGGAGGGGACTCAAGGGTGAATTTTGCATGACCCCTGCCCTCTAAGAGATTCCAATCTAGAAATCCTGCATTTATTCTTTGAGCAAGCGTTCATTTTAAAACTATTAGATATAAGGCACTATGCTGAACACTGGGAGCAAAGACAAAACACAATGTCTGCCCTCAGGGAGGTCATATTCTGATGAAACAAAATGAGTCATGCATACATTTTTCATTCTTTTCTATACCAGACTTTTCCCAATCCCTCTCCCAGCTGCTCCTGCCCCCAGTCATCTAGTATCTATGTCATTCCGCCCTCCCCCACCTCCTATCCCCATCGATAAACAAAGGGGTAATTCCCTTTCATATTACAGACTGTTTGTGCTTGTTCTCCCAGAGCCTAGCACAGTTCTTGGAACATGGTAGGCAAGTAATAAATGTTGCTGATGGAGTAAATTGATGGTGAACAACAGAGAAATGCCAACCACTCTGTAATATCCCCTCACCTTGGACAAATGAAGAAATAGGGGAAAACTCAGTCTGGAGAGCTCAGCAAGGCCTGCAAGTGATAGGCGGGTGGGGCTGCTATGAACTGCTCCAATTCTCTTCGAAAATCATTTGTTAATACATGAGAAATGTTATTAAATTAAAGCTAAGTTAATATCTGAAGAGAGTAAACGAAATAAATTAAATCTACGTCACTGCTATTTGATATTTATAATTGTTCCAACAAGGGTGAAATCATGGGTTTTTCCCCAGACCTCTGAACATGCACATGGCTACTAAACATGGGGGGGGGGCAGATCCATGCATAATTAGATACAGTTCTTAGTTTTTACATGTATGCTCCCTCCCACTCCCCTGACACATTTCCTAACTCTTCCTCCCCTTCCTCTTTTCCTCATCTTCCTCTTCTTCCTCCTCTGAAACAACAGAGACTGGAAACCAAAGACATGAGTTCTACTTCTGACTTTTCCTAAAACTAGAAAGGCCACCATGGGCCAGCCATTTGATCCCTCTGAACTTCTCAGTTCCCTCCATATTACCATTGCTTGACTCAATGTTTGGGACTTTGTAGGTTACCTAATGGAAGATTAGGCCAGATGAGCTCGAAGTTTGCCCCTGGCCCTAACATTCAGAGTCTTTAGGGTTCTGACCTCCTACTATGTGGCCCAAGGTTACATGGACAGTAAGTGGCAGAATTGGAATTTGGCACAAGGTCCAGGGAGCACAAGGTCAGTTCTCTTTCCACTAACCCCTGTTCCTTAGTAGAATCACAGGGTGACAGATTTGTGGCCAGACGGGGCTTTATTGTAGAGATAAGGAAACTGAGACTGAAAAAGGAGAAGGGTTATCCAAGGTCAGCAGTTGCCAAGCATCAAAGGTGAATCCCCTGACTCTAAACCCAAGTCTCTTTCCACTGCCGCACACTGTCTTTACCCCATAACACGAAAGTGTGGCCTCTCCCTTTTCTCTGCCCACGCCAATAGAAGAAATCTCTTCTAGTCCTGCATCTGAACTTGAGCTTCATGGACAGCCTTCCTCCACCAAGTAAAATATCTTTGTCCCATAATTGGGTCCTGCAGGGTCTCCCTTGCCTACAGGAATAAATACTAGGCCTGGAGTTGGCAACACCTCCGGGAATCTCACTGACGCTGACTCTCAGGAATGGCTTCCATTGTGAACCAGATGGAGCCTTTGTCCCCCCAGCTCATGCACCAATTGGTGAGCCGACAGGCACCGTGGACAGATGGAGGGCCCCGGGCACAAATGAAGCTGAGTTAAGTCAGAAAAACTTTCCCAAACAAAGAGTTGTAGCAATCCCATGATGACTAATGCTGGGGAGTGGGAAGTGGTGGCCAAATTCTCCCTGCCCCAGCCTCAAGGTCAGCTCTCGTTGGTCAGCACCATCTTTTAGGGGTGGAAGGTGAGGTTCCCCAGAGCCACACCCTCTCAGAATCTAATGGCAGAGTGGGGAGGGAATGAAGAGACCCAGGAATAGTGATTGATGAGTAAGGATTTGCTTACTAGAATTTTCCCAATAGAACAAGTCTGCACCAGGGAAATATAGAGTTCAAGACTGCCAGAGTCCAGGTAAGGGGAAGATGAAACTTCCCGGGGGGAAAAGAAAAAAAAAATGATGGTTTTCAGGTTTCCTAGGGGCTTCAGTGACAGTGATGCCACCAGGTAGATTTCAATGTACCCCTAATATGTGGCTGACACTGTACTTGGAGTGGAAGAAAAAGGAAAACAGTCCAGATCCTTAAGGAGCATGCAGTCTACTCAAATGGGAATGTTCATACTGGACTAAGACCAAGGCAAGATCAAGAAGGAAGGAAGGAAGGAAGGAAGGGAGGGAGGGAAGGAGGGAGAGAGGGAGGGAGGGGCATTAAATGTCATTTACACATTAAGCAAGGTGATAAGTCAGAGAATCTTGAGTTTGGATCCTCCCTGAGCTACTTTATAGTGACCCTAGGCAAGTCACTTTTTTTTTGTTATATGATAGTGATTATTACTAGGTGCCCATTTTGTAAACCATTGTAATTCTCCAGGTGAGGAGGATGATCCTAGAGGAACGTGAGCCAATGTGCCTCTGCCTTTCAAGGCTGAGATAATGGATGAAGGATGTCAGCATTTGTTTGGAATATAGCTTCAAGTCAGACAGCACCCCAAAGATTTTACCTCCACCCTGGTAATCTTACATTTCTATCTCACACCCCTCAGTAAACTAGAATGCAGTGAAATCCTAGGCACCTTAGAGGGCCTCCAGTCCAAAGCCCTCATTTTTTTTAGATGAGGAAACTGAGATCTTGAGACATTGGCTGACTTGGCCAAAGTCATTCAGGTAACAAATGGAGTGCTGAACCCTCTGACTCCAAAGACAGCACCTTACATGATGCCAGACCACTAGAGGTCTTGTATTCCCTCTCTGCTGTGGGGAGATGACTCTTGGGGAACAAAGTAACCAGCAGCTTCTCCCAAGTTATGAGGCGATGCGACTGGGTTTGGAAGGTCACTTGGCTCCCATGGAGATGAATGATAAGGGACATGAACTGGACCTTTGATGATTCTGGCCTAAGGAACTCCAGATGAAACTCTGTTTACCAATACAGATTAACATCTCAGCATATGAGAATCCCAGCAAGCTGCTGAGAGTCTTAAGGTGAGAAGTGACTTGAACCCAGGTCTTCTGGCTTTCAAGACCAACTTTCTATATGCTACATTCAATACGGTGGGATATGATGAATGGTGAAATGGTGATAAACCAAACTGAATATTTCTGGACCTGACCATCTTGTTTATAGATTCTCCAAAGTGAACATATAAGAGGGTCAAGATTCCTCAAATCTCCTTGAATGGAAATTGAGAGGAACAGAGAAATGAGGCAAGTTAATGGAGAGGTCACTCAAGCAACCATGTGAGCAATGTACCAACATGAGGACCTTTCTAGCAACAGATGCCATGAGAAGCTCTTGGGATATAAAGCATTTTGTTTTAAACTAGCCCCCTTTCAGGTTTATCCTACCAACTAGATTATCATGTCCCGTGATCTTCATCATAACACTACAAGGTAAGTGCTGCTATTATTCCCTTTTACAGATGAGGAAACTGAGGCCAAGGTCCCTCAGCTAGCAAAGGGTCTGAAGTTTCATTTGAACTCAGACCTTTCTGACTCCAAGTCCAGAGACCTAGACCCTGTCCCACCTGGCTGCCCAGTCGATGAAGCTCATTTTTTATTTCAGGTCATTAATAAAAATAATTGTCAGAAGTCTCAGTAAGCTGCAAGATCTGGGCAAGCATTCCCACTCCAAATAGTTTGGAGTATTCTAAACTCCTAGTGACCTTTTAAAGTCTTGTCCCCATGAGGGCACAGTGAGCTCATTTGAAAATATCAATCAATTGCTCCAAAAATGATGGAAATTCCCAAATAGAGAATGTACTATACATCATGCTTCAGAGTCCCTGGAGTGCTAGTGTCCAGAGACTCAGATTCAGAGTCAGAAAGACAAGTTCATATCCAACCTCAGACATTTACTAGCTATGAGACCCTGGGCAAATTACTTCATCTGTCCTGCCTCATTTTCCTTAAGTGTAAAATCAGGATCTTGATGGCACCTGTCCTCAGGGGGTTGATCTAGTGAGATATTTGTAAAGTCCTTTAGTCTACTGTTTGCCACTCAGGAGGCACCTTCCCAATGGCCTGAGAATTCACCTGATTTAAGATCCAAGAAAAAGCATATGCTACAATGTTAGATTAGAGAAAATGAGTGATTCATCAAAGGCGCCCTTTAGAAAGGGATCCAGTGTGTCAGAAGCAAGATTGCCTGAAGAATTAAAGATTGTGTCAAAATATGATGAAGTCATTGCCAAATCCTGGAAAACTAGGAACTGGAGCAAACGTGAGGCGCGGTGCCTATTATCATTTTTAAATATGTAAAAATGCGAGAAGTTTGTGATATAAGTAAATTGAATTATTTTCTTTGCCCTTAGGAAATCACACAAGACTATGGAAATAGTCTTATATTCAAGGTCAAAAAAATCAACTCACAAATATGAAAAGTATATGAATCTAAAATGAGTAAATAATACATAAATATGTATCGAGATATCCACTTGTCTAAAAAAGATAAGGGGCAGATATGTGAACTCTACATGGGTCTACTATGGAACATGGCAATCTAGGAATCTAGCGCCATCTTGGCTGCCCATTGTCAGGAGCACTGGTTTCAATTCATTTCCAACAGAACCCCAGAAAACTGAGGAGTGTTCATAAGAGAGGTGGTGGACAACCAGGAGAGTCATGAGACTGGAGATCGTGCTAGAAGAATGTCAACTAGGTCCTGGGAAAAGAGAAGACTTAGGAGCTTCTTTCAAGTATTGGAAGGACCAGCACTGGGGAGTGAGCTTATCCTTGCCATACTCTGCCCTAGAGGCCAGAATAAGAAGCCATGAGTTACAAGGAGGAGGATCAGGTTGGAGGTCAGGAAATGGGCCATGAGAATTCACTTAAAGTGGAATGGCTTGGGAGTGGATGATGGGAAGAGGAATGGCAACCCCTTTCAGTTGCAAGTTCTTCTGGTAGTTGGGATGGTCTCTTGTCCGGGAGGTGGAGGAGGGGATCTTTATGCAGATATGAACCACACAAGGCGGTCTCCAAAGCCCCTTCCAATTCTGTCAGTGACTGTGAATAGGACAAGACCCTACCTTTTCATGTCTGGTTTTTCAGGACCCATGAAGAGAGCTTGATGAGCATTTCTGACTTCATCTCTGCCTTTGGTGGAGTTTAGAACCACACTCCATTCCATACACAAGGATGTGGGCCACATCTGTTTCTCTGGTGCTGATATGGCCTGGTCAATGGACAATCAACCATGAATCCATGGGAACTGAGCCCCCTACCTAGGTGAGGCCCTCTGGTCAGGTGAGGAAGAGTAAGGTGATCCCCTCCTGGAGAGGGGACTGATATTCATAGAACAACCAGAAAATGATTCAACACAAGACTGTGAAGAGCTGAATAGAAGTTTTGTCAAATAGTTGGCAAGAATTGGGCCAGCTGCCAGTAACCCATCCTTCCCCAGGGAAGGTCCCACAACCCATGGAACTAAGCAGATGGATTCAGATTAAACACCTTCTTAGGACCCTCACACAGGACTCCAATGACAAGAATTCACATTTCCATGGGACATTAAGGTCTACAAAACTCTCCACTACAATTCTGTTAAAGTGGACAGATATGAATCCTGAAACTGAGGCCAAGAAGAGGCAATCAGAAATTAGATGGAACCCAATTTTATCCCTTAATAATATATAATATTATATACATACATATATACATACATATGTATGGGAGCAGATAGATTTAATTCTAATAATATATAAGGGAGGTGGCTTCTGGTCCTAACTTCCTGCTTCCCTTCTTGCAGAAATGAAAGTGTCTCTTGGAGGAAGAAAGGAGGGTAAGAGAGGCTGGAGATGATTGTTGTTCCTTCAAGCTACAAAGGACCTCACCACCCTAATGTTCAGGTGTAGGGGGAGAGTGGGGAATGGCACCTTGCAATCCAAAGGGCCTCTCTCTCTCTCCACATGGGGCCCACTCTTCTCCAAGTATGTATATCAAAGTCCAGGCTTCTTTGAATTCATGGCTCAAACTCTCATGTTCTTTCCAAACTCACTCAGCATCACATGCCACCCCCCCAGGAGTAAAAATAAACCCATTTTCCCCATGATGCTTGCTGTCACACAAGATGGAGGTTGCCTTGGACTTTCTGCCCCTCTGACTAGCCTGGGAAGGATCCTAGACTGTCCTCTTGCCCTTGATGGAGTAGCTCTTTGTGGTGGCCCACAGCTCCATGCTGGCCTCTCCAAGGCTCTCCATGGCCCACCCCTGAGTCTCCCTTTGATTTTCTGATGAGGGCCCCAGTGCACACTGACACCTTCAAGTGGAAGGAGAAGGAAACTCCATTCAAAACCTTGGAACCTCACACTAGAAAAAAATGACACCAAACTCTTGGTCATTCAAAATTGGTAATTTCAACATAGCTCCAAATCCGCCAAGATGTTGGGTCAGTTCTGTTCCTCCCACCTATGTCAGTGGTCACAACATTTCCTCCCTCCCCCAAATAGCCTCCTTCTAATTTGTCACAGCTTCATGTAGATGCTCTCCATTTATTTGGGAGAAAAAAACTTAAAATCTACTAGATTTTCTTTTCTTTTTTTTTTATCTCTTTTTTAAAAATCACCTTTATTTACAAATATGTTCCTCTCCTTTTCTGAGAGCACTCTCTGGCAGCAAAAAAAAATATTTTTTAAAGAGAGATATAGTTCAGCAAAATCAACCAACACACTGGTGACAGTGACATCATGCCCCACAGTCACCCCACCCCCATGCAGAAGGCAAGAAGGTGCATTTTCCCTCTTCTTTGGAGCCAGGCTTGAGCTTTATGACTGGACAATATTCCTTTTTCTTTATTTCCATTTACATTGCCATAGTCACTTTAGGCTGCATCACTGCTTGGAAATCTGCATTGCTGAATTCTTGGCTACTGATTTTTTTATACAGAAAATCTTGTGTAAGAGCAGATTGTACTGTCTAAGGAAGCCAGCCGGTCAGAGCAGGTCACATCAACATGACTCAAACCGGGAGGGACCTAGATGTTGCCTGCTTTAACCTCGGAGAACCGGGGCTCACATCTTTGTCCAGGATAAAGAGGTAACAAAATGAAGTTTGGAACCTGGGTCATCTGGTACCAACTCAGTCTTCTTCCCATCTCTCCATCTAATGAGGGATTCTCTTACAATCCTCTCTGGAAGTGGCTTTGGGAAGCAAAATACCATCTTCCTGATACCACTGCTATACTTTCCTCCCTCCCT
This sequence comes from Macrotis lagotis, assembly GCF_037893015.1. Classification (NCBI taxonomy): domain Eukaryota; kingdom Metazoa; phylum Chordata; class Mammalia; order Peramelemorphia; family Peramelidae; genus Macrotis; species Macrotis lagotis. Next base: position 270,439,626 of record NC_133662.1, on the reverse strand, counting down.
CTTTATCTCCCTTCCTCCCTTCCTCCTTCCTTCCCTCCCTCCTTCCTTCCTTCCTCCTTCCTTCCTTCCTTCCTTCCTTCCTTCCTTCCTTCCTTCCTTCCTTCCTTCCTTCCTTCCTTCCTTCCTTCCTTCCTTCTTTCCCTCCCTTCTCTCTCTCATCCTGTTTCTCTCCTGGTTCTTCTTACTTTCTTTGCATCAGTTTCTACAAATCCTCACATGTTTCTCTGAGTTCCTCAAAATTATCATTTCCCTTCCATTCCATGTGGATATCACAATTTATTCAGTCATCTCCTGATGGTGGGAGACCCAATTTTTTTGGGAGGGGATTTCTTCTTTAGCAAGTACAAGTGGTTCATTTCCCCTTGGGAAGCTGTCCCACTTCCCTCAGTTGCTTATTCCAGGGCTCCATGTTGTGATCCTTCTCTACCCAGGGCCCTGGCTGATAGAATGTGAGCCAGCTCTCCTTTCCATGACCCAAGGGGTTGGTGGGGTAGGGAGAGTGACAGCAGCTGCTTCCAGGAATGGCTATGATGACACACCTTTAATAAATCCCTCCAGTACCCTGCATGCCCTTGTGAACACTTGTGGACATCTATTAAGTTACAACCTTTCTACCCTCCATGAGATCCACGCTTCTCACTCAGGCCTCCTCAAGTTCCCTAGCTGTTTGCCATTTCTTTGCTAGATTGTAGGCATCCGTCCAGGACCAAGGACACCAGAGTAGTTGGACTTCTTCTTCCCCCAGGGGCCTGGCCCAGTCCTTTGTAACTAGTAAGTTGCAGTTTATTTCAATTCAACTGAACTCTCCCTTTATTAAGTGTGTGGAGACCTGATCTTGGAGTCTTCAAGTCTTACTTGGGGCACACATCTACTCTCGAACCATGATTCTACCTCTCAATGCCCAAGGGTGACAGAGGAGTCATCCGTCTGGGTTGATAGAGGGTGTTTTAGTACTGGGACTTCCTTATACCAAAGAAATCATGAGCCCAGCCCCCAAATAAATATATATTGAGGTCATGAAGCTCAGCCCTTATAGAGCCAGAGCTACCTGAGAGGCTCCCATCCAAGCACCAAGGGAGTGATGTCTGGTTGGGGGTGGGTGGGAAACCCCCCAACCTCCCCAGAAAAGTGAATAGAACATCCTCCTTTCTCAAGAGACCTTTCCTAGTGTGCCCCTCATCTGTAAGGGCCTTCATGTCCTCCCTCCATCCCTAGATTTTGTGGGCACATAGGTTTTTACTTTTTTTCCACATTGCCTACCATCTTAGAATACAAGCTCCCTGAAGGCAGGGATTGTTTTCCTTTCTTTGTATCCAGACACTTAGCCCAGCACCTAGAACACAATGTCCTAGATGCTTGCTGACTGAATGAGTGGATGTGACCAGAGCAAGATTTGAATTGGAGAAGGGTTCATGTGGATGGTGAGGGCCCTCAAAAAGTGTCCTGAGGTATGAAGCTATGGAATTCCATGGGGTCTTCTCAAAGGGAGTTGTCCTCCTTCCCCATACTGCACATACAACACAACACAACCAAAACAACACAACACAACACATATGCATAGATCAAATGTTTGCATATCTTCTCAAGTTTATCTTTCCCCCAAACCCACTGGAACAACCCAACCTAATGTGAACAACCTATAAAGCATGGCATCTCCTCACTCCCCCATCACTTCCACCCTTACCCCAATATTATAAACAATTCCTTTTATGGTAAGTATTCAATTTATATGGCAGACTTCAGACTTGGAGCCAGAAAGAGACAAGTTCCAATCCAGCTGTTTGTGGTGCTTGTCGGGGGGGGGGGGGGATCATTTCAACTCTCTCTGAGCCTGTTTCTTCATCTATAAAATAGTCACATCAATAGCCTCTCCCTCCTCGAGTTTCCATGAGGATCAGATGAAATGAAGCCCTTTGCAAACTGAACTATTATTGTCATTACTATAATTGCATCAGTCTTGTTTATTGTTGTACAACCAAAGGGAGGGAAAGCCAAAGGACAGTTCTTGAATGGGCTCAGCAGAAGCTCTTCATCATGGCAGACAATTCAGGAAAGAAAATGGCAAAGGATGGAAGGAGATATCGGTCTCCAAGCATTTATTGAGACCCACTCTATCCCAGGCTCAGCCTCAGCTTTTGATCCAGAAGACACACAACTCCTGCCAGGGGCCACATGAGGAAGGAATTCCAGAAAATTGGGAATGGGGGGAAGCAGAGAGTCATTCAACATGCAAGCTTTCATGTGGGCATCCTGCTGCCAGACTGCAGAGGCCAGCACCCTCCCCACCTTACCCTTCTACAATAATTCTTCCCAAATTAAGAAGAGAAATGCTACATTGGGAAAAATATTGCCAATACAAGTCATACACACACAAAGATATATGTAGAGGTAGTTGTACACTAATCTACAAACACATATCTAAATGCATATGCATGTGTATATACACCTATATATTTAACTATATATATATATATATACATATATATATATATATTTATAGACGTAGACATAGACATAGACACAGTTGTAGATGTATGTGTATGGGCATGGGTATAGGTATAGGCATAGGTACAGATATAGATATAATTATACACCAATACTCATTCCCAAAAGAGATGTTATCAAAGATGTTTTCAAAAGAAATATATGTGATGACATGAAAACAGGCTCCAAATTCTAACAGGAAGAAAAATAAAAATTAAAAAATTCTGATATTTCAATTCCTGGTCAACAAATGAACCAAGATGATCCAACATGGTGATCCATGTTCAAGGGTCTGAATGCTTATAGGAGTTCAGGCAGATAGCTAGGTACTGTGGGGCATCGCTGGGAGTTCTGGGAAGTAGTCTGACTCTTCTGGATTTCAACAAGAATTTTTTTGAGAAAATAAATGCCTCATCCCCTTTGACCCAGGGATCCCATGCCTAGGCATAAGCTCCAAGAAAATCAGAACAAAAGCTCTCCAATATCTGAAAATTCAGAGCAGCGCTGCTCTCTAAGCAGTGAGAGTCTGAAACAATTGGAAAGAACTAGAAAGAATCACTACTCATCAATTTAGGGGATAACTGAAAAAAAATAAGTCTGTGAATGTGATGTGTATTGCCCAGTAAAAAGCAAATGGAGGCTGTGAAGATTCAGGGAGAGATGAGGAAATTTGTATGAACTGATTCAGAGCGAATAAACAGAATCAAGTTCAGTGTAGTGGTGGAAGCCATAAGTCTCCAACTCCGAAGTCTCGATCCCTTTGGTTTTAAAATGAAGGCTTTGAACTAGATGTCTCTGGGATCCTCTTCTGCCTCCCCATCAGTGCTCCCAACTGAGGATCTAATGAACAGACACAATGACTACAACAATGTAATTGGTTCAATTGTTTTTCAGTGGTGTCTGACTCTGCTTGACCTTTATTTGGTGCTTTGCCATTTCCTTCTCCAGATCATTTTACAGATAAGGAAACTGAGGCAAACAGGGTCACACAGCTAGTAAATGACAGAGCCTGGATTTGAACCCAGATCTGCTATCTACTACACAACCTAATTAAAAAAAGGAAATTACACTCTTGAGACACTGAGTAACCAGTGAAGAGCCTCAAGGTCACCCCGAACAAAGAACACATGTGGTCACAATTCTGGAGGGCTTTGCATCACCCCCTTTTCTAAGTCAGAAGAGACGGTTCATTTTGGAGGTAGAAATTAAACTGTAAAGACCAAAGTCATTGAAGATATATTTCATTTTTTAAAAAATGACCTCTTCCTAATGACCTGGGACAAAGACCCAGGCCAGTCACCAGTGCCAGACCCTTCCCTCATGTTGACCAATACAGACCTAGCTGCCCTCTCTAGATGAAAGCTCCCCTCTGGTTAAGGAGGACACAGTTGAGGGCACTTCTCTTCCCCCATGTTTCCCCCATGGTGTGTGCCCTGATATCCAACAACAGTTCCGCCAAGTTGGAGCAGGGCATCTGGCAGCATCCCTGGGCTCTCAAGGATCCAGGATATCTCTTCTTTTCCACACACTGATTGGAGGAGACAGAACAGGCAGTATTGCTCCTCTTTTTCAGAAAAGAAGGACTTGGGTCCAGAGAGGTTAAGTCAAGGTCACTGATCCCGCAAAGGGTAAAACTCAGGGAGAACCCAACGATTCTCCTCTGTCCAAGCTCTAGCCCAGCACCAGGCTAACAAGAAACTACTATTTTCTTGAAAACCTTTTCTATTTTTTAAGGGACAACATGACTTCTAATTAAATGCAACTAATTAAAACGAGGGCCTGAGTCATTTGAAACTAAACACAGGCAGTAGGCAAACTTCCCACACACTTCATAATAAATATCCTTCCAATCTCCCTAGGAGCAGCCTTGGTTGGCTTGCTGGGCCTCTTTGGAGACAAGTGCATTCATGGCAAAGAAGGAGCTAATTCTCCTTCTGGAGCAGCGACCTTGGGCAGGAAGGCTCCTAGAAGTAGCTGATGAAGCCCAGTCACAGCCTTGCCATAGCTTCTACCTGAAGAGAAGGAACCCCATTGGGGGTCACCCCCCCAGCCCATCCAGCCATCACACCCAGTTCCTTCCTGGACTTGCTGCTTCTCCCTCTCCATAAAGACCAATCAATGGATGCTATGGATCTGTCTGTGTTCAGGCTACACTTGGAGGAGCATCCAAGTCAGGGTTTTTTTGGAAAGGCAGAAAAGATTTGGAAAAAGTCCAGAAGAAGAGTAAAAATGCTCCAGAGGATGGAACAAGCTCTGCACAAGGAGGAACTGAAATGATTTAACTTTGTCTGTCGTGGCAGACCAAAGTTGAAAGAAATGGGCTATTAAATCATGGAGATGTGGGGGGGAAAGTCTAGAGAAAGGCCAGAAATGAGCATATCCCAGCTGCCTGGGAAGAAGTCTGGAGACTGTTCTGGTCTCCACTCTCTGACCACTCCTTCTCAGTCCCCTTCTTCCATTGACCCCCTAGCTGGGAGAGTAAAACCTGCCTGGCTTGGTACCTTGGGAGCTTTGGCTGAGTTCCCATCTGAGGGGGCAGCAAGGGGCAGGGCCTTGGGGGCCTTTTCCTTCCTCTCCTTTTAGGCCTCTGCCCCCTCAATGGAAGCACCATTCTTTGGCCCTTTTGTTCATTCTTTTCTATTCTCGGGTCAATCATGAGGGAGGACCAGAGAAAATGCCTGGAGCTGAGAAAAAGCATCTCTTGTTCATGGAACAGCCAGGAGGGAGGGATCACAGGACCAAAGTGTTGGGGAGTAAAATGTAGGAAAGGGGCAGATGGGGAAGGGTTTTGAAGGCCAAACTCAGCATTTTCTATTTGATCCTAGAGGTAAAGGGAAGCCACTAGTGTTTATTGAGTGGTAGATGACATGGTCAGTTGTGTACTGTAGGAAAATCCCCTTAGTGGCTAAATGGAGGATAGATTGAAGTGGGGGAAGACTTGAGACAGACAGACCACCACTCCCCCCCCCCAAATGCTTGTAGTCCAGGTATGAGGGAATGAGAGTCTGCACCAAGGTGGGGACAGTGTCAGAGGAAAGAAGGGGAGTAGTGAAGCATAGTAGGGAGCTGGTGCAGAGTAGGGGAGTGGTGAAGAGTTGGGGGGAGTTGGGATAGAGGGGAAATTGACAGGTCTTGGCTTCATATTGGATCTGGGGTTGAGAGAGTAGGAGAATGAGGAGAGTAGTGATATCCCCTATAGTGATAGGGAAGGTAAGAGCAAAATGCCCTGATCCAGGACCTCTGCCTTCCTGAGGTATGGATCAAACCCTGTCAGACCTGATGGCCTCAATGTCAGGAACCATATCTAGGGTTTAGACTTTAAAGGCTGGGTTAGAAACTAAAGGGCATAAGTAGTGTTTTCATGCTAAATCTAAGGCAAGAATGTCTCCCTTAAGAGAAAGTGATAGGATATGAGCCATTGACCAAGGTGTCATTGGATGATTTGATGTGGATTTTTAGGCCATATTAGATCTCTAATCTATCCACATTTTTTGACCTATTATTCCTCAGGATCTCTTGGGAAGGAAGAGAATGCATCTAAGAAGAAGAGTAAGAGATAGATTAGATAGGTAGGTAGATAGATAGATAGATAGATAGATAGATAGATAGATAGATAGTTGATAGATGGATATCAGATAGACAGATAGATGATGGATAGATGAGGGACAGCTAAGTGATGCAGAGCTAGAAGATAGAAAGATTGATGATTAGGTAAAAAGGTAAAGCTATAGTTGTCCATGATTGAAGAGGCCACGATAGATGGCAGGATAGAAGGATGCATGGTGAGGAGGGGGACAAGAGAGAGAAGGATTTGCCTGGAGACCTGTAGAAGCAACCTAGAGGACTTTATATTGCAAATGCATCCCACACACATCTGCTAAACCCCTAATAACCACAGCTTGCACTTTGAGAGTGCTGTAAAGTTTGCAAATTTTTACAAATATTAGATCATTTGGACCTCAAAACAACCCTGGGAGGTAGGTGCTATTGTTACTCAAACAATTCCTAAGAAAAAGCCAGTAATAACATCTATGGTAGTAGATGCTTATTGGTTAGACAAGTGGAGCAGTGGAGAGAGCACTAGGCCTGGAATCTGAGGATCTAAGTTCCTAGCTGTGTGATCCTGGCAAAGTCAATCTCTGTGGGTCTCAGTTTCCTAAATCTGTCCGATGAACTGGAGAGGGAAATGAAAAAGCCCTCGAGGATCTCTGCCAAGACAACCCCAAAAGGCATTACGACTGAAATGACTCAATAGTGCCTACTGGCAAATTCACAGAGAATGAGGAATAAGCAAGAGAGATTAGAGAGTCTTTCTCAGGGGGAGCAATTGACTTCACAGGTTTTGCTGAGACATGGATGATGGGGCCCACGGTTGAAATATGACTCTGGATGACTCTGAGCTGCATCAATCTGACTGAAAAAATATTGAAGTGCCTAATGTTAGCACAGTACCATGGAAGTGGCAGAAATATTAGATAAGAAGTGATGAAAAAGTCCAGAGCAGAGGATGGGAATATCCTCCCTGGACAGTTGGGGAAAGAGAAGATGATCCGCTCTCCATCTCCAAGTACTGAGGAGCAGAAAGAAAAGAACCTCCTACCCATCAGAAGAGGCCTGGACTTCCCTGGGAGGGGAGGAGCTCCCCCCCACTGTGTCAGAGATGTTGAAGAAGGGACTTCTGTTCTGGGACCCTTGAGAATATTTCTCACATGGGATTTGATGAGTCAATCAAACAGCATTCATTAAGCTCCAACTATGTGCTAGGACTGCAAAACGGAGTGGACTTGCGATTTCAGTGATACACAGAACTCCCAGGGGAGGTATCTCTATCCGTGGATGCAGTTTAGCACTTTCTCTGCAACTTACAGGCTTTAAGAGTTGCATGGAGGGATTAAGTCACTTGCCCAGGACACATTCCCAAGATGTGACAGTTTTGAACCTGGGTCTCCCCATCTCTCAGGCTGGCACTCTTATCAAATGTCAGACTATTATCTATATCTATAGATATATGTAGATATATAGATATCAATAAAAGAGTTTGACTTGGGTGCTAGTACCCCAAGTGCTCTCAGCCTCATCTTCCTTATCTGTAAAATGGGGATGACCTCAGATTCATTGTGAGGGGCAAATGAAATAGCTTAGGATGCTACTGTGCAGATTTTACAGCACTTTAAAAATGCCTCCTCTTTCTATGAAAAAGAAATAAAAATATCCCCAGAGGAAATGGGAAGTCAAGAGGCAAGGAGAGTGGGGTGGGACTGAGATCCTGCGGTCTCTCTTTAATGAATTCAGTCCTTGATGAATGATCACTTCTGGGGAGGCAGGCACCCCAAGCTCATGTGAGATCTCTCCAAGCCCAACCCAGAGACGAAGGCCCTTCTTGGAGTTCCTGGGTGATGACCAGTGGAGCTCTTGTGGCCAGGATGGAGGCCTGCAGCTGTACCTGTGTGTGGACTCATCTCATTGACATGCAAACAAGTCACCTACTGCCAGAGATGAATCACTAGGCTGGGAGGTGGAGCCTTCATTCCTCTTCATCTGAGAAATGCTGTTTCTGCAGAGAACCATCAATGAGAGAATATTGAAGGTTTAGTTCCTTGATTAGTGTTCTTGTTTGTTTTGTATGAAATAAATGTGTTCTTTGTTCTTCCTGTTGGATAGCAAAAGCCTGGAGAAATTAAGCATGGTTGTTAAACTATGAAATGCCCTACAGATGAAGCTGCAGGAAACTTCTCCATCTATGGAAATCTAGGTTTCTATGGGAAACATCATCTGGTTCTTCAGAAGTTCCATTCGACAGGAACGGAAGCTCTCCGCCTTCTCCTTGTAGAAAGTTCCCGCCTATTCAGTGCTCACATGGGGGGAGGTTTGGGGGAAGGGTCCCTAGGTCTGGGAATTTGGGGTAGGGAAGCTTCCCATTCACCTAAGTCCTATGGTTGAGGAGTCTTCTCTTCCCCTCTGGACCAACTGCTGAGCTGGTGATTTGGGGTCACTGTTGGGGGGTGGGGGGAACCCATTCGAGCTCCCTAGAGTCAACTATCCCATGGTCAGTGTCATGACAAAGCAAAGCTTAATGTAGTGTTTTGTTGGTTACCTAGATTTAAGAAAGTGATGTAAATGATAATACAAATTCAACTTAAAAGTGTATGGTGAGACTGTGTGTGTGTGTGTGTGTGTGTGTGTGTGTGTGTGTATGTACCAGCCTCAGAGTTCCAAATCCCAGGGTTGGAAGGCACCCCAGAATATGAATAAGAAACTCAGTCTGACAAGCCCCAGTGATGGGGAGCCCCCCTCCAATCCCTGCCCCTCCAACCATCCAGTTTTTTTGTAAAAGACCTTACTTGGCATCCTGTTGGCAGATCATTTTTCCATCAGCAGATCCTGGGGGAAGCAGGTGCCCATGGCAGACTGGCCCTCCAGGAGGCTGCAGGGGACCCCGGGGGGGGGGGAGCTGACTCTGTTAGCAGACAGATTCAAGATCCTGGGCCTCTCTTCTCTTTTTAAGACATTTAGGAAATTGGAAGTCAGAGACTTAATTTCCCCCTCCTGAGAAAGGCCCAGGCTACCATGCTTCATGCCCTTTTCACCTTCTGACCTTCTGGACTTCAGTACCAGCCCCCCCATCTCCTGCTTTCCTTCTCCCTCTAGACTGTAAACTCCTCGAAGGCAGCAGCCCCGTCTCTTTCTGCTTGTATTGGGATTCGCAGAACTTAGCCCAGGTCTGGTCCAAAGAAAACACCCAAGCAATAGATGTTTGTGGCTTTGTCTTGCTCTCCTGCCCCCCCCAACTTAATTCAACCATCATTTGCTGCCCCCACTGTATATGAAGTCACTGGGTTAGGAACCAGGAGCACCCATCTGAGGCATCACCTTCTCCCATTTGTGAGACTAGGTGCAGCCCGGCTTTTCTTTGGGGGATCTGCCAGGCTCAGGGCTTCTCTGAACCTGTTTGTTTTCATGGTGTCTTCCCCATCAAATAGTGGGCTCCTGGGGGCAGGGTCTCCTGTATTTTTTAACTTTTTAAACATTCCCTAATATTTTCATCTGGCTCAGTGGGAACTCTGCAGCCCTTGAGTTTGACATCTCTGGCAGAGAGAGACCAGATGTCCAGGCAGAAGATCTGAGTTTGAATGTTCTCTCCTGACTGTAGGACTTTACCAAGTCATAGCCTCTAGGTGGTCTAAGTAACTATGTATGTAAGAGAAGGGGCTCACCTGGACTGGAAGAGGGAGCTTCTTAGGCCAATAAAGTCATAGATCCATGCCCCCTTTCCCCCCTCTTAGGCCTTGGGCGCTTACTACCTATGTGACCCTAGTAGGCCAAGTCAAGAAGCATTTATTAACCACCTACTGTATACCAGACCCTGTGCTGGAACACTAGAGATACTACCAAGGTCCAAGATAACTGACCCAAAAGCAACCAGAAGCTCTCAAGGAGCTCATCATCTAATGGGGAAGATGACACACTGACAACTCTGTCTGGGTGAGATATTGGCAGAACAGATTGGCCATCCTCTTGCCCCGGGGTGAGGGGGGTGATTGAAAAAGGTTTCCTGCAGAAGGCAGGGTTTTAGCTGGACCCTGAAAGAAGTCAGAAGAACCTGGAGCCAGATGAAGAGGGAAGCATTCCAGACATGGCGGCAGCCAGAGAAAATGCCCAAGTAAGAGATGGAGCCAGAAGGAAGGGCAGCTCCAAAGGAGACTGCAGGGCAAACAGGATTTTCTACTTGGTCTTGGAAATGATAGGGAGTCCTAGACTTTATTGAGGAGGACTGGGGCTCACTTTTCTCCTCTATTAAATGAAAAAAAAATAATAATAGCCCCTACTTCACATGGCTGTCATGAGACAACCTATAGAAAGGAATCTGCAAATCTGAGAGGCCCCTAGGAATGACAACTGTTTGTATTATTGTGATTCTCTCTCTCTCTCTCTCTCTCTCTCTCTCTCTCTCTCTCCTTTCTGGCTCTTCTCTAAGCTTTCTTGGGGGACTCTTTTATTGAACTCTCAGGAGAGAGTAACTCTCCCTCTCATGAGAAGACCAGACCCCTGGCCTGTTGGCCTCAAGATGGGCACTCCTTATCACCTTACATCCTGGTGGACCACATGATATCATCACAAGATTCTGCTCTAATCTGGCCGAGTTGACAGCACAGAGTGAAGTTAGCCCCCCACCTAGAAGAAGCCCCCAAGGTGTTTGGGGGTTCAGGTAGACCTGGGGCCAACAGCAGCCAACTCTTGGGAGAGGCATGACTCCCAGCAAGCAGCAGTGAACCCACTTAATAAATGATTGTGGGTTGAATGCCCAGCTATCCAGAAGCCTCAGGTGAGAATCCCTCTATCTTCTGTCCCATGGCCTGGTCAGACTACGGTTGGAGGTGTGGCCCTCCTGGTCCCCATGGGGAGCAGGGTCATTGAGAAGCAATGTCCATAGAAGGGAGACCAGGAAGCTGAAGGGCCTTGAGACCACACTGGACCAAGACTGGCTGGACGAACTGGGGATGGTTGACCTGTGACAGAGAATAGCCTTCAGAAGACGAAGAAAGGTAGATGATGGCCATCTTCCAGTATCTGAAGAGGCCTCAGAAGTCAGCATTGGGAGCGTGGAGGAGGGGAGCAGCAGAGAGATAAAGGCTGAGTGACCAGGGCCTGGGCCCCTGGTAGAGGGACCAACTGGTGTCCAGGATTGGGCTGGGCCCCACCCTCCGAGGTCCCTTTCTCCCTGAGATTCTGGGATTGACAGCTTTGCTTCCTTTCTGCATGGACATGGGCCATGGCCACCAGGATGCTCACGCTCCATCTTGTACCCAGCTCCCACGCACCTCTGCGTCTTCTCTCCCTTTGGGAAGCTCGGTAAATACCAGGCTGTCAATCACTGTCAGCGAGGGACGCTCCAGGGAAGGCTGCCCAGGAACTTTCTCATCCTTTGAAGCCAAGTCTGGAGGGAAGCGGGTGGCAATGGAGCCAACAGCAGAAGTTGGTTCTCTGGGTTCTCTTTCCAGAGGGAGGATGCAGGGAAGGTGATCTGCAAACTCGCCATGGCTGCCATTGTCTCTGACCGCAGACCCGCTTCTGTACCAGGAATCTGGTAAGAAGAAAACCAAAGACAAATGTGATCAGCTCTCCTGCTACTAGTGGGGGGGGGGTAGGTGTTCTGTAGGTCAGATAATTCAGTCAGGATAAATCCCAAGTGATGGGGTGCTTCAGAAGGAAGCAGCTACCCCTTTACAAGAGCCCAGTCAGTCAGGGCTCACAAAGCACCTACAAGCACCAAGTCAGCAGCTAGGCACCGCCATGACAGCATGGGGGAAGGTCACCTCAGAGGAAAGGCTCAGGCAGTAGGAGAGGGAGGACAGGGTGACCATAGGCACACAACCACCAAAGTGAACATGGTCCCTGCTCTGGTTTCTTCTTTCTTAATCTTAGGTGAGATGAGAGCTACCAGAACCATCCAAGCCATCCAAGGTCCCACCATAGCCCAGTATTTGAGAGAAAGAAAGACTTCCCAACAGCCCTGAGGAGTGTTCTGCATGACTTGACCCAATAAGGTGCTAGCCCAGCTGGACCAGAAAGACACCAACCCATCAGCTAGTGCCTCACCCCAAGTGAATTTGGTGAGGACTCCACAAGGAGGCAAAGGGCCTAGGATCAGGTTCCGTCTTCCACCATCTCCCAAAGTCTGTCTAAGCTCCTGTCCATTGCCTCCATGACATTAGCAGCTTTGGGCCCCTGGGAAAGACGTTTAATCTCTTGGCTTCTCAGTTTCCTTATCTGTAAAATGAAGGCCTTTGAAAATATGACCTCATCCTATCTTTGTGTGTATGTTATCTCCTTCAATGGGGTAGTTTTGGTCTTCCCACAGTGCCTGGAAGAGGGGAGGTGCTTATAAAGCTTCCTAGTTGATTCTCTATTGTTCCAGAGGAAGGCACTGGGATAAATGGAAGGGTTCCATCAATTAATTGCCAGATTTTCTGTATTGGGCACTGACTGCTATGTGCTTGAGGTAGAAATATTAAAATAAGATTGTCCCTGTCCCCAAGGGGATTGCACTCTATAGCAATACCCTGAGGAAATGTCTTGCCTTTGATATGACTCTCTCCCTCCATCCCTCTGACTCTGGTACCTGTCAGGCTGCCACATCGCCCTGGTCAAGGTAGAGGGGTGCAATCAAAAGAGAATTCTATTCTATGGAAGCATGGAGAGGAAGAGATGGAACTGAATGTACCAATCCCTTCAATTTTATAAGGTGAACGGCCCCAGGAAGGGGACTTACTACCAACCTCTTTTCATGTCCCCTTTGATTTTAGTTTTTATTCATATATGGTAAGGGATTTTTGGAGGGGGACGGTTTTTTTGTGAATATTTTATTTTATTTTTCCAATTACATTTTATGAAAGTTTTTTTTTTACCATTTATTCACTTGTACATTTATGTTACACATTTTCCCACCCCACCCCTCAGTAGGGAACAATCTTGGTAAAAGTTATACCTATACATTGTATTTAGAGTGTTTATATAGCTATTATGTTGTATATGAGGGGAAAAGAAAGAAAAACACAGGATAGGAAGGAAAAACAAGAGATGTTTTCAAAAAGCGAGCATGGTGTCCCTGTGGGGGGTTTTCTGGGGGGGGGGGGGGGTTGTATTTTTTCTCTTCTGGATGTGGATGGCGTTGTTCCTACCAGGCCTCCTGGAGTTGCCTAGCTCTCTGATCGGCTGAGAGGAGCTTGCAGGCATCAAAGAACATCAGCTCACAATGTTGTTCTTAATGGGTACGATGTTCTCTTTGCTCAGCAGAGGGGGGCTTTTTCAGGCCATTGCTTTCAGCCCATCCTAGGGTTCCCTCAACCAGGGAGCCAAAATAGGAGAGGGAATGAGCATTGGAATAGATGAAGGGGACCCACTGCCAACTCTCTGGGTGGGGTCCATTTCATGGAGATGTACGAGGGAATCCTAACTTTGGACTTCCAGAAGATAATTGTTTCCCTTACTTTTGTATCACAGGGCTGCATCAAAAGCTATTTGAGAAGACTTGAACTGGGCCTCCCTTCCCAATAACTGTTTTCCCAAAATTGAGAAGGGAGCACCCCTTTATTCACATTGATTATGAGGAAGGCAATGGCAATGACTATAGTTTGTGGACATGGACGGTTCATAATGGAGAAACAAGCAACATCATCTCTGGTCAGGTTGGGGGATTTGGGGCATGTCTCACCTAGAGGGACAGTTAGATTCACTTGTCCAAGTATTCAGGCCCCAGTCAAAGCACCAAAGTGTCCTCGATGACTACAGACCAAATTAGATGGAACGGCTAGCGAGGTGGTGCAGCAGATAGCACATTGGCCCTAGTGTCAGGAGGATCTGAGTTCAAATGTGGCTTCAGACACTTAATAATTGCCTAGTTGTATGACCCTGGGCAAGTCACTCTTAATCCCATTGCGTTAAATAATACAATTTTTTTTAAAAAAGAAAAAAATGGGATTCTATTTTGCTTACAAACAAGGAAAAGGAAATGTAGGGTATAATTGAAGGGAGAGGAAGTATTATTGTCATTTCTGTGACTCTTAGGCTGATTCTCAGCTGCATGCTTCTGTGTTGATGTTGAGGTCCAAATGAGTCTGTTCCACCCTTCAACCCTGACTTAATAATTCCATAGCACACTGCCCCAAATCTGGAAGTTAGAAGGGGCTTCCAATTAAGGCATCTCAATGAATCTCAAATAGACTCTGGACTAGAAAAAGGGACATGATGCTAGATAGAAAACCTTCCATTGGACAAGGTATGTAATGATGAATGGCTTCAGGTCTAACAGACAAGCATTCCAAATTGATTGGATTCGAGAAGTCAAGTGTGGAGCCAAGAGAGAATGTGTTCCCACACAGGGCTGAAGAGGAACTTTATAGGGAGAAAGGCCTTGAGTTCAGCTTTGGCTCATCCCAGTGGATGAGCCAGACTCCTACTGGTGTCCTAGAAGCATCCTTGGATCAGCTGATGGCAGTGTCTGCATTAAGAGTCAAGAACAGACTAGCCATGGATCTGTGGCTCCATGAGGGTCCAGAGAAGAAACTCTGCTAAGCCTAAGGAGAAATTCTTGAACATCCCATGAGAGAAAGAAAGGAAGAGTTCTAGCAGCCCAGAACTCTTTGATCTCTACTTTCTCTTGGACTCTGTATACATGTGGGTAACAGAGATTTGGGGGAGGCGTTTTGTATCAGTTTCTTAAAAGACAATAATGCCCCTTTCTAAAAGTCTCTTAGCTGATAGTCTTGCGGGGGGTGGGGTGTACACTGATGGGGCCTTAATTCATTGAATCATCCCCAAATTCTCAGGGGATATTTCTAGAACCCTGAGGGGAAGATGGAACCTTACTCTGAGATCTGAGACTCTGAATGTCAGGAATTGAAATGGTCCCCAAAGTTTAAATGAGAGGCGTGGTGAGATTTCCCTACATCTGGCCTATATTCAGCTGTTGGAAAACTGTCCTTCTTCCTGATTCTATCCTTAAGGGCCAGCTAGAAAAGTGTGATCCCCTTCCCCATGACAACTTTTCAGACACCTTTCCACATGTTACCTGAGTCTGCTCCTTTCCGGACTAAACATTCCGTCCTTCTGTCAGTTTGTATGTGACCTCTTTGTTCTCTGTTCTTCCACCATCACAGCCTCACTCTGTTGGCCTTGCTCTGTTCTCTATCCAATAATCCATCTCCAGAGAGATTTCTATTGAAAAAGAGACTTTGGTGATTACAAAGCAGACCCTGCAGAGAGAGACAGAGGCAGAGAGAAAACAACTCTCTGAGTCACTCCCAAGACCAAAGGGACACTGGGGATCCTTTATCTAACTTGAGGGAATAAAGATTGAGTAAGCATTTGAATGGAGGGCAGGGAGAAGACGTCCAAATCCCAAGCCTACAGAGACAGAAGAAAATAACTTTAATATAACAAGAGAAGAGGGAAAGAAAAGATGGAAAAACATTAAAGAGGGAATCTATATTGGAGCAAAAGAAAGAGGTCAGAAGTAGAGGATGCTACTGGGCGAGGGTGTGTGGAATTCGTGATAGTTAAGGAAGGAAGGAAGCCGAGAGGTGGGGGTGAGGAGGAGAACATGCTGGATATGAGAGATGGATGGGACTCTGAACTAGGCGAGGGCTAGGAGAGGAGCCTGTAATTAAGAGACGTTGCAGACAACAAAAAAAGGACTTGGTGAATGATTTTGTATGTGGAGTAGCAGAAAAAATAAAAATCGGAGGGATCATTAGATTAAACGGAGACAAACATGAAAGGCATCATTGGTCTAACTAACAGACTGGATTCCGTAAAGCACTTGGACCAGATGACACTCACCCATGTGGATCAAAGCAACGTAAGAGGAAAATGCGAGAATTTGGGGGCAAAATCTGTAGCCCATCATTCTAAGTAGCCATTCCAATGGAGGAGCTGAAGGAAACAAGCAATTATATACTACTATATACCTACCATATACCAAGTACCCTGTTAGGCACTTTACAAACATTAATTTATGTGATTGTCACCACAACTCAGGGAAGTAGGTGTAATTACTATCCCATTGTATGGATAAGGAAACTGAGACAAAGAGAGAGTAAATGACTTACCAATGCTAGTAAGTGTCTGAAGCCAGATATATACTTGGATTCTTCTTGAATCCACATCTGATGCTCTATCTACTGCTCCAACTAGTCTCCTCACTGGAATCCTCCAAGAATCCAGAGAGCATTGATTCCATTCTAAACTACTCAGAGAATTCATAATACGGAGGAACATCATTAAACACGAAGGCAAGAATGAAGTACCAAGGAGGGGAAAAGTAACTCATTTTCTATAGAGGGAAGGAATTATTTGAATAATGGAAATCACTGACTCTCAGAGCTAGAAGGAATTTTAGAGATTGACTCATCCAACCCACCCCCAAACAAATTGTGTGTTAAACAAGAATCTCCTCCCACAATATTCCCAACAAGTGGTCATTTAGCTTTTTGCCTGAAGATTCCAACGAATAAACAGCCATTGTTCCCTGAGAAATCCCTTCCTAACCTTGGAGGACTCCAGTCGCCAGCAAGTTGTTTCACTTGTGTCTGGCCCAAATCAGCCATTGTCTACAATGCCCTTCCATCCATGACTCTGGGCTCTAGCAGAACAAATCCAAGGTCTAGTCCCCAATTGCTGTTGGGTCTGAGCAAAAAGTATTACAAATAAACTAGGTAATTATCCTAAAGGCATTAAGCCCATATCTTTGAAAGTCATGGTTAATGGAAAGAGTGTGGATGGCCTAGCCTGGAGGTCCAGTAAATGCTGGAGATATACAAAAAGCAATGGTGGCCTAGATAGGCTGTAGCATGCAACCAATGAAGAATAGCCCATGGTTGAGAAGTGGGCTCCTCGTGGACAAAATGAAGAGTTGGCCAGAGGGCTCTGAGGCACCTCTCAGCTCCAAGTTGCATGATGCTACAGTCTCCAGGGGCCTGTAGTTTAGGACCCCCAGAGGCAGCCTACTTGAGTGGGTTATGACCACAGGAGAATCTGGCCTCCAAAAAGTCAATGTGAAATTTGGCTGACTTTAAAGGAGAAAGCCATAGCCCCCCCTCTCCTCAGCCCTAGTCAGCACCCACCCACCAGACACTGTTCGGTTCTAAACACCCCAGTCTGGGAAAGATATTGATAAGGTGGAAGAATTTCCAGCATGCGGAAGGGCCTTGAGATGCTATTCTATGAGGAGGGTCAGTGGAAGAAATGGGCAGCCAGGAGGAGAGGGACTGAGAAGGGAAACCAAAATCATCTTCATATACACAAAGGGCCTGCTAAGGGGCAGAATCAGGAGCCTAGGACAGATGTCCGTGTCAATGTTCACTCCATCGATGAGTCCCATAGGGGAATGGGTGGCCTCAAGAATTAGCAAATTCACTCTGGTCCGCCATCACTGGAGACTACCATGAACATTGCAAGGTTGGGAAAGATCAGGAAGGTTACATTCTGAAAGGAAGATGCCCATGGGCCGAGGGGTCTTCAAAGGCTAGAAATGAGAGGGAAATAAATGAAATATCTTTTCACATCTAACAGACTTTAGGAGGCTGGCACTGAGCCATGGAACAATGGGTCTGACCCATATGCTGGGGGGCTCAGAGGGGAAACTGGGGGCAAAGGAAGAGGGTCCAGAGTGCTCCAGGGGGGAGGGGACCAGGGCAGTGGTCATGATCTGGTCTACACCTGACTTGGACTGTGGGAGGTTAAGTGATTCACCAGGATTCATTAGAGGCAAGATTTTGAACGTGGGCCTTGGTGACTCTGAGTTTACTCTCCCCACTGAACCCCACTGCCTCCCTTGGGCCTGCTTTATAGACTGGTTTTGACATCTCTTTATTTTAGGATTCCATGTGACAAAGGCCTTTCTCTCTCAGAGCATATTAAAGTGATCCAGGGGAATAGACGGATTTCTCCAGCACGTTTGCATGCTAATGAGCAGATAGCGGCACATTTGCCACGTCTAACTCTGCTGCCTTCCTACCTAGTATGTAGCACATCGAGAAAGGAGAACCCCCAGGGAGCCATCAGCGATGCCACGTGCCGAGGGCACGGAGAGGAGGGAGGCAGATTCCAGGAACCGGAGAGTGGAGGTGCTTGGGAGGCCGGGTAGCGCCGGGCACCATGGGGGTGGCAGGACCGACCCTGAAGGCAGCTGCCGTGGGTGGGAGGTGTCCCCATTTTGTGGATCAGGAAACTGACCCAGAGAGAGGGCCCAGAGCCTCAGATGCCCTGAGGTAGGCCCCCCCAGACACACACAGACACACAAGGACACATACAGACGCAGGCACACTCACACACAGGCATACCCCCAACATCGACAAACAATACACGCAAACACAGACACACACACTGACCTCTCAAGGGGACTCTCTCCACATGGGATTTGTCCGTATCAATATAGATTATGATCTGGACAGTGTTCATTTTCTAGGCCTGGCTGTCCTCCCAGGGGGAGGAGAGCTCCCCTCCCTCAGTGGGGGGCACAGACCGGGTCACCTCTGGGGAGCTTCGTCCTTTAAGAAGCAAGTGTTCCTGGGCCTCCAGGAGCTCCATGGTTGGCGCGGAGCTCGTGGGCTGAAGGGATCTGAGGGTGTCGGGCTGCCCGGCCCCTCTGCGGCTCAGCCTGCTCCACGAGGGGGGTCCCGATGGCCCGCACCCTCCCACACCTGAAGTTACAGGGCAGGTGCCACCCAAGCCGCAGCGAAGGGAATTTGCTCACTCGGGAATTCTGTCTCCCAATGGAAGCAGGGGCCCACCAGGGGCCCACCCTTGAGGTCCTTGGTGTTGCTCGCTGTTGGGACAGATCCCTTGCAGCCCCGACATCTCCTTCGCTGCTAAGGGGGCTCACCTGCCCTCCTGCCCCTCAGAGGAGGAGGGCGGAGGGGTGTGGGCCCCCTGGGTGGGGGGCGGCGCCTGGCCTCCCCAGGCTTCTCCCCCCTGCTCCAAATTGCAGCTTTTGTTCCCCAGCTTTTCTCTCTCCCCTCTCCCTTCTCGCTCTTGGTGCTGCTTATTAATGGGTTTTGTTTCCTCCCAAATTACAGCTGTGGAGCCGCTAATTGAGTTAATTGTTACCATTCAGCAGCTGGAGTGACAATTCAGCACCTGCTAATAAAGAGGCCGGCTGGGGGGGAGTGACCCCAGCGGGGTGAGGGCCGGCTGTCACTTTGGGGGAGAGGGACAAAGGCAGAGCCCCGGTGTGTGCACACGTGTGTGTGTGTGCGTGTGGCTGGTGTGGGTGCGGCCTCAGCCCCTCCGGCCACACTCCTGGGGACAGGTCTCCCCCCTACTCACGACCCAGAAGAATGAGAAGGTCCTGGGGTAAAGGCGGCACGGGGATACCATCCATACATGCCTGGGGGGCACAAGGCTCGGGTGGGGGCTCATGAGGCAGAGGGCACCCCCAGTCAGCTCCTTCTCCTTCCTAGGTTGGATGAAAGAAAAGGGAGATGGGAGTGTGAGGAGGGAAGGGGAAAAGGATGAGGGGCACAACGTGGTGGGGGTGGTGAGAAGGAGCCGGCTTCACCTTCTGGCCCTGAGCCTCCAGCTCTATGGTGTGTGGGGTCCTCTGAGCCTCAGTTTCCCCCTCTGAGAAATGAACCCAATAATCCCCATGGCTCCTTCTTCAGGGATGGCAGCTTAGAACATGGGAGCATTGATTCAGGGCCCACTGTGTCCCAGACAGTCTTCTGGCCCCCCTTCCCCGGGATTCTACAGCATCCCTCCTTCCCTCTCCCAGAATTCCTGGTTGCTTTTAGACTCAAAGACCACCCCCCCCCATCCAGTGAAGACATGCGCGGGGACATGCAGATTCTTCCGGGGGCCCTAAGCCGTCCAGTGGCTCAGCCAGGGCCGCCCACCGGCCAGAGACTGAAGCCCGTCCCTCTTGAAGGCAGCTGCCCTGGGTGGGAGGTATCCCCATTTTATGGATGAGGAAACTGACCCAGAGAGAGGCCCAGAGCCTGGATGACCCGAGGCAGGCCCCCAGTCCCAGCCATCCCCAAGCCACCACAAGGAATCGGGAGAGGTGGGGAGGTGGGCCATTGAGAGCTTGGGAAGGAGATGATGGGCTGTTGTCTGTGGGGCTGCCTTGGGGTCTGGAAGGAGCATTGCAAGCCATGCTGGACAGCATCTGGAGGGCCTGGACCTTCCCTGGACCCGGGTGTGAATCCTGCTAGGAAAGCCTGGTTCAGAATTCCAGTGTCTGAGCCACTCTACTTTGTTGACTGGGAGAGACCCAACCCTTACTTTGTAAAATGAGGCATGCAGGGCCGGGGGTGGGGGAGACAACTAGGGGTCCAGTCTGAGATGAGGGTCAGCACCCCCCCCAGGGAGGCCTTCCTGGATAAACCCATGAGGAGACCTCTCAGTGACCGAATAGCTTCTCTTTAGAATCAGGAAGACCAGAGTTTGAATCCAGCCTCTGACACTCACTAGCTGTGTGACCTTGGACAAGTCACTTCACCCTGACTGCCTCGCATCCAGGGCCATCTTCAGTCATCCTGAATCATATCTGACTGCTGGATCCAGAGGAGAGAGCCAGGCTGGTGACTTACCCCTCATTCCAATCCAACCATGTGCTTGTCATGGCCTCACCGCCCTGATGGTGTGGTCTTCTTCAAAAATGAAGGCCAAACATTACAGCTTCTCTTTGGGAAGTAGTGGCCTCTCTCTGTGACAGAAGGATTAACAGAAAGGAAAAGAAAGGAGAAAAAGGAGAGGAAAAGAAAGGAAGGAGGGAGGAAGGAGGGAGGGAAGGAGAGAGAAAAGGAAGGTGGGAAGGATGTAGGGAGGAGGGAGAAAGGGAAAGGAAGAAGATGGAAAGAAGGAGGGCAAGGAGGGAAGGAGGGAGAGAAGGGGAGGAAGGGAAGAGTTTGTTCACCATCAAGTTCCTGATACCAGAGCAATCTAACCCTCCCATCCCTTATCTCCAGACTATTCTAACTAGGTCTTGTTTCCCTCTTGGCTGGAGGGGGGTAAAAAAAGGAGCCAGTGTTTCTACAGTGCCTGCCATGTGCCAGCTCTCAACAATGATTATTTCATTTGCTCCTCATGCCAACCCTGGGAGGCAGGATATTATCCTCCCCATTTTACAGCTGAAAAACTGGAACTGACAGAGGTTAAATGACTTCCCCAGGGTCACACAGGTGACGTGCCTGAGGCTAGATTCGAACTGAAGGCTTCCCTACTCCAGGCTGCTTGCTGCACCACTTGCCTCTGTGGAAGCAAAGCCCTTTGGAGACAGAGACTAGCTCTAGGAGTTCAGGTCATCTGGCCGTCTCACCTCTTCATCTCTGCTTCACAAATATTTTCTCATTTGATCTTCACAATCTCCCTGTGAGGTTGTTACTATCATCATTCCCAATTTGTAGATGAAGAAACTGAGACAGACATGTTAAGCAACTTGCTCAGGGTCTCAAAGCCAGCAAGAGTCCGAGGCAGGTTTTGAACTCAGGTTTTGGGAACTTTAAGTTCAACACTATCCACTGTATCACCTTGTTCTGTGACCCTGGGCAAGTCCCTTAACCTCTCCGGGCCTCCTCTATAAAATGAAGGGATTGGAATCAGGGGGCCCTAAAGACTCTCCCAGCTCCTAGGATCTTAAGTCCAAAACAATGGAATGTTCTGGAATGTTCCTGAACTGCCTTCTAGCCTGTGGGGGTGGGCTGATCCTTCTGAAGCCCCAATTTTGCCTGAGGGAAAGAGAGAGAGAATTTTAATGAGGACTAGCCAACACATGGGCTCTGGGGAAAATTCCAGGCTGCCTCCAGACCTCAGATTTGATCAGTTCTGCAAAGGGAAAATGGAAATTTGAATAACCCCAAACATTAATGAATGGATGAAAGACAATAAGCCTGCCATTGGCCTGCCCTTCCCCCTTTGGCTTCACATGAGATGATCTGTCTGGTGTCCCAACACACCTGAGCCCCACAGAAGCGCCAGTTCAATGGCCAAGAGGGATGCCTCCAATAGGCGGTGAGGTCCAATGGCTCAAAAGCCCATCTTGGCCTGGGTCCTGCCTCCCACAGGCACCCATCGCCTGCCTCTGCTCCTGCTCTCTGCCTTCAAGGGCCTTACATTCAAAGAAGCTACCCAATGGCTGGGGTCAGTTGGAACCCCCCTCTACCTCCTTCCCAGGCAGTAACTTTAGCACATTTGCTGTGAGGGTAAACTTTTAGAGAGGGTGCGACTGTTCATTAAGCAGGGACACCTAGGGCATCCCCTGGAGGAGGAGAGCTCACTGGGGTACCCTACCATGAGTTGAGGCCAAACCCAGTAGCCAATGATGAGCTGTCTCCATCAGCAGAGGACCAAAAAGATGAGGCCTGCCTCTTCCCATCCTTGGGTGCTATGGGGAACTTCAGGAATGCACAGTCCCTCCTTCTTGGGCTTCTGTCTTCGTGGAAACCTGATGATCCAAGGAGCAGTGCTGGGGCCTCTGCCTCAAGAGTCACAGGGTCCCATGGGGATGATGGGAAGGGGGAGGCTCAGGCTGGCATTTCCAAAGGGGCTGGGCTTACTTGGGGAAGAAGTGACTCACCACAAACAGAGCTTTGAGTTTCAACAGATGGGGCAAAAACTCGGAGAAATGTGCTTTTCGGCTGAATTTAGAATAATTACAATCCACTTTATTAGGGCAACAGGCGCTCATCATCTTATGAGACACTGGGGATGAGCAGGCTACTCTTTCCTGGCAAAGAAAACTAAAGACAAAAAGGCCAATTTCTTGGCTTCTTTTCAGTCTCTCCTTCTGCCTCCATCTTCGTGGGTCCAGATCCGGCCACCAGCCCACCATGGCTCACCAACAAAGATGGGCTTTTGACAATTTAAAGACTGCCCCCCCAAGTGGAGAGGCAATGAGAAATATGGGTGTCAGAGTGCCAGCAGGAGCCTCCAAGACCCCTCAGCAGCCCTCCTCTTCCTTCCACCACCTCCCATCGATGCCCACTCTCCCAAACAGATAGCACTCTGTATCTCTCTATCTCTGTCTCTCTCTTAGACATTTACTAGCTGGGTGATCCTGGACAAACTGTCTGCATCAGTTTCCTCATCTGTAAAATGGGGATAATAGCAGCACCTTTCTCCTCAGGATGTCTTGAGGATTGAATTAAATCATCTTTGAAAAATACTTAGTGGGGCAGCTAGATGGTACAATGTGGATAGAAGAGCATTGGTCTTGGAGTCAGGAGGACCTGAATTTAAATCTGACCTCAGACACTTAATAATTGCCCAGTTGTATGACCTTGGGCAAGTCACTTAACCCCATTGCCTTAAATAAATAAAAATTAAAAAAAAAGAATTGATAAGAAAAATGCTTAGTGTCTGATCCCCAGAGAGGGGGTGCTTCCATGTCTAGCCATGTGCTCTATAAGCATTCTACCAACAACAGTAACAGTAGACACATAGATTTAGACTTCACGTGGAGCTCAAACATTAGCTCATGTTACAGAAAAGGAAGGATTAAGAAGGTTTTCCAGTCACATGATTTGAACCCAGATCTTCTTGACTTTGAGATTTGCTGTACCATTAGAACATGTGGCCTAAAACTGAATGCAACATACAGTAAAATGTGGCTTCTCAACCTCTTAATATTGCATCAACTTTGATTAGATAACTTAAGAAGGTGAGTTACATAATAAGGAAAGAATATGCATCTCTGCTTTTATGTCATATATGGATTCATTAACTCTTTCTATACAAGGAATCTTCCCTAGGGGCAGTATGAAACTCATGTGTGCAGAAAGAAAGCAGGATCACTTCCTTAGCAAGGATTTTAGATTTTAAAAAAATCAAAAAGTTTTCAAATGCCTATTTTCTCATCTTCTAATGGGAAAGGTTTTGTTTTGTTTTGTTTTCTTCTTTCTTTCTTTTTTTTGCAAGGCAATGGGGTTAAGTGACTTGCCCAAGGTCACATAGCTAGGCAATTGTTAAGTGTCTGAGGTCTGATTTGAATTCAGGCACTCCTGACCCCAGGGCCAGTGCTCTATCTAGTATGCCACCTAGCCACCAGGGAAAGAATTTGATATATAGATATACACACATACATGTATCTATCTATATCTATATCTATATATCTATATCTATATCTATATCTATATCTATATCTATATCTATATCTATCTCTATCTCTATCTCTATCTCTATCTCTATCTCTATCTCTATCTCTATATCTATCTACACACATATCTATATAAATATATAGACATATTCTCTAAAATCACTAAATAGGTGAAATCTACACATCCTTAGCATTATTTTCCATGATTTTTATTTATTTATTTATTGTTTATTTTTTCATTCAAAAGTCCATTAGTTTAATTTTCCATGATTTTTAGAATAACACTTATAGAGCAATTCTTCAATGTTCTAAAAACATATCTAGGAACTTACATTCAAATCCTAGCCCGTTATTACAAATACAGTTTTGAGATTTTATTTGGACCAGATCTTCATCCTGTGAAGCAGTGAAAGAAATGTTCTCTGGAACTGACAATGGTAGAGGATATCTATAGAATTTTAATTTTTTAATTTTTTAAAATTTTTTTTTAGGATTTTTTTTTTTGCAAGGCAAGTGGGGTTAAGTGGCTTGCCCAAGGCCACACAGCTAGGTCATTATTAAGTGTCTGAGGTTGGATTTGAACCCAGGTACTCCTGACTCCAAGGCTGGTGCTTTATCCACTGCGCCACCTAGCCTCCCCATCTATAGAATTTTTAAAAAATTGTTCTTACTATAGTTTACATGTGCCTGTAAATTAAGAGGAGGAGGAGGAGGAAAAGGAGGAGGAGGAGGAGGACGAGGAGGAGGAGGACGAGGAGGAGGACGAGGAGGAGGACGAGGAGGAGGAAAAAGAGTTATCTTGGCAAATACTAAATTACCTTAAAACTGATGTTGGTGTTATAACCAGTTAGATATCAATGAGCCTCCTGTCTCTGGTCTATCTGTACCTGTTGCTTCAAAGCTATTTAATGTATACTACAGAGATAAGTCTAAAACTTGAAATGTGAAGTTTGGAGGGGGGGGGGGTTGTGGTTGTTGTTAGGTTAAGAACAAACTATACCAAAAAGTTTACTGTGACCTATTTTTGAAAGTAGTAATAATTTAGTTATTATCTTTACTTTCTTTGCATTTTGGAAAGCTTTTAAATTTATTTAGTTCTTGCTCTTTTTATAGTTCTTTCTTATGATGAAATTAATAAAGCATTCTTTAAAGAACAAAAAGAACACATTGCCCCTTTTTTTTTTTTTTTTTTTTTTTAGTTTATGCAAGGCAATGGGGTTAAGCGGCTTGCCCAAGGCCATACAACTAGGTAATTAGTAAATGTCTGATGTTGGATTTGAACTTAGGTCCTCCTGACTGCAGGGCCGGTGATCTATCCACTGTGCCACTTCACCGCCCCAGCACACTGCCTTTTCACAATAATTATATTAAGTATGCAGAGGACAAAGAAGAATTTATTGCCTCTGTTTTTTATCTTATTTGTTAGGCTCTCCTCATTTCTAAATCATCAGGATGAGAGATGAGCTTGAACCAAATGATCACTTCTTGGGTCAGGCTTCAAGTCACCCAAAGCTGAAGTATTGGTTTGGATTCGTCCCAGAATTGAGAGATCTCAGATATCAGTCTTGCAAATAGTATGAACAAACCAATGTAGCAGCTGCACCCAAAATGATGCTTGATAAATATGAGAGAGAGAGAGAGAGAGAGAGAGAGAGAGAGAGAGAGAGAGAGAGAGCATACTGTCATCCAGTAGGAACTCTGCCTTCTTCCCAACTTCTTCATTCCTGCTGAGGTCACCCCCATCCTCCCAGTCCCCCAGACTTACAACTGAGACATCTTCCTTAACTCTCTGCTCTCCCTTGCCCCCCCCCAATAGCCAAGCTGTGCTTCTACCTTTGTAATAGCTCTTGTTTTCATGCTATTTTCTCCTCTGAATTATCATCACTTTGCCACGGGTCTCCTCTTGCCTGTACTAGTGTGGTAGCTGCCAGTCACCTCAAGCCTCTCCCTGCTTCAGACTGTCTTCTACTTAGCTGTCAAACTCATCTCCTGAGGTGTTAGTTTGACCATGTTGTCTCCTTATTCAATAAACTCAACTGCTTTCCTATCACTCCAGGATCAAAATAACATTTAGCATTCAAAGCCCTTCTCCCCAGGTCTTCCTTCTACCTTTCCAGATTTCTTACATCAAACTCCCTGATGTCACTCCAGTGACTTTGGCCTCTCAAGAAGACTCTCCATCTCCCCCTGACTGTCCTTCCTTCTTCCTCTCCTTCTGGTCTCCCTTTCTTCAAGCCTCCAGCCCAAATCCCACACCTCTGAGAAGCCTTTTCTGATCCTTTTAATGCGAACATTTTCTCCCTATAGATTAGCTCCCATTAATCCCCATTGTATCTTGCTGATGTGGAGCTGTTTGCATGTTCTCTCCCCTTCGGACTGGGAATTCCTTATGAACAAGGATTGTGAGGGAATTTGTCTTTATATCCTCAGTCTGTGGCAGGACTTGGAACCAGGTGCCCTGATTTTAAGACTGTCCTTCAGTATTACTGTACTGTGCTGCTCCTCATCTTTTCTCATATAATTTTTATAACTTTATAACATATAACTTTTATAACTTCCTTAGAGTATTCCTCCCCTCTCTCTGAGCTAGACCATGGAACATGAATCCCCAAATAAGGAGCACCCCTGAATTATGGGGGCCCCAGAGTTGTGAGGGTCACACCCTAGACCGGCGTCTCAGGCCTGACTTTGGGTCTTATGAGCTCCGTTAAGCCCCTTGACACCTTTGAGCTTCAATTTCCTTAGCTCTAGTATGGGGTGCATGAACCCCGTCTTTCTTAGAAGTGGAGTTGAAGGTCAGATAAGAAATGATGGGCAAAGATAGTTGGCAAATTACAGATCATTGCCCTATCTAAGGAATGGTCTTTTTCTGAGGGACACTTTCCCCCAAGGTCCATAGCATCCTCTGAAAATGCAGGTATTACTAGCTTTCTCTTTGGGATAAACAAACAGAAACTTCAGGACTTCCCTAACTTTGTCCAATAAAAAAAGAACAAAGCAGGAGGTGGAGTAATAGCTCAATGGAGTGTGGGGAAGATAACTCTTCCCCACACTGACTGACTCACACAGTCTTTGTATAGTGGAGTTATGGAGTGGCGCAGGACTGGGCAAAGTATTGTCCTCAGCATTATATTGGTGCTTGAGACTCTTGGAGCTTGAGAGAAAAGGATGCACTTTTTACACTGTGTAGTCCCGGGTCATTGGAGGTTTCTTTGACTCCTCCTAATAGGATCAGCAGAAAAAGCCACACTCTCCCACAATAAAGCAAAGAGAGGTGACTATGGACAAGTAGAGAACCTGATCCATCCCAAACTCTCCTCCTCCACCAACCCTCTCCCTCCCTCCTTGGATTAAAACTTCTTTTTATTTTGTTTGTTTAGTTTTGGGGGTTTTGTGCAAGGCAATGGGGTTTAGTGACTTGCTCAATGTCACACAGCTAAATAAGTATTAAGTATCTGAGACCAGATTTGAATTCGGATCCTCCTGACTCCAGGGCTGGTGATCTATCCACTGCACCACCTGGCTGTCCCTGGACCAAAACTTCTTAACCATCAAGCATAGCCCTGGAGGGAGATCGTATGGTATGTTGCTGGCAGGGAGGCATAATGAAAGCAGGCCATTAGAGGTAAAGATTCTGTGGCCCCGGGTGAGAGCCTATAGCTTGGTTCTTGCAGAACATGTATTGGAAATGCCAATCAAGAAGACAATCTCATTGTATCCACAGCATGTAGCTCTTCTCTGTGTTTTCTGCGTAGAGCTCCTGAAAAGACTTAAGTGGGATGTCGACAGATAATCAGGGACCTGACAGTGAAAGGAATTTTCTGACCCTAAGTCAGATACTTGGCTGGACCAGGACTGCAAGTGTAAGCCAGAAAAGAACTGTCCAAATAGAGACTTCCTTCTATCCCGAGGTCTTCTTCTGGCCGAGAAGCATGACTGGCATGGTCCCGAAAAGTCTGCTGTAATTTTATCTGCTCCCAGAAAGACTCCTGGAGGACAGGGCCTTGCTTTTGCCTCTTCTTACATCTGCACTGCCTAGTGTGTCTGATGCACAGTAGGCACTTCTCAAATGATTATTGATTGATGGATGGATTCAAAGCCACTGGAGCCCTGCAGATGGAAGCAGGGAACCTTCAAATGCTTCTTGGCTGAAGGGCCTGGTCCTCTAGAGAGCAGGGTGGGGGATGGCGCTCTCCATCAATCAGAGCATTGGAAACCTGTGCCAACTCCAACCCTGAAGAGGGAAATGTGTGGTGACAGCTCCCTGCATAAGTGAAAGATGTTTCTGAAATTCCTGACAATACGGCAAAGAAGCGTGGCTGAGTTCCGTGTGTGAGCTTGTGTCCGTGTGTGCGTGTGCTGTGTACTCAGGGAGGCTGATCACGCTTCGTCTCGAACACAGTGACATCTTTTGAATCCATGCATATTGTTGTTTTCACCATGCCACATGTAAAGCTTCAGCGGCCAAATGCTGGCAGGGGGGAAGGGGGCAGAAAAAGGATCTGGCAAGGAGAGGGTGCTAGAGAAGCTGGGCTTGGAGTACAGCTTGGATGAAAACACAAATGTTAACCCCAAATCAAGAATAGATGAATTTTTCTGGAAGATGGTTTCAAAAGGAAAGTCCTTCCAGTCACCCAATTGTTGCAGCGTGCGGTAAGGGAATGAGCAGAATGGGAAGACAGAAAATCAGACCCTTCTTCCCTCCACTGCCAGTCACAAACTGAAGGATCTGGGCAAGATCCCTGAGATAGAAAAGAGTATTGGACGTGGAGTCAGGAGTGACTGGAATTGAATTTGATCCAACTCTGTGATTGTGAGCCTCAGTTTCCTCATCTGTCATGCCTAACACCCAAAGTTAGTGTAAAGATCAAATAAAAAAAAAAAGAATGAAACAAACCTGAGGCAAGCCAGTTCCCACTCTGGGCCTATTTCCCAATTTATAAGATGAAGGGAGAGACAAAAGCACCTTTTAAGGTGGTTTAAGACTCTGGTTCTAAATTTGTGTCTTTGCTCCTTCCATCTCATGTATCTTCTTACCACTCAGGGGGAATTCAAGTGTCAACTTAGTCAAAGAATTTAAGAAACAAATTGGACCAGGAGCTCTCCAATGCCTCCTCCAGCTAGAAACATGATGAGACCAGTGGTTCTTTGAGGTCATGGGTTGTGTGATCTTTGTATCTCTATTACCTAGCACAGGGCTGGGCGCTTTGTTCAATCTTTTTTTATGAGGGTGATTTTATGAGGGTGGGTAGCTCCTGGTGAGGAAACTCTCTACCAGTGCAGATCAGCCCTGCTCTGCCACTTAGGATCTTAGAAACTTGCCTAGGACACTAAAGGGGGAGATAATTTGCCCAGGATCACACAGCCAGGATGGGTGGGTCTTGAACACAGGTCTTCCTGACTCACCATGCCAAGATACTTTCCACATTTTGGATGCTTAACAAATGCTTGTTGAGGGAATAAATGACTCACATAGTACCTCTAAGAATCAAGATGTCATCAAGATATCCAGTCTGGGAACATAATATACTTCAATGGAAAAAGTTCTGGAATACAAGTCCTCTGAGTGGAGTTCTAGTACCTTACCTTCTCTGTAACTTGAAGAAATTTCTCAGTCTAAAACTTTCAGGGCAGAGACTCATGTTTCTTTCTGCGACCAATCTCTTTCTTTCTTCTCCTTTTTCTCCTCCTCCTCCTCGTCTTCTTCTTCTTCTTCTTCTTCTTCTTCTTCTCTCTCTCTCTCTCTCTCTCTCTCTCTCTCTTTCTCTCTCTCTCTCTTCCTTTGTCCCCTTCTCTCTCCTCCCTCTGTGTCTCTGTTTCCCTCTCTTCTCTCTGTCTCTCCCCATACATTCTGTGTCTATCTGTCTGTCTTTCCCTCTTTCTGAAGTACAGATAAAGTTCCTTGTCTTTCCTACTTCAATCACATAGAGTGAAGCTATTGGGGAACTCATTCAATCTTCATCTGCATTCAGTGTTCAGTCCTAGAAAGATGAGAGCCTCATTATCCCTCGTCAGATCTCATCTGTAGTTTTGTGCTCAGTGTTAGGCACGATGGTGCAAGGAGAAGCAATGGAAGGGAACGGAAAAGTCACTTATGAAGCACCTGCTATGAGCCAGGCGATGTGCTTCATAAATACCCATCTGGGAAGTGGATCAGCTGAAGTGGCTGAGTCAGTTTAGCTGGAGAAGTCTCAGCATGGGCATGACTTCTACCTCTTTCATATGGCTAAATTCTGCAATATTGGATACCGACCAGTCCCACTTGGTCCCTGAAGGCAGAATCAGGAGCAATGAAGAACCCTAGGTTTGATGGCAGGAAGAACTCTGACTATTCCAGGTGACCCCCTGAGCATAAATGATGCACAAGGAAAAGGGCCTTTGCTGAGAAAGAGGGAGCAGGAGAGAGTCTCCAGGAGAGAAAGCTCTGAGTCACCATTATGAGGATGTCAATGGTGAGTCAAAGTCCTAACAATAAGCACCAGAGAGGATCATGGGGAGAGATTCAATACAAGAACCACAGAAGTCCAGGTCAGAA
Source organism: Macrotis lagotis (assembly GCF_037893015.1). Lineage (NCBI taxonomy): Eukaryota > Metazoa > Chordata > Mammalia > Peramelemorphia > Peramelidae > Macrotis > Macrotis lagotis. The sequence continues at coordinate 270,409,018 of NC_133662.1, read as the reverse complement.
GGGACCTCTGAGGCATCTAATTCAAGCTGGCCTTTAACAAGGATCCCATCTCCAATATCTCTGACAAGGGGAAATCCAGTCTCTTCCCTAAGACATCTAGTGATGGGAAACCAGAAGCCCCGAAGTAACTTGTGCCCAGGGGTTGTCTCTCTTCTCCTCCATATCTCCTACCCCCTGGCCATCCTCAATCAATCCCACCCCATTTTTCTCTAGTTCCAGAGGAAGAGGTCTCTTGATGATGCTATTGTTTCTACTTGTGTACTTGATGCCATCCTCTTCCTCTCCTCCAGCTACTGGCCCTACAACCATACCTCCTCTGAACTTCCCTCTGTCTGAGAAGAGTACCATCATCCTTCCATTCCCTGAGTTCCCAACACTGAGTCTTAGTTCTCCACTTTTTCTTGTCCCAGGGAATCACTCACTCATTAAGTTTGTAATGTTTCTTCCCATAATGTCTTTGTCTCTTGGCTCTAATTGGGGGAGGGGTTCCCCCAGACTCTCCTCACTTCTCATCTGGACAATTCCACCAGCCTTCCCATCTCTCCAAACAATCCTCCATATAACTACAAATGTGATCCTCTAAAGGATAGGTCACTCCCTTGCTCAACATACTTCCGGGGTCCCCCCATCACTTCTACATTCAAATCCTGAGCCTTCTGCTTGGCATTTCAAGCCCTTCCTAACCTGATCCTAGCCTTCTTTTCCAGATAAATTGCACATTTGTGCACATTTGGTCCCCCATCAAACTGGTCAAACTTGCTATTCATTGACAAAGTCAACCTATTTCCCATCTTGGTGGTTTTGCACAATATCCTTGTAAAGGATATTCAATTTCCCATCATTGTGCCTTTGCAATCTTGGCTACCCCTCACCCCCTCATGCCCAGGATGCCCTTCTTCCACACTCTCTCCTCTAGAATGCATCATTCCTTCAAGGCTTAGTTGCAATGCCCCCCATCTACAAAAATTCTCTCCCCTTTCCATTCTCCTACACCATTTCCTTCAAGTTTCACATTGTTGAGGCAGTAACACAGAAGACATAGAAGCCGACCTTGAACTAGAAAGATATTGGTTCAAGCATCTTTGAAGCCCCAGGTGAGTGAGCCACTTCAAAACTATTCTCAATTCCAAGTCACAGAATCCATTGGTCTATAAGGGACATCAGTGGCCATCCCATGCAGGCCATGTCTGAAAAAGAGGCCCCTTGTCAACTTCCTGGAGAAGTGGCCAACCCTCCTCTGCTTTAAGACCTCCAAGGAAGAGGAGCCCCAGACCAGTCAGGGAGAGTTGTTGTTGCTGACACCCGGTATAAACTGAGCTCTTTATAGCTTCCCCTCCTCTCCACCCTATTCCCATGGCTCCCAATCCTGCCCCTTGGGGTCAAGCCAAAAACATTCTGTCTCTCTCTTCCATCTTCATGTCCCCTGAAAAAAAAGTTCAGTGCCCCAAGCCCTCTTTTTCCTAAACTAAATATTTCCAGTGTTTTTAACCAATCCTCTGTTGACTCTCATTTAGCATGACTTCAGGATTCTTTTCTGTCCTGGTTATTCTGCTCTAGGCACTCTCCAATTCATTAATGTCCTTCCAAAAATTTGGAGCCCAGAAGCAAACACAGTCCTCCTATGGATTGAGAGTTTATTTCAAAATTTAATCCTGTTTCTTTCACACACTACTCCCCCCCCAAGAAGTTTATACTATATAAGAACCAGTTTGAGAAAGTGAAGGTATCTGGGCTGAAGAAGAGAAGATGTGGTGGACCAGGGTTGTGAGGGAGAAGAGTAGTGACCATCTCCAAGTTTTTGATGGGAAAAGAATTGGATTGATTTGTTCCAGCTATCAGATCTCAGTGTGATGGGTGGGAGCCCCAAGATTGATAGTAGGAAATACCTCCATGCCCTTAGAACTGCACATTCACAGAAAACCTGGGGAGGTGGTGTCCTCCCTCCCTGAGGCCAGCTAACCACCTTGCAAAGACTATAACCAAAGAAGGCTTTCCACAGGTAGCAGTACTTGGGAATTCTCACCAAACTTCCCATCCAGGATATCCTTAGAGGTGTTCTCATAGAATGGTGGACTTCAATCCAAGAAGATCTTTCTTCAGACACTCATGAGATAGGTAATTCATTTGAACTCTCTGGAACTCAGGCTCATCATTTATAAAAACAAAACAAAGCAAAACCCAAAATACAATGATTCAAAAACCTCTAGGACAGACAGAGCCAAAATGGTGGAGAAAAGGCAGGAACTCTCCTGAGCTCTCCCCCAACCCCTCTCCCAAACACCTTTAAATTTCATTCTAAAACAAATTCTAGGCAGCAAAATGAGACTCATAGGACAGAGTAAAACAATTGTCCAATCCAAGTGAACTAAGAAGTTCAGCTGGAAAGGTCTTGTTGCTCCTGAGTGGGAGTGGAATGCCATGGCCCAGAAAACTATCAGTAGGCCTTGGGGGTGACTGAACCAGTAGTAGCAATAGTGCTTTCCAGACCTCTCAGTTCATAGATGGTAAGGGTGGTGGTAAGTCTGACAATTGGTCAGGAGTTTATAGGGACCCTTTGCTGGCACCAGGCATGGGACTTTGGTGCATTGACTACACTTGAATCTAGGTTGGTCCTGGACCTCAGTACCAGGGCAAGGAGGAGCACTAGTAAACCAGAGCTTGTGACCTCAGGGGAGTTAGAACCCTGGTCACAGTTCTAGGGTAGAAAAGAATGTTAGTGGTCCCTCACAGACCATACAGAACAGGAGAGTAGTAAACACCCCCCTCTCTAGATCCTGTGATTTTTGAAGGACTAAAAACTTACAGGTCCCCAAATTACCTCCAAAAACAGCTACACACAACATACACACAAAACTGAAACTTGGGACAGTAGTCCCTCCACTCCATAAGCAGAGCTCCACTTTGTCATAAAGTTAAAAATCAAGAAACAGACTGGAAAAAATGAGCAAACAGCAGAAATAGATTCTGACTATAAAAAATAACTCTGGTGACCTGGAGGATTAAAACACACTCAGAAGATAACAGAGTCAAAATTCCCAGATCCAAAGTCATCAAGAAAAATGTTAATTAACCACAGAATATAGAAGAGATTTTAAAGATCAGGTAAGAGGGGCAGCTGGGTGGCACAGTGGATAGAACACTGGCCCTGGAGTCAGGAGGATCTGAGTTCAAATCCAGCCTCAGACACTTAATAATTACTTAGCTGTGTAACCCTGTACAGGTCATTTAACCCCATTTAGCCTTGCAAAAAAAAATCAAGTAAGAGATGTAGAGGGAAAATGAGAAGGGAAATGAGGGAATGCAAGAAAATCTTGAAGAAAGATTTAATAGCTTGGCAAAAGAAGCACAAAAATACTGAAAAAATAAAACCTTAGAAACAGACTAGGCCAAACAATAAAGGAGGCACAAAAAATCCAATGAAAAGAAGAATTCCTTAAAAGACAAAACTGGTCAAATGCAAAAGGAGATACAAAGATTCACTGAGGAAAATAATTCCTTAAAAATTAAAATTGGGCAAGTGAAAGATAATGACTTTATGAGTCATCCAGAAACATTAAAACAAAATCAAAATAATGAAAAAATAGAAGAAAATGTGAAATACCTCATTGGAAAAACAACTGACCTGGAAAATAGAATTATTGAACTCTATGAATACCATGATCACAAAAGAACCTAGACATCTTTCAAGAAATTATCAAAGAAAACTATTTTGATGTTCTAGATGCAGAGGGTAAAGCAGAAGTGGAAAGAATCTACCAATCACTTCCTGAAAGAGATCCCAAAATGAAATCCCCCAGGAATATTGTCAACTTTCAGAGCTCCGAGGTCAAGAAGAAAATTTTGCAAGCAGTCAGAAAGAAACAATTTATATCACGGAGTTACAATTGAGATAACACAAGATTTAGTAGATTCTACATTAAAGGATTGGAGAGCTTGGAATGCATAAACAAGAATCACCTATGCAAAAAAAGTGACTAATCTTTCAGGGAAAAATATATATTCAATAAAAAAAGGAATTTTAAAAAATTCTTGATTAAAAAAATAAACCACCAGAACTGAATAGAAAATTTGACTTTCAAACAAGTCAAGAGGAGCAAAAAAAGGCAAACAGGAAAGAGGAATCCTAAGCTATTCAATATGGTAAAACTGCATACTTTCCCAAATGGGAAAATGATATTTGTACCTCCTAAAAATTTTCTCATTAGGGCAGTTAGAAGGAGTATACAAAGACAGAAGGCACAAGTGTAAGTTGAATATGATGGGATGATTACCAAAAACAATAAAATTAAAAGGTGAGAAATAATGCATTGTGAGAAGGGAGAAGGGAAAAGTAAATTGGGGTAAATTATCTAGCATAAAAGAGACAAAAGAGATTTTATAGTGAGGGGGAAGAGGAAGATAGTAGGAGGAGAGCCTAATAACCTTATTTTCATTCTAACTGACTCAAAAAGAGTACATAATACACTCAATTAAGTGTTGAAATCTGTTTTATCGTTCAGGAAAGTCAGAGGGGAAGGGGATAGGAAAAAAGCAAGAATGGGGAAGGCTGATAGAAGGGAGGGCAGATTTAGGAAGGTAAAAATAAAAAACAACACACTTGAGAATGGAGAGGGTGAAGAAAGAGAATAGAAATAGAATAAGTAGGGGGAAATAGAATGAAGAGATGCATATTAGTAATCATCACTATGAAAAAATTATAGCAAAATTCACTGATACATAACTCATTTCTTAAATTTACAGAGAACTGAGTCAAATTTATAGAAATAAGAACCATTTCTCAAATGATAAATGTTATAAACAGGAAGTTTCCAGATGAAGTAATCAAAGTTTTCTACAATAATATGAAAAATAAAGAAATGCAAATTAAAACAACTCTGAGTTACTACTTCATATCTATCAAATTGATTAATATGACAAAAAAAGCATGACACATGTTGAAGGGAGGTGAGAAAGTTGAGATTCCATGCATTGTTGGTGGATTTGTGAACTGATTCAACCTTTCTGGAGAACAATTTGAAACTGTGTCTAGAGGATCATGAAACCATGCCTGCCCTTTGACCAAGCAGTGCTTCTACTAGGTCTCTACCCCACAGAAATAATAAAAAAGGATACATATATACAAAATACATACATACATATATATATATATATATATGTATATATATATATATATATATATAATGTACAAAAACAGCAGCTCTTTCAGTGGTGGCAATTTAGAAACTGAGGGTATGCCTATCAATTGGGCACTGGCTGAACAAGTTGGTGGGTATGATTGTGATAGAATGCTATTGTACTATAAGAAATGATACTCTCAGAAAAGCCTGGAAAGATTTATATGAACTGATACGAAGTGAAATGAGCAAAAGCAGGAAAAGAATGGCTTAGCTCTTCTCAACAATATATGGTCCAAGGGAGTTCTGAAAGTCTTATGGTGAAAAATGGTCTCCTTGGAGTCTTGAATGTAGATCAAAGCGTACCTTTTCTTTACTTTATTTTTCTGTGTGTGTTGTCTTTCATAGCAGGACATACATGGACATATGTCAAATTGCTTGACTTCTCAATAAGGGGGAGGAAAGAGAGAATTTGGAACTCCAAATCTGAAGGAAAAAAAAAGAATGTTAAAATTGTTCTTATACCCAAAAATAAAATATTAGATTAAAAAATAAAATCGATGATCTTAAAAAAACCCAAATAAGCCACTAAGATCATATTCAGCTCTAACCCTGTGGTCTCCTCAGCTGTTGGTCAGAGCAGGAGGGAATCATCCTGTTATCAGACAAAGAGACTGAAACACCTAGGGATTCTATGACTTGCCTAAGGTAAGGTGAGAAGTTGCTGTAGAGAGACCAGAAGAGAGGTCAGAATCCTTGAGGTCTGGTCCAATAGCAAATTAACTGGGTTGTAGTTGAGACAAACTTTGAGGCCCTAAAAATGCCTCTCTGTTTTTACCTGCTTGACAAGCTATTCTCCCATCTGGTTGCTCTTTCACCCCTATCTCATAGAGTCCCCATGTTCAAGGATCAGCATCAATGTCACTGCCCACAGGAAGCCTTCCCTGATGTCCCTGGCACTAGCACCCTCTCTCCCACCTCAGTTACTTCATGTGTCCTTTCCATTTGGTGAATCTTTCTTAGTGGGTTTGCTTCCCACCAACAGAAAGCAAAGTTTAAGATGGCAGGAGCTGTTTCTCGTTTGCATTTAAATACACAAAGCCTGCAGCTTTTCCTGACCCAAAGTGAGTCCACAATCCTTGCTAGAGGCCATGAATTGAGTATAATTTTCTTCTGTTAGAAAAAGAAAAAAAAAGATTTTCTTTTGAACTGAAGATAATTCTTAGAATTGTAAGCTTTTTTATCTATCTCCTGTTTATCTTACTATTGGCTTTCAATTCTCCATAGAAACTCTTCTTCCCACTCTCCACCCAACTCCCCTATCTTGTAAAAAAAAAAAAATTAGAAGAGCAAGAAAGATTCTCTCCTTTCAGAGAAAATCTGTTTGCTGTAACCCGCCCTTCACTCTGTGTGGGGGGAGGGGGAACATAGGGAGGCGTTAGAAGAGGTTTTCTTGTGTTAGCCCTGAGTCAGGTTTTGGCTTTTTTCTGTAGTGGATGCCAACTTTCAATTCAGAGTTCAATGATTTATCATCATAGGTGACCACACTCAGGAACCATTATGAACCTACTGTTAATTTATTGAATAGAAGATTAAAAGAAACTCTGAGACCCAAAGGCATAAGTATCAAAAAGTCAGATTTGAACTCTTATTTTCTGACTCCAAAACCAACCCTTTTAACATTGGACTGAACCATTGAGATAATTGAAAACAGAGATTAAAAACCCTATCTACATTCATGAGGACCAGCACCCATGAGTGTTCATCAGAGACTCTCCTGACTACAGCAGGGGGATACTGGGGACAATGAAGGCAGATTGCAGGAATGGGATAGGGGGACCTCACTATCCCCAAACGCCACTGTGGAAAATTTAATTCCCACTTAAGGTACTCATAATTTTTTGTAAGATATGAGTTCTCTGAAATTATGCTGTCCACATATCTTGTATTTTTCCTCCAGAAAATTCTGTAGACATGCCCAATATGCAGAAGGTAGAAACTCTGCATGGATCTTTCCATTTTTCCATAGAAGAATGATGAATCATTTATTCAGGGGGCAAAAACCCGGAAACAGGCCTCAGTTCTACATGGCCAAGCAGGGGAAAATCATCTGTGGTAACTCCACCCCCCACCCCCCCATGTCCCACCTGCCTTGCTCTCAGCCAATCTGTTGCTCAACCCATCTTGAAGTGAAGGATCCTTCATATGGTCTTAAAAAGAGTATCTTAATTGACTAGATGGTCAGCAGAAAGCTGATTGCTTTTGGTTCAGGTTTCCCGCCTCTTTTGTCTTAGAAATAAACAAGGTTCTCCCTCTGGACCAAGGTCTCACCCTGCCCATGCAGCATGACCCTGCTTTGCAGAGAGAACCTCACTGATGGGTAACTACAATCCAGAAATAAAATTCAATTCAATTCAGCAAGTAATTATTAAAGTAGGAGAGCAAGCACATCAGGTGATCCGAAGAACTTTATTCTTTCCCATTCCTCTACAAGTGACTACCTCCATGGTCTGCAAAGAAACGGAGAGATCCTGCCGTCTCGGGAGGCTGCATCTCATTCCTGCCACTTCTCCGATTTTGATCTTCACCAGGTCATTTCCAAAGACATCATTTCAATGTGAAATATAGAGCCTGGTAAGGATAGTCAGCTCTACTTTTAGATGGACCAATGACAATTTAATCTCCTTAGGAACATCTGGGATTCCAAAGGAATTTATGTGATAACTACAGTTATGCGAAACTGCCACTGTAACTGCTTCATTCCATTGTGTTTTCGGCCAGTGAGGCTGGATCCACTTTGGCTAAACTGTGAAAATGGCATAGTGCTAGGAAGATGGGAGGACTTTCTATCAGCTTGGAGATGCTTTATCTTGTAGCAATAATGCAGCTGGCAGCTTGGGACAGGAGCTGCACTGGAAGTCAGAGCGCTGATTAGAATCTGGCCTGATAAACTTACTAATTGGAAATTCATTTCATCTCTGTTTACCTTTGTTTCTCTCTGTAAGATGGGCAGCATCTCCCTTCCAGGGTCAAGGTGAGCCTCAAATGAGAGAAAGAAAAGAAGAGAGAAGGAGGGAGGGAAGGAAGGAAGGAGGGAGGGAGGGAAGGAAGGAAGGAAGGAGGGAGGGAGGGAGGGAGAGAGGAAAAAGAAAGGCAAGAGAGAAGAAAGAAAAGCCTTGGTCAATCCTTTTGTATATACCAGGCTTTATTTTATGCACAAATAACACATAGAGTGTTCTTTGCAAATCTTAAAAGACTATATAAATGCTACTTTTTCTTCGAGTTAGCCATCCAGATAAAAATCTGCATTCCTAAACCTGGGGCTGCTTTCCATGTGCCTCTGTCCTTGAAGTATCCAAGTCACCATTGGGAAACTGTTGGCATGCAGACTGATTTCTATCAATAGGGCAAAGTTCGAGTCCATGTTTTCCCAAGGTTCCTCTGCAGAATCCTCTGAGAACACTAAATCAATCAGGAGGGTTGCCTGAATGAGCACCTACAAAAGCCCCTCATATTGATTGCTCTCCAAATATGTCAATCAATAATTATTAGTAGTACCAACCCATTCCCCCGGGTCTTCCAGAGAGTTCCCCATGAATAAAGGTTACAAATAACTCAAGAAGTCGGAGCTCCATGTTCCTAATGGATGTTGGATGAATCAGATTCAGTTTCGGCATTCATTTCCACACTGAGAGTGTGGACCTATTTCCTGACCCTGAGGAGGCCAAAGTCATCTCTGGAATGTCCAGCTCCAGACTCTGACAAGCTGCAGAAGGGTTTCAGATGAAAGGTGGGGCAAGGCTATCGGAGGGACTCAAAGGTAACCAGAGACTTGAAGCAACCAGTTCAATAATAGATATTAGGAGGGATCATTGCTGAAAATAAAAATGGAAGAAAAAAGAGCTCACCCCTTTAGCTTACAATCCCCAAGTTCATCCCTTCCGCCATCTTCAATAGAATGCCACTCCCAGTAAAAATACAAAGTACAGAGATCTGGGCCAGACCATGCAGAGCAAGCGGAATTCACTATTGAGAAGGAAAGTTAGACATTTGGCGGGGGGGGGGGGGGGGGGGGGGCGGGGAGGACAGAGCTAGGGAAAAAATTCTGACCTTGGCATTGAAGGCCTTGAATTTCAAAGTGGCTCTGCCATTAGCTCCCTACCAGAGCTACAAGATCTCTGTCCATGATTGTCTTCATCAAGATGAGTTGAAAGCCCCCTTTATTGTGATCTTGTCATAATTTACTTTCCCTGCTCTGGATTTGCCTTTGGTGTACAGGCTTCCTTTGTGGGTTGTATTCAGGTCTTGGGTTCTCAAGCAGACGATAAACTCCTTGAGGGCAGGACCCATGACTTCTTCCATCTGTACCTCCCACTTCTTACATATTGTCAGTCAGTACCATCTATCAAGCATCCACTCTGTGACAGGAACCATTTTAACAAAGAGGATAAGGAGATAGAAGGAGCAAAACTCTATGCAAAATGAACATAAGCTGTGGGTTATCGATAGCAGGTAAAGACTAGACACAATATGCTTTTTCATCTTCATATTCTCATCTCCTAGCACAGTTCCTGGCCCATGGAGAATAAATGACATTGAATCATATTGAACAGTTGAACCATTTCTAAAACCTTTCTCATAATCACTGATATTACTTCCAAGCACCCCAAGTTGTAGTGAGGGGAGCCCCTCTGGGCTGCAGAACTGGAGAGCTAGAAGGGAACTTGGGGGCCTGGAGTCCATCTCTCTCATTTGATGGGTGAGGGAACCAAGGTAGAGTCAGAGTACTGTGCTCAATCTTCCCCTGGGTGGAAGGAACCATGCTGGGCTTGGACTCCAAATTCTAAGGACTCCATCAAGTTTCACCAAGAACAGTACCATCTGCCCGGGCTATGTGTCCATCACACGTGTCTCTTCACTCAAAGAGCATTTCCCCATAGACCTTGTCGAAACTCTCCTGATGTATGAGCATCATGGGACACACTGATTTCTCAGGAAAACATTATTCCATTATTTGGGGAATTAGAGATATACAGACATGAGAGGAAGATGTAGTGTGAGATGTTTCTAAAGTCCTGTAGCATTCACCCTAGAACTTTCTGGACAGATTCCATTGTAGGTATTACTAAAATAAGTGGCACCAAAGAAGGGAAAGGTCTAGTTTATAGAGAAAATAAAATGAGGATTCCTATCGTGACCAAAATAAGAGCTGGGGGAGGGGAGCATCCTGGACACATAGAATCTTATCTGGTAGAATTGGCATCAGAAATGAATTCAATTAACCAGGTAAAACTTTATTAGCATAGAGGAAGAGGAGGAAGAAGAGGAAGGAGAGGAGAAAGAGAAGGAGGAAGAAGAAGGGAGAAGGAAGAGAAGGAGAAGGAGGAAGAGAATGATGACAGCTAGCACTTTGACAGTGCTTTAAGGTTTGTCAAGACTGTTTCTCATCTCTCATTTCTCATGGACACTATTTTTGCTTTGGCTTCCTGATGTCCTTGATTTTGTTGCTGGCTAATACATTTGATTAGCACTAACTTAAGGGATTGCCTTCATGGAGTAAGTGTAATGTTCTTATAGACACGAAGGATCAGTTATCTTTAGGGAAAACTCATTTCTTTTTTTCTTTTTAGTTTTTTTTTTTTGCAAGGCAAATGGAGTTAAGTGGCTTGCCCAAGGCCACACAGCTAGGTAATTAGTAAGTGTCTGAGGCCGGATTTGAACTCAGGGACTCCTGACTCCAGGGCCGGTGCTCTATCCACTGCACCACCTAGTTGCCCCAAAAACTTATTTCTTAGAGCATTTCTGTCTGCTCTTGGTTAGTGAGGCTAGACTTGAAATTTAGTCCAGCTTGTTCAAGCTTCAATCTGGCTTGAACCCAAAGGGCCTGAAGCAGAATATGGCTCCTGTAGAACAAGGCTCTGATCCAGAGGAAGACATACAGCTCATAGCCAGGCTCAGGAAAAGCAGAGCTGGAATATAGCCTAGATATCCCCAGATAGGGGGATGTAAGTAAATGTTTAACAACTGGCTCTCTGGAAAGGGGGAAAAAACCTGTACCACAACACTTTTAAGCTGACTTACTTTGCATTATTGTCATTGTCTCCATCCCTTTCTTAAATCTAGATAATTAAGGAAATATTAAATCAAGCCCTGATGTGCAGCCTGTACCAGTTTCCAAGATGCAAATGCTCATAATGAAAATTTTACCACTAGGTCACCCTATCCAGTTTGAGCAAGAGATCAGGAAGCATGAAGACAGAGTTCCCATTCTTGGCAAATTGAGAAACCAGAGTGTGTATGTGTGGTAGTGATGGTGGTGGGGGTGATGGTGGGGGAGGGAAGATCATTAACACTAGAGGGTTTTCTAAGGCTGGTGCATAGATACATTTCTCCATGTCTATAGAGAAGCATAGATCTCAGATATACATACATACATACATATATATATATATATATATATATATATATATATATATACACTCTCCCCCTTGCCTCTCCTTTCTCCCTCCTCCCCATCTCTTCAGCATTCTTCTTGCTTTTCCCTGTATCTCTAGCACTTTGTACAGATACCCAGTAAGGGTTTAATAAATGTTTACGCATGAAGGAAAGGGTAAGGACATAACTGAGGCCTTCTGCCCTTGCATGCTGTAAGCATGTTTCCCCAGAGCCACATAGCTGCCATTATTGTCAACCCTTCGATCCCAAGTTTCAGTGAACCAGTCAGGACTGCAGGGTCTGTGGAAAGACCTTGGATCATCACTGTTGGCTTTGCAGAGCTGATCTGAGTACCCTAGAAAGCAGATTGGATCATCTAACTCATTCATTCAGGCAGCAAGCATTTCTTTTGTCCATATATAGTAGACACTATGCTAAAGTAGGTTGATGCTGGAAAGGTGAAGACCCAGAGTTATACACTGCTGCCCTTTTATATGGCAAAAAAAAACTAAAAAAGAGGGGATGCCCATCAATGTGGGGGGGGGGACAGTAAACAGGATGTGAGACATGACTATAATATAACAGTCCTGTGGAACAAGAAATGATGAACTCAGAGAAGCCTAGGAAGACTAACATGAATTGATGCATAGTACAGTGAGGAAAACCAGAACATATACAGGAACCAGTGTCAATGGAAGTAACAAAAAATGAGAGTGAAGGTTGCATCACTATCAGGATGAAACCTGACCTCAGAGGTAACTGGAGAAATTAGGTTGCCCAAGCCCACTTATCCATCGCACTCAGAACCTTGGAACCTGCCTGCACTTGCACACCTTTGCTCTGAACCTGCTCTCGGGGAGTTGCTGACCCTTGATCCTTTTCTCTGGTCTGACCCCTCCTGTCATCTGCCTCATAGAAGTAGGCCTTTGGGCTGTCTCTGAGTTATCTCCTTTCTGGATAGCAACACCATGATACAAATACTCCAGGCTGGCCCAAAGCTAGCCTCCACCCTATGGGCCAGGTCAAGACAAAGTTTTCCCAGAAATGAGAAGAGGGAGAGGGACTGGGGAGCACCCACCCAACTTGGGAGCTTACTTCATCCAGGAAGCTGGACTCCTACCATGTAGGATGTCAGAGACCTTCTTAGGCTGGACAAGCTACTCTGTCCTTATGTGCATTCTCAAGCACATGGGTAAGACCAAAGGGCATGAAGTGTCTTCCTTTACCCCACACCCAATAATGGAATAAAATGAACCTAATGAGCACACTACCAATCAAGTGTACAAAAACATAAATGTCCCTCAACTCGAGCTTCTCTGAAAGAATGTGATCTATAAATATAATGCAATTTGGAAAACTGGGGATCTAATAATAAGGGCTCTAGGCTACAGGGACTCAAGGAACTTCCATTTTTAACTTTCAACAATTAAATATAGCTTCCTTCAAACAATGACCTATTTAGTAGTTCCTGTTTAAAACCAATTGAATTAACTGTCCCATCTATTAAATGAGCCAATAAAATACATGACAATGTTGTTCTAAGGCTGCTCTTCAGCAAAATGATGAAGTAGGCAATGAGGGAATCTACAAAGAAGAATCTTTGAGTAGAATCTAACTTCTAAAGAGAAGCATAAAAGCTTGTTTAGGCTCTATCCAACTGGCCACTCAACCTTGGTTAGTTTGTCTTCCCCAAAGTGACTCTAAGGCCCAAAGCCCCAGCATCCAAATCAGCCATAAAATCACCCTAGATGTCACTCTTTCCTGGGAAGCTCTCTCAACTCCCATCTTCAGATTCCAACTTTCCAGAAGTCTTTCAAATTCCCTCCATCCCAAACTTCTAGTGCTAGCACCCTCCCACTTCCTTCCTATTCTCTGTACCCATCTTCCCTGGACCACTTGATTTACATGTTAGCTTCCTCATCCCATTAGGGATAGTTTATCTATCCCTTGTTCAGTGTCTGGCTCATGAGAACTCAATAATGCTTCCGGATCCCTGACTGATACTAGAATTAAGAAGTCAAGCCAAGATTTGAATTCAGGTCCTTTTGTTCTAGAGTCACTGCTTTTTCTCTGCTCTGTCCCTCCACTGGAGGATGGGATTCATCAGTGAGAAAACAAAGGAATCACTGGTTTAGGGAAGAAGACTCAGACAATTGTCTGAGCCTCTCTTGCATGAGGGAAGGAAGCAGGCCAGCCATGATGCTTCTACAAATGAATGATTCATGGGGAAGCTAGGTGGCACAATGAATAGAGCCCTGGCCCTAGAATCAGGAGGGCCTGAGTTCAAATCCAACCTCAGACACTTAATAATTACCTACCTGTGTGACCTTGAGAAAGTCACTTAATTCCATTGCCTTGCCAGAAAAAAAAAGGATGGTTCACTAGGATCTTCAAATGGGTCACTGAAGAATTGGGATGTCCATAAGAACAAATAAGGAAACCAAATGGCCTCCCAGCTAGCTCCAGTGATCCTGGGCAAGCCTCAGTTTCCCCATCTGTGAAGAAAGGTGACTTTCTTAATGATATATATGGCAACCCATAAGGGAATGTATATGTCGGCATGTGGGGTGACTTTAGAAAGGAAAATATCTCTGAGAAAGAACCTCTCACCTTTGTCTGGTCACACCTCCTGAACTGGCAGCTTAGGAATCATGTTCTAAATGTAGATGCAGGGAGAGGCCAACTGGGGGAAGGGTAGGCCAGCACATTGCAAAAACTTATAGGTTCAGCTGGGTCTGAAGGCCCAAAGCCAAGATTCAGGGCTTTTCATCTGAATTTTATGAGCAACATGCTCTTCTCAGTCCCGCAAGACTGCAATTGAGTGTGGAAAGCTGCCGAAGTCTAAGGGATTCTCTGTCTGGCCTCTTCCCGCCTCCCTTGAAAGTCCCTTTTAACTGCGGCTTCATCCTGAGCCTTGGGCTCTGGGCCCTTTGAAGCAGCTGCCTCTCAAGCTGGAATGGATAACTCACCCGATCTGCTGGGATGGCGTTCTCAGGGCTTCGAAGGACCAAAACACAACAAGCCCCAAACAAAAACCAAATGCTCAGGCCAAAGGAAAGACTTCACAGTCTTGTAGAGAATGGAGGAAGTTTTTTATATCAAAGGGCACTGGCAAGGCCACATGAAGGAAGAGGCTGCTCCCTGAGGCTTCCCATTGACTCAGAGGACTGAGGAACGGGTGTCAGCCAGGGATGGAGGTGGGGGCGGGGGATGCTAGAATTTCAGGGTGAATAGACCATGCTTCTCACTGGAAGATTCCTTCCTGAGGGGCATAAGGAGTCATGAAACTTCCCTCTAGGGAGAACAGAGAAGCAACGGAGACTGTGTCCAATCTGATTAGCCCACATCCTTTGCCGTGGCTCTTCGTTTGCTGATTCTCAAATGACATGGGAATACCTGCCAGCTCTTTGGAAAGAGGAGAAGGAGAAGAGACGTCTCCCTTCCTCCATGTGGCTTAAACCAAAACAGTGAGTTATCCTGAACAAGTCACAGGACTTTGGTCAATGGAAATGTTCTATCATGAATGGCTAGCACCCCTTGGTTTTAGTCAGTCATCATACATTGACTAGCCGAGTGACATTGTAAGGAGTGTACAAAAGCAAAAGCTGTGTCCTGAAGTTGAGAATCAACAGGTTGCCACGTGACTTTGCTTGTAGCCTTTTCTGGGGTGGGAGAAGGGGGTGAGGGGGTACAGAACTGAGAATCAGACCAAGGTCTGTAAGAATAGTGTGAGACGTGCAAATGAGGTGAATTAACATTGGCACTAAATGCAATGGACCACAGCACCAAATATATGTGTATAGATATAGATATAGATGTAGATGTAGATGTAGATAGAGATAGAGATGGAGATAGACAGAGACAGAGATAGAGATAGATAGAGATAGAGATATATAGATATAGATTAGATATAGACATAAACATAGATATAGACACAGATATAGATATAGATGATATAGATATAGATATATTAAAGCTTTAAGCAAAGAGAGGATCAGAGAAGGGAGAGGACCAAAGCTCAGAGTGAATGGGACATTTAAAGGATGCCAGAGAATAGACAGAACAGCTGAACCTTCACTTCATTTTGCTTTTCTCTACAAGGAAGGACGATCTTTAGCCTGGGAAGGAGATATCCCACATGAGCTCTCAGCCAGGGGGAATGGAATTTGAGAAAACTGAGGTAAGAAGAGCATGAAACATATACTAGAAAGAACTGGCAGGTGTATTTGATAACCAACCTGCTTGCATAATCACAGTGGCTGGAGAATAGGAGAGGAGGAGCAGAGGAGGACACTAACACAAGGGTCCTGGGAGTATCCAAGAGGAAAGTGGCCATTGAGGTCAGAAAAAAAAGAAAGATGGCAGAGACTCGACTGACGTTCTTGGCAAAATCCTTTCCCTTATTATGAAAGGGATGGTTCATGAGTATTGGGACAGTAATGGGAATCACTTTTTTGGAAGACATGAAATTGGTAGATCAGAGGAATGTTGTGGACAGAGTATACACAGGATGATGATAAAGTCTTTGCTTATGTCTTTGATGCTTTGTTGGTGGACAAGACCCCACCAAAAGGAGACAGATTGGTGACACGTGCAAGGACCAGAGCTCAACTAATAATCAATGACCCAATGGAAGGAAGTCTCTATGGAAGGGCAGCTTGTCCTTGCCATGGTGCACAGAATCCTGGGCAAGTCATTTCACTTCTGCTTCAGTTTCCTCATCTGAAAATGAGCATAATAATAGCACCTTCTTCCCAGGTAGAGAGATTATCATGGAAAATTGCCCCAATATCTTAGATTCAGAAGGTAAAATAGAAATGGAAAGAATCCATCAATTACCTCCTGAAAGAGATCCCCAAATGAAAACTCCCAGCCAACTTCCACAACTCCCAGGTCAAGAAGAATGTATTGCAAGTGTCCAGAAAGAAACAGGATCCCGTAAGATTGAACAACTTTCATGTTGAAGGAGTGGAGGCCTTGAGAAATGATATTCCAGAGGTCAAAGGAGCTAGGATTACAATCAAGAATAGCCTACCTAGCAAGAGTGAGTATAATCCTTCAGGGAAAATAGAGGACTTTCAAGCATTCCTTATGAAAAGATCAGAGTTTAACAGAAAATCTGACATTTGAACATGACTCAAGAGAAGCCTAAAAAAGCTGAAGATGAAATAATAATAATAATAATAATAATAAACAACTCACTAAATTTAAACTTGTTTGCCATATGGAAAGATGATACAAAACTCCTAAGACCCTTATCATTATTAAAGACAGTTGGAAGAAGTCTCTATACATAGAGTTGTGAGTAGATTTTGTCAAAATGATCTCTAGGAGTGGGCTAGGTGGCACAGTGGATAGAACACTGGCCCTGGAGTCAGGAGGACCTGAGTTCAAATCCGACCTCAGACACATAATAATTACCTTAGTTGTGTGGCTTTGGGCAAGCCACTTAACCCCATTGCCTTGCAAAAACCTAAAAAATGATCTCTAAAAGAACAGTAAGAAGAAGAAAAAGAACAAAGAGGAATGCGTGAGAGAGATACACTGGGAAAAGGAAAAACAAAGAGTTAGGATAGGAAAATGGAAAAGTGTTTATAGTAAAGGAGTGAAATGGGAATAGGGTGGCAGGTAATGTCAACTGAGTATAGAAATTTTTTCTCATCCAATAGGGAAAAAAGGAGGAGAAGGATACAAGAAACATTGGGGGTGAGTGATAAAAGAATAAATTAAAGGAGGCAGGGGTCAGAAGCAAAACAGATTTCAGAGGAGGGACAGTATAAAAAAGAGAAAGGACATACAGAAGAAAAGAGGATGGAGGGAAATACACAGATTCTAAGCATAACTGCATGTAAATAGAATGAGCTCACTCATAAAATGGAAGCAGAGAGCAGAGGATTAGAAGCAAGAATCCAACAATAACTTGTTTACAGGCACACAATTGAAACAGAAATACACATAGAGTTAAAATAAAAGGCTGAAGCAGAATCCATCATGCTTCAGTTGAAGTAAAAAGGGCAGGGGGAGTGATCATGATCTCAGACAAAGAAGAGCAAAAAGAACAAAAGAGATACTGAGGGAAATTAAGGTTTGCTGAAAGATACTATAGATAATGAAGAAAAAGAAATACACTAGTCATGTCTAAAGAGGAAAGGATAACTAACGGTCAAATGGCATGTTCCATTAGTACCCAGAGAATCCATAAAAGAGTTCTTGCCCCCAGGACACTAGTCAGATCCTCTAGGGAGGAAATAGAGAAGAATCTCATAAGATGAGATGTGAAAACTCAAGAGAGAGCCACTAAAGAGAGACCCAGAAAAACAAATCAAAGTTTTAAGTCTCTTATAACCTGATGATTCATCATGCCACTTGTAGCTCTAAACTTTCATAACTTTCATTTATTCATGGCTTCTTTATGGATAAAACAGGGTAGAAGTTGCTTGAAATCTTTAAATTGGAAGGCCCCAGCTGGGGAATGGAGCAGAACTTTGTGTCAGACCATTCCTTAGTCTGTAAGTAGGTAGGGCATCTAATTGGGCACAGTCCAAATCTTTCAGCTGACATGCCTGGAGGGTCAATGGTCTTCCTCAATACCGAGTTCTAACTTCTCTGTCTCCTCCTGTTGATGACTGACCCTGTGTGATGAGTTCTTCCCAGCTCCATTATTTTCCCCTTCACCTCCACACCCTCAGAATCTCTAATTCCTTCCTAGCTCATTTGTATGATTTTTTCGTGAGTGACCTAGTCTGCCATACAATGGTTTTCACTGCTTCCTGGGCTACAGGCCCTGCTCATGCAGATTTTGATCAATTGAATCAAGAAGTGTTCTTGATTTCAAAAGTAATTATATCAAAGTGGAGTGAGATAAACAACGGAGCTCCACCCTGACCAAAGCATTGTAAGAGATAGGAATTGAACCTGTGGCAAGGGAACTCCAGGGGAAAGAAACTTCCTCTATTAAAGCATGTCAATATTTTTCCAATAACTTATTTTCTCAGTTGCCCAGAGCACTGAAAGGTTCATATATATCCAATATGTGTCAGATATAGGACAGGGACCAAGATTTTCCTCCCACTTTGCTGTGCTGCCTCTAAGTATTGTTACTGAATTTCAGTGACCTTAGATGTGTCCAGCATATTGGGACTAGGGTTCAAGTCAGTTGAGCTATAAATGATCAAATTGTCACTGTGTTAACCCTATGCATTAAATTAATATAGAATAATAATAGTTTAGTCAGTTTTCACAGAATTTTATAGGCACAATCAGAATGTAACAGCTATTTAATATTTAGGATTAGGATGAGGGAAGAAAAACAGAATCATGAAATGTCCTAGAAGAATCCTCCAAAGCTATCTAGTCAAAGTTGTACCCAAAGATAAAGGTCCCTGATGCAACATCTCCCAAAAGTGGTTATATGACTCCACTTCCCTTAAAGACCTCAAGCAAAGAGGAGGAACCAATCGCATCCTGGAGTAGTTCATTCCATTCTGGGAGATATCTAGTAAGGAAGAAATTTTCACTGACATCAAGTGTGAATTTGCTTCTCTTCCATATCCATCAAAGTCCTAGACTTGGAGTCAAGAAGACCAAATTCCATCTCTGACATGTACTAGTGACTCTAGCATTCAACAAAAGGCAAGTCTCTTCACCACTTGAAGTCCTAATTTTCTCATCTATATGACCTCTAAGTTTGATGTGAAAACCTTTCATTCAACAGGCCTTTATTAAGAACCTATTGTGTGTCAGGCAACCTAGTGGGCACCAGAATACACAAGGAAACGAGAGAGGTGTGTGCATAACACTTTGCAAACCTTAACTCCTTAAAAATGTCAACTGTTAGCAACAGGACTCTGGACTAAATGGGAAACGGAGGAGACTTGGTCATACAGTTAGTCATTCAAACATCTCAACAAATATTTATTGTATACCCACTGTGTGGAAGAAATTATTTTGTGACTGAGACCTAAAGAAAGATGCCTTCTAATTCAAGGATGGGGGAGAGTTAGTCGTAACATTGGATTTCATGACTTTTTCTTTGGTCAAATGATGGGAAGCAAGTTGGGAACCCATCACAACGGTCATAACCCAAGAGTATTTGTTGGAGCTCTGATCAGTCAATGCCATGGTGCCTTTCATCTGGTCTTTATAGAAATGGCAACCTACGATGTTTGCTTGCTTGGCAAACACCATATAACTCCTTGCTAATTACAGGCTGCAACAGATTACTCTGCAACTGCATTTGGAAGGTCCAAAAGCAATTACCATGTAACCTGCCCTATGCTTAAGAAGACAGAAGTAATCACGTCTAATGATACGGTCCTTGCTATGTAATCACTCTGCCACTACATTGTAATTACTATGTAATTAAGCGGTCAATAGTTACCATGCAAACAGAGAAGACTTACACGTATGTGTGCTTGGCGTCTTAAATTTCACTAAAAAACTAATTTTAATTGCAAAGTTTTGAATGGAAAACAGTTGGCTGGCATATGTACAGAGCTGAAAGTTGGAAAAAAACTGAACACCCAAAGAGCCAGGCCTGGGGAAGAAGAGAACAGTGGTTTAGAGAGATCCAGTTTCCTAGTTGTGGAACATATGAAGGAGCAGAGGTGGGTCACCACCTAAACAACACAGAATCAAAAGTATTTCAACAATAAGAGACCAGGAGTCAAGACTCCATAGAACATTTCATTTCGGGAAGGCCTCAAACCATGACTTTCCTAATCCAAATCACTGAATGGAGTGGGTATGGGAGGTTGGGGATCAGGAACCTTAGAACTCTTCATCAGTACAATTATATAGGGAAATCTCTGATCCTAAGGCAAGTTCTCTCATCACCTACTTGTCTTTCAGAAAGACAAATGGGGAAAAATAATGACAGTCTCTTGATTTGCCATCATGCTCTCCCTTGGGTTTTATAAACTTGGGAATTTTAGTTTGAAAACATTCATCTGTAATTAGGATGTAATTAATGTAATCATGGAAGGCACAGACATCTGGATTCAATCAATCAATCAGAAGTGTAACATAGGTGCAAACAAGTAATCAATGTGAGAGTAATAAAATCCTTTGATCACTGGATGCATATGGATGATGACACATAGACAAATTCTCATGTCTACCTAACAGAAACCAACACACCTCCAGACCTGCAGAACAGATATTTGTGAGGTGGTTGAATCTAGCTGTTGAAGACTTCTGATAGAGAACTACCATTATGTGGGAGAAGACTTTCCTCCTGCTGATTGAATGATAATCTTTTGAACTTTAAAAGGACAGGAGATCTAGAATTCCCAATGGCTCAAAGCAGTGTGTCTAGAGTCAATACAGGCTGAGGATGGCACTGGGATCTGAGAGACATGCTAGGGAAAGACTAGATACACATACACACAGACACACAGACACACAGACACACACACAAGATGGAAAGAAAGACAGGCTAATGACTTTACAAAGGCCCAGCAGAGAGCTACAGCTAAGCAGAACTTCCTAAGGACATAATGAAAAGAGAAAAGGAGACTCAGTAACTAAGGCCTGTGTTATCTTTTGCCACATAGGTTCCTTCTATATCTATCTTACTACAATTTTAGTATAAAATTGATCCTACTCACACCAACAATCTGGTGTGTACAATGAGGAAGTATGCCCTATGTCTTGACTTCCAGTGGGATTGTATTCTCTATGAGGGTATTCTTGGAGACATTTGGCATGAGGGAGAAGAATGAGAGCAGGAGGTAGGATTTTTTCTATAACAATTGATCTTGCCATATCTGCTTATTAAATATATTTTCAAAGATTTATTGAAATCTGTTTGATAATAAATGGGAATGACACTGATGGGGGCCCACAAATAACATCCCAACCATGACTAGCCTAGCAAACTTCAGAGTTATCCCCAGAACTCTACAGAGTAGTCATCAATTAAATGGAGGAGGTGAATCCACTGGGAATACGGCTCTGTGGGGACTATTCTAGAACAATTTGGGGCTCTATACATTGACAAGGAGTCACTGAAAAGATTTCATTTGGAACTTTCACTCTCAGATACACTAAAAATAAACTATCATTTATTTTTCCTTTTGGAATACAATTAGATAATCTGCTTCCCTTTAAATAGCAGACTAGGTTTTTTTGTGATAACTTTTGCATATTTGAATGCTCAATTACTTCTTAAATATTCTTAAGAATATACTCTTTTGGGGAGGCTAGGTGGTGCAGTGGATAGAGCACCGGCCCTGGAGTCAGAGGAACCTGAGTTCAAATCCAAGCTCAGACACTTAATAATTACCTAGCTGTGTGGCCTTGGGCAAGCCACTTAACCCCATTTGCCTTGCAAAAACCTAAAAAAAAAATAAAGAATACATTGTTTTGTGGCTCTATGGATTTTCCTCTCCCTATAATTCCTGTCCTTGGAAGACCACCTCAAGTGCATTATGAAAGCTCATAAATGTTCTTTTTAAAAAAAAATCCCCTTCTGTTAACTAACCTATCTTACCTAATA
The DNA here is from genome assembly GCF_037893015.1 of Macrotis lagotis. NCBI lineage: Eukaryota > Metazoa > Chordata > Mammalia > Peramelemorphia > Peramelidae > Macrotis > Macrotis lagotis. The sequence continues at coordinate 270,386,971 of NC_133662.1, read as the reverse complement.
TTGTGCCCTGAGTCCTGAAGCTTGTTTCAGATCCTTATGAAGTACAGATTCGTGGGCTAGAGTTCACCTGCTTCCCTCAAAACCTGAGTCATTGACCTTCAATATTTGAACCCCTTTTGGGACTTTTCTGGATTTGTTTTTATTTTTCAGTTAATCCAAATGTCCAACTGAGAAGTGCATTCAAAACTCCATTTGGCTCTTTCTAATACATTGGCCTTTGGGGAAATTGGGGGTAGGGGACCCAGAGGAAATTTATGTCCTGACTTCTAGTGGGATTATATTATCTATGAAGGGTATTCTTGGAGACATTTGGTCTGCTTTTTGTCTGAGAGGGATGTGTTTAGATGGTTTGCCTGTGTTGCCCATTGTATGGTCCTATATTCTAAAGGGAATAATGGAAGGATTTCCAAGAACAGACATTTTGGCTCTTCACCTGAGAGTTACAGGATGAAAGTGGGTCAGGAGGGAGATTTCTAGTCATCCCTAGAGCTCTGACCTCAATAGGGAGGATCCCCATAAAGAGAAGAATGCCACACGTTGAGATTTGCATCAACAGCTCTTTCCCCATTGTAATGTAAGAGTCTGGGGGTAGAAGCTGTGCTTGGGAAGGTCACCTACCACAAGTATGATCCTAGCTCTTGGAGGAAGAGGACAGAATGACCACAAGGACAGAGAAATAAAGAAGTTCAGGAGCACTCAAATTGCTGAGAGGGAACTTGAACTGTCCCAATCCTCCCAAAGGATATTGCATAGATTGCACACAATCCACACCTGTGCACACACCTGAACACTCACATGTGCAAATATAACAAGCATACGCACATGTGCATTCTCATACTCACATAGATATAAATAAACACAAACACACATACATGCACACACACAAACAAAAACATTTTTGAAAAAATAAATTAGTCCTGAATGGAAGAGGATTTGACCTCTCTTACTGAGATGATGAGTCCATTAAGACCAATCTGACCTTGTTTCAGGGAGTAATAAGCCAATCAAAGTGTGTGTGTGTTGGGGTGGGGAGGGTCTTAGAATAAATTCAGCCAGGTGGTATAGTATGAAGTTTCTCTGATTTTTTACCATGATGCTTGTTAAACCTCTAGTTTCCAGGGTCTTGTCTCCCTGATTGAGACATGCCCAAGAATAGAGAAGGACTATGAAGGTACTGTAAAGGATGGCGATATTGCTGGGTATGGGTCAGAAAGTCATCCTCACTAAGTTCTTTGTTCCATGCTCAAAAGCTCAGTGATGTACAGCCATGCCATGGAGACCCACAAGCCTGGGAATCATAAACACAGACACTCAGAGAGTCAGCTCAGTCACCACTACCCTGAATATAGAAAGATCTGACTTTTCTCTCTCTTTTCTTCCTTCTAACATTTCCAACTGGACAAGTGAAATATAATGTATCCATCAATAAGAACCCTTCTCCCTGAGATTCCAGTTTGCTTTCTTTAGATTCTGCTAACAGGCAATTCCTAGGTGGAATAGAAAATAGTGGGCATCCTGATTAGTGGCCCAGAGTTTAATTGCTTCACCTTGATGGTGGTGGCAGTGATGCTATCCTCCAATGGTCTCAGGGAAAGCCTGACAAGATCTTGCCCAACCACCATGCCCAGCTTCCCCTTGTGGCTACTTATCTGACCTTAGATGATACCCTTTTCCCACAAGGACCTTTGTTTAAGCCATGGAACAAAGATGATGCCATCAGTCCTGTGCTATGCCCAATGAGTTGCTTTCTCTTCTGAAATCCCTGCACTTCTAGGTACTCAATGGCCTCCCCAGGACAATCCAAGCTTCCCATTGCCATCAGTACCCACCTGGATCCACACGACCCAAGCTCAATTCCATTAGCCTTCCTTGACCCTGGAATGTCATCCAAACCTAAATATGTTACCTCCTTGTCTCAAGACCTTCTTCTCTGCCAGATAATCTACGAAATCAATCCCTGTCATGGATGAATGATTAACTTTTTTCCAGGAAATGCAAGAGTACTGTCAACAAATCACATATCAACAACAATGTATTGTGTTCAGAGGCTCCTCTAAGGCCCTCCTCTGGTGACTCACTTGATGGCTGCACTAGCAGTCAAAGCCACCCACTCGGGAAGGCTCCGAAAGTGACCCCTCTGTCCGATCTACAGGTCAGAAACTCGCAACTCAGCCAGGAGACTCCATGGTAATCCCCAGGCTGGAGACAATTAGATGAATGTCTCAACCGTGGCAATTCTGAAAGAGCTTCTAGACTTGCACAAGGGCTGTGACCTATTGGAAGAGGGATCTCCCATGCCCAAGAAAACACCCAATATGGTAGCTACTGCCCTAAATTCAAAAGTCCTGGAGCCCCATCTTCTAGGCTGAGAAAGCAGATTTCCTGAGAATCACTCATCTCATGGAGAGACTAGCTGGAGAAGTCAGATGGGAATTTATGCCAGGCTGCTAGAAGGGGAAGAACCCAAAGACCTGAACTTGGCTCGCCACTATTATTTTGAAATATGTAAACAAGGAAAGGTGGTTGTCACTCCAGTAATTCCAAATTTGTTTCCTTCTGTGGCATCTGAGACACTTGGGGTGGTATTTAAAGGACTGTATGAGTGTGTGAGAATGTGAAGATGAAAGTGGAGTTCAGGAAATGTCCAAGGTTCACCTGTTTATCAACCCCAAGGGTCACTGAGGGAATCCAAACCAGCAAAACAATACAGGCTAGTACCTTTAGACCAAATGTGTCTATTTGTCCTCTAAAGAGTAACTCAGTGGAATGTTTGAGTCCTCGGCCTCCAGCAACAATGATAGATATATTTCCTAACCAAACTTAATCCAAACCACAATGTGGTCCCAAGATTCCAGAAGGCTTTAGGATCCCAAAGAGGTTGGGACCCAGTGGAAATGGAAAAGAATTGTTTGCATGGGCTGCTACAAACTCTTTGTAAAGTTTTTTTTGCCTGATCTATAGGGTAGAATAAAGATCACCCTAGCCAATGTATGCATTTATTACTTTGAATATTTATGGAGAATTTAAGCACAGTTTTACCTTCATCTATGGGAATTTAGACACAATTTATATCCAAGCTATGCTCTGAGATTTCACAAAGACAACTCTGAATGGAGGCCATATGAGCAAAGAGGCTCACACAGTGTGTGTGTGTGTGTGTGTGTGTGTGGTTTAATTTTGCCTCTGAGGTTGAACTTGGTACATGTAAGGTCAGAGTTCAAGGTCCTAGATTACAGGTCAGTCCCTCACACCAAGGTTGTCCACTACAGTGTCACAAGAGTTGTGAGTCTCTGAGAAAAGCACAGTTGTGGTCACTTGGCAAACCTGAAAGGGCTTACAGATCTTAATGTTGGCCATGACATGCTGTAAAGGCATTTCCTGTTCAGGTACAGGTTGGCTTTCATTTATTTTTCTGCTTGTTCTATTGGGATTTATTCTGTCCCAACTGACATATAAGTATTTGTACACACATATGAATCCATGGATGATATATGTAGGTATGCATGTGTGGATATATGTCTACATGCATGCATATTTACACACACACTGAATCCCAGGTAATGGGGAGAGGGAAGGGAAGGAGAGAAGGGAGGGAGAGGGAAAAGAGAGGGGAAGGATGGGGAGAAGGAAGGGGAGGAGAGGGATGGAGAGAGGGAGGGAGGGAGGGAGGGGAGGTATAGGGAGAGAAAAGGGGAGGAGAGGGATGGGAAGAAGGAAGGGGAAGAAAAAGAGGAAGAGATGAATGGGAAGGGGACAGGTGGGGAGAGGGAAGGGAAAGGGAGAGAGATGAGGGGAAGGAGAGGAGAGAAGGGGAGGGGAGAGTTGCACTCTAGAAATAGAGGGAAAGCTTAATGATCTTAATGAAGTATTCTTCATAGAGAGATGGCACTCAATATAGTGGAAAGCTGGCTTCTCTCCCAGACCGTTCCATGCTCTCACTGTGTGACCCTGGGCAAGTCATTTCCTCTCTCCAAAACTGGCCCAGGGGAGCTCCAATTTCCCTTCCAGCTGTTGAATGACAAGGCTCTTCCAGGCTGCAAATTGGCTTTGCCTTCGATCAGATTACCCACAACTTGCCAAAGAAGGTAAAAAGGACTTGGCCATCTCAAGTCCTGAGTGACAGATGGGGTGGGGGGGCAATGCCATTGACTGCACTTGCCGCCTGAGCCGCCTTCAGGGCCATTAGCTGCCTGTAATTGCCTGCTCTCAGCAGTCTGCTTATTTCCTCCTCTGTATTATCTGCTCACTCATTTGGTTCCAAGCTGATTCTAGCTACAAAGAATTGTCACCTCGGCGTTTAGGAAATGAGAGAGGAATGGGCCCGGGTTGGCCTCCCAGGAGTCTGAGGGTGGTGCAGTGGTGAGCGCTCTCGGGCAATCAGAGGTCTTGCTGTCAAAGGAGGGGCCCAGTTCAAATCTTACCTAAGATGCTGCTTGTCTGAGTGCATTGGGCCAGAGCCTGTGACCTCCTTCTGTTCCTCATCTGTCGCATGAGAGCATCGGAGGCAGTGAGCTTACTCTGTCCTAACTCTGTCACCTGGGGGACAGACACCTTGGGTCATGGATTTTAGACAGTCCCTTAGAGTCATCCTGAAAAACAAATGATGCTTATGGAGCAATTTAGACAGGATTCTTTGGTATAAAAGACCTGCTACTAGATAAGTCAGTCAATGAATATCAGAACTCTGGGCTGGCCTCCACCTCTGCCTTCCAAACAAAGACCTCGTTTCTCTGATTCTAGGCTATTGCCGAGTCAAAGAAACGCTGCAGGTAGTAAAGGCTGAGCCCCAAGGAAGGAACCAGGGAGGAGTAATGGCCAAGATTTGCTCTGGCTCCATCCAGAAAAGGGCCTTTCTCATTCTCTCCTTCCTTGTTGAGCCTGGAGAGAAAGGGGAAGCTGTCCCCCCTGCTCCCTGGCTGGTTTTGACTCTGAGCTGGCCTAGGGAAATGACATCTCCAAAATGTCCTGACTGTTCCCAAGCAGGGCCCATAGACTCTGGAGCTCCTCTGCCACCATCAGCAACACTCATGTTTCTCTGATCATTTTAGGTTCGTGAAACAGTTTTCAAATATTTCACTTCATGCTCCCAAGAACCTGGCCAGCTAGGTGTTGCTATTATTCCCATTTTACATATGAGGAAACTGAGGAAACAGTCTTCTTCCCCAGACTGAACACACTCTGAAGTTCAATTTAGGAAACTTTGGGGGGAGAGACTGAAAGTCTCTCTCCTATCAGATTTTACAGCTGTGGAAACTGAGGCCTGGAGAAGAGTAGTAGTCACCAGTGACTAGTGAGTAGCTGCAGCCACGGGCAGCAAGTGGGATTTGGACCCAACACAGCCAGAATTTATTTCTGGGTCCTCTAAGGTTTTCCAGTGCAGGATGAGCATCGTTGTGGTTTGCATGCCGTTAGCACCTGATAGGTGAGGATGTCCTACACAGAGGAGATAAATTGGAGTCTGGGGTCTCCAGTCCTTTTTCTGCATCCTAGGACACTGAGGCCCAGAGCCGTCCTGGAGGTCTTCCAGAAGAGGTTGTGTAGAGAGCGAGACCCTTCCGCCTCCAAGATTCTTCTATCCGAGGCCCACCGAGCAGTGAGTAGCTTCTCTTATTGGGCTTGTGTAAAGGACTAGGGCAGGGGGATGACCCCTGAACCTGGAATCAGGCAATCCTGGCTCTGTGTGACCTTAGCCAAGTCACTTTCCCTCTCTAGGCCTTAGTTTCCCCATCTGTAATGTGATGGGGTCGACTAGGAGACCCTTAAATGCTCCCACCTGGAGCCTATTCTCCAATTTCAGCCTCTAAGCGGAGATCCCAGCAGCACAGACACCTCCAGGTTGGGAGTTGGCCTAGGTATGTGTCTAAGGCTTGAGGCCGATTCCATTTTAAGCAGAGAAGCCAGAAAGCAGGCGATGGGACTTGACAGGCGCGCCCCGAGCAGGCCCCTCCCTCCCTGGAGATAGCAGCCCCTAAATAGCGAAGCTGCTGTCAGATGGCAATTTCCTCTGTTTGCTGCCCAGGTTCTGCTGCTGAGCTCCAGGCCTCATCCCTGCATCGGGCGCTAATTGAAGGGGAAGGCCTGCAATTAAATTATCCTTGTCAGGGGGAGCATTTCAAAAGCTCTCCTGGCTCATTAGCAAGTTACATAACATCCTTTGAAAGGAAAATAAAAAATCCTCAGATGCTCCCACAATTGGCCTTCACTGCTGTTTTACCCCGTTTTCTGTGGGGAAGGCACATGGGGTGAGATAAGGGGAAGGAGGGACCTGTGGAATGAGAGAAGGGGCAGGGAGAATGCCATGGACAGAGAGAGGCAAGATGGGGATCCTAGTCAGTCTGGGTCCGGGGAGGCAAGGACAGAGTCAAGCTTCTCCAGCTCATGACCAGCCAAAGACCCCACTCTATTTTTTTTCTACAAACTTTGGCATAGAGAAAGTGAACAAACACTGAATTTGGAGTCAGAGGCCATAGGTTGGAATCCTGGCTCCACTATTTATTATCTGTGTGATTCAGGGAAAGTCTGCAGGGTCTCAGTTTCCCCATCTGTCAGATCAAGAGTTGATCCAGATGGCTCCTCAGACTGCTTCCATCTTTGCATCTGAGACCCAGTTCTTTAAGTCCTATTGAGGCTAGATTCTTTCTCTCTACAAGAGGGGGGCTGGAGGAGCCAACTTCTAAGACCCCGTCTGACTCAGACTCCCCGAATAGCAAAGTAACAGGGACCCCAAAGGCCTGACCCAAAGCTTCTCATTGAATCTCCATGACTGGTGGCCACCGGGCCATTGTCTGAAGCCTCCCAAGGCTGCCCACTGAAGTGAGCAGCTAGGTCAGGGAGCTCTCCCCAGCAGCTTCAGCCTGACTTCCTCTTCAGCCCAAACCCGACTCAGAAATCAGCTGTGTGGCTCTAGGCACATCATTAACCTCTCTGAGACACAGTTTCCTCATCTATAAAATGGAGGCAGTAAGAAGGCTCACTTGGGATCATGTGGGCAAAGTGTCATAAAATGGTAGTATTGTCATTCAAGGCCTCCCCTCTGGCCCTGTCCACTATGACTATCTCTCCTCTTGCCTGATTGATTTAAAAGCTTGGAATTATACAGTAAGAAGGACTAGGCTTTTCATCATAATACGGTAAGCATCATTCAATAGGATCCAACACAAATAACAACCTGAGAGGACATGCTTAAAGGACTCTCTTGCCCTGAGTGCGAGAGGAGGCTGGACAGATGGTGGCCCCATGAAGACTCCCATGCATGACCTGGGCCTCAGTTCATAGACTCATTGAGGCTTAGTTAGGGTCACAGGATGGCAAAATCTTAGATACAGGTAGGGAAGGATCATAGATCTCATCTCCTCCAACTCGCTCCTCGTTTCACAGGAAAGAAAACAAATACTGAGACAAAGTCACTTGTCCAAGGTCAGCTGAGTCTAAAGAGCAGAACCAGAATTTGAACCCAGATCTGCTGACTCTCTACTGGCCCTTGCTGCCTTCAGCATTCATAAGCTGTGTGCTCATGAGCAAGCTTTTCGGTTCTGGGCCCCACTTTCCTCATCTGTGAAATGAGAAGGCTGAACCAGACAGCTCAAAGTCTCTTTCAGCTTTTCCTCTATGATCTAATCCTCATTTTCAGAACTGCTTCCCATAGATCAAGGATCATTAAAGTGTAGGGGAAAGAATGGTAAACCGAGTCATAAAACTGCAGGGCTTGCTGAGCCACCCTGGGTTGGTCCCTACCCACTGTCGAATGGGGACGGCTGTCCCCATTCCTGTGGAGCACAACTCTCAGGATGGCTGTGAGGTTCAGAGGAGACAGTGTCTGCAAGGAGCTTCACAAACCTTTATATAGATAAATGTCAGCTATTATTATGCATTGTGGGAGGCTGAGATGGGCTCTTTCCTCCTCTTGTCAAAACTCAGGGAAGAAAGTGGGAAGGTGTGAGCAAGAGAGAGGCAGCATCCTAACTGTGCTCAATAAGCCAGAGTCTGTTGGTTTGGCGATCCGGAAAGTCCAGACCCAAACTTTCCATCAAATGTGCTGCAGTGAAACCAAGGTGAGAAAAGCATCAAACCAGCAATAATGCAAGACACCCAAGCACTTGAGACCCTAGGCAGGAGGACATGGAGGGAAGCTTGAAAAGGGCCAGCAGGAACTGGAAGGCAGTAAGGTTTTTGTGGCTAATGCACTGAATTTAAAACCAGGGAAGACCTGCAATCAAATCCTGCCTCAGCCAATTAGTAGCTGAGGCTCTCCAAGCCTCAGTTTCCCCATCTATAAAATGGAGGAAACCATCTGTAGTGCTGACCTTGCAGGTTCTTGCATGGCTTCAAGGAGGCCATGTAGATGAAGCACTGTTCAAACTTGATCCGCTATAGAAAAATCAGCCATTATGACTGCTGCTATTACTAGCCTCCAGGATAGCCACAGTCGCTAAATCCAGATTAGAAGAGGAACATAGATGAGAAGACAAGGACCAGCTCAGAAGAAACCCTTCCCCCCTCACTCCAAGCATGGGGCACCATGGGCAAAAACAAATTTGGCTGAGGTGCTCAGTGATTTGGCAGAATTGGGTTTTTCCTCTTTTTCTCTTGTCTTTAAGGGATGACTCTCTGGGAAAGGGAACAGAAAGGACTATATTCTTATAAAGATATCAATTTAAAATGTTTTAAAAGAAGAAGACCATGTCCTTGTACTTAGGATACAATTCTTTGTAAAAGGAATGATAAGTTTAGAGCTGCAAGGGACATTTGTTCTGATGCTGCCATTTTAGAGATGAGGAAAGAGACCCAAAAGGGCTAAATAATTTACCCAGAGGGTACTGGGAGCATGGATTCCAAGCCAGAAGGGACCCTAGAGAGTTTCTAACCCCACCATTTGAAAGACTTGAAGTCTAGCCAGGCTAAGGGAATCTCCCTAAGGTAGCAATTCTAGGGAGGGAGAGACTAGGGTTCAAAGTCCTTTTTACTCTAAATCTCAAGTTACTTTCTGCATTAGACAAAGCAGTGAGTTTTCATTCACACCTAACTTGATATCCAAAGTGCTCTGGAAATTGTACCCTACAACTTCTGCCCCTCCAGGCCAGTGTCCCACCAAGGGTGCCAAATGGGGAGGGAGCAAGCAGTCAGGGAGGGTCAGGTCCTTTCTCTGGGGAAAGACTGACTCTCCCCTGCAGTCCCAGAATCAGTATCTACTCCAAAGCAAGGAACAAAAGTATAGAACTGACATGTCAACAGAAAAGCAAACCTGGTACACACTCATCTGATGCTTACAAACCATACTATGTGATATAATTATTCTTTTTTGGATCAGAAATACCCTGTAATTCCAGGTCTTCATGTCTCCCAACTTCCCACTCTTTCCATTTGTATCATAACATTTCCCAGCCTCCCCAAAGAAGTTCCCCAATATGGGGGGCTGGCTCACTATCTCCTGAGACAACCCATTACAACTTCAACAGTTCTCATTGTGAGAAAAAGTTCTTTCTTTATTCTGTTTTTTCTTGAATCAAACCTGAATGGTCCTCTCCACAACTTTCATCTTAAGCTCCTGGTGCTGCTTTCTGGGATCAAATAGGACAGGTATAGTCTAATTTCTTTAAACACTCAGAGGCAGCCATCCCATCCCGAGTCTCCTTTTCTGCCAAGCTAAACCTTCCCAGATGTTTGAGCTGGACTTCATATGGTTTGGTCTTCACCATCCTGGCTCTTTCCCAACTTATCAATCTTTTAAAACTGTGGTTCCTTCAAAAGAATCCACCCATCTTCCAGATGGGATCTGACCAGGCTGAATTACAATAGTACTATTCCTTCCCTTCTCCTACACACTAAGCCTTTCTTAATGCAGACTGAGGCACTTTCTTTTGACTGCTATTTCAAGATAATATAAACAGCACCTTGTGTGGTATAGGTTCTGATTTAAAAAGCAAAAAGCAAACAAAAACAAAGACAAAGATTCCTGTCTGAGAAGACAATTACAGGTTCTACTTCTGGTCATCCTCCATCACTTGATGCTGACCCTACTGGAGTTCTCCAACATACACACACCCTTTTAATATTCAAGGAGTGAGCATCCCTTTGGACCTGGACACAATTCTCCAGCTGTAACATGCACAGAGGATGTTTGGGTTCCCCTACATTGGGAGCAGGCAAGTTCTCCAAAGCAACCATTCTCAGCCAAGTGGCTAAGGGCTGCACCAGTCCCATTTCCCTAACGAGGAGAACAGGCCTGATGTTAAACAGGCTGTTTAGCATGCTGACCTATTTTTAGCTGAATCTTCTGCTGGTTGCTAAATATCTGTTTAAATACATGAATTAGCGCGTCTGTCAACAGTACTTAGAGCGGGAATAAAACATGATCTAACGGCGGAAGGTAATTTAAAACAAAAACATACAGCCTAATAAGCAGCTTCGTTCTGAAGGTTCTGGAACAGCCCTTGTTCTTTCTACACTCTCTCTCTCTTCTCCTGGCTTCTAGGCAGCAGTGCCCATAGCAACCCTGAGTGGGGCGAGGGAGACTGCGGCGAAGGGTGGGCCTTAGCTCTAGCCAGCAAGGGGGAGGGCATTGCCCCCCCAACCCACCCAAAACCAGGCAGAATGGGGCCATTGTCAGGCATCCAATCAGGGCGGAGGGGAGCGATAGCTTCTCCATCTCCACCCCAGGAAACTGAATGAAAAGACTTTGCCTCCAAAAGCCTAGCTACAAACCCCTAGTTTGATTAGCAACTTCCCTGTGTAATCCAAGTCCCGTGGGTTGGGTCTGAATGAAGAGAATCTCATGTTTTAATTTCTGCTGTCAGGGGTAATGGTACGTGGAGGAGGAGGAGGAATATTAATTACACCCAGCAGGCGCTCAGCAGACTTCGAAGTCGCATAATGAAGGAGGCCGAGAGCTTTCAGAGTCGAGGGGGAGCCTGGTGCTGAAGCAGGCCCTGGGGGATGGGCCTCCTGCCTCCCCAAGGAAAGTTCTTGGCCGGCCTGACCACTGGCCCTTCCCAAGGGGCCAGGGCTCTCATCAGGAAGTTCAAGGACCTCTTCAAGGCTGCAGCAGTTAGGCTGTGACTTTCATTACACACACACACACACACACACACACACACACACAGAAATGTTTATGTTCCCCTACAAAGGAATGAAAAAGAGGGGGAAACAGCAAGAGTTCCAAACCTCATTGGAGTCCCTGAGATTCCCTGGGTAAGGATACTTTCTAATAACATCTCTGCTCATTCTAATAATGTGGTAGAAGTCTTCCCTAGTTGATAGATCTCTCATTAGCTGAAATGAAGTTTATGCAGAGTTCAATGTCTGACACATAGTGGGAGCTTACTAGACTCTTGTTCTCCCCTCCCCCAGTTTCTAGAGATGAAACCAATGCTTTCTCTCCTTGAGGAGCAGCAAACATAGCCTTGGCTCAAAGGTTCTATTGATGATGTTTTGAAATTACCCAAAGGTCACACGTGCTGACAAGAGATCTCAATAGTTATCTAATCCAACCCCATACTGACTATGGATCTATTCAGTATTCATCCCGTGTTTACTTGAAGCTCCCCAGTTCACTACACTCCCTAAATTCATCCTTTTCTTTTTGGACAGCTCTCATGACTGGAAACTTTCCATTCAGCTAAAATTTGCCTCTTGGAATCATCCCTTTGTTTCTCTGGAAAAGGAGCTGGTGGGTCCTCTGCCTTCTGGAATTCCAAATGACCTTCAAGATGCCATTTGAGGCCTGCCTTCTGTGGGGGACCTTTCCTAGTTCCTCCAGCTGCTAAGGACTTCCTCCCTCATGGTTTTCTTGAACCTGCTGACTTTGAGTTTTCTATATATGTGTTCAAGCTGTTGTCCCCCTCTCCTTAACTGAATAAAAACTCCTTGAGGCCAGAACCTGTTTTATCCTTTCCATGTATCTTCCCAGTGATAAACATAATCCCTGGCAGAAATTAGATGAGAAATTTCTAAGACTGAGCCAGAATCCCCCATGACCTCCCAAGCAGGGTTAGGAACTTTCTTGAAGACCCTAGTAGTCTCCTAAGGTCACTTTGAGGAATAGAAAGCACCCCAAGATGGTGGAGAACATTTTGAGTCAATGCTGCTCCAGACCCAAATATGCAGCACAACTCCTGGGATTCTGGAAATAATCCTGAGAACCATCTGGAGAGATCTGCTACTCATCATTAGTGTCTGGGAAACAGATAAAGACTCCTGAGGAAGGAAAGTCACCTGTGAGTGTGACTTTAAGGTACCTCTTTCTTTTTCCACACCATCTATCCAGACTTACTTATCATTCACTCATTCTGGTCAGGAGATGCCTTCATTGTCCAGCCACCATAGCAGCCTCATTTCCCCTTCTTGAGGCCAACCATGGTACTGGGTTGCTTCCAGGAGTCCTGCCCGGATAGAGACTGGGTCTGGAGTCAGAAAGACCTAACTCCAAACCTTCCTCAAATAATTCCAAGCTGTGTGACCCTGGGCAAGTTACTTGATCTAAATTTTCTCAGTTGTAAAATAGTGTTAATAATAAACTTAATTCATAGGATTGCTGTTAAGATAAGAAGAGATAAAATTTGCAAAGCACTGAGTATACCTAAAATATAGTAAGCCCTTAAATGCTTCTTTCCTTCCTTCTTCCTTTTTTTCCAATCCCACCCTCTTGCCTTTCTTTTTTCCTTCCTTCCCTCCTTCCTTCCTTCCTTCTTTCCCTCCTTCCTTATTTCTTTTCCTACTTCATTCCTTCTATCATTTTTCCTCCCTCCCTCCTTCCCCCTCCCTCCTCCCTCCCTCCCTTCCTTCCTTCCTTCCTTCCTTCCTTCCTTCCTTCCTTCCTTCCTTCCTTCCTTCCTTCCTTCCTTCCTTCCCTCCTTCCTCCCTCCCTCCCTTCCTTCCTTTCTCCCTTCCTTCCTTGCTTCTTTCTCCATTTTATGTCATAACTGATTCCCAGGAAGCCTCTCTCCTCTCCTTTACCTCTCAGATCTGCACCTCAAGAACCAACTCATATCCTATCACCTTTTTCCTGCAGCTTTTCCTGGCTGTGCCCATTCTCATTGATCTCAGCCTATCCTGAGCTCCCACAGCAAGTAAAAATCTATACCACACAGTTCAGCATTTAATTATATACTGTCTTATGTGCGCTATTGTTTGACATTGCATCCCAATGTGGCTGGCAAGGGCACGCCTCTCAAAGCTGGGGGAGTGAACTCAGCTGCCATGGTTAGACATGTAGCTCTTGGCTGACTCTGGGACCCTGGTCTCATGGCTCAGTTCCCTCCCTCCATGGAGTGCTATGTACTCTCTAGCTGAACACTAGAACAGCACAAGAGAAGTGGAGATTTACACAGTCAATCTATGATCTTGGATGTTTCTCCCAATGGATCAATGGCCATATGAACATAGAAATGGAAGAATCCCATACCATGGGGCTGTGAAGGGCTGACCAGTATAATCCATCAGAATTTACTCTATAAAAGTGCCCCCTGACCTATTATAGCCCTGGTTGGGCAGAAGTATCCATGGACATGTCTACTGATGCTTATTCAAACCCAATCTTGGTCCCACCTGGATGGACAATAGTGTTTAATGTTAACAACATTCATTTTCTTTCCCCAGCTAGAGCATAAGTTCTTTCCAAGCAGAGACTATGATTGCTATGTGTGCTGGGAGGCAGAGGAAGGTCTGCCTTAATGACCTGCCAGCAATGCCTTTGTCATTTCAGCAGCTGAATGGCAGCACCCTGAAGTTCTGCCAGAATTCAGAGTATAGGGTCATAGGTTACCCAAAATTATTAGGAAGGTTACACTTCAATAATTCTTCCTTATTTCAAGGATCCATGAATTCAACAAGTGTAGATACTCCACCTACTAAGTCGGATTTCAATCCCTCTGAGCCTGATTAGGTTATGTTTAGAATTTCACTGGATAGAAAGCCATCCTGTGCCCCAACTGCTCACATTGTCAGTTCATAGGTCCATTTGAAAGACTCCAAAGTTTGATAGAATCCTCCAAGTTTTGTGCTTCTGGATAGAGTTCAGAGACATCTCTAGGTTGTATGATTCTGAGTGAGGCCTCAAATGGAGAACCATTCTAACAAAATGGATGAAGATGCCCTACTAGGACCTACCTGAAAGGTGCCAGCCTAGAAAAGCCCAAATTCAGACAAGTCATTCAGGATATGAGGATGAAATCATGGCAGCCCCATTGACTAAGGTCTGGCCTAATAGTATCTTTTTTAAAATTAAATCTTATCTTTCTTTTGTTAAGTGTCTAGAGAGTTGATCAAAGAGTCAAAAAAAAAATTGGGTTCCAGCCCCACCTCAACCCAGAGTAATTATGGGCAAATCACTTAAATCAAACTTGTCTTCAATCCATTTTATTTTTGTTAAATCCTTTTTTCTCCTTATTTATTTATTTTCCAATTACATACAAAGATAGTTTCCAACATTCATCCTTTTGCAAGCTTTTGAGTTCCTCATTTTTCCATCACCCTCCCTTCCCACCCCCTCCTCAGAGCAGCAAACAACCTGATGCATGTTATACATGTAAAATCACGTTGGACATATTTCTATATTAGTCAAGCTGTGAAAGAATATGAGAACTATGAAAATGAGAAAGAGTAAAAAAATAAAAGTTTAAAAAAGTGAACATAGTTTGATTTGCTCTCTTTAGTCCATCTTCAAAGACTTTAAGTGGCAGAGTGGGCACCATTCTGTGTTGGCAGGAGTTCATTATGGGGAGCTCCTGACACTGATTACATTAAGAATTTACCAATCCTCAGCATCTAGGTGGTACAGTGAATAGAGCATTGGCCCTGACATTAGGAGGACCTGCATTCAAATCTGATCTCAGACGCTTAGTAGTGCCTAGCTGTGTGACCTTGGGCAAGTCACTTAACTCCACAGCTTTGCAACAAAAAATTTACCAATCCTTTATTTTTATGGTCCCCCTCATTTCTCAATAGTTCCATCTCCTACCCCAACCCCACTCCAGCAGGCCATCCCTGGTGACAAAGAATAAAAGAGGAGAAAAAGAATTTCAATCTAGCAAACCAGTCTTCAATAACAGTCTGATAACAAGTGAATGCTCCACACACGGAGTCTGCCATTAGTTCAAAGAAGGGAGGAAGGTACATTTTCTCATTTCTTTTCTAGCACCAAGGTTTGGCTTCATGATTCCTAACCAAACTTTGTGAATTTAATTTGGTGTTCTAACCATTATTTCACTTCTTAAATGTTTTGACCAAAGTGTACCCACAGTTCCCTATTATAGGGACTAGGCATGTCAGGAAGAGACCCTATTCCACAGAAGAGCCAAAGAGTGAAAGACTCTTTCTCTCTAATACCTCATTGTAGCAAGATGACCCTCAGCTGCATTGGGTCAGCCGTCTATGGAGGTTACCAGCTTTGTTACTAGCTGATGGAGATTCAAAAAAATAAAACCTCTCAAAACTCATCCATTAAGTCAGAGAAGGATTTCAGTCTGAGCTGGAAGAGAGAATACCCATTCCAACAAAAATGACAGATCTTTGCAATCTGAAAATAGGAGGAACCATGAGAAAACACATATGGAAAGAGTTCATGATTACCTTTAGTCAGGCAATGAACATTTATTAAGCCCCTATGTGGATTCTCTCTCTCTCTCTCTCTTTCTCTCTCTCTCTCTCTCTCTCTCCAGACAGATATGACAGATACACACACACACATGTAGAGAGACAGATACACACACAGAGACAGACAGACAGACACACACATACAGAGAGAGAGAGAGAGAAAGGGGGGGGGAGAAAACCTGAGTTCAAATCTAGCCTCAGGCACTTACTAGCTGTATGACTTTGAGCATGTCATTTAAAAAATCTCTGCTTGCCTCAGCTTCCTCACCTGTAAAATAAACATAATAATAGCCTCTAATTCACAGGCTGCTGTGAAGATCAAATTAAATAATATTTGTTTAAAAATGCTCAACACAGGGTCTGGAATATAGTATAGATCCACATTGCTGCTGGGGCAGCCATTTACAGAACTGGAGTCATGCCTTCATCAGCTAGACTTATTCGAACTCCGTCTCTTTAGAATTTATCACGGGACCGCCATGAAAGAAAAAAAAAAGATGAGACAGCTGAAATCTGTTCATTTTTCAGTAGCCTAGAGGTTTTCATTCTGTATTCACAGGCCACAATAGGTGACTTTGATCTTGACAGGCCTAAGAGTGGTACCCATTAACAAAAGAGACTATTGGAAAGGGGAAATGCCTCCGAAAGCTGCAGTAATTTATTTCTGGGCCTCCAGAGAAGATTAGCCATAAACCATCTGGGCTGGCTGGATGACCTTCTAATCCCAAAAGCCCTTCAGAAATGGGGGTGTCCTGACCATCCACCTCAGTCCTCCTTCTTTGTTGTCACCCATTCATCTTGCTCCCAAATGCTTTTGATTCCTTCAATCAGATCTCTATTCTTTTGAAGTTTTCCACTGCATGTGGGTTGAAATTAGGAGTATTCAGTATGACAACATCTATTAAAAAATGTCGTTCTTCAATTTCCATTCTTCAGTATGATGTCTGGACCATTGTAGACAGCAATTCTGTCTGGGCTGATGCTGCAATTCTAGCTTACGTTTTTGTTAAATTTTGGAATATGGTGGTAGGCAAAGAATTTGTCTTCTATGAGTTTATAAAAGATTGTCAATGTGGCCTGTATAATGCCAGTCCCTGATCATGTCTTTCTAGACACCCAAGCGAAAGTTTTTCTGCCAGCAGTGACATGTTGCAATTTTCAACACTTTATTACATGATTTCTATCAATCAACACGTCCAGGTTCTTTAACAATAGCACATCTGTCATTTCTAGTGCTCATGACCTGATTCTGGATCATTCTAATACATCCCTATTTTTTTAATAAACAAGCTTCATGATTCAACTCTTTAATACTTGTTCACTGACTTGCTGTTGTCTGTTGAACCTTCCTGTTAGTGAAGGTCATAGAGGGAAGGCCTCTGGATTCCACTCTGAAATCTTCCTTTGTTCCATAGTGATAAACTGCTTTTATTTCCATTCAACTTACTCCATTGTGTAGACCTCCCGTCAGTTCCCTGTCTTTGTGCAGGGAGGTCTATTTATTCCAAGAGCATTTCTATACATTTAAAACTTGTTTGTCATTTGTTCTGAAAACATCTACCAGTCAGTCCTCTTCTTCCTTTTCAAAAAATAGTCTTATCTTTTTCAATTTCATGTAAAAACAATTTTGAAATTTGGTTTATTTTTAATGTTGAGTTCTAAGTTCTCTCCCTTCCTCCTTTCCTTTCCCTCTCATTGAGGCAGTAAGCAATTTGATATAGATTTATACATGTGCAGTCATGCAAAACATTTCTCTATCATGTTGTAGAAGAAAATACAAAGTAAAAAATAAAAATAAAATTCAAGAAAAATATTTAAAAATTATGCTTTGATCTCCATTTAAACTCCATCAGGTTTTTTTTTTCCTTTTTAGGTGGATAACATTTTTCATCATGAGTCCTTCAGAATTGTCTTGGATCATTGTATTATAGAGAATAGCTAAGTCATTCACAGTTGAACTATTGCTATTAAATTGTACAATGATCTCATGTTTCTGTTCATTTCATTTTGCATCAGTTCAGGTAATTCTTCCAAGATTTTCCTGAAATCACATTCATAATTTCCTTTAGCACAATAATATTCCATCACAATTGTAAAACACAATTTGTTTTACCCAAATGATGGACATTCCATCAATTTCTACTTCTTTCCACCCACAAAAAAAGCTGTTATGAATATTTTTGGGTATCTCTTTGGAATATAGACCTAGTAGTGGCTCAAGGGATGCACAATTTTGTATCCCTCTGGAGTTGTTCTCCAGAATGGTTGGATTAGTTCACAACTCCACAAAAAATACATTAGTGTGCCATTTTTCTCCCATTCTCTCTAACATTTGTCATTTTCCTTTTCTGCTATGTTAGTCAATCTGATAAGTATGAGGTGGTACCTTAGAGTTGCTTTAATTTGCATTTTTCTAATGAAAAGTGATGTGGAGTATTTTTCATATGATAATAATTTTGATTTCTTTATCTGAAAACTGCCTTCTTATTCTTTTATCATTTATTAATTGGGAAATAACTTGTATTCTTATAAATTTGATTCTACTCTCTATATATGTGAGAAATGAGGCCTTTATGAGAGATCTATACTATAAAATTTTTTTTCAATTATGATTACTGTGTATTTTCTTGCATCCTATATATTCCCTGTTTATCCTTATCTCTTTTTTGCTTTTGTTTTTGTAAGGCAATGGAGTTAAATGACTTGCCCAAAGTCACACAGCTAGGTAATTATTAAGTGTCTGAGGTGGTATTTGAACCCAGGTACTCCTGATTCCAGGGCTGCTGCTCTATCCACTGTGCCATCTAACTGCCCTATCCTTACCTTTTTCTCTTTTCACCCTGTTCCTTCTTAAAAGTATTTTTCTTCTTACCACTGCCTTACCCAATCTGTCCTCCCTTCTATCAGTCTTCCCCTGTTCCTATCCCCTTACTACTTTCTTGCAGAATAAGACAGGTTTCTCTGCCCAAGTAAGTGTATTATTCTCTCTTTGAGTCAATTCTTTGATTCAAGTTTGAGTCAATTCTGATGAAGAGTATGGTTCAAGCACTGCCTCCTCCTCTTTCCCTCCATTAAAAAAACTCTTCTTTATGCACCTCTTTTGTGTGAGATAATTTGCCCCATTCTATCTCTCCCTTCTTCATTCTACCAATGCATCCTTCTTTCTCATCCTTTCATTTTATCTTTTAGTTATTATTAGTTATTATTATTATTATTATAGTTACTATTCCATCATAGGCAATTCACACTTGTGCCCTCTATCGATATAGACCCCTAACTGTCCTAATAATGATAAAGGTCTTATGGGTTACAGGTATCATCCTCCCATGTAGGAATGCAAACACTTATTAAGTGCCTTATGATTTCTCTTTCCTGTTTATCTTTTTGTGCTTCTTTTGAGTTTTATATTTGAAAGTCAAATTTTCTACTCACCTCTGGCTCTTTTAACAGGAATGCTGACAAGTCCTCTGTTTTATCGAGTGTACATTTTCCCCCAAGAAGAATTGTATTCAGTTTTGCTGGGAAGGATATTCTTGATTCTAATTCCAGCTCCTTTGCCCTCTGGAATATCATATTCCACATTCACCAATGCTTTAATGTAGAAGGTATTAAACCTTATGCTATCTCAACTATGACTCCATGATATTTGAATTGTTTATTTCTGGTTGGTTGCAATATTTTCTTCTTGACTTTGGAGATTTGGGATTTGGATGTAATGCTCTGAGTCTTTTCATGTTAACATCTCTTTCGAACAATAATTCATGAATTCTTTAAAAAATTTTTCTATTTTACCCTCTGGTTCTAAAATATCAGGGCTGTTTGTTTAAATTTCTTGAAATTTGATATCTAGCTCTTTTTTAAATCATAGTTTTCAGGGAGTCTAATCATTTTAAAAATATCTCTCCTATATCTACTTTCCAGGTTAGTTGTTTCTCCAGTGAAATATTTCTCATTTTCTTCTATTTTTTCATTCTGTTGATTTTTATGATTTCTTGATGTCTCAAGGAGTTATCTTCCAGTTGCTCAATTCTAATTTTAAGGAAATATTTTCTTCAGGGAACATTTGTATTTCATTTTCCAATGGACCAATTCTACTTTGTAATGAATTTTTTTCTTCCATGAATTTTTTATTTGGTCTTTTTTTGTTTTGTTTTTTGTTTTTACAAGGCAATGGGGTTGAAGTGACTTGCCCAAAGTCATGCAGCTGGGTAATTATTAAGTGTCTGAGGCTGGATTTGAACTCAGGTCCTCCTGACTCCAGGACAGGTGCTCTACCCATTATACTACCTAGCTGCCCCTGGCCTTTTTTTAAAAAACCGTTCTTTTCAGCAAATTTTTGTGCCTCATACCAAACTATTGATTCCCTTTTCATGATTTCTTGCATTACTTTCATTTTTCTTCCCAAATTTTCCTTCTACCGCTCTTATTGGATCTTTAAAATTCTTTTAGACCCCCTTCCAGAAATTCTTTTGGGGCCTGAGATCAATTCTTATTTTTCTTTGAAGCTTTGATATACAGTTGTTTTGGCTTTGTAGTCTTCTTGTATGTGTTTTGATCTTCCTTGTCACCATAGCAACTTTCTGTGGTCAGCTTCTATTTCTGCTGTTTGTTCACTTTTCCAGACTATTTCTTGACTTTCAACTTTATGCTAAAATTGGACTCTGCCCTTGGAGTTGAGGGGGGCTCTAGTTTCATATTTTTCTTGCTCCTGTTTCAGAACTAGTTCTGGGCTTCTATAAGTTTTTGATTCTTCCAAGGTGGTATGATCTACAGAGAGATGAGTTAACTGACTACTTTTTTTTGTCCTATGCTCAGGTCTATGAGCAACCCACAAGCATTCTTTTCTGTCCTGTGACCTGGGTCCTTGTCCCCTGTGGCCACAATCTCTTGTGTACTCTTCCTCATCCTGAGACTGTGACTCAGAACTATGTATGAGCAATTGAAAAGGATTCCATACCCAGTGTTAGCAAAGGGTCTTCTATAATCTCTTTCTTCCCAGTTGTCTGACCCCTTTGTATTTGTGGGCTGAGAGTTTGCTGGACTATATTCCACTTTCACCCCAGGGAGACATACCTTTACTGTTGACCTTTTTGAGTTGCCTTGGACTGGAAAAGTGTTTCACCCTGTTCTTTTGTTGATTCTGCCACTCTAGAATTCATTTTATGGCCTTATTTTTATAATTGTTTGAGGGAAATTTGGGAGAACTCAGACTTTTACTCTACCCATCTTGGCTTCGCCCCAGACTAGTGCCTCTTCCTTCTTTTTGAGCAGGAAGGGTTCATTAATCTTTCTAGAGTTGTTCTGGGGTGCTGTGACCAGAATTTCAATAATGTTGCCTGGATTTTTGGTTTGGACAACTTTTGAACCCTTTGTCCATTTTACACTGCCCCAAAAGTATATTTTAAGATTGATGTTGTGTAGCTGTTCAGTGCCCTAAATGCATCATCATTAAGGATGCCAGCCAGTCTTTTGTCATATTGAGACTCAGTTTTCTCCTTAATGAATTTAGACTAAAATGTCTTTCCTAGAGAGGACCAAAGCATCTTAAGTATCATCTCTTTCCACTGGTTCACATTGGCCTCTGCATTCAGGCCCCAAACTTTCTATGTCTGTTCTTCCTTGGTGCATATTGAGAATATTACTGCAAGATGAAGTAACTCTTCAATGCGCTATTCATTAGTGTCATTAAACTTTTATCCATTTACCTCAAGGGGGAGAGGTACCATGATAGACTTTAGAGCATTTATGAAGTTCCTACTATGTGTCAGATACTGGCCTATGTGTTAGATAGAGGACTCAATCTGGAGTCTGCCTCAGACACTCAGTAGCTATCTGACTTTGGGCCTCAGTTTCTTCATCTATAAAATGAGGAACTTGATGATGATCTTTAAGGTGCCTTTCATCTTTAAATGGTCCTCTCTATTGAAAATAACACTTTTCCATGTGGACATCAATGATTCTATTGTTCTCACTATGCTTGGATCTATTTAAATATTTTCATACATGACTAAGCCATGGGTGTGGAACTAAGTCAAAGGTCAATTGTACAAAAGAATAAAGGTGGCACTTCCAAATATTGGTCTTCTCCAGGTAAGGCGCATCTGGCATGAGATTCTCAAAGAAGATCTGTGGGACTCTGCGAGTGTGCATGTATGTGCATTATATGATGTGTGTCTGTGTGAGTGCAAGTGCCTGTGTGCATGTGTGTATTGTGGGGGGGTGGTTTAAGGGATATTTTGAAACTAAAGCTTAAAATAATACCAACAGAACAATTGCCACCTACACAATGCCAGTATATGTTTGCCATACAGAATTGAAGACAATAGATCTGGCAAGTGTCCTCTGTACAAAAACTGCACAATATCAACAATCTACAGGGTTTATCATGCCCAAGGCGGTGGCAGAATGATTCATACTTCCTTGTCCAATAAAAGTCAGAAGATGAAGATGTTCTCAGAGCATGTTGTAAGTAGACTAAAATTTTACAAAACTACTATGGAAACAAGCAGACCTCACTCCACAAAACTCATGGCTGACCCTAGCTACAGATCACTAGGTTTTTTCTGAAAATAGCCCAAACTGGTTTCACTCAGGTTAGACTGGAGCCTACAAACTAAGATTCGAATGCAGAATCAAAAACCCCTCCATCGATCACATCCACTAGAATCCACGAACAACTTATCAACCATCAAATATGAAGCTAAGTCACACAAATCTGTCTAGAGAAACTAGGGGAGTGGAGGGAAGGCTTTGGTAATAAGTCACATCAAGTCAGACTCCTGGAAATTACTCTTTAAGTATCTTTAAGGAATCTGAGGTTATTGATCAAGGTAGATTATATAAAGTCATGATGGAAAGTGTACAATATATTACACTAGGTACAATACTGAATATCTTTCGGGATATGATCTGGTAGTTAGAATTATAGATCAGAAACTCATTATCCTTCATACATTACTAAACAATAAATCCTTATAGTTTAAAAAATACACTGTAAAAGTCCTTGAAAATTCAATAAGCAAATTCTATAAGAACCAAAGGATTACCACAAACATAACTTTGCTACATATAAATGAATGAATTTTAATATAGGTACAGACCCTATACTCACATTGTCCAGTGCACATTGAATGAGAAACTTGTCAAATTCAGTAACAGAACAGATCAAAACAAGGTGGACCAAGGGGGACGCCTCTGTCAGCCGTGTCTGCTTTTGGACAAAGATGCCTTCAGGGTGTCTATAGAAGACAACATCCCATTACTTTTATTGATGAAATACTTTAAGGTTTTTTGCTAGGCAATGGGGTTAAGTGGCTTGCCCAAGGCCACACAGCTAAGTAATTATTAAGTTTCTGAGACTAGATTTGAACTCAGGTACTTCTGACTCCAGGGCCAGTGTTCTATCCACTGTGCCACCTAACTACCCCTGAAGAAATACTTTTAATGATGAAAATACTTTTTAAAAATTTTAATTTAGTAATTTTAATGATGAAACAGTCATTTCATTATCCTGTATGAGTTGACACAACATTAAAAATAAAAGAAACAAAATCAGGGTATTGACTTAGCCCAGGACATTTCGATCTGAAGTTCATCAAACCAAAATAAGAAGGCGCCACAACTACTGCCACAACTCTGTTTCTGTGGTGCTTGAAGATTTGTGAATGCTCACTTTGAGAGCCCTTTCATTTTTGTTTGTGTCCCCAGTCCTGAGAATGCTACCTAGAACATAATAGGAATTTAAGAAGTATTTGCTGAATTAATTGATTGGAGAAATGCAAATTAAAGCAACCTTGTGATGCCATTTTGCACTTACCAAGTTGGTTAAAATGACTGACTTAATGGCAGGGTTTGACCAATATTATTTCACTGGATCCTCACAAGAGTCACTTTCTTCTCATTCTTCAACCCGATGAGAAGTTCAGTACCACATTTTCCTCCTGGATATCCTTGTAGTGTCCTTCAAAAACAGTCCTCTGGGGGCAGCTAGGTGGAGCTAGTGGATAGAGCACTGACCCAGGAGTTAGGAAGACCTGAGTTCAAATCAGACCTCAGACATTTAATAATTCGTTAACTGTGTGACCTTGGGAAGTCATTTAATCCCTTTACCTTGCAAAAAAAACAGTCCTCTACCCTGAGTCAACATCCTCTCTTTCTCTTCCCCACAAGCAGTGGAATGATGCTAAATAAAGTTACTCATTTGTGTCAATGAGATCCACTACAGCTTGTTTTCTATGTTCAGGTGGAGCCTCACCACTGCAGGGCAATCTTGGTTCTTCCCTGGTTTGCTTTCCCTCATACTCCCCAAGGCAGCTGTACCAAACTTCTTTCCTCAAGTCTCCAGTGCATATTTCCAGTCTCAAGGAAATTATATCCCCCTGGGAGGGAATGATATGGGTAAAGGCATGTAAAAAAGTAATGAGTAGTGACAAGAATAATAAGAAGGAGAGATAGATTAAAAAATCATTTGGGATATATGAGGTTGGGTCAAGGGTTAAGAAATTGGGGATGGCTTCCCAGAGGACGGAGCACCAGAACTGGATATGGAAGACTGAGGTAGAGATAAGGAGGGAGAGTCTTTCATGAATGGGAATGACTTGTGTGGATGCAAAGAAGGAGGAGGAGCTGGAAGCATGATGAGATCCAGGAGCAAGCCAGGTTGATTGGAACACTGAGTGGTCACTAAGGAGCAACACGAAAGTATGATGGAAGTGACTGAAAGAGGGTTTAGTAGCCCAAGGGAGGAGTTTGTAATTTCCTCTCCTAGCCAGGCACCTATTCATCATGCCACCCTCATGGTGGCATGGCATTGCAATCTTCTTTCTCACCTTGATGTCTTCCAACTCTTGCTCTCACTCCCTCTTGAAATACACTGTATTATTTTATGTAAATTTTGCATTTGTGTACATAGTATATATTCCCCCCCTCAAGAGAATTTAAGCTTTTTGAGGGCAAGACTTGCTTCTTCCCCCCCCCCCCATGTCTTCCCAGTACTTAATAGGCCAGCTAGGTGACTCAGTGGATAAAGGACTTACCCTGGAATCAGGAAGGCCTGAATTAAAATCCATCCTCGGACTTACTGGTTGTGTGACCTTGAACAAGTCACTTCATCATTTGCCTTAGCTCCTCATCTGTAAAATGAGAGCAAGTAGGATTGAAAAGCCACTCTGGTATGTCTGCCAAGAAAACACCCAATGGGGCCATGAAGAGTTGGGTATGCCTGAAAAGCAATCAAACAGCATCTCTCTAGCTCTTAGCACAGTATCTGAAACATCTAGTAAGACCTTCAAACATACATGCTTGTTCAATGAAGTTACGTTCAATTGAATTAAACTGATTTCAATAAAGCAAATTCACATTTATTAAGTGCCAACTATGTCCCAAGCACTGGACTAAGCACTGGTGAGATGTCAATATGGGACAGTGCCTGCCTCCAGGGACCTGACAATCTAATGGGGGAAGACAACATGCAAAAGAAAATTGAAAAGGCAGAAAGGAGGATTGTGGGGCCCCTAGGTAGCACAGTGGATAGAGTACCAGCCCTAGAGTCAGGAGGACCTGAGTTCAAATCCAGCCTCAGACACTTACTAATGACCTAGCTGTGTGGCCTTGGACAAGCCACTTAACCCCATTTGCCTGTAAAAAAACCCTAAAAAGTCAGAAAGGAGAGGATTGACCTGAATTGTATTATTGCCTTCCAGGGGCTATAACCTTGGAATAAATGATTTCTTAATCCCAGGTTAGTATGTTGAAGTCCAGTTCCTTCTCCTATGGCTTCCAGATCTTTTGAACTAGTCAGATGAGTGGATTCCTTGCTTTTATTTGTATGTGTTTTTCACTTCTAGGTACACACACACACACACACACACACACACACACATCACACACACCACACACACCTCATACACACACTACACACGCTTATACACACACACCTCTCACACACATATCACCCACACATAAACCACACACACCTCAGACATACATCATACATACCACACACTCACATACCTCATACATGTACACATGCCTCACACTCACACAAACACACTCACACAACTGCATACACACACAACCCACCCACAGCAAACCTCCACATACATCATGCACACCACACAAACACACACATGCATACACTCACATACCTCATACATACACACATGCCTCACACATACACAAATATCACACACACCACACACACACACCATACACATACACATACACACACACACACACATACACACACACACACACACACACACACACCCCTTCCCTGCCCTCCTTCCTTTGGTTGAATTGCTGTTCAGTTAGTATTTCTGGGAACTTATTGTCTGTCTTCCTTAAGAAACTCAGCAAGAAGTCCCCCCTGCCCCCTCCCCAGCTCAGGCATCATTCTGCTCCTGAAAAGCCCGTGATTAGAGTGGAGGGCGCAGGCAGCCTCCCCCGGCTCTTCCCAGGTGACACAGGCTGGAATCAATGGAGAGATGATGATTCATTCCAAGAATTTGGCTTTCCTCCTGCTACTGTCATGAAAAGGCAACAAAGAGCCTCTGAATTTGAGGGAAATAGAGTGTGAAGACCCATTTGCCAAGTCCATTCAATTGTCCTCCCAGGTAAAGGGCAAGCTAAATCTTCCGAAATGTGGCTGCTAATGACCTGACCAGGTAGGCTTCTCCCTTGAAACAGGCCCCCCAGAGAGTTGGACACAAGATCGAAGTCAATGGACTGGCAGGGCTGCTGCAGAGGCTGAGTGTCAGCCTGGTCACCCCTCCCCCAGCAGACATCACCTTGGGGTGGGCTCTGAAAAAGCAGCCTCTGCTGGGGAGAAATGTCACATAATGAACTTCAAAGCCAGTGTAGATGGAACTGGATTAGAGAGGACTGGGGCTTCTGGGAGGGCCAGCCCTACATTGTGAGTTGAGGATCTCCTCGGTCTTCTATGATCATCCCACTGAACTCAAGAGAATGAGGGGGATCCAAAAGCTCTCTTCAAAGCTTGGTTGCTCTGTCTTTCTTTGGAGGAGGGATTAGGTGGCTCTGCTTCTCCTCTCCATTTCATTCTGCTCTGAAGCCCTAGGAATCCCTCTGAGCATCAGAAGAGAAGAGGGGCCCCCCTGGTGACTTGACCCAAAGCAACAACTGATGGGAAAGAACCAATGTGTAGGGCCCACTTCCCTGAGTACAGCCTTCAGGACAGCTAGGTGCAGCAGTGGCCTTGGGTCAGGAGGAAGGGAGTTTGAATCCTGCCTCAGACATTTGAAACTTACTAGCTGTGTGATCTTGGACAAGTCACTTAACCCTGACTGCCCAGCATCCAGGGCCATCTCTAGACATCCTGATCCATATCTGACCACCAGACCCAGATGAATTTGGAGGAAAAAGTGGGACTGGTGACTTAGCACTCCCCCCACTCAAATCCAATTGATGTGATTGTCATAGCATCATCTGTCTGATGTCATAGTTTCTTTGGACAAACATCATCATCCTCATTATCAGACACTGTCTCAGACTCAGCAGTCTTTTCTAGGTGCCTTCTCTAGGTGCTCTGGGCACCAATGTAGGGAAGACCCCTTTGGCAAGGGTTAATATGGAGTTCAGGGTCCTCTCCTGTTCTCAGAAGGGTTCCCAGAAACCTGAATCTTCTGATTCTGAGAGTTATGCTAGATTATAATAGAGCTCCCCACCCCAACTCCAAGGTAAAAGTCTCTCGATCGTTTCCCTGACTCTAACACCTCTCTCACCACCTTGATCCTCTCTCCAGACCACATTTTAGTTTGTTCTTTCCCACCTTAAAATGGCATGTTCTGAATGTGGTCCATAGTCCAGAAGGGAGCTGCCAGGAAGAGTCTATCATGGCCCTGGTTCTGGACAATGGAGCTCTCTCTCCATGAAGCTCAAGATCACGCTGGCTTTGTTGGCCGTCACATCATACTACTGATTCCTTTTGACCTGTTAGGTCATGAATAGCCCCAGATTGTGTTGTAGTTCTTGTGGGTGATGATGGTTTTGGCAGCCAAGGGTTTTAGGGAAAGGAAAGGACAGGAAGAGATCTGGAGATCTGCAGCAAGGTAAAGCAAAGTGTGTAAATCTAATTAGGCAATTGTATTTTGCTTTGTGTGCTTTTGTTTGCTGAATAAAAGTAAACCCTCTCTCCTGTTTCCCTCCCCACAGTGAGTCTAGCAGATAAACAAGTTCACATCAGAAAGTAGCAGAAAGGTAAATGAAGGCAAAGAATCAGAAAAGGTCAATTTTTCCCCTTTCTCCATGGGTTTTAAGCTGATGATTATAGTCTATGGCATTTCATGAGCCTGCACAGCAAAGCCCAGAGAGGAAGTCATCCCAGTGTTACAGAGAGGAAACGGCACCATGGTCAAGAGGGCAGAGGTCTTGTCTGGTGTGTGTTGGGATTTTACCCATCCTCCAACCTCTTTCTCTACTTGCAGAGAGGGCTGGAAGCTTTCCCCTCTATCTGGAGAGGGAGTATAAGTTAGACTTTCCTTTGCATGGGAGCAGCAAGGCAATGTTCCTTTAGAATTGTCAGAATAAATCTGATCATCTCAAGATTTTTCTAATTTTTAATTTTTATGTAATAAGAACTGAATGACAGCCTAAGAAACATAGCAGAAAAACTCCTGATTTGCAGACCCAAACCTTGCTTCTGAACCTGGTGGAACTCAGTTTCATCCTCTGCAAAATGGGCATAAAAATACCTGCACTCTTCCCCCACCTGGAGGATCAAGCAGATTCCTGCTGATCTCAGAAGAGCTGGACAAGTCAGGTTCTTTCGACTATCAAGGCCAATGAAGACTTCTAACAAGAGGACGAATCCTGAGGTCAGTGTACCAGATCACCCTGCAGTGGAGTAAAGGGGCCAAAAAGAGACAACTCTCAGTGTTGTTGGGACACAGAAGAAAGCACCTGGGTCTGTAAGGGAAGTCCTTGGGGATTACTTGACTTTTCAATTAAGTCTCTTTTATGGCACTTTCTCTTAATAGAAAAAAAGCAACTAGTTGGCACAATGAGTGGAGCGCTGGGCTGGAAGTCAGGAGGACCTGAGCTCAAATCTGGTCTCAGACACTTAGAAGCTATGTGACCCTGGGCAATTCATGTACCCCTGATTACTTCACATCCAGAGCCATCTCCAGTCATCCTGATTTATATCTGGCCACTGGAGCCAGATGGGTCTGGAAGAGAAAATGAGGTTGGTGTCTTAGAACAGCTCCCTTCACTCCAATTCGTGTGCTTGTCATGGCAGTGCATCTCTGGTGTCATGGTCTTTTTTGAAATGAAGGACAAACATTAAATTCAATTAAATGAAAAAAGAGATAATTACAGAAGTTCATTGAGGACAACCTGGTATCAGAAGCAGGAGTATGGGGGAGGGCTCTGCCTGAAGATGAGATTTGGGTTCAGATGCTGCTTCCAGTTCTAACTAACTGGTTGATGATGGATGGACAAGTCATTTAACCTTTCTGACCCTTGATTTCTTCATCTGCAAAATGGAACTACTTGAACTTGTCTACAGTTGGTCCAGAGGATCAAGTGTGATGGTGCAGGTAATGTTAATGCAAACTTCTATGTCCCTTAGAAATAGATGTTATAAATAAAATATGAAATAAGAGGTTATTATACTTATTTCTTTTCCTTTTAAAAAAATTATCATCATTTTTTCCCGTTACACACAAAAGCAATTTTTCATTTCATTTTTAAAACGTTGTGTTCCAAATTCTCTACTTCCCCAATCCTTCCCCCACTGAGAAAGTGAGCAATTTCATATAGGTTCTAAATGTGGAGTCATAAAAAAACATTTGTGATTGTCATATTGTGGAAAAAACCCAAACCTAGACTCCCCTCCCCACAAAGAGAAACCTCAGGAAAACTAAAGTTTAAAAAGTCTACAACATTGTTGTTCATTTCACTTTGTGTCTGCTCATGCAAGTCTTTCCAGGCTCTTCTGAGAATGTCCTGCTCATCATTTCTTATAGCAGAATAGCATTCTGTCATAATCACTCAATTTGTTCAGTTAGTCCCCAACTGATGGGCATCCCCTCAATTTCCAATTCCTCACCACCAGAAGACAGATGCCCCAAATATCCTTGTGCATATAGCTTCCTTTCCTTTTTCATGTTTTTGGGGATATAGAGCTAGTAGTGGCATTGCTGGTCAAAAGACATGTCTGGTTTCATAGCCCTTTAGTTCCAAATTGCTCTGCAGGAAGATTGACGCAGTTCACAACTCCACCAACAATGAATTAATGTCTTCTTTTCCCTTAATCTACCCCAATATTAGACATTTTTCTTTTCTGTCCTAGTAGTCAATCTAATAGGTATAACACAGTATCTCAGAAATGTTTTAATTTGTATTTCTCCAATCAGGAGTGAGTTAGAACATTTTTAGTATGGCTATGAATAGTCTTAAGCCTCTTCCTGAGGATAAATGGCTGAGGATAAATAGAATCCACCTCAGAATCAGAAGGACCTGGATTCAAGTCCCATTTCTGGAACAGAATGAGGGTGTGACCCTTGACAAGTGATCACTTGATCTTTCCTCAGAGGAGAACCTCTGATCTGCACCCCTGAGAAAATCTCCTCACCCAACATTTCCCCTTTATTGATGAAACCTTAGGTCTAACCACCCACCTATCTCCAAGAAGTTAACACCTCTAAGGATAATGTGTTCCACATTCAAATACTTGAAATTTATTTGAGTGGCAAAGTGATCATTGGACAAGCCAAGGCTGTTTGCTTTTGTTAGAGGCTTGCATAGACTGAGTGCTTAATCAACTTACTAGACTGAACTGGGTGGGGAAGGCCCACATTCTGAGCACATTATAGAGAAAGAACATTGCCATCTCTGCCTTTTCCCAGAGAGCCACTCTTCCCGAAAGACCTCCCCCAAATCAGAGTGATTTCCGCTGTGCGGCTGCTGACTCAACAGAAGCTCTGGAGCGGCAAGCCCCTTTCCCTGAGCCCTGTTGACATCTGCGCCTCACACAGATGTTTTGCCATGACAAGAACACTCTCGACTCCAGTTTTGTTCATTGTATTAAACAAAAGCAGCCCTGTTAATTTCCGTGCCATTCAGAACCAAGGGGGGGAACAATCAATATTTGCTAAGCCGAAAGGAACAAAATCAGTCGGGGGGGAAACAATGATTTTCCAGCTTTTCAGAGAATATTACGAATAATGACGGGGAAAAATCATGAAAACGGTTCCAAGAATGACTTGCTATGGCCCCTCTCCTCTCTAGCTGAGGGGATGCTCCAGGCCCATGAATGAGGATCTTCTTGGATTTTTCTGAAGAAACCGGTGCTCATTACAGTGCAATTAGTGACCATCTTCCATCATCATCGCCAAGAGAACCCATCCAAACTTGAAGGTAGGAGGGTCACTGAACTAGAGCTGAATCCCGTTCCTCAAGGAAACACACTTTGAGGAGGGGAAGCCCACAGACTGTTGCCAGGTTTAACTGTGAGGCTGAAGATGCCCATGAGTCAAGGACCAAGCTCAAGCTTCTGAAGCCCAAGGATGTATGTCCCATGAAGAAACAAATTCAGGTTTATATCTTCCAGTCAGTCAAGTCGAGATTAACCTTCTATATTGCCTTATCTTTGAGATAGTCTTAAGGATATTAATTAGTAGACATTCATATTAAATGAGATAGCTTAATTGGGAGGTTATCTCTCAAAAGAAATCTTTCAATCACAGACAGAGGTGGTAGGGGCTGGTAAATAGTTAATGACTTACTCTAGGGGATAAATGTATCCATGATATATTTTTAAGTTTAATACATGTTATTAATATATTGTCCATCACATTTTAGGTCTAGACAATCAAGAAAGCAACAAACTCAGTCTTGGGTTTGTAGCGTGAACTGGTTTACAAAGGTGTAATTGCTCCTACTGAACATTTAACAATCAGCTGCTGAAAGCTGCATAGAGCTAGCTCCAACCCAGCCAAACAGATGGTTGTTAAGACTCAGTAGTATAATCTTAACAATTTAGGGATTAAGAATGCTCTTAACAGCAGATCCAAGGTGGAATTTTAAATTCTGGAAGTTCTCAAAGGCCAAGTCCTTGTAACTGAAGGAATGGAACAGCCCCAGTCAGAGCCCGTCCTCTAAACCCAGCTTCTTGGGTTTGTCTCTCATACACAGGGCTCCTCACTTTGTAACTGCAGGAAGTTGGAATATTCCACTTTTGTGTGACTTTGTGAGCAGTTTTGTTCACTGAATGAAGATACACAACATCCTCAAGCATCAGGTAAGAGGGAAATGTTAAGCCCATTTTACCAGTGGGAAAACTGAGGTATAGAGAGACAAATCCTAGTAAATTTAAAGATTATTTATTGAACACTATGTGTAAGGGACTATGGATATAAGTTGCTAGAGATTCAAAGTCTAAAACAAAACACTCACTTCAGTTTCATTGTCCCTAGAGTGCAAGGCATGAAGCTAACCATTGACATAACTAATCAAGCAAGTCAGATATGATTTTCAGTTTTGTGTTTCATTCATTAGAAGTGATACCTAACTTTAGTTTTCTTATACTCCACAATATCTTTAATTAGATTAAGAAAATTCATTTAATAACAAATGTTGGAAGGGATGTAGGGAAACTGGAACACTGACTGTTGGAAGAGTTGTGAAAGGATTCAACAATTCTGGGAAGCAATTTGAAATTATGCCCAAAGGGCTCTAAAACTATACCTACCTTTTTGGCCTAGCAGTGACACTGCTAGATATAGAAAGAAAAGAATTTGTGTGTGTAGGGATAGTTATGGCAGCTCTCTTGTGGGGGGCAGGGATCTGGAGATTGAGGGGAGGCCATCACAGTCGAATAGAGTCACTGAGAATGATGAACAGGATGCTCTCAGTCAAAAACTCCCATGAGCAGATGCACCAGGAAATGAACGGGATACAAGTAGCAGCAATGCTTCTCAGCAATGCTCTCCATCCCAAAGTAAAAAGCTCAGGGGGTCTGAATACAGACTGAAAGCAACCTTGTCCCCCCCCACACACACACACACATACTTTATTTGTCTTGAGCTTTCTCTTGGGGGGGTATATTTACTTACATTCTAGTCATGCTTTCCTTTACTACAAATCTTTATCCTGTACCAAGTAACTTGGATTATCAATGGGGGGCGGGTAGTAGAGTGAGAGGAAGGGAGAGAATTGGGAACTCAAGGTTTTAGATGTAAATGTTGAAATTTGTCTTTGCGTGTATCTGGGGTAAAAATAATAAAAACAAAAATAATTAAGAAAATTCATTTAAGAATTCAAAAATAAAATTAAATTTGCTTTGAGTTAAATTTTATGACAAGACAAACTGCATTTGTTAGGAGAGTGGAGAATGAAAGCATCTGACAGATTTTGTTCAAAATCTCCAGTAATGTAGGAAAGCCCTTCCTAACTGTTGCCTTCTGGGAACTTCTGGGAGCATCTGAGATTAGGGCTGGGAAGAGGGGCTTCCATGAAATAGTTAACTTCCATCTGGCTGTGTGTGATCATAGTATCAATCAGGTTCTGGGGACCTTAAGGTGAATCTTGTCCATTAAATTTGGAATTGAAATTCAAAACCTTGCAAAAAAATTGATTGTTGAAGACTATCATTGTATACAATTGGGGAAAAAAAAACCAAACCATGGGATCACTGCCCTCAATTTATCAGCCAGGAGCTATTTCTTTTCCACTTACTGTGAGTGACATAAATATCACTGAATCATTGAATACTGGAATTGGGTGGGATCTTAAGAGTCTGTCAAGTGTGGATCCCAGAGATGGCTCCCTTACACTCCTCCACTATGAGTCTCTCACAATCTCATAAGACATTTTGGTTCATTCTGTAAAAATTTGTGATCAAGCTTTTCCTGGTCTTGGGTCAAAAGCTACTTCCCTCTACCATGACACCATTTCTCTGTCTTTTCCCCCTGGGGGGGATTCCCTTGTCCACATGATAGCCCTTCAGATTCTTGAAGACTGTTCACACATTTCCACAGCCATCTCCAGACAGCAGATGTCTAAAACACAGTTTCAATTCTAAAATTCTCTGAGTCGACAAATCCAGATATTTAAATAGACATATGCATAACACAATTAAATCATAAAATATAGTATATAATAAAATGGCCAGTAGTTTTAATTAGACTATAGAGTATCATAGGGACTGAGAGAAGGGAGAGAACAAGATTGATGAATCTCTCATTTCCTATTCATATCTCTTTTGATTTATTCTCAGAGGAAAAAGTGAACTTGCTTTCCAAGGCTATCTCCTCTCCCTGGGTCTTAAATCTAGTCCCTCCAACCTACCCTGCAAATTGGAACCTTTAATCATTTCTGCTTTCTATAATCCTCCTAAATTCCTTACTTTTCAAGGGCGCCATCATTTTTCCCAATATACTTGCTTCGCATCCTTGACTCTCACTCCACATATTCAGTCAGTTGTCAAATATCACAAGTCGAGAAGGTATCCTATGTAGGAGCTGACGTAAAGGCAAAAAAATGACAAAGGAGAAGGAGGAAGCAAAGATAACCTTGAGCTTACCATCACAGGAGCCTGAAAGGCTGAAGGTGTCTTCAACAGAAATAGAGAAGTTCAAAAGAAGGATAGTGTTGTGGGAAACAGATGGGGTTCTATTTTCAGCATGTGAATTTGAAATGTTTCCAGAAATCCAATTTAAAATGTCCAGTGGACAATTGATGATGCAGGACTGATTCTCTAGGTCCAGGTGTGTCCAACCTGCAACCTGTGGGCCATATGTGGCCCTCAAAACCCATTCATGCAGTATTATTACATTTTATTATTATTATTATACTCATTGGTAACAAGGAGTCATAAATGTTAAATTCTAGATAACATTCTATATGCTACCTTGACAGGATTTTGCTGGATGATGAGCTAATAGGCTGGAGGCCCACACTATAGAGCCAGACTAGAACTAAATCTATAGACCTGAGAGTACTCTGCAGAGAAGATAATTAAATAATGGGAATCACTGAGATGATTAAGTGAGATAATGTCAAGGGAAAAGAGAAGAGGGTCTAAGGCCTTAGAAAGCACCCATAGTGAGGAGGTGTGATCTGGGCCATGAACCAGCAAAGGAGACTGAGAAAGAACAGTTAGACCTGGAAGAGGAAACCCAGGAAAGAGTGGTGTCATGGAAATCCAAAGAGGAAGGAATAGACAGGAAGAGAAGTTGGTGAATCATAGAGCACATATGAGAGTGGTAGAGAAGAATTAGGACTGTGGAAATATCATCTGACACTGCAAAGAATTCACTGGTAACTTTGGGGCAAGCAATTCAGTCAAGTGACGAATTTGGAGGATAAATTGCAAAGGACCATAGAGCAAGAGAGAGAAGACAAAGTAGGGGCAGTGAGAGATGACTTTTTCAAAGTTTGGAAGAAAAAAAAGGTGGGAATTAGGATAATAGCTTGATGGAATGGTAGAGTGAGCACAAGGAGGATATTTTAAGGGTGGGCAAGACAGAAGAGAAGAGTAAATGGGAAGAGGCTGAAGATGTTGAAAGAGGAGAAGATAACTGAGGCTACAATCTGCTGGAGAAAATGAGAAGAGGGATCCAGGGCAAAGCAGAAGAGTTGGTTCTTTGTGGGAGACTAGGGGAAAGGAGGAGAGAGGGAGAGGACATAGAGGAGTTTAAGATGAAGAGAAAAGGAAGTTCATGTTATGTTACTTCAATTTTTTCAGAAAAGTGACAAAGTCCTCAGATAGAGAAGAGGTGGCAGTCTAGGAGATTGGAAAAGAGAAGGGAAGTTCTGGGAAAATTGTGATGGGGTATTGATTAGGGAGAAAGAAAAGGATTGGCTCGTTGCAAGGAGGGTCCTCTTGGGGTTGGGTAAACTGACATTATGATGTTCTCAGTCAACACAATAGTGGGAGTACTTCAAGACTGAGGATTGACAAGGGATAAGTAACCACAGGACAAGGAGGGATGAGAGAGCAGAGGACAATGTAAAGTTGAATTAGTCCCTTCAATGATTAATAACTTGGTAAGGATCCTCCCATAAATGAAATTGTTCCTGAATGTGGATATAGACTTAATATAGATATACATATGTGTTACATATTGAGCATATGCGTGTTATGTAAGGACTCAGAAAGACACATGTATGTTCATATTTAAATGAATAATTCATACTCAGGGCCCAAATAATCTAAAATAAGAGGGGATCCACAATCATGCTTGATTTCAAATGGTTCAGCAGGTTGTCTTTCCTTTATTCTATGCACAGAGCCAGGTACATGAAATGCCATTAATAAATTCTCTCTCTCTCTCTCTCTCTCTCTCTCTCTCTCTCTCTCTCTCTCTCTCTCTTTCTATTCATCTGTCTATCTATCCAATCATCCATCATCTATCTGTCTGTTAATCTATCCATTTATCTATCTGCCTTATCCATTTATCTAGCTAGCTAGCTAGCTAGCTATTTGTCTGTCCATCTATCTGTCTGTCCATCTGTCTATCTTTCTATCTACCTACCTGTCCACGCATTCATGCATCCATGCATCCATCCATGTATCTATCCATCCATCCATCCATCCATTCATTTATCTGTCTGCCTATCTATCCATTTAACAATCTTTTACCTACACCTCCATTCAATATATCTATGTACCCATTCATGCAACCATACATCTATTTTCTGTTTATCAATCAGCTGATTCTATTTTTTCCTTCCCCTTTCTGTTGATCTATTTGTCTGTTATCTCTCTTTGTTATCTTGTGTTACCATTAAAATTAGGTTGTGCTTTATCCAACAAAGGGGATCATCCACAGCTAGATATTCAGGAGTATCCCAGGTAATGTATAAATGTAAAAATACAAAAGAGACCACAATGAATGGTCATTGGAAGAGAAGAAGAAAACCCACCTGTAGGAGCATGAGATTCAGAGTAAGAAGGGACATTAGAGGGCAGCTAGTCCAACCCTCTCTTTCTAGGGATGAAGAATCTGAGACTCTTCAGGGAGAGGATTTTCTTAGTCGTGGGCACACAAGTAGCAAGGGGTGAACTTTGGAATTTAAATCAAGGTCCTTAGACTGCAGAAGCAGGGTTCTTCCATGAGGAAGACTTTCTTTAACTTTATATAGTTTTGATCACACACTCAGAAAGAGAGACAGAGAGAGAAAAGGAAGGTGATTTTTGTGTTGGTGGGGAAAGATCAAGTTCCTGTGAAATAATAAAATTCCATCTTTCTCAGACTATGACCCCTTATCTCCAACTAACCATTAGACCATCTCCACCTGGATGTCTCATTGGGATCTCAAGTTCAATATATCCAAAAATGGAACTCAGTATCTTGCCAGTAAGGATGCATTTGTATTCAAAGGTCATCATTTTAAAATCCACTGGAAGATGTCAAACATTTCCCCCTTTCCAGGCTTTCCCTATATGTGTTTTTATCTTCAGGAAGGAGAAAGGTGATTGGCATTGGCACCTGTGTCTGCCTCGTGAAATTGCCTCTTTGCACACTCCTGAGACCTACACAGGATTTCCACTCATCCTACAAGAGATTTCACACTTAGACCAAGAAGGGAATCAGACCCTTGGCGTATTTTCACAGCTGTAAGAAGACTTTTCCACTTTCACCTTTAATAGTTTTCCTTACCCTGGGAGAAATCCAAATGAAACCACACTTTCAAGTGCACAGGAGAGAAGATTTTAGACTTTTATTTCTTCCCTTTGTGGGATATATGCCTTGCTGACTACCCAGAATGCACCAAGACCAGGCCTCTGTGATCTATCATGGGCACCCCATTGTGTTCTGCATTGCAGAAAATATCCCAGGGCCAAAATCTGGCTGACATCCATGGGATCATGCCAGAAAAGGAGTAGCAAGGCCTCACTTTAGAAGAAGGCTAAGGACCACTCTGGACCAAGAATTTTGTACATCCTAATTTTGCCAGCAGGAAAATCACATCTGCCAATGGTCTGCCTCCCAGCAAATAGAAGGAGGTCTAACTGGGGGAGATGGGAGGGGGAATATGGTAAAAGCTGGATTTGTTCCACAGAGCTCTAATACACCCACACAGATCAAAGCTGTCAGGCCCAACATGGCACCCTGAGCACCAATCCAATTTCATTATTGCTGTTGGCCATTGAAGTGAAGGCAGCACTTCAGCCTTGCAGAGGGCCTTGTGGAGCTTTGGAAATCCTTTTGAAGAAACAGTAGGCAGGATATTGCCATTCCCATTTTAGAGACAGATGGAGAAAAGGGATTTCACTGAATCCCAAAACCTCAGAGCTGGCAGAGACCTTGGGGTCCCCTGATTCCTGATTGAGAAAATACAGTAGATCATTTCCCCCAATGGATCACCTATCTTATATTTCATGATCTCTATGGTTGGGGTACCCATCCCAGTGAAGGCAACCTGTGACCTCTTGTCCAGCTCTAATTAAATTTAGCTCTAACTTGTGGACATTGAAATGAAATCTGCCCCTCCATAGCTTCTCATCAAAGACTGATAGTTCTGTCATTTGAGGTCAAGTCAAATCTGCTTCCTTATGAAGGCAGATCTGACGGTTTCCCTGAACTTTATTGTTCCACTTCCATATTCTGTGGAAAAGGAGCAGCAGCAGAGAGGACCAGGGACCCCCAAGGAGAATGATATCAAAAGCTAACATGGAAGAGCTCAACTGAGTGAAACAGGTCAGTGGATGAATTTAGAGAAGAGAAATTTGCCAAGATTTGGGAAAATTCAGGAAAATTATTGAATTGTGGAGAACAGTCTAGAGAGTGACACCAATTTTCTTCCAGAGGTATCAAGGACCAATAAGAAAATTATCAAAGGGCTGACAAGAGTCAGTGAGGATCAGGGAGTCAAACTGAAGGAATAATCACAACCTGCAAGAAGGGAAAATAGGAAAGGATGGCAAGAAAAGGCAACAATCATTGATTAAGAAATTACTATTGCTAAACATGATAGATACTAAGTGCCAGGATATCAAAAATTCACGAACAGGTCCAGCTCTCAGGGAACCCACATTTGGTCTTCAGAAATGTCTAACTTTTTCTGATGTTACCATTGAGATGAATTTCAGTACATTTCAGCACTCCTTTTTACCTTTCCAAATTTTCCATTGTGCCCCAGATTGTTCAAGTTTCCTTTTTTTATCTCTTATTTGAGCATTTCTTCATGTTTCATTTCTCTAGAACATTTCTATTATGATTTTTAAGGGAACATCAAAGAGGTGGATTCTTGCACCCTTTCATGACGTCATCTTCCCAAAAGTCCTTGGTAGCCCCATGGTGCAGGTGTTTTTCAAGGTGTAGAAATTAGAAAATTGGAAGGGAAGTCAGATTTAAATAACTGAAGTAATATTTATTATTTGTGGATTGGTAATGCCAATATAATATAATAACTTTACTAATTAATTCATTTATTCAATGTCATCCCAATTAAATTATGAACAAACTTTAGAAAAATAGAAAAATAATGACAAAGTTCATTTGTAAGAACAAAAAGTCATCATTTCAAAGAGATGGGGGGAAAAGATGTAAAGGAAGGAGATTCAGTAGGATCAGATCTTAAAACTATATTATAAGGAGAGAGTGTTGTTGAAGTGTGAAATGAATCATTTTGATTATTTTAAATTAAAATTTTCTCATAGAAATAAAGCCAATGGAGTCAAGAATAGAAGAAATGCAGAAAATTGGGAAGAAATTTTCATAGATAATCTCTAAGAATGTGAGATTCTACTACTGTGTATAAAAAATGCTACTGTAGTATTAGAAATGACAAGCTGGTTGATTTAGAAGCGCATGGAAAGGTTTGGACCAATAAGGGCACAGCAGAGAACAAAAGAAAACCTAGAAGGAAGCAAAGAAAAGCTGGGTAACTTTGAAAACAATGTGTGGTATTTAGTATGGAATAATTTATGGAAATGCTCTCTCTTTTCCTCTCTTGTTTTGTAGTTGTTTAAAATAAATAAAAAATTTACCCAAACAGAAAAATTGCCCTCTGTATTGTTCAAAATTCAAACTCTTCAGTCTTTTCTTTGAAGGGATATTTTCTAGATCTTTCATCTTTTTTTGCTTCCTCCTCTCATCCCTTCAGATTTTCCATGTCTCTCTGCCATTTCAAAAGAAGTGCATCCACATCAGATCTGAGTTCAAATTCAGTTCTTACTTTCTACCTGGGTGACTTTGGGGAAATCACCTCATATCTCTGGGACTCATTTCCTTCATCTATAAAATGAGTTTGTTGGAATAGCTGATCTTTAAGGTTCCTTCACATTCACATTGTACAGTTCTATATAGAAAGCAAAGCAATGTACAATGTTCCAATAAAAGCTGAACTGACCCCAAAGATGGGAAAAGCCTTGAGCTTATCATGGGACATTGAATATAGTAGGTACTTGAAAATGTTGGTTGAATTGTCAATTGCGGAACGGCTTAACAAACTGTGGTCTATGCATGTCATGGAACACTATTGTTCTATTAGAAACCAGGAGGGATAGGAATTCAGGGAAGCATGGAAGGAGTTGCATGAACTGATGCTGAGCGAAATGAGCAGAACCAGAATAGCATTGTCTACCCTAGCAGCAACATAGGGGTGATGATCAACCTTCATGTACTCGCTCTGATGGAAATCAGGGCAACAATCAGGGATAATCTGGGGCTGTCTGTGATGGAGAATCCCATCTGTATCCAGAGAAAGAACTGTGGAGTTTGAACTAAAACCAAAGACTATTACCTTTAATTAAAAACAAACACCATTATCTTATTATGTAATTTTACTATGTCTTATACTTTATTTTTCTTCCTTAAGGATATGATTTCCTCTCTCATCACATTCAACTGAGATCAATGTATAGCATGGAAACAATGGAAAGACTAACAGACTGCCTTCTGTGGGGGGAGGGAAGCAAGATTAGGGGATGAATTGTAAAATTCAAAACAAACAAACAAATAAATAAATAAACAAACAAACAGATAAATAAATAAATGACTTTTTTAAAAAGAAAGAAAATGTTTGTTGAATTTAATTGAATCAGTGAACAGGATAATTACTCAGATTATTTATTAAGCAACTTCTCTGTCCCAGACACTATTCTAAACTCTATTGATAAAAAGACAAGAGTAAAATAATCCCTGCCTTCATGGGACTTAAATTCTTAAAGATGAATGAGGCAATGATGCAAAATTGGTGGAACTGAAGGGAAAAGTCCAGGATCAGTGGCAGTGCCAATGACCTGACTGGAATAAAAGAAGTCATAATCATCCAGTTAGCCCTGCTCCTTTATGCTGATGACCATATAGACCTCTTACTTTTGTAGGATGAAGGCAACATTCAACTGAGAACTGTGCCAATGGCAAGGGCACATAGGATGCCAGTCTTTGGGGAAGAAGATGGAAAATAGAGGGGGTGATCTCACAGCCAATTTCTCCTATTCTATGAGATTGCTTAAGGCTGGTACAAGGATGTAGTAATAGGAAGAAAAGATGGTCAAAAGAAAGACTAGCATTGGGGAAAAAAGAGAATAAAGAGGGAAATTGATGGTGGCAGAGAACAGGAAAGAATGACCAGAAGTGAGTGATGGAAAAACTCTAGAGAGGATATCAGAGGTGTGTAGGACATGGTGGTACCAAGAGCACCCTTCTTGCCAAGACAGTTGCATCCTGTCAGCATCTCTTATCTTAGCAGCCCTAGAAAGAGGGGAGTATGGAATATGTATAAGAACCCATGAGTTCATGAGCAATTTAACGAGAATAGATGGTTTGAGCCAGGGAGGCAATGTTTCTCAGTCATCCGTAGAAATAATAGTCATGTGGAGAAGGTTCTGTTCTGACATAGAGTTCTGGTTTCTGTATTGACTGGAACCTAGTAGGTGCTTGTCAATGTTGATTGATGATTGACATGAGACTAGGAAAGGCAGTAGCATGTTGAGTGCTGACATTCCCATTTCTGTCTCACAGTTTCTGAACACTGTGAAACTTGCAGTGTGATTTTCTGAGTCTATGCACATATAGATATAAATGGAGGTATGAGGAAACCAGAAAATAGTTTCGCTAACAATCAAAATAGTAATGACTGAGCCAGGAAATGGGAACAATATTCTTGAAGAAAAACAAGCTTTTCATGTCAAGAAATTTGCCATCTGAAGCCATTGAGGATGGCATGACTTCTGAATAGACCTCTCCACTGTCATTGACCCAGGAATCATCCTTGGGACCCCACTTCTGCCATCTTGATTCAGCCATCTTCCATCTTTGAGCAAACCAATCCATAGCAATACCCATGCAGTGCACTCGTTTTAATGTCATTAATTACCACAGTGATTAGCATCCCAATACTAATTAATCAATTAGCTTCTATTAATCTTTAAGAAAGAATCTTTACTGAGAAGACAGAGGGAAATAATAGAAGCTCTGAATTGGGGGAACACTCTCTTCTCTACTATTTGGAGAAAATAGACTCATTCTCAAAATGTCTAAAAAAAGGAGAACCCACAAAGTAAACCTCCAAATTCGACATAGCTGTCAGATGAAATCACTCCATGAAATGGCATCTTGAATGCCTCTTTTCTGGATCCCACAAGTCACTGGTGGAAAATTCCAGCATGGGCCCCCTCCCTGAAGTTCCAGTGACTTACCTTCCCAACTTTTCAAAGTCTCGGAGGTGAGAGACTAATCTTCTCCATCTCTACTACTCCTTCATTCAAAGCAAGAAAGAATAGACATAACAGGGACAGAAGAAGCAATAGAACCAGGGAGTCATGCTTCACCTCTGTCTAGGTGGAGATAGTAGACTGTTGACTAGCTTTTGCTCACCAACCAGAGGCTTCCATAAATTACTGCTTCCTCACTCCAATTGTATATATTTGTTATTTCTCTATTCATGGACACATTGCTTCTTCCTCATGTAATGGGATGGGAGGTAGGAAGGTATCTGGTGCATGGACAAATCTCAATGCAGAAGCCCAAAGCTTGCTTCTGGAGTAGTGTGATGCTATGTGAAGAAGATGCCTTAGCGATACTGTGGAATGCATGTGAGCATTCTGGAACTGGTCCAGATCAGCTAACCACATGGTCAGAGAAGCATTTAACAGTCACAACTATTGGCATCTTCAGAAAAGCTTTAATCAGCTTCGGCTGCTTCTTTACCTCTCTTTGGTTTAATTGTGACTGGGAGTGTCATGAGAGGCCATGTAGTTGGGTGGGCAACCCTAGGCCTTCTCCCTGCTCTGAGGACTTGTGATCCCTCAGGAAATGGACATTGGTCCTTGATCTTTGTATTCATTTTTCTCCATGTCAGTGAAAGGGTGTGAAACCTCCAACTCTTAGATGGCAATGGCATCATTGACCCCAAAAGCAAAGCATGACTTTTGGAACTCCCATTATGGTAGAAGGACATGCCTCAACTGGACATGAACTTAGTTGGACCAATGCAACATAGGAACTGAGCCAGTTGTATACCATGGAAACAATGTAAAGACTGACAAATTGCCTTCTGTGGGGGGTGGAGGGAGGGAAGTAAGATTAAGGGAAAATTTGTAAAACTCAAAATAAATAAAATCTTTAATGGAACTGAGCCAGTACTCCAGGGGAAGATGGAACAGGTATGGTCCTGAAAGAGCTGGACCAGATTGTCCCGATTTACAAGGCCAGACCTCCTTCTCTTGTGCTACACTTGCTTCTGTGATCCTGAAATCTGTCTAGACAGGAAGCATTTACAATGA
Organism: Macrotis lagotis; assembly: GCF_037893015.1. Taxonomy (NCBI): domain Eukaryota; kingdom Metazoa; phylum Chordata; class Mammalia; order Peramelemorphia; family Peramelidae; genus Macrotis; species Macrotis lagotis. The sequence goes on along the minus strand of NC_133662.1, from coordinate 270,343,683 downwards.
ATTGAATAAATAAATAATATCCCCTGCTAAATCATGGAGCAGTTTCTATCTTGCATAGCCACCCACCCCCACCCAAGTATCCTTGAGCTTTGAGGAGCGCATAGGAAACCCACAGTTAGGAGGAATTAAGTTTAATCATTGTGTGGACATTTGCCAGTTTGCTCTAAAGATTAGAATTTGCTAATTACTTGCAAGGATATGTCATAAATGGGCCTTTAAGAGGTTGGTTTTCATTTCTTTTGTGAATCCTTGAAGGTCTGGCAAGGGCTGTGATGGAAAGAGATCATTAAAAATCCCAGATGCCAGAGTGGAGAACTGGCTAGGAACCACCACACAGAATGATCTTCCTGGAAGACTGGACACTTGGGAGTCGCCAAAGAGACAGCCGGCAGCCAACACAAGGGGCATCTTTAGTCATTTCTCTAAAAATTTTTCTTAATTACATGATTCTCACACTACTGCACCATTCCTCCCACTTAAAATGGAACCCACCATGGACTAAACACCCACTGAGACATTGTCAGGGAATTTTCTCTCCCAAGTATATCCAAACAAGTTTCTGTCATTTGTAATCTGGCTTGCATGGAGTTAGAAACTGATTTGGAACACTAGGGTTGAATACTGGTAGAAGTAAGAGGCGAGGGGAAGAGGGATTCCTATCTATAACAAGTCAAATGATGTGGTAAGAGCTTTGACCTTGACCTGACTGGGTGACATTCTGCTCCAACAAATTAAGTTCTCAAGCTTCCATAGAGGTAGAAATAAATATTTATTGGCTTTTGACTATTGACAAACCCTTGCAACCCAGTATGGGTTGGAAAGAAAGCAATGTGCTGGTGACTTGGCTCCTCAAAGGAATTTCTCATGGCCAACCTGCTCAGCTTTGTCATAAGCATCATAGCACAACTGTGGATCTACTTTGTCTCTGGGGGTATGAATCACCCACAAATGAAATCATGAATCAGCTGTCATAAAGGAAGCACATTCATTTCTACTACCACTATTAATAATAAAAATAGCTCACATTTCTAGAGCCTTTTCAGGTTTGTTATTTCATTTCATCCTCCCCACAATCCTATCAGATAAGCATGGTTTTATCCCCATTTTACAGATGAGGAAACTGAAGAGGGGAAAAGGGAAGTGACTTATCCATGGTCATATAGCAAATGACTGTCTCAGGTGGAATTCAAATTCATGTCTTGCTGACTCAAAGTACACTTATCTCATTTCACTCCTTCATTTATTACACCACCTGACTGCCTCTTGTCACCATCAAGGGATGGAGTATTTCTGAAATGCATTCATAGTGTCCCAAGTCCAGTCCATTAATGGACATTGAGGAGCCAAGGTCACACAGTCCTACAGACATCCAAAAGCAGGTTCTGGTTGGTCAAGGCTGCCAGATGGACATTTCTAGTCTTGACCCCATGGATTTGGAAGGACCTTTTCTTTCAAATTAATTTTTGAATGGATGAGCTCTAAGGATGAATCTAAGACTGAGAGGGATTTGAATCTGGACTTGTCCCCAAAATAAAAGCAGGCAATTGAAACAAAGGATGAATGATGGGATTGAATGGAAGAGAAGGGGTGACCCCTTCCTTGAGCAGCTCCATTGGAAAGGTCTAACCTTCATGTTTTCGCTCAAGAACATGAGCCTGAGACAACCGAGGGACCTGAAAATTGGGTGAATCCTCAGAATAGCAGTCTCAAAAAATGAGGATAAATGAGCATATTTAGTAATCAGACTTTAAGGGAGAGTAATAAGGAAGTTCTAACCCTAAGTCAGAGGCTTTGGAGGGGAGAAAATAGGTGCTTGAAAAGAAAACTCTTAAAGTCACAGCTGAGCTATTTGACTGTCCTGTGGTTCCAAGAGGTCAGTTCCTGGGGTGAGGAATCAGCCTCCATAGAAAATTCTTGAACAACTAAAGATCTGAAAACTGATAGACTCACTTCTTGGGGGAGCGTTGGTGAATGCTGACCTACTGTGTGCAGTCTCCTTTGGGTTGGAATTTCTGGTTCAGCCCCTGGTGGGCTACATTATCTGAGATCAGTCCCTTCACCTCCTTCTTTGTAAAATGGCTCAGGGAATGGCCCTAAACCCAGTGATTCTGAGTAATATTAATGATTCATATTTCTATATCCCTTGACATCCATGATCTCATCTGAGACTGATGATGACTCTGTGGGGTTGGTACCATTCATCCTCCCATTTTGAAGGTGAGAAAACTGAGACCAAGCAATTTACTAGAGTCCCATAGATGGAGAGCATCATTCAGAACCCAAGTCTTCCCCCTCAGATCCAAGTTTCTAATTACTTCACACATTCATTCAATCAAAAAGTATCTACTATAAGCAGACTTAGTGAAGGACAGAAGGGCTTGGCCAGCTGTGGGCCATGGGTTTGTGAAGAGTCAGATAAGGGGTGACTGACTGAATAGCTGTACTCCTGGCATGAGATGACCAGAATTGATGTGGCACTTGAATGTTCTGCAAATATCTTTTCATGTGTTTTCTTCTTTGATTCTCCCAATAACTCTGAAAAGTAAGTACTGTAGCTGTCCTCATTTTGCAGGCAAGGAGACTGAATCTGGGAATGGTGGAGTGACTTGCCCAGACCTGCAGCTAGGAAGTATCTGAGGCAACATTCGAACTCTGTTCTTCCAGACTCCCCCTTCAATACTAGGCATAATCTCCTGGATCCCGGCCCTCCAGGAACTGACCTGTCTGGAGAGGTCACAATTGCATCATAAGAGTCAATGAAGACAGATAAATGCTGAGTGACTCAGTTGGAGGGACTGCTGGAGGGAAGGCCAGGGGAAGTGACTTGAGTCATACTGCCAAACTCGACTTGGGCCCATTTCCCTTCTCTTTCCACCTACTGGAGCTGCTAGAAACAGACCTTTATCCTGTTCCTTAAATGTGGCAAAACACCCCACAGGCTCTGCCTCACCTGATCCCAACCTCAACCCAGGGAGGCAAGTTCTATCATTATGCCTGTTTCACAGAGGAGAAAACTGAGACGGGAGGGGGACTTGCCAGGTCACATGGCTTGTAACTATCCAAAGCAGGATTTGGACTCCAGACTTCCTAACTCCAGGGCCACCTTGGCTCCCAGCTGTGATAGGGGCACTGGGCTTGCCACCCCCCACCAAACAAGCAGAGTGAGTGACTCAGTACTGGGAGGGCTTCAGAATCGGCCCCTCACGGCCTGTCTATGGGAGCTTTGAGGAGTTCCTCCCAGCCTGTCCTGGTGAGCAACATGCTTCTGGCTAACTCAGTTCCGGTGATTCATGAGCCAGCAGAAAATGTCCCACCAGACGTGCTCTGAGGAGTCCTATGCCCCTCTGCCAAGCCCTGAGAAGCTCTGGAAGATCTCTACCCACTGTGGGAGGACACCCTCCCTCCAACAATTCCCTCTTTCCAAAAGCCCAGTATTAGTTACAGGACCTGTGGACAGCTTTGGAGAACAAGGGATTAAAGATCTCTGGAGAGCTCAGCACCTTTCTTAGCTTTGGAAGCAGTCTGGGAAGATAAACCAGTTCTGAATCCCAAAGTTCTACTCCGTTCCACAAAGTGGTCAAGGCATCAGTGGGATGCTGGGGAACCACCTTTGGTTGGCAGGCAGGGCTACTGGGGTACTCCTCTCAATGGGGCCAGAAGCCTTTGGGTTTTTCCCCAGCATTAACAATTAGGATATTTACTTTGAAAAGGTGATACTAGATATCCCAGAAGAGTGTCTGCCCAGTTCCCAGGTTATCTGCAAACAGGAGCAACCTGAGCGATTTTCCTACATCCAGGGAAATCCTCTTGTATTTTGGATTGAACTGGGGATCCTTCTGGGCAGTGGCAACCCCCTGTGGGCAGCACACATCTCCCTCTTTGTCCTTGTTCTGTATTTATGATCAGAGACCCATCACAAAATTCCCTCAGCTGTTGCACCTTCCATAGAAGCTTGCCTATTTCAGAGCCCCTCCCTCCAATGATTCCCAGATCCCAGAGCTCAGTATTGGCTACGGAGCCTGTGGATGACTGTGGGAACCAAGGAATGAGGGAGGAGATGCCCTTTTTGGAAGATGATGTCCTTCAGAATTCCTTCTTAGAGTCAAACCCAGTAAGTGCCAGGCAAACATCTAATTTCTACATCTTGCAGCATTGAAATGGGACTATCTGTTCTATTGTTCTTACAAGTCTACCGGGTCTCTTTTCTTGTCTATCAAGACAAGATACATGAAAATTTCCATACATGAAGATGACACTCTTAAATGTCTTGTAGACATGAGAAAGTAGCCATAGGGGGTCATTAATCATTCGTGATTTAAAGCCTTTAGAACTTGGACACACATTGGTTAGAGAATGAGTTTGTCCCCAAATTAAATAGGGGAGAACACTGGATGGTCTTTGGGAAACTGTTTAGATCTTTTAAGAATCCCTGAAATTCAGGTTTATGCTAGCATCAGTATTGTCCTGGGGATGTGGAACAGCTGTGAAACATAGAGCTTCCATGTGTGGAAGCAGCAAGCAGCCAAAGAGAGATGCATGGGAGACATGAGTCAGTCTCTCACCAAGAGCAAGGTGAACAAGGGAAGTAACACAGGGAAGTGGACCGAGAGGATGGAGAGGGTAGGTGGGTGATGAGTAGGCACACCCACATGCTCAATCTGCCTAGAAAAGAAGATGGGAGAAGAATGAGCTGGGCTCTCCTGTAGAGCCAACAGGGTCTACAGCTAAGATCTATCAGAAGAGTCTATAGAAAGATGGTTAGGTGCGGAGGGGTTGCAATCTGGTACAGGGGCAGCCACATTGAGGAGATCACAGATTCATCAATGGAATCAGGAATTGGAAAGGGGCATAATGTTCTTCAGCTAATCACCATCAGGTACTCTGCTGAGCCAGAGAGGGGCTGTAAAACATTAGGAATTCTTGGTGGGGGAAGAGGGAAGGAGAGCAAAATTGCTCCAAAGAGATGTAAAAATGGCAGAAGCATGGAGTCTATGGACTCTAATATGTTCCAGCTCTGCATCTATACTTCTAATGAACTCCCCAATGGGTCACTCCTCTCAGCCATGGACTCATCTTTGTACCAGGTGACTGAATATTAACTTACAGCATCTTAAGGATGGCGCTGTGACTTGGACATATACCCCCACCACCCATATGAATTAGGGCTAGGCAGGGGACTACTCCCAACCCACTTTAGTCATTGTAAAGGGAGGGGGTGGAGGAGATAGCCTCTAACATTCTAATTCTATCTCTAAGGAACTCAGCCCTATCTATTCTTTCATCTCTCCTGCAGCCATCCTTCCTTTCTTATGGCCACAATTCCTGTGGGGAAGAAATTAGCTTCTTCCAGCCACATCTTCCCTGGAAGTGGAGAGTGGCCTTAGAGGGACTGAGGTCCAGTCTGTCCCTGTGACTTCTTTCCCCACCAGTCAGACCTCTCACCCTCTCTTCTGGTTTCTTCCTGGTTCCTGAGGATGAACAACAAAGATGGAGCCCAGCCTGGGAAGATAAAACAAAGCAAGCATGGGAACAGGTAGCTTGATCAGATTAAAAAAAGAAGAAATAGAATATCCAAACACTCTAGTTGAGAGGATGCCAGGGAGAAGGTGTGGGATTAGAAATGGGATTCCAGGCTGCTGAATGATCCATGGAACCTTCTTTGAGGTCTCTGATGGGAAAATTGACCCCTGTCTTAACTGTGGTACCCCACATGAGACAACAGACTAGCTCAGATAACCAGGACTGGTTGCTCCTGCTGTCATTAGCTTGATATTGTGTCTTCCCAAGGAGGCAGCGACAGCAGCAAAGGAAGAGAAGATGCCTCCGCAGGGCTGCAGGAAGTTCTATGCCCAAGCACATCTGTGCTCCTTTGTCTGGCAAGTGACAGCTGTTGTTGGGAGTGATTGGGCAGGACACGGTGGGAACACACCTTCCCTCTCAGCCTTAAAGAGACTCAAAGAGCCTCTTCAGCTTTCTTTCTTCACTTTTTCTTCACTCCAATTCATCATTCCCCTGTAAAGTCCTCCAATGGTTCCCCCATTTTATGTAGCACAAGACTAAGATGACCTGAGGAAAGAAACCTCCTGACACAACCCCTTCGTTTTACAGATGAGGAAACTGAGGTCAAAGTCACACAAGAAAGGGGGAGTGGACCCTATACTAAGATCGAAATGGGTACATGATTTAGATATCAAGAATGAGAGCCAATTAGAAGAGCAGGGAAGGAATCATTTACCTGTCAGATCTATGGAGAGAAAAAAAAATTTATAACCAAACAAAAGATAGAAAACATTATAAAATACAGAATAAATCATTTTAATTACATCAAGTTGAAAAGGCTTTGCATAACAAAACCAATACAACCAACGTTAAAAGGAAAGCAGGAAACTGGGAAACAATTTTTATAGCCAGAGTTTCCGATAAAGGCCTCGTTTCCAATATATACAGAGAACTGCACCAAACTTATAGGAATACAAGTCATTCCCTGGGTGATATGAACAGAAAGGTTTCAGATGAAGACATTAAAGTTATCTATAGTCATGAAAACATGTTCTAAGTTACTATTATTTAGAGAAATGCAAATTAAAGCAGCTCTTTGGTACCACCTCACACCTATCAATTCAACTAATATGACAGAAAAGGAAAATGCTCATTGTTGAAGGGGATAAGGAAAAACTGGGACACCAATGCACTCTTGGTGGAGTTGTGAACTGATCAATTTGAAACGATACTCACTGGGAAATCAAACTGTGCATATCCTTTTTGATCCAGTAATACCACTGCTAGGTCTATATTCCAAAGAGAGCACAAAAAAAGACCCATGGGCACAAGAATATTCATATTAACTCTTTTTTGTAGTGGCAAAGAATTAGAAATTGAGGGAATGCCCCCCATTGGGGAATGGGTGAACAAATTAAGGTATATGAATATGGTGGAGTACTATTGTTCTGTAAGAAATTATGAGTTGTTTTCAGAAACACCTGGAAGGACTTGCAGGAACTAGTGCTAAGTGAAGTAAGGAGAACCAGGAGAACATGGTACACAGGAACAACAGCATTGTGAGATGATCCACCATGATAGACTTAGCTCTTCTCAGCAATTTGGTGATCAAGGACAATTCCAAGACTCATGATAGAAAATGTCATCTAGGTGGTGCAGTGAATAGAGTACTGACCCTGCAATAGGAGGACCTGAGTTCAAATGCAGCCTCAAACACTTGAAACTTACTAGCTCTGTGATCTTGGGCAATTCACTGCCCCCTACTCCCCCCCCACACACACACACACTAAAAGAAAATACCATCACATCCAGAGAGGGCAGCTGAATGCAAATCAAAGCAAACTATTTCCACTATTTAAGATTGTTTTTTGGTTTTTTCCTTTTGTTTTTCATTCTTTCACAGTGTGACTAATATGGAAATATGGGTGATGTGATCGTATATGTAGAACTTAGATATATTTGCTATCCGGGGGGGGGGTGAAGGAGGGGAGGGAAACATTTTTGCAAATATGAATGTTGAAAATTATCTTCATAAATAAATGGAAAATGAATAAATCAATGTATTTAAACAGGTAAATAAATAAAAAGGAAATGAATGATAGTCAAGATTTGACCTCTGGTGCTGGGTGACTCCAGGGCTATTGCTCTTTTGTCCCTGCACCATATGACTCACAAATACCATCCCAATCCATTCAAAGACACCCATGATATAGCTCAACCTATCTCTCCAACTCTATTCACCAATCAAGTCCTACATGGGAGTTTGGGTCTATTCACTGTACATGAAAAGGCCTTCCTAGCTCTAAATCTATAAACCCATAATCTGTTCAGCACCCCTATCAAGAGGGACATCTCTCTAAGTCATCACAATACCATAGACTTCACCTCCAGAATCCTCTCTCTTCAACTCATCTCTCCTGATTGGCAAGGACCTCAAGCAGCCCCCTCTGCCTAAACTGGTTGTGCCTATTTTCCCTCTAGCCCCCTTGTCACAGCTCCCAACCTCTGCTCTTTGCTCTTCAGTAATAGTGTCAGAGATTCTTAAACCTGGGAAAGTCCTGGACCCCATGGGTGGTTATGTGATGAAACTGATAGATCCCCTCTCAGAACAATTTTTTAAATGCAAACATAAAATGCACATGATTACAAAGTAAGCCAATTATTGGGAAATAAATTTGACAGAATATATATTTCTTAATACAGTTTTCCAATTCCCAGGTTAAGACTACCTAGTCTACATCAGCTCCAACGAGAACTTCATGATGCCTCTAGCCAAACTGGTCTCTCTTTATCGATGGTGATTGATTGATAATGATGTTTGCTCTTCATTCTCAAAGAAAACCATGAAACCAGGATGGTGATGCCAAGACATGCAAGTGAGTTGGATTTTATTGATGATGGCTGGACTTGTAATGCCAGGGGCTTGAGGGATGCTCAAAGGAAGAAATTCCTTCTCATAATGGAAGGTGGCACTTCATGCTCAGGATCCCACAGCCAGAATGGGTCAGAGAAAAGATGGACCCTTGCCTTCCAAATTGGCTCTCTAGTCCTTTGTCAGACTGTCTCTGCCCTTTAACTCTAAGGCAAGGGCAAACCAGTGGATTTGTTGGCTTCCCTTTGTGGGGATCTCTTGTCCTTGTGCAGAAAAGGCAGGGATTGTGGGAGACCAGCACTAGGAGACTTTCCCTGATGAGTTCCCAGCCCTGGACTGTGGGTTAAGACCATGGCAGGGTCAATGCAGTGAACATCCCTGGACTGAATGAATGAATGAATGAATGACCTTTAGATACATCGTTCTCTGAAGCCTGGCCTTGTGGAAGTTTGTATTTAATGAATGACACAATGGTCAGTTTGGGGCCTTCTTCAGTAACCCATGTATCCATCTTTACATTATTATTCTTTCAAATCCAGACACAAATATCTATTTTTCTTCCAATATTAATATAATTTTTGCATGGCTGTGTTTTAAATATAGATAAGTAAAAATAAGTAAAAAATAAGTAAAAAATTAATTTCTTTATTTATCTGAAATTTCTTTTAAAGTATAGGATCCATGTGTCAGACAGATTAGATGTAAAGGAAGGCAAAAAAATCATACTGGACTGCCAAGGGTCCCTGGAGAGGAGAGCATGGAAGAGCCCAGGGTCCTCAGGAGAGGCCTTGTCACTTCATCATGTCTTTTGTTGGATGGCCTAAGGCACCTGAATTCTGGCCAGGGTCTTGGACTTCTCAACTCTGTCCTTGGAGATGCAGGAGAGCCACTATTTGGTCAAGGGAAGTGTTCAAGGCCATCTGACTAAAGGATGTCGTCCTCAGTCCAGGCCACCAACTTCAATGAGAGGATGTCTCTTGGTCTAACGAGACCCAAATAGATTATACTACTTCCAAGCCACCTAATACCCCAAAGCTGGAAGATACTTCAGGAAAATTGGAATGGGGCAATAAGGTCATGCTGAGAGACAGGAAGATTTATCTTCTTGAGTTCAAATCCATCCTCAAACACATCCTAGCTGGGTGACTCTGGGCAAGTCACTTCATCCTGTTTGCCTCAGTTTTCTCAATTGTACAATAAGCTGGAATGGTAAGAAAAGAAACAGCAAACATCTCCATTATCTTGGTCAAGAAAACCTCAAATAGGGTCACAAAGACTTAGACACTACCAAACAAGAGTTGGAATGGTGCCCTTGTTAAATAGGATCAAGAGGCCATTATTTTCCTAATTCTTCCCATCAACGACCCTCAATTCCTTCATGTGTAAAAATAGGACTAATAATAGTAGCCTTAACAGGACTTCAGAAAACCTTGGAAAGACTTAACATGAACTGATGCTGGGTGAAGTGAGAAGAACCAGAGAAACGATATAGACCAACCATGATGGACATTCATTTCAGCAGTGCAACAATCAAAGACAATTCTAAAAGGCTTGTGATGAAAAAAATATCATTTCTATTACAGAAAAAGCACGGTGGAATTTAAATTCAGACCAAAGCTGACTAGCTTCAATTTTTTAAACGTTGTCTTATGCACTGTGTCATTTTTTTCCTCTCTAATGTTTTTTCCTTTCCATTTGGATCAGATTCTTCTTTCACAACATGATTAATTTGGATCTATGTTTAGCATAATTACGCATGTAGAACCTTTATTAGATAGCTTTCTGTCAGAGGGAGGGGGAGGGAAGAGAGGGAAGGAGGAAACTACAAAACAAAATCTTGCAAAAAAAATGATTGATGAAAACTACCATTGCGTGTTGTTGGAAAAACAAATAAATAAAAACATTGAAACTGAAAATTTTTTTTAAAAAATAGTGGTCCTACTTTCTTTCCGGAATGATTAAGAAGGAGGTGCTTTGTAAGCCTGAGTCCTAGGAAACCAGGAGCTGTTATTATTGTTTTATATGTCCAAGGATGTGTTATTAAGTTATTTATTCCCCTGTGCATGCTGGCTAATAGAATGGGGTAGAGCTCTGGACCTGGAGTCAGGAAGGCTTGAGTTCAAATCCTACCTCATTCATTTCCCAACAGGGTTTCCCTGGGGGAATCTCTTTGTTGCAGTTTGTCTCATCTGTAAAATAGGAATATTTTCTAAGTATAAAATATTTGCTACTTAATTCTTCATTTAAAACAATTTTATGCCATACCTTATCTATATAGGAAACATCATTATGTATTTTATATATAGATGTATCAATTGGGATGGTTTCCTCATCTGCAAAATGGAGATAAAAGCAGCCTCCACCTTCCAGGCTTCTTGTGAGGATCAAATGAGATTCGTTTCCTGCCACTGAAATGCTTCGGGTTGTTAGACAGAGCGAGGATTCTTTTGGCCCCACTCTCCTCCTTTGATGGCTCTGTGACTGGAGGCTGCCCAAAGAGGTGCCTTCTGATGTCATCTTTCCTGCTATTCACTCATCCTCAAGTCCATGTTTTTGTGAAAAAAGGAAGAAAGAAGAATGTGTTAATGAAGCGAACTTTGCCCACACGTGGCAGAGGGTTCCGAAGGGCTCTGGATGGCCAGACCTCAGCACCATTCTCTGAGCAGCTGCTAATTAAAAGCTTCAGAAATAGGAATCAACTCAAGGAGTCCATGTGATTACAGGGATGGAACTTTTTCCTTTTTCCTTTGAATTTTTTTTTTTATTTTTTGACTTCCTCTCCCTTTCAAGGGAAAAAACCCCCCAGAATCTCTGATGCTAATGAACAATGAAATCCAGGGAAGAGCTGCCTACTAAAATAACCTGGAAGTTCTGGCTCTCAATAGTAAATTCCCTAGAAAGTTTTGAAGAAGATGCAGATGGTTGCCATTCATTTCTCCCTTTGTCATCACCTCTGGGACCAAGGGCTCCCCCTCACTGATCCCTAGAATGAAAACCCTCCTGTTGTGATGCCTGGCAGCTCAGGACAGACAGTCAGCTTGCCACACTCCCCTCCCCACATTGGTGTTCTTGCTGTTCATCCAAGTGACCCTCCTCCTGCCTCAGCTGCACTTAGGACCCATGTTCACCCCAACTCTACCTCCAACAATCTCTTTTTCCTACTAGACTTTGCTCAAGCACTCCCTCTTCCCCCAGCTGCCTATGTCACTTTTAACCTTGGGTTTCTTTTGTAGATCTTGGTATATGCCAGAGATGGGCATGTTGGCTCCCCTGGAAGAACAGAACCTCCTTGAGGGCAGCTTCTGTTTCCACTTTGTCTTCATGTGTCTACTACAGAGCACCCCTCCTAGTCCATAGACACTTAGTAAGTGTCACTGATTGAATGGAATCTTTGCTAATGAAGGAAAGACTTCCCATGAAGAACCACAGGAAATAAAGTAGGCTGACTTCAAGATGCTAGGCTGCCCATAATTGGCTCAGCGGTCATTGCCTAGCTTCACATTCTAAGATGAAGTGATGAGACTGCCTCTGTCTACACTTCCCTTTGGACAATTTCTATTTCTTTTTGGTTGTTTGTTTGTTTGTTATTTTATTTTTGCAAGGCAGTGGGGTTAAGTGACTTGTCCAAGGTCACACAGCTAGATAATTACTAAGTGTCTGAGGCGGGATTTGAACTCAGGTCTTCCTGACTCCAGGACTAGTGCTCTATCCACTGTGCCACCTAGCTGACCCCAAACCATTTCTATTTCTAAGGTATTTGGAGGGATTTTTAAAGAAGGGCACAAACAAGGTTCATTGGAGCTTGCTACCCTTTGGTCCCTGACCAGGCCTTGGTCTTTGTGCAACCATCTAAGACATTCTCTTTTTCCTGGCTACTCCCTCCTGGTTCTCCTCCGCCTCTCAAATGTCTCAGCCTCTGTCACCAGATATTGTTCATGTACAGCCAGCCTTTTCACTCCAGCATGTCTGTTCTCTTTATAAGATCTCACGTGGTGATCTCATCAATTCCCAGAGATTCAATCACAAGCTCACCATCCCCAGCCACCTTACTCTTCCATACTTGGGGCTCAATGCATCAACTGAGATTGAATATCTCAAACTCTACCTCCATGGGCTCCTCAAACTCAACACATCTATGGCAGAACTGGGGATTATCTATTTTTCACTTTTTAAATGTTTCTTGTTTTTTTCGTTTGGCTTTTTCCTTTTGTTCTGATTTGTTTTTACACAACATGACTAGCATTTGAAATGACTGTGCATGTATAACCTATAGATCAGTTGCTTGTCCTCTTGGGGAGGGGGAGGGGAAGAGGGAAGGAGGTGAGAAAAATTTGGAATTTAAAATCTTACAAAGAATGAGTGCTGAGGGGGCAGTTAGGTAGCACAGAAGATAGAGCACTGTCCCTGGAGTCAGGAGCATCTGAGTTCAAATTTGGCCTCAGAGACTTAATAATTGCCTAGCTGTGTGACCTTGGGCTAGTCACTTAACCCCACTGCCTTAAATAAAAATAAAATTTTAAAAAAAGAATGACTGCTAAAAACTATCTTTATATGTAATTTCAAAAAATAAAATACAGAAAGGACTTAAAATTTTTTTAAAAGAACTGAATATTATTCCCCCCCAAACTAACCCTCCTATGAAGTTCCCTATTCAGTTGAAGGCAATACTGCCTTCAGACTTGACCACATTTCCAATCTTAGAGTGATCCTGGATTCTATCCACCCCCTCTGACCTATCATATCTTTCTCCTTCTCTTCATTCACTCAGTCACCCTTTGGCTCCAGGTACTCACCCCTTCTCACCTGGACTGACCTCTCTCATTACAGGCTTTCCCCTCTCTAGACTATTCTCCTCTTAGCTGGAAAAATAATGATCCTAAAACACGGGTCTGGCCCTCTCCCCCACTAAGTCTTCAGTGGTTCCCTATGATCTCTAAGATGAAATACAAAGACCCGCTTCAAACGTCCTAAACAGTCTAGTTCCTCTTCTTATAGCCAAACTAGCCTGTGCTTCTTCTAACTCAGGACGGACTCCATTGCCCCCTTCCATAACTTTGCCCAAGGAGTGTTGAATGAACTCCCTGTCACTTCTCCTTCAAAGTCTGGCTCAGATGCCATATTCCCACAGGAAGCCTTTGATGATCTCCCTAATTGTTATTACCCTCTCCTTTCTCAAGCTTCCTGGCCTCTATTTCTCTCTGACTCTGTGAAATCTCCCAGCAGAAACCCACTTTGGCATACTCAGCTCCTAGCACAGTAGCTGGCATATAGTAGTAGATGAATTTATGCTTAAAGAACTGAGTTGAGTCACAGCAAAAGGCTCATAAAAGGTAGAGTCTCCCTAAAGAAGTTTCACAACTTCTAAAATCACAATCTATTGTCACATAATTGGATCAAAACAGCTTCTATTGTTATTGCAGCTTTGATAGAAAATATACTGGGTAATTACAGAAGAGGAGAACATTTCAACAGTGTGGACACATTGGAGCTTAGCAGCAATTTGCAATGTTTTCAATTCTATTGAATTTTAATGGTTGGGCTTTCCAACATCTTTTTTTTTAATCCTAAAGATAATTCTTTTTGTATTAGTGAGGTAATCATTTCAGTAATTCTTCTCTTGCCCAACTTTCTCAAGCAACCAGGGACTATTTAGTAATAACAATAGCCCTTGGGGGGGGTGAACCCCTAATTTCCTCAGTGTGGGGCAGTGGGCTCAAATTGGAATAGAATGAAAGCAGGACCATCATCCCAGTGGCCACTTATTGGCTTGGTTTTAAAGATAATGTTATCTCTTTTTTATTGCATTTTTTATTAATTTTGTTATCTATTTCCCCATTATATTTTAATCTGATTCTGGCCAGACTTGGGAGTGTAGTGGGCAGTACTCCAGTCTCTGGTCTCATTCTTGACCCTCCTGGTAGAGGGTACTCCATGGAACAGAAACTTCCTCTATGCAGGCAGATTGGCACCTGCTCTAGATTGCCATCTGTCTTGGCAGAGGCGTATGTGTGTGTGTGGGGGGGGGGGGGTCACTGAGAACTGAAGAGATGTAGCCAGAGACACACAACCAGTAGTTATCAGAGGTCTAACTGACTCTGAGACTGCCTCCTTCTCGAAAAGGACCACATGCCCTTTCAATAATAAAAATGGCAGTTCTTTAAGGTTTGCCAAGCGTTTTCTAAAAGTTCTCTGGCTTAACCAAATGGGATTCATTGTCTGGGACACCTCCAGGTTATTTCTCTTTTCTAACAGCCTAAAGCTGAACTTTAGATCTTAGAGTCTAAGTTTTTGTCATCTAAGCAATGGGAATGCTGGTTATCACCCATGCTCTTCAAAAACCATAAGCTACATTGTAGGTGATTAATAGATGTTTATTGATTGATTGACATCAAAGTGTGCAGGTTCCTGTGTGTGTGTGTGTGTGTGTGTGTGTGTGTGTGTGTGTGGTACTGTCCCTTTATATGTTCCCATTTTGTATTCTGTGAGAGGGCATAAAGGCAACAGTTGCATGAAAAAATCGATCAAATTAGCTTGAGAAGAAATCAAACTCCCAGTTAAAATGCTCCTCAAATGACTGCACTGAGAGGACCTGGCTGAAAGCAGGAGCTGCCTGCTGCAATATCTGCAGGCTAAAGTGGTCCATCGGTCCCTTTATATTCAGAGTTGGGAAGGATAGACCTGAAAAGGTGGCAGGAAATAAGGGTTTGTGGACTGTAGGGAGATGGGATGAGAGCAGTTTAAGTCACATTGAGAGAGTTTCACATCAGGTCAAAGATGAACCAGGAACCAGAAAAGAAAGAGGAAGGATGGAGGTGACAAGAGGAATCTAAAACTAGAGAAGAAGCTGAGCATAAGAGAAGGAGTCAGGGATAGAAGCCATAACAGTTGATGAGAGAAGCTGCCAAAAGAGGACATGGGCCAGCAGTACCCATGGTTCAGTACCAGCTGAATCTGCAGCTGTTTTGCTGGGAGCTGTGCTGATTGGCATCACTTTGCTGGGAGCTGTTTGGTGGGAAAAAGGTAGTCTTCCTGTCATTCCATCTATATCCTAAATGAGGGAGAATTGCTCTCAAGACATAACCTGTGTTGCCCTTCACTGTTCTCTAGTTTGAGGGGAGAAGTAGACAGGAATGATAAGCTTTGAATAAGTTTTGTTATGAGAGGCAATATGACTTTGCTGAGGGGTAATTGTATAAAACAGAATTTCTTGCTATTTGAAAAGCTAATGAGGAAAAAGGACTTGGCCCTAAGATGACAGAAAGACTGACAGACAGACAGACCATCAGAGACAAAGACAGAAAGAGAAGAGAGACAGATACAGAGAACGACACACAGAGAGATAGAGAGAGAAATTAAAAATCTCATGGAGGATGTGAAAGTTTGGCAGTTCTCTTCTTAAGGAAATGTCTTGTCCCTGAAAGAGTGCAGGGTTTTCTCAGTAGCCTGCCAAGGGTGGCTAAGCATTTGCTCTTGTTTTAGTGACCTGAGAGTAGCAAAGAAGTATTTCTGTCTAACAGGAAATCTGTGGAGATGAGAAAGGGAGTAAATTAAGAGCTGTTTTTTCCCAAGGAGTGATATTATTCAGACTTCTCTCTAAAGAGACCAAGGCCATGAAAACCTGGCACCCAGAGCTCTATAGGTTTCCCTATTCATATGCCTCCCTCTAGGTTTCTGCAAGTATTTATGCCTCACCTCATGGACACTGTGTAAAATGATGGAAAAGGATGACTCAAAAAGAGAGACAGACAAACAGATAGATAAAAAGAAAGAGAACCTAGAAAGAGTAGGGGGGGCTTTCCTGGGACATAATATACCATCACCACCCACCTACCCACCTACCCACCCTGCACCACCATAAACACACCACAAGGTAACAAGGAAGTCCTTAGCATATTGGGTGGACCCAAGTCTGTTTCACTAACAGACTTAGGGGAAGATGTGGACTTCACACATCTACAGTTCATCACTCAGGGATGAGCAAGAATGGATGGTTCACAATTTATCTCATTGGAAGGACCCCCAACAAGGATGAGGCCAAAGATCCATGGGAATATTTAAGTGGTTTAAGAAGGACACTAAAGAGGTACCTAGTATTGTTTCCCATTTTGTTACCAGAAATGTTAAAACAGAGTAAAGAACCTTCATTATCATCAAAGAGTTTGGAAGCTTAGGTTGGTGGTTGTACAGAGGAGAGGAAGTAGAGGGTGTGTCTTTCAGGAAGGTGAATCATACCAGTAAGAAGGAGAAGACTGTGAACTGAAGTGAGAAGGGGCCAGACATGTGAAAAGAATGTCCAAGGGAGTCTTACTGGGTTCTCTTTCTCCCCACAAAACAGCCTACATCTGACCTAAACCCAGATTAGAGGTACAATGTGGGATTTGGCCACTTCAGAGACTTCTTATCATTTTGGCTTAAACCAGAACCCCAAAGCCGGCCCCCAAGATTGTGGATCTGAACTCCTAATGGAGACCAGCAACTTCTCCAATCCAACTAGACTCCTCCATCTTAGAAATGAGTCAAAACTCTATCAGACCTCCTTGAAGTCACTCTAGATCAGAGTAAACATCTGTTTTATGTTTCCATTCAGGGTAATTCCTAGGTTTAGTTTGGCAAGCCCAAGAGTAGTTCCAATGATCTCAAGGCACATCATGTTTTTATAATATTCGTAAATAAAATGACTATATATATATAAATCTATGCATGCCATATATATGTATATAAAGAGAGACATCTGTAGATATAGATAGACACATATGGTAATTTGGGAGGGGAGAGAGACAGAGATTGTGAAATCAAAGCAACAATCATGTGTCACAATCTCTGAAAGTCAGAGGGACTCCCTAGGGCTTAAGGGAACAAGGCAATATCTCTCTGGCTATGCTTGGCTCCATATCAGTCAACAGGATAAAGCTTCCATAGGTTGTTTTTAAGCAGAAAAGGATTAGTATGTAACCCAGGGATGAGTCAAAGATAGGGAGTGACCATTCAGGGGGTTGAATCTTTTGATCCTGTCACTTTCTCAAAGCTCTAAATCCATACATACAGAAAATGATGCCTCTTAGAAATCTAGATTGAAGTTCCCAGGCAGAGAAACCATAGTCCATCCCAACCGATATAGATCAATCAAGACAAGTCAACAAGCATTAACACTTACTCTGCAGGTGGGGCAAAGACAGGCAGGACAGTGAAGGATGCCTTTTAAATATTTATAAACACTTAGAGAAGATCTTTTAAAAGAGAAAAGGTCTGGTTCAGACAATCAAGGACCCAAGGTCATGACAATCCAAGCAACTTTGTTCATCCTGTTATCCCATGATTCTGGCTCAGGTTCTGAGCCCAGTTTGAAGAGAGGGCTGGGGGGCCTTACAAAGTGAACTGCTCTCTTTTATTCCCCAGGTTCCAGTCTAAGGAAAGACTTACCTTGTTTCTGGCTGAATCAAACGTCCCCATTTCTACACAAACCTTGGTCTCCCTTCAAGTCTGACCCTGTACCTGAAAAAGCTCCTTGTTCAGTTTGGTTTCACTATGTTCCTTTCTGAGTCATTGTTGCCCTGTATTCTTCTGGTGAGAACAGGGAGGAACTAGAAAGCCCAGGGATGGGCCACCCTGGTTCATTGTACTCCTTTGACAGTGCATTGCTTGTATCCTTGGCTCCTATTGAGAGATATTTTAAATGAAGGACCATTATTTTTTTTAGCTCCATGGCTCCCAGAAAGGAATAGAGGAGGGGAATCTTTGTTAGAAATTATTTCTGTGTTTCTGACTTGCTGGTTGCTTTAGATACTGAGACTGGGAAATCTGCTTTTGCTAAACCTTTGACAATCACTGCTCAAGGGCTTAGCCAGACGACTCCTGGGATGGAGTCAAGGAGATTTAGCCCTGCCTCAGTCATTTACTATCTGGATGACTCTGAAAAAGTCACTTTACCATTCACCAGTCTCTATTTCCTCATGTGTAAAAGGTTAATAAGAACAGCCTCATGGGGTATGTTATCTCAAATGAGATATGATAGGTAGGTAACACATTAAGTGAACCTTGACCTACTATATAATTGGCTGCTATGGTGATGGACAGAACCATATCCTTCCTCTCCCCTAGTTGTATTTCTTGCCAACTGGATGGTTCAGTGGTTAGAAAGCTAGACCTGAATTCAGGAAGACCTGAATTTAATGTGACCTAAGAGTCTTACTGAGTGACCCTGAGCAAGTCACTTAACCTCTGTTTACCTCAGCCCATGGTTGTTATGAGGATCAAATAATATTCTTCAAACATTTAGTACAATACAAATTTCATTCATTTTATTATTTATTACAGCAAGGCACAGGCAGCAATGCATCATCATTGTCCTGCTCAAACAACTAAAAAAGGGACTCAACAATAACAGTTTTAAAAATGAAGAACCTAAAGCAAGAAGAAATTGAGTGATTTTCTCCAGGTTCCCCTGACTAGTGAGTGTTTAGGGCAAGATTTAAACCCAGTTCTTTCAAACATCATGATGAAGTATTTCCTGGGAGCCAAGAAAGAGAAATATCAAGAATGAAGCAACCCCTGTTCTCATGGAGTTTACATTCTGTCCACGTCCAGCTCGCTGCCAACTCCGGCTCTCTGATTAGATCTCTGTTTGCTTTCTTTTTTCTGTGTCAAAGAATTATCTTAAGAAGACTTTTAAGGAAGATCAGTCTAGCAGGTGTATGAAGGATGGATCAGAAGGAAGAGAGAGGGTGGAAGTGAGAAAACTTTCAGCATTTTCTATTTATAACCTTTGCTTTTCTATATCCTTCATTTTCCCAATGACAAGTATTTAGTTTGAGGAGGTGTTGATTGTATGGCCGAGTAGAGGGGTCTGAAAGAAAGCAAGACTGAAGCTTTGGAAAGGAATTAGGACCAAGGAGATAGACTCAGACATCACCTATGAAGAAACAATAGGTGTTGCTCTGAGGTTGGGTGGAATTATCAAGGTAGAGTGAGAGAGGAGAAGACTGAGAATGGACTAAGGTGGAGCTGGCCACTAATGGGGTCAGGAAGAACCTTGAGAGTCTCTAGAGAATCCCTCCCAACTTGACTCACCCCTTTAAACCTTCTCTAACTTGGGGCACAAGTGGTCTCTCCTTGGTCATCAATGAGGAAGAAGCTGGGGCATGACAGCCATTGGTACTTGGAGATAGTTCTCACAGGTTGGAAGTTATTTGACCCTAAATTGGTCAAATGGCAGCCTCTACCCATGGACCCAAACTATATCTTTTTGAGGCCTTATGACACTGGAGGCATCCATTCAGTTCTGGCCCCATGCCCAGACTGATCTTCACCAGGACAAACTCATCTGGTAATTTTGGTTGATTTACAAATGGTGGTAAGTGAAGAGGAGCATATGAAGAACCAAGATATTAAGTCACAGAAATCATAGAATAAGAGGAGGCTAAGAGAGAGTGGAACCCATCTTGGTTAAAAGATTCTTGTTTATCTTGTTGTTGTCTTGTAGTATCAGATGCTACAAAGGGTGGGACAAGTGATGGACAGGGGAAGAGCTGGGGCACTAAGGAGCAGTCTCAGAAAGGCAGGAAGACCAGAATCCAAACCAAAAGGGCTAGGAGACCAGTGGGAGGTGAGGCAACAAGACCTTCCCAAATAGGGAAGTGAAGGGGTCTATGGGTTGAAGACCACCAAAGCAGAGCAGAAATTAGGTTTGGGAGCATATTGACCAGAGCAATGGGTCTTCTCTTATTTAAGCCACCCAAGGTAGGCAGAGACTTAGGCAGAGACACTATCTGATACCCAGCAGCGGGAGTGTGCAGGAAACAAGGGAAGATGAATCCGATGTGGCCCTTCAAGAGCTGCCATATTGTCTGGACATGGCAGGAGAAAGGCAGGGACCAATCAAGGTCCCTCAGAGAACCCCTCCCCCACAAACTTGGGGAAGACTCTCTCTCTCACTCTTTCCAGTTGTGTAGGATAAATGAAATGCAACCCCAAGAGCAGTTAGAAGACCCACCTTTTACATGGAAAGAAGATTCAATTTCATGGGTACATTAGCATTTTGAGCATCTTTAAAGTCACTAGAGAATAGTTAAGATCATCATCACTAATACAGACTTCCTCATTTTATAAAGAAATAAACTGAGGCCCAGAGAAGTGATTTGTCCCAGGTAGATTCTTCCCAGAGGCTTGAATCCAGGGTCTCTCACAGGAATGCCAGTCTTCTCTTTTCTCTATATACTGGTTCACTTAGTTTGATATTGGCTGACCAATGGCAAGTGCAAGGTAAGAAATGAGAAAGTTCCCCAAATTTGACAGACTGGGGAGATTAGACAGGCAGAAGGGTCCCTCAAGAAGATCCTTCTCATGAATGAGTCTGGCTTTTCAGAGCAGTCAATTTGGCATCTAGGGAGGCATCCTGAGGAGTCAGAGAGATGGTGCTGGAGGCCACACCAGGGCTGCTAAATCAGAAGAGGAAATGCAGGATCTAGTTCATGGTCATACCAACCACCAGCCAGGCTAAGGTATCTGCTTACCAGTACTCTCATATTTTAGTGGGGTGCCGAATCTCTGCTCATTCTTGGTTTCTCATAAGTATTAACCCTAGAGAACCAAAGTCAGTCTTGGGATTCTCAGAGGGGCTCATAGATTCCTAGGTTCTACTATTGAGAAGGAAGAAGTTCGGAGCTGTTGCCAGGGTGGACAGGGAAGGGCATCCACCAGAAATGACTCTCCTGGGAGCTCCCACAAACAGTGGGCCTAATGGAAAGGAGAGAGATGTTCTTCTCCCTTTGGAGGTCATTTGATGTCCAATTTTCATGGGAATCTGTGCCTCTAGGCAAGCTCTGCCCCTCCAAAATATATATTCAGATTCTTTTAAAAAATTGTGCATTTATTTATTACATAGGAATATGGCAATGTGATTTGGCAGGTCCTTCATCTCTTAGACTGAGTGTCATCAGAAATCATCTTGGATGTGGATTTTTCTGATTTCTATTCATAAAACCTTTGAGTTTGATTAATGTGTCATAGCTGACAACAGAGCAATGCCCACAGGCCATGGATTATAGATGCCTGGCAAACACTGAGCAGATCCATGTGCTATGTGAGAAGGTCTTTGTCATGTCCCTTGCTGGGGAGAGGGGCACATATGCAAGTAATTAGGGCATGCATCAAGGCAAGAGAGAAAGGTGGCTATGAAGTAGAATGCAAGGGGTGATTGTCAACCATAAGGCTGAGTTGGTACCAAGGAGAAGCAGGAAGCAGTGCGATATCAGAACAGCAGTAGGAGGTCAGAGGAGTTGGATCTGGATCCCATCTCTAACACTCCCTGTGTGATGTGGACAAGATGCCTAATCTGCTTAGGCCTCAGTTTGCTTATCTATTAGTTGGACCTCATGGTCCATAAATTCTCTTCTGGGTTAACATAAAGATCTTATTAGAATTCAGGAAAATGATCAGAAATTCAAGCAAAGATCTGGCATTTCATTAAAATCCAGGGGTACTGGCAAGCAGCTACCTTAACATTGTTGGTGGGTTGGCAGGGCCATGGACTGGATACTGCATTCCCTTTTCTGACTTAGCTTCCCCGGTGTGACCTTGGCCTCTACCATCTTCCCTGACCCTGGATGCCTTGACAACTTGAACCCCATGTCATTTCCTTTGCCCTTGTCAGTTGACTAGGTACTGGAGGTAGCCTCCTTTCCTCTCAGAATGAAGGATTCTATGCTATTGCCATGGAGCTATGATCTCAGTAGCCAGGGACTCATTCCCAGCAATACAAATGGGCACTGCCATCTTAACCTGGGTCAAGGTGGAACAGAGTCACCCTGGGGTTAAGGAACTTTCTTTTCTCACTTTCCCACCCAGTGGTGGTGATCTAGGATTCAGAGGGATAGTTTGAGGTCAAGGTCAGCCTGTCATAACAAAAAAATCAAAGATCCTTAGGCCACCGAAGTGAAATTTGAGTTCCAGGGAAAGAATTCCTGTCCTTTCTCCTCATCAGAGTGTAAGTTACTTGAGGACAGGAACTATGGAATCCACAGCTCCCAGGGGAAGTAATTTACCTTTCTCAGTCTCCATTTACTCATCTGTAAAATAGTGATCACAATGGCACCTACCTCACAGGCTTACTTTGAATACATACTCATATATGTGAGTGTCTTTTATATACATATGTATGATGTGTGTATGTATTTAAATACACATATATTTACATACACACATTTATATGCACATATATCCATATACTGCTATATAAGAGTTAAAGCACTATATAAATACTATTATTATCACCATCATTATTATCATTATTATTATTATTATCATGTAGGCAATTAGCATGCATTTGTTTAGCTGAATTTATGATGCCAGGCTAGGATGGAGAGTAGGAGGATACCTCCACACCTTGAGTCCTATGCTCAAGGACTTCCCAAGAGTGACCAGCGCTATGGACTGACCCCTTTCGTTGACTGTCCAGTATAGTGAGAAAGAAACCAAGCAGCTGCCAACTCATTCAAATAGACATTGAAGGAGCATTGTGTGGAGGTGAGCAGAAGAAAAAGAATATAGGGGCGGCTAGGTGGTGCAGTGGATAGAGCACTGGCCCTGGAGTCAGGAGTACCTGAGTTCAAATCTGGCCTCTGACACTTAATAATTACCTAGCTGTGTGGCCTTGGGCAAGCCACTTAACCCCATTGCCTTGCAAAAACTAAAACAAACAAACAAACAGAATATAGAAGAGTGGAAGTCAAGGTTCATATAAAAGCATGGCTTTTGTTTAGATAAGTTATGATAATAAGTGTCAAGTGCCAGAGGTAGAATTTGAACTCCCATCCTCCTGACTCCAAGGTCAGTACTCTAATTACTACTCCACACTCAGTGGATAGCCCACTGATCTTGGAGTTGGGAGGAGTTTGAATCCAACTTCAGACACTTGACTCATACTAGCTGTGTGACTTTGGACAGGTCCCTTCACCCAGATTGCCTCACGTCCAGGATCATCTCCAATCATTCTGATCCTTATCTGGCCACTGGCCCAAATGGCTCTGGAAGAGAAAGTGAGGCTGGTGACTTAGCACAGTACCCCCTCACTCTAATCCCATTTGTGTGTTTGTCATGGTCACCTCCTTGATGTTGTGGTCTACATTATTATAAGATTCCATGGTGGGATTCAAGGAGGGGCCAGTCACCCTGATGGCAGGAGGTATAATACCAAATGTCTCACTCCAGGGATCAGTTCATGCCCTCTGTTTATCATCATACATGAGGAAAAGGGGGATGATGTGTCATAACAAGATGGCAAAATAGATAGAATATTGATCTTCAGAGTCAGGAAGTCATATTTGAATTTCAAGCATCTTGAACTCGTAGGTAGGAGATGACCATTAAACTATAAGCCTCATGAGGAGAGGAAATTTTTAGCTGTGCTTGAGTTCACTGCATGTTTAGACTTCCATCTGGGCCAGACTTTGTGAATCACAGTGTAGACAGTAAGTGAGACAGTTACATGTCCTACCTCATCAAAATCTTCTACCGTGATGGTGGTGCTAGAGTTAGGGGACCTGGGTTCAAATCCTGGCTCTACCATGTACTAGCTGTGTGACCTTAAGCAAGTAATTGACCCTCTATAAGATCCAGGATTAGGCTAGACTCGGGGGCTCTTGTTGCCTACCAGTTCTAGATCTGTAATCCCATAAATCCATAATTGATACAAACAGTGGAACTGAGAAATCAATTTGTACAATGAGCACAGTCATGTATAGAAAAAACCCATGTAAAAATGTAGAATGTACCATATAACCCATCATAGTCTAGTAGTTCAATCAAACAATTAGGCAGTAAGTGTTTGGGAAGCACCCCCCCAAGAGTGAACCCTCACACCAAGGAGTGACAACATGAAACTCCTCATAATGGGCACCATTATATTCTAAGGAGGTTGAGAGGAAGGAAGATCCTGTCTTTCTTTGACTGTGGAGTTGGGAGAATGTCTGTGTTTATGAAAGGTGCAGTCAGATATGGCCACTAAACATATGGTCACTGTTCATTTGTTTTTCTTAGCTACAAGGACTGGGGAGAGTACAATTGTTTTATAGCCTGAGATGACTGTGTTGTCAAAACAAAGAACAGCCATAAAATATATTTAATTTGTCAAACAGGGAATAAAGTCATTTTTCATATTTCTGATGTAAGCACTGGATTTGGGAGAACTACAAAAAAATAGTCTTCCCTACCACAACAAAGTATACAACATGGGGCTTTGATTTTTCTTTATTAAACTACTTTCTCCAAATATGATATACTCACCTCATCAAGGTACGGAAGTGACACTGAATGGCTTCGACAAGGCTAGTCCCTGGACTCACTGGAAACCAAGCAGAAGGAGCATCTTCTAAGTGTTTTTTATACAACTGACTTATATAAGCTTCATGACAATCCTGTTAAGAAGGTACCATTATTATTATCCTCATTTTACAATCGAAGAAACTGAGATGAACAGAGGTTTTGTAAATTGTCCAGAATCACATACCTACTGTCTGGGGTTAGATTTGAACTCATATCGTCCTGATTCCAGACCTAGGATTCTATCCATTGTACCACCAGTTGTCTCTAACTTAAGGTTAGAAAGGTCTTCCAGAGCTGAAAAGACTAGCACCAAAGCAAGCCAGAGGGCTGTGTGTCCCAGAATCAGCCTCACTTAGCTCAAACCCCATAAACCATCACCCCACTGACTTCAACCATCCTACAAGACTACTGTCTTAGTTAAATATTTCACTGGACAGAAGACCTTCACTGATCAAATCATAGGGTCTCAAAGGATAGATGGATTCAAGGAAGCTCATTTGATATTAACACAAGCATAGGAGAATCCCTGGTAGAGGAGCATCTGTAAGGTATCATTTGTTTTCCTGAGTCAGGGGGTTTTGCGGTAAACAAATAATATGTACAAATGAACCATGTTATTCTTTCTGGTTTTCATCCCTTTGGGTGACTGTTAAGCTATAACCTTACTTAAAAATATCATCATAAACCTAAAAAGAGTTTTTCCCTCTAATCTTGAGATTGGTTTTGCTTTTTATTGAGTGACCTAAAATTTGAGTCATATTTCAGTGGATTGTTTTCTGTGTGAAATCTTTTACACCCTCTGGAAGAGGTGGCATGGTTGTTTAATTAGGATTAAAGATCTAGAACTGCAAAGGACCTTGTTGTTGCTGTTGTGAGTCATTCAGTCACGTCTGACTTTTCATGACCCCATAAACCAGAGCTGTTCAAAATGTGAGGACTGCATGTGATCTACAGGGCAATTTTATGCAGCCTGCTTGTGGGGTTACTAAATGCTTTAGTAAACAAAACAGAGCTACCTCAGAGCTCTCATTAAAACGGCAATTTAAAATATATTGTGTATTGTTTCAATAAAAACTTTAAAAAGTAAGGTTGGACAGCCCTGCCATATTCCATACTATCCATGGGGTTTTCTTGGTAAGGATACTAGAATGATTTGTCATTTCCTTCTCTAGTAGATTAAGATAAACAGAAGTTAAATGACTTGCCCAAGGTCAAGAGTTGGAGGTCAAATTTGAAATCATGAGTCTTCCTAATGCCAGAGCCAGAACTCTATCCACTTGGCCACCTATTTGCCCTTGTTCCTGATAACTAGGCAGATTATTCATGTAAAGATTGTATAGAAATGAGAACAGTGACATGGGGTTAGTGATGCTTTCTTGTGTTATCTCTTCTGGGGAAGAATAAGATCAGTCATATTTTCCTCAATTATTTGAAATACTTTGCCTATTTTTTTCCTCAAGAATTGATCCCTCAAACTTTGGTGGTCTTTGCATGGGCTTCTTTTGTGTGCTTTTGGTCTAATTCAGCTATTCTTCCTACTTTTGTCTTCTTTATAGGTATTTCTTTTTCATGCAACATATTAGGGATACTGATGTTAGTCTAAATTTGGTGGTTCCATTTTCATTGATGGGAAAAACATTAATTTGTTATAGAAATAGGTTCCACTCTTTTCCATTTGTTGTCTGTTGATTGTCTAGATTGTAAATGCCTTTTGGATGGGTGAGTTTAATTTGGTCTCTTCTTAAACTTCTTAAACTTGTGGATTTGTTTTCTTCTCCACTACCTTTCATTGTTTTATAGGGCAATGTGGATGATCTCTTCATCTTTCAGTCTAAACTTTTATAAATAAATTTAGGTTATAGAATATTGTTAAATTTAACTGTCCTAGCTCTTAATTTGAAAAGAAAATCATGCATTTGCTGCCTGTGTTGCTTTCTAGGTTTCTTGATTTTTTCATTGTGGTAATTAATTTTTATTGGCTAAATTTCCTAGCAAAACAATTACCACATGTGTAGGAGTTCATTTTTTCATCCATTTCCTATTTTTTGGTGTCAACAACTTGGTCAAATTTCAGATTAGAAATCATTCATTTGCATGCCCTGTCTTTTCCTATTTATTTTTCGAGTATTTGGGGAACAATTATGATACAAAAAATTGATTCTGAAATGTCTCCCACATCAGGAGCTAGTCATTTCCCAAAAGTTTAGATGATTTTGTTTCTTGATTCTCTTTCTCAAAGAAGCCATAGACTTGAGAATTCCATATCATCCACAAGTCATTGGATCTCTTATTACTTGACCTTGAACCATGTCTTCCCATCTACTTTCACCATCCTTCTTTATGTCCACCTCCAAGTATTAGATGATATATCGCCTTCGTTTGGAGGGTCTTATCCAGTCCTTCATGAAATTCTCAGAGGTTGGTACAGGAACTGCAAATTGTTTTCATCATTTCAAGAACCCCTAATTAACTGCCCATTTAAAACCCAATACTTTTATTAGTTTATGAATAATTTCCTATCAATAATCTACCAAATACTTTCATCTGTTGGAAAAACCCAGATTGAGGTAAACTGACTAAGGAGAGAAGAATGACATCAAAATAGTTTCCAGGCGGTATATTCCAGATCTGCACTTATAAAGAAGTATTGAAAATAACAATTGTTACCACTAAGGGTCTTTAAAGAAAGGTATATGTGAATAACAGTACCTGTCACACAAGAGAGTCTTCATAAATCTTTTTTGATTGATTCAATATCAGAGACAAGATTCATTTTGGAGTAAGTTTTGAGGTAGGTGATCATTAAGGTCCCTTGCAACCCTGGAAATTTTTGAGGTGACTAAGATGGGAGATGGGGTTCACTTTTGCCCATATGACATCCCTTGAGGAAGGTTTGATTGCAGATCAGTTCTGGTTGGCATCAAAGCAAACTGGATGAACCCAAGTAGTTGGCTGCATGTTGGTTTATGAAAAGGAAACACAAAGTTAGATGTTTGAAGCCTTAAGACTAACTCCCAGAGTTGGCCAGATGACAGAAGTGACCTCCTTGGTAAACTCCAGTTAGTGGTAAATGATTCTCTCTCACCCTACCTCCAACAAGCCCACTTACCTTCCAGTCCCTATGTTAAGCCAGAAACTAAGTTTTTATTTAAAGGAGAACTAAGAAGTCTTTGTCTGCTTCCACTGATAGAGAACCAATGAAAGGGAGTTTGAAGGCAAGGACAAGAATATTTGCATGCTTTGGTTTTGTCTCGAACTTTGCTTTTCCATATAGTCTCCACTCTTCGACAAGGAAAGAGACCTGCCTTCATTATCCTTTCTCATCTGTGCTTGTCACATTGAAAAAAGCAATTCTGCATTCGTCTCCCATTTAACCGATTGTACCAATTGTGAATCAAGAGTTTATTTTAAAAGAAAATTCAAAATTAAATCTGCAACAACATGATATCTACAAGAGGGTGGTGATTATGCCCCCGAGATTTTACCAGTCACAGCTGTTCCATTATGTTTGTTTACTTTAGGGTAGAAATGGTCCTTTGAAATGTATGACCAAAATAAACACACAAGCAGCTGGAGATAGTATGGGTAAGTGAACACGTGAGTGGTCCAGGATGGGGGAGGCCTTGCCTTCCGATTTACCCCAGGCACACCATGCTCACACAAATCATGGGGAGTGTTGGTATTCTGTTTCCCAAGGGCAGCGATATTTGGCAGAAAATCCATGTGGAATCATCTGATTTTAACAGTTTTTCCCTTTACAAAATGATGAAATGTTCACATACGAAAAGTCTTTCCCATCCTGAAAGACTTACCCTGCTGATCATGAAGATAGGCTTTTATTTGGAGATGGATTTTTTTCCTAGACAGGAAATCCACTTAGGATATAATGTTTGAATGACAGTGAATTTAGTTTAGACCAAATTATACACTAAGAAACTGCTGCTCCATCATGTTTTTGTTAATTAGATCACATTTTCTGTGAGTTATGGTAGTTAAAATTTGTATTTTTATATTCAGCAGTCTCTGATTAGAAATTAGTCATTGAAGAGAAAATCCAAGTTAGTTCCAGGAAACTGAATTATATCCATGTACATGTGAAAACTCAATGGCATAATTTCCTAGAATTTGGGGAAAGGCTGTAGATCAGTAGTCTAGCAACATTTTAAGAATAAATGGAAGATATAACTAAACTTCAGAGGTTTGGCATTTGTCTTTTGGACAAATAATCCTAAGTAATAAGAAAATCTGGAGATTCTCCTTTGGTTCGCTCCTTTATTAGTAACTAAAGCCACCACATGATCAAGCAGTTTCTAGGAACAATATGCTGCCTGCTTCTAGAATGCTCCATGTGCTCAGTGGCATGATAATTCTGTGAAGTAATGGCCCAGAATAAAACATGATTTGTGTTCGTTTGCCAGTTACTGAAACAACAAGTTCACCAAGGGAGAAAAAAATTAGACATGACTGGGTAGTTCATGATCATCCATGGACTCCATACAAGTGACAGGTGAGACATCCCTAAGTGGTTTTAGCTACCAGATGGAAGAATGAAGGCAAGAGGGAGCTGGATAGATTGAACAAAAAAGGAAAAGTAGGTACCAACCAAAATCTCAGAATGATACAAATTCAGAACTAGGGACAGCTCCTCATCCCATCAAGACCCTTCCTCCCCAAGAAGAATCAGACTGTGTCTCTTAATAGAAAGATGATCTGGAAATTTTGTTATCATGGGAAAAAACTCTTTAAAACATCCCATTTTGATGAGACTTAGATACCAAGGACAGGTGCAAACAAAAGAGAGTTTGTCTGTTCATTCTGCAAGAAAGAGGGATAGCAGATGGGGAGCTCATGGGTTTCACTGGTTTCCATGTATTCATGAAAGAAACAGAAAATGGTCTTCTTTTGGGTGGGAAGTAGGCAATCCTCTATGAAAATATATGGTACACTAGCTATGTGATCCTGGGCAAGTCACTTCATCCTGATTGCCTTAAAACACACACACACACACACACACACACACACACACACACACACACACACACACTAAACAAGCATATGATATGCCAGAAAAAAAAAGAGTCCCATATGAGGAGAGGTCAGAACAGAACTGTGTGATCTCTACCTGGTGAGGCATAACCCACACGAATGGGACTATGAACTCATATGATTATGGAAAAGGGGAGCCAGTCCCTTGAGAGACCTGGGTCTTGCTATCCACAGTTAGATTGCATTAGATGCATACTTATTTCTTAAAGTATATTTAAACAAATATCATTATTACTCTGCAAAAACATTCCACTGGATTCAGTATGTCTTGTCTAAATGAAAGTCTCTTGAATAAAGTCCCTCATGGTTCTATTCCCTCTGTGAAGACCATAAAGGAAACTTGGCTAGTTGTACCCTAGCTCAACAGCTAAACCAGAGTTATATCATGGTGTCCCCCATACCATTTTTATTTACTACATAGTTTAAATTGTTCCAATGGGAAAGAATCATGCACATAATTCAAAACTCAATGTCAAATTTACTCAGTCTAGATGGAACTCACAGTCTCCTAAAGGAAGGGTGCTACTTCATTGAGTACTATTAAATGGTGGCTTGAACTGGAGGAATAATTATGGAAAGTCAAGTCTCATAAGCTCAGGAATATTTAGGTGTAGGTCTTAGGTACATATATCTATAGCTGAAACAAACCTTAGAAGTCATGTAGTACAACTCTCATTTGGAAAACTGAGATGTAGGGAATTTAAGTGACAAAGCTAAGGTCACATAATTAGTAGTAGCAGGTGGCATTTGAACTCAGACCTTCTGACTCCAGAATCAGTGTTCTTTATGGTGAACTCTGTAGCCTCTCAAGTTCACTGTGAATCCATTTGTGAAAGGACAATGGCAATCCTAAGAAATAACCTTTGCGAAATAAAACATTTCCTTTGTGTTAGAATCCATTTTCTAGAACAGATTATTGGAATGCTCCTAACTTTTCAGTTCTCATGCCACTGTAACATAAATTGCCACAGCATTTCCAAATTTTCTAGCTTCTGTCTGATTTAGAAGTCATAAATCCAGAGGATGTCTATATATTGACTTAGCAACAGAAATTTCAGATATCACCTCATCCCCATAAAATTGGCCAAAATTTATCTAGATGTAAAATGGATACTAGACCTGAAATTTCACAAAAGTGAGGAAATGGCCTTTCTTGAAATAAAGCTTAGAATGAAGGGATGTTGACATCTTCTCTGACGTCCACAGTGTTCTATCATGAACACTGAGAAATGAAGGGACTTTCCCAGACCAGGATGTGTCAGAAGCAAAATCTGATATTAGGGCTTCCTGGGTCTGAGGACAATTCTTTACTCACTAGACTATTCTGTTTCCCTCTCCCTTAAAACACAAACACACACACACACACACACACACACACACACACACACACACACGTGTATTTGGATGATATAGATGAATAGCTGACCTTGACTTCAAAACCTCGGCTCAAGTCTTGTCGCATTACATAATTGATGGGATAACAACAGACAGGTCACTTCATCTCTCTTTCTTAGAGCAACTCGATGAGACTTTACATTGTAGAAAAGGTGCTGGTCTGCTTTGGTGGAGGAAGTTTTCTTACTAGAGTTTTCTTTACATTTAAAGAGGAAAAAAAGGCCTGGGCAAAACACACACACACACACACATACATATACATATATATGTATATGTATATGCATGTATGTGTGTAGGTTGTTAGATATATAAATTCATTTTTGGTGGGGCAAAATGAGTACAAAGCTTGAATAAAGAATAATTGTGATGAAAAGATATGGTGTGGCATTGAAACAACTCATACCTGACCTATTCAAACAAATGATAAAAAAGTGTAAGGGATGGAAGAAGACATTGATACAGACTGTAACAACATCATACTCAAGTTTAATCAATGTAATCAATTTCCATAACGAGGAACAGGAAAGACATTAAAAGTCCCTTTGTGACTACACACTTGGCTTCCTTGATAAGCAGACAAAGATGGCAGCCAAAAGCAATGCTAGTTTAGGATACAGATTCATTTGTAACATAATATAGAAAAGGATTATGGATGAGTCTAATGAAACAGAGAGAAGCTGTTGAACGTGAAACCAGTTTTTAAAAGCTCAGCAAGAGATCTAAATAAGCAAAGGTACAGAGAGCATTTAAGGATAAAAAGGAGGGTTGACAAATAGAAGAAAAATTGAAAAAATGCAAAAATATCTTCATCCCAAAATTTTTTTCATCAAAAACAGTAGAATCATTACACTTACTCTCACACATCACTTATATAAGAAGTTTCAGGTGCTTGTCCTTCATTTTCGAAGAAGACCATGATATCAGGGAGGAGATGCCATGACAAGCACATAAATTGGATTTGAGTGAGGGGGATGCTGGACTAAATCCCCAATCTCACTTTCTCCTCCAAGGCCATCTTGGTCCAGTGGTCAGATATGAATCAGAACAACTGGAGATGACCCTGGATGTGAGGCAATCAGGGTTAAATGACTTGTCCAATAAAGACCAAAGACAGGAGAGGCAGCTGGATTAGACTGAATGTACCTAGAGCACCAGAGTCAACACAATGGTGAGGGTATGGAGGAATCACTTCACAGAGAGGAGACACCAGAAGTATGGTGAGGAGGGGGAATTTCAGGCTTAATACCTCCAAAAGGAAATTGAGAGAATAGCAACAATTACAGACTCAAAGACCTGCTTTCCCAGCTCTTGACAATGCTAAGCAGAATTATTTCCTCAGACAGGAGAGGTATATTCAGTGAGGGTATTACCATAAAATGATCTTACTTCCACAGTCAGTATTCCACATTAGACCAATCACTAATGAGCTACATTGATTAAAAGATGCTGAAGATATAAGATTCTACTCTACCCTTGTTGGGAGTGTTGTTAAATCTTCAGCAAAATAAAACACCATCTTGAAGGATTCCTTCTAATAAGTTATCCCCCAAACATGCACCCAAGTCACTCAAGAGTCCTTAAATGAAATAACAGGCAATTTTTTGCATTGAATTGCTGATTATGATGATTAAATAAATTGTAAAACAAGAGAACTTATATCTTCCAGAAGTGTTTGCCATAATGATGGCAAAGATTCATGCAAGGTTAAAGATAGAAAGATTTTCTCTGTGAACACAGATGTCTTCCAGTTCTCCTTTTTCATGAATGGCCTCATGCTTGCACCCAACTCAGGCACATTAATAAAGGCTCCTTGAAGAAATATGAAAATACTCAAAAGAATTTGGCCTAACCATTCACAGAGGAAAAACTAAGGTGGATGAAGAATGTCTCTCTTAGACAAGTTATAATATATATTTAGATGGAAAATAGGCAGAGCTTCTTATATAATGTCTAAAATATATATGTATCTAGAAAAGAGAATACAAATAGATGTGAATTGGACCCAAAATTAAACAGAAGAGGGAGAGTATGCTAAATTGCCTTCAAAATTATAAAGTTTCTTTAGTGCCCCCAAATTCTCCCAGAAATAAATAAATTCTCTCATATTTTTAATATCACTAGTTAGTAGAATAGTTCTATTGATTAGTGTTGTTGAATGACTGAGAGGCATAAATGGAGCCTATGTATAAAGAACAAGAACCATTACATGTGGACTCAAGCATCTCACCCCTTCAATTTTGAGAGCAGAAATGGCAATAAGAAAAACAAAGATGGGAAAAGCAGCTGAATTAGACCGACAATACATAGAGAAATAGCTAACAGCAACCGAGAACAGGCTTCCAAGGACAACTAATGAAGAGCTTTGAAAAAAATCTAGAAGGGGGGGGAAGAAGATGATGGAGTGGTCAATTGATGACAGCAAGGGGAACCAAGAAGGCATAGGTGAAACAACAGCAAAGAAGGAATGCTGCAGAACATCTAGGGGACCTTCCCAGGAACATACCTATGGGTGGGCAAGAGCAAGTATCCAATGGGAAGGGTAGGCCCTATGAAAGGGAATATGTGATTGATGAGAACCCCAATCCAGGTGAGTTGTCAGAGTTGCAGAGAAATTCAAATTTTATTGCAGGATTGTTGATAATAAACAGTGGTGCAAATCTTTTAGAAAACACTATAACAACCTATCCAAAAAGATTCATGAAAGTGACTCTCTATCCCCTTTTGACTTGTTCCTGTTTGACACTCCCATTGCTAACTGTTTCCTAAAGATATTATTAAGGGGAATAAAGGACTTGTCTGTGCAAAACAAAATGAAGCAAACAAAACATCCGTAGCTTCTCTATCTGTAACAGTGAAACATTGACCATAACTGATACATCAAATAATTGGGGAATAGCCAAACAACCATTGTCATATTAGTATAATGGGCAATGATGGCACTGAGGAAGTCTGACAAATAGGAGAAATACAAGGAAATATGGATTGGTTTATACGGAGTGGCACAAAGAGAGCTTGGAGCATACAGGAAGCAAGTATGTAATGAGAGCAATAGATAATGCAACATACATACAAAGCAACAAAGGCAGAGGATTCTTACAAGCACATGGCAAATTTGAAAAGTGACAGAGAACAGGAAAAACCTCTTCTCTGATTTTATTAAATTTTAGATAGCTTTTAAGCAAAAATGTGAAAGAGTTTCAATGGGAGGGTTTGATCTGAATATTTCCTTCCTGTTTGGTACATTTGTCCATTGACATTTATCATCAATGTTGTCTATAATTGTGATAAAGAATTTCCAAAACCTAAAAAAATCTCTGCATAGACAAAGGCAACGGCCGTGATGCTTGGTGTCTAATGAGGAAGTAGTCCAGCATCTGCTTGGCTGGCATAGCCCTGGTGGACCAGCTGTTGTTCCGAATGTCCTGGCTTATGATAAATGGAGCCTCAGTAAGCAGCCTTCTTGATTCTTGTGTCTCAGCAACTTGTCCTCTGGCTGTAGCTACTTGGAATTTGTCTAACCTTGACAAAATGGCCGTGATGTTTTTTAAAAAAATGACTGTTCCATTCAGTACCTTTCAAACCTACAATTACCTCATAGGAAGTCAGTAAGCAAATGTCCAGAGAACATGGGGTTTCCTAAGCAGCCATGTTTCATGGCATTCTGTTGGCTCAGTGGTTGGCTACTTACAAGAAAGCCGGGCAATATTGGGAGAATGGAGAGGGAAACAACACATTTCTCTGCTTTTTGGCTGCCAATCAATCCTTTTCTAATCCTGAAATAGAGCTCTGCTTGCCTTATGGGTAAACCATGGAGAAAGAGGTTTGTTTGGTTTGGTTTCACCCTCTTTCTCTTCTCCCCCCTCCCCCAGCTTTTTATAAAGGTCACCACAGGCAGCTCATAAGAAGCACTTTCTGTTAGTGTACCCCATTTTCCATTGCCTAACCCTTTCCATTATTCTTCATATTTGCTCAATTTCTGATCCAATATCCTTGCATCACCAAGATGAGCCCTCAGATTCTTCCCAGGATTTTTTCCTCCTTATGCTAATTGACAATCAATTCTTTCTTCACAGGAATATTCTCAATCAGTGGCTAGCTATGTGGCCATGGGCAAGTCACAAACCTCTGTGAGTCTCAGTTTTCTTATCTGTAAAATTGTGGGTGAAGTGAGCTCAATGTCCTCCAAGGTCCCATCCAACTTCCAAACTATGGTGCCACAAGCTTTTCCCATGGCATTTTTTTCCTGCCTGACTCTACAGAATCACTGGATAGCAGAGTTGCGAAGGACCCCAGTAGCCATCTGGTCCTATTCACCCATTAGAGGGAGTTCCCAACATGTGATTATCTGAATAAGGCCTTCAAGTTCTCCCATACAAGGAAACCTATTTGACCATGAGATGGTCCATTACTTTTCTTGCTGGCTCTACTGCAAGAAAGTTTTGTTTGTCAGGGAGATAAAATCTAGCTGTCTAGAAATCCAAATACTGTCCCATTTCCTCAAAAGGAATGAGGTTACTTGTTCCTCCCCATGACAGTACTTCCTTCCATATTGGAAGCCTACTCTTATTGCTGCTTAGATCTTATTTTTTCCAGGACAAACATTCCTAAAAGACATGGACATGAGATTCTTTCCCTACCTGATCATTCTCCCATGGACATTCTCCAACTTATCAGTGTCCTTCTTAAAATATGAGTCCTCAAACTGAACACAGTCCTTCAGGGATGATTGGATTAGGACAGAAGACAGACTAACATTTTCTTGTTTCTAGAAGTCACACCTCTCTGAATGAAGCCCATTTAGGGATGACTTTATCCATCCCTACATCCTCCCATCCCTCCATCAACAAGCTTTTATGAAGAGTATGCTGTGTTTCCTTCAGCCCTTTTTTAATCTATACAGAAGCTTACAACCTAAGAGATTCTAAACTTCTCAAGGGCAGGAAACATTTGTAGTTTTGCTTTTCTATTCAATGTGATTCTATTTTATTCTGGGAGATTGCTCAGTTTTGGTGATGTTGGCATTGACCATACACAATCATCTGATCCTCAGGAAATTTCACTTTTGCTTCCAGTTTATACCGCATCTCTTCTGGGTCTGTGGTTGCTTGCATGTCTCTTCCCATTAGACAATGAGATCCTTTTGGGAAGGGACTATATTTTGTATTTCTGTTCTCTTAGCATAGTGTCCAGCACATAGAAAGCTTGGAAAAATATTTGTACTGGCTAACTTCATTTAGTCCCCAACATCAATATGGCTGGTCCCCCCCCCCCCGCCCCTTGCATGAATTGACCATTTAACTAAATAGATCAAAATGATTCCTTTAGACTAGGATTTGTAGATACAAACACTGGAAGAAATTTCTTTTTACCTCAGACATATTCCCTCACCCCACCACATGCAAAAATGGTGACCCAGGCTTAGACCCTCTCCCTCACTTTTCTCTCTGGTCATTCCTTCCAGTCTCTTCTCCTGATGACACCAGCCACGTGACATACTAGGACATTGCCTTGTATTTGGGAGCTGTAATCGGCTATCAGGCCTCTTGTGAGTCTATTGAAAGACTAAGGTAATACAAAAATAAATGGTGCATTTGGAGAGTGGGGAGTCTTTGTTCCCCCTCCTGCCCCCATTTCTGGAGAGCTCTCTTGATAGGAATGAATTATTATCAAGGGGGTATATGGGAGCGTGTCCTGGATGCTAACTCCAAGGGCAGCAGACAAAAAAACATGCCGTCTTTCATGTTAAGAACAAGAATTTATAGGCAAAAAAACAGCTATTCTGAGACTCTTCAATGAAGATATACAAGCTGAACAAAAGGTAAGTATTTCACTCCGTCTATGAAAGCCTGGGAAATTTATTTTTTTTTGCAAGCTTTTACAGTCCACGGCCTTCCCATTCAATCTCGAATAATAGCTCTGAATTGAGCTGTAAAAGCTTCCGAAGTTTGAAGCCTTTTGACAAGTTAATTTAGCCGTATGGTAAAAAGTTTTTCCCCCAGATAGAAGAAAGCCATCAGATCATGAATGCTGCAGTCATCCCAAGGAAGGAAAATACCATTAGGATTCGAAATGGTGGGCTTTCTGGAGAGAGTTTTTGCTGTAGTGTAATCTACTATCAATATTTCAACAGAAAGATGTTTTACTCATCATTCAGCTGGAAGTCAATATCTTCACTTAAAACCAACACCCAGGGGCCAGATCACATATATTTTTATTGAAAAAATAACTTGTTCCCTTATGCAGTTTTCTTTTCTACAGTTCTTTTCATTCTAATTTTTCTGCATTACAAAGGGATTTGTATTATTATTTTCAAGCAAAAGCAAATAAAAAAGCAACATTTTCTTTGTCTCCTCCCCATATACTCATACTACACATATATATTACACAGACTACATACATACACACACAAACATACATATACAAGCATACACACACACACACACACACACACACACACACACACACACACACACTTCTTCCCCAGCTGCTGGGTGTAATATAGGTTTCTCCTATTGATTTGAAGTGAGATTGAATGAGCATTAGGGACTTTGGTCTCTCAGCTTCCAGAAAAATAGACGGTGGGTTGGGGGGAGGGGAAAAGGGCGGCTTTTAAGCTTAGTGAGCACAGACAAATGGCTACCATGATCTTTTAGCTTCAATAATGAAGAAAGTGGATAACCAAAAGATATTACCACATGTAACTTTAGAGGAGAGTCTGAGGGCTCTTTGGAAGAAAGAATTCTCCTTTGCCTTTGGTTGTATGCTCAGGGCTTGTACAAAGCCCATCTCTCTACCATGCCCCCCAGATCTTGCCTTCTTCTGAGTGTCCCTAGCCTCCAGCCACTCCCTGTCACTTGAGTTTGCTGCTTGGAAGTCCTCAAACTCTTGTCCCATCTGGAATCACTTGCTGGGTCTTGTTGACTCTACTTTTCACTACTTCTCCTCTGATCAGTCAGTAAGCATTTATTAGGCCCCTACTGTATGCCAGCCACAATTCTAAGACCTGGAAATACAAAAAGAGGCAAAAGATCATCCTTGACCTCCAGGAACTTACAATCTAATGGGAACCATAACATGCCAGCAAATAGGTACAAACAAGCTATGAATGGGATGAATGGAAGCTAATTCAGAGAGGGCAGAGGGATCAAGAAAGTCTTATGTAGAGTGTGAGGTTTAACCTCGACTTGAAGAAGCCAAGGGAGTTCACAAATGGAGATGAGGAGAGAGAGCAGTCCAGGTTTAGGGGACAACCAGAGAATATACCCAGAGTCTGGAGATGGAGAATCTTGTGCAGGAAACAGCAAGAAGGAAAGAGAAAGAAGCAATTCTTCCCTCCTCTCACAAAGCTTCCATTCTACTTTAGACTTTCATCTCCTCTCATCTGGACTTCTGGAAGAGCCTTCATTTTGCTATGTTAAACTCAAGTCTCTCCTCACTTTAAATTATCCACCACTCAGCTGCCAAATTGATGCTCCTGCAACTCAGAAATGATCAGATCATTTCTCTGTTCAAATAACTTCAGACGCTCCTTATTGCCCCTAGGAAAAAGTAATACTAGCTAGTGTAAGAAAAATATTCTATAACCCTACCTCAAGAACTTCAGAAGGCCTAAACTTATCAATTAAATCAATTAGTTGGAGCTGTGAACGAGTCTTAGCCATCCCTCATGGATCACTCAGTCAAGGGCATTGAAAGGTTAGAAGATATGAGCTTCTCATTGGCATATGAGCACTGGTCCTGGAGTCAGAGAACTCGGAATTAAAATCTAGCCTAAAATCTAGCATGTGACCTTGGGCAGATCATTTAACTTTTGTTTGCCCAAGTTTCCTCAGCTGTAAAATAGGGGTGATAAGAGAACCTACACCTCAGGGTTGCCATGAGGACCAAATGAGATAATCATTTTAAAGGGCTTAGAACAATGCTTGGTCATAACAAATAGTGTTGGTGATAGTAGTAGTGAGAGGAGGAGGAGGAGGAAGAGGAGGAAGAAGAGGAGGAAGAGGAAAAGCAGAAGGAAAAGGAGAAGGATTAGAAGCATCTGCCCCAGGACAACAGTGACTGGTGGTAATGGCTGTTGTACTAGGACTGAAGGCAAACTAGACCTACTGCAGAAAGGCAGGCTGAGCACTTGATAAAGAGTCCAGTAAAAAAGTTCCATGGTACCTATGGGGTCTTGGAGGATCTTCCAAAGGGGAAAGGAGAATTTCCCAGAAAACAACTTCCAAGTACCATGGAGACTTTGCTACAGGCTCTACACTTGAGCCATTTCCCCCTGGACTCTTTATGTACTTGGAGGAAGGCATTCCCTTGGTTTGAGAATATATTTGAGGCTGAATATTACTGTCCTACCTGATTAAATGCCTATTTTAACAGCTAATTTCTAATTAAGCAGTGCTAAGATATCACCTGATGATTAATGGGGGACTATGCTTGTGGGGGATCATGAACCATAGGGCACTAGGAAAAACATCCAGCTTCTTGGAATTTGTCTGTAGAAACCTGAGGGAACCCAGTCTGCCATAAGAGCAGAGAATTAAGAAAATGTGCTATAGTGTAGTATTCCTATAGGGCTTTCAAAGAGCTCCCACAACACTTTATCCTAATCATCCAGTATAGTGCCTAGCATTTGATAATTTACTTAATAAATATTTATTGAATGGATGGATAGATGGATGGATGGATGGATGGATGGAAGGATGGGTGGATGGATGGATGGATAGATGGATGGATGGATGGATGGATGGATGGATGGATGGATGGATGGATGGAAGGATGGATGGATGGAAGAATACAAAGCTAGACAGACTTTGTATAGTGGCCATCAATAAAGTTAACATCTATTATTTGAGGACCAGCTAAATTTGAGGTTTCTCACCAAAGGAAGATGGTCAGAGCCAATGGCAAGGAAAGAGTCCCATATCTGGAGTCCCTGGTCTTGGATTTGATTTTTACTACCCATGAAACTAAAAATGTAGTCCCTCATTTTCCTTAGTGGCAAAATGAGGGGTTTGAGCACAGTGAGATGTTAACTCCATTCTATGTCTCCGTTCTTCTCCTTCTTAGTGACTCTGGGGATCAGTCATCACATTCTGAGAGTGGAGTTGTTTTTGTTTTTAACGCAAGAATGATGAAGCTCTCAAACTAGGAATGGAGGGCTTGAGACAGGCATCAGACTGAGTCTGGACATTTCCTTAGTATCTTTAAATCCGCAATACCATAGTGGGACCGTAATGAAAGTTGGTATCTTAACTAATTTAATAAAAATAACAGTTAGCATTTTGTAGCTTAAGGTTTGCATAGCACTTTACATTTATCATTCCATTTGATTTTCAAAACAACCCTAGGAGGAAGATGCTACCATTATTCCCATTTTACTGATGAGGAAACTGAGGCAGACAGAGGTGACTTGCTCAGGATCACACAGTAAGTGTCTGAGTTGGGATTTGAACTCAGATCTTTTTTGACTCCAAATCCAACTGTCTTATCTAGGCAACACCCACAGAGATGAAATTAAATTGATCCTTGTGGTATTGACTTAAATACTTTGGCTAACACCCGGTCTAATACCATCAACATTTGTCTCCAAATCTTTTTACTTCAGTGTTTGTGCTGGTAACTAGAAGGTGGTGGGTGGGGAGGGGATGGGGAAGGGGAGGAGAGGAAAATATAATTAAAAAACAGATATTAAATTATTTTGCTCACACTGTAATTATTTAATTAAATAAACATGAAGTCACTTCACATTATCAGTCAAATCCTAGAATAGTTTTCCTGACTTTACCATTTTAGTTTTCTTAATGGAGGAAACTACTGTGAAAAAATCCCTCCTTCCTAAAGGGTCTTTTTTTAAAATTTAAATTTTACTATTTTATTATATGTGTTAATTCCCCAAACAGCAGTGGAAGCGCTGGAAAGGGCAGGGGATCAGATCTTGAATGATTCTATTTGATGATCAACCAGGAGAGAAAAAGTGTTTTTAGTTGTATTAAAAGAAAGCCAACATCAATATTTCTGTTACTTCATCTGCGCCATTTACTTTACAGGTGGCTAGCTGAGGAGACTAGCAGAATATGAGGCTTTCTCACTCATTAACCTGGAAATGGTCAGGGGGATGACATGCCAAAACTTTGCGAAAACAAATGCAGAAGATTTTCATTTAGGAATAGAGCAAGGGCTGGCCTCCCTAGGATAGCCATCTTAAGAAATGGGCCCAATGATTTCCTCCCACTTTGGTAAATTACTTCTTTGCTATTTAGAATGTTTATAATAACATTTTGGAACCTTCCCCATTAGAAGGGTGAGCTCCCCGAGAGCAGGGAATCTTTCTGTTTGGGTATCCCCTCCCCCAGCATCTATCAGATGGTTTAATATGCCATTGTGAATTGAGTCAACTGGGTACGTGTGTTATAATCTTTCTGAGGGCAGAGACTGATTCCTTTTTGTCTTTGGGCCTCAGCACTCAGCAGCATCCATAGTTGCTTCATTTTGATTTATTGTCTAGGAATCAGAGATAATGAGATGCTTGGGTTCATTGAGGGAGATATTTAAGATAAGGTGACTTTGGATGGAAATAACTCTTGAATGTATATTTCCTCTTATACTTATGAGAGACAAATTATTAATACAAATGTAATTAGATGTTTTTGGAAATAATTAGATAGTGTGGTAGCTGCATGGTTTCGCTCTTAAGAATAAACACCAATTAGATTTCAAATGACACAATTGTGAGAAAGGGTTAGCATTTCAAAACATGATGTAAAACCACACCCGGTTCTCATCTTTCCTGGATACCAAGGATTCATTTTGTTTCTTCCATTATTACTATATATGTGCTGGGATTTTTTTTTAATTTAAAAGAGTATTATTCACCCACCATTAAGCCAGAAAACACATCCAAGAAAAGCTCTGGGGGAATCATTCATCCTATGAGATCGCTTGAATCCTGCACAAGGAAAGTTCTGCTCTTCTCAGGGCCCATCCCCTCCTGTCTGTGGGTGCTCTTTCAAAACAGCAATATCGTGTCCACTGCCAACATCGGCCACTGAAAGGAGCCATGTGAAGTTTTTCAGAGATTTTCTTTTCCCTCCCTCCTTAAGAAGAATCCTGGCAGAAGCCAATTTCCAATGATCCGAGCCTCTCCGTCCTGCCACTAATAACCCTGCCAGATAATAAACAACAGTAATAGCCTGACTAATAAATCACCACTGTGGACAAAAGGAGAATGATTTTTTTAATCCTTGTCGGATTTGTCTTTATTAAAGAGCCAAGTCAAATACTTAGCTTCACGACAAGCGCTTAGAGTTCTGCTGAAGATGTCCAGTCAGACATGAGGAGAAATTGGTTTCCCTCTACACTGTTTCCTGGTGTCTGTATAATAGAGAAGGTATAATGAATGTCCAATGTCTCCTCCAAAGAAGAAAGAAATTTGGCTAGATCTCCTAAACTGTCAGAAGATATGACTGAGGCTGTGGCTAAAGGGGCTCTGGGAGAAGAACTCCTGAGTGAGGAATTCCTTCCCCATAATTGGAGTTGGTTATTCCTGATCCAACCAAAGGCAGAGCTTTGTCTTGAGGGGAGCAGGGAGTCCTGGGCAAATACTTGTCCTGGTCCAGTGAGAAGAATCTGTGCCCTGAGATCCACTGGAATGTGAAGGTCCTTTTTTCCCCAGAGTTTCTTCTGTTCGAGAACATAGAACAGAAACTAGACTTCCTGTCACTGGCTGAGGCCATGTACTTCCACTTTCTTGGAAAATTGGGTCCATCACTTGGAACAGGTTATAGAAGAAAATGCTACATTCCTAAGGAAGACATCCATAGGACTGTCACATCTGTGTCTGACAAATCTGACCATCTCTTTCGGTAATTGCTATTACTAATAAAATTTGTTGGGATCAATTGTTTAGTCATGTCCAACTCTATGGGACTCCGCAATATAGGTCCATGGGGTTTTCTTGGCAAAGATACTAGAATGGTGTCCAGAGAAGGAACTATGGAGTCTGAATGCAAACTGAAGAGTATCATTTTCACTTTTTTGGTTTTTTTGTTTTTCTTTCTCATGTTTTTTTCCCTTTTGTTCTCATTCTTCTTTCACAATATGACTGATGTAGAAATATGTTTAACATGATTCTGCATGTATAATAATATTCAGAATGCTTGCTCTCTTGGAGAGGGAGGAGGGTAGGAAGAGAGGAAGAAAAATTTGGAACTCAAAATCTAATAAAAAAATGAATGTTGAAACTATCTATACATGTAATTGAGAAAAATAAAATGCTACTAAGTGGGAAAAAAGATACTAGAGTGGTTTGCCATTTTCTTCTCCAGTATGTCCCCATTTTACAGATAATAAACTGAATCAAATAGGAGTTAAGAACCTTGCTTCATGGTCACCCAGTTAAAGTCCTAATAAAACAGGATTTTAGAATGTATGTGATGAGGAGTTTAGTGAGCACCTATTCTCTCCAGCCCCAAATAAGGTAAAACCTAATGAAAACTGAACTTAAAGGAATACTGCTTACTTTTACTGGTGGTTTAGATTTGATTCTCTATTCTCTAGGATTTGATCTACATGAATAAGACAAAATTTTATCAGATTGTAGAATGAAGTTCAATTTTACGTGACTTGTCTCTGCTGATGTACCTGCAGAGTTCATCCACCAGTTTAGGAGGTCTCCAGTGGGGTACCCTAGAGTTTGAACCGAGTTCAAACCTGCTCAGTTTCACAGTTTTCTAGATAATTTGGCCCAAAGTGAAGATTTGCTCATCAAGCTTACAGATGACATGCAGAAAATTGGAAGGCTAGTCTGCCCAATGAAGGACTGAGACTCTGACATCAAAGGACTGGACAAAAATCAAGTCAAACAGTCCTCTGCCTGGGCCAGACAATATCTAGGCTTTGCAGACTGATACCATTTAGGAGAGACATTGATGATAGGAGAAGAGTAACCAAGATGGGGAAGTTTAACATCATGTCCTCATGAGTTGTTTGAAACAATTCTAGATATTTCATTGAGAGAAGAGATGACTTGGGGAGATTTGAGAACTGTTTTCAAGTATTTGAAGGTCAGTCCTAGAAAGGAGGAGCTAAACATTCTGAAATTGGGTCAGAACCAGGAGCCTGTGGTGGTGGTGGTGGGGATCTGAAGGTGAGTTTAGGTTTGATGTCAGGAGAAACTTCCTAACACAGAGAACATTCCCAAGTTGAAGACCTGTCTCCTGCCATGGATGGGTTTTAACATCACATAAAGCTGAATGACCATGTGATGGTTATATAGTAGAGAGGTCTGCTTTGAGGTGTCAATCAGACTATAGAGGTGCCCCCTGGGTGCCTCCCATCCTGAAATTCTGTGATTCTGTGATCCCGAATTACTGGCTCCATTGTGAATATAGGTGGGATGATCCTCTGAAGGACTGAAGCAAGTAAATGTTACATTTTGATCTTCAGTCTAAT
The DNA here is from genome assembly GCF_037893015.1 of Macrotis lagotis. NCBI lineage: Eukaryota > Metazoa > Chordata > Mammalia > Peramelemorphia > Peramelidae > Macrotis > Macrotis lagotis. The sequence continues at coordinate 270,299,108 of NC_133662.1, read as the reverse complement.
TTCTTCCTTCCCTCCATCTATCCATCATCCATCTATCCTTCCATCCTGTCCATCCATCCACCCATCCATCCAATGATCCATAGATCAATTCAGTGTTTTCTAAGGGTGTCCCATGTGCCTAGCACCATGTTAATTCACCATCTCTGTAATAGCTGTCAATACATGGATGCCATTTTTCTGCCACCCTCTTGTCTCTCACCAGTAATGTGAGAATTTGAAGGTAGGGTTTGGGGGCAGCTAGGTGGCATAGTGGATAAAGCACTGGCCCTGGAGTCAGGAGTACCTGGGTTCAAATCTGGTCTCAGACAATTAATAATTACCTAGATGTGTAGACTTGGGCAAGCCATTTAACCGCATTTGCCTTGCAAAAACCTAAAAAAAAAGAAAGGTAGGGTTTGTAAAGAGTTGAGTAATCTTTGACTCAAAAGCACACAATAAATAAGAGTATGCTAGTTCCCTCTTCACCAGGTTACCATGCCAGTCATCATTGAACTATGGCCATGGAATGGAAGATTTCAGCAAGATGAAGGGAAGCAAAACCATTTCTATTGGTCACATTTTAAATCAAGGGTATGTCTAACTTTTAGAAAAATCAAATAACAAAAATCAAAATGTATAACATGTAACAAGTCAATGATATTGTTTCAGAGGATGCACTATGGTTTTTGAGTATTTAATTGGACATTGGAGGATCAGGGTTCAAATCCTGATTCAACATGTAGGACTGTGAATAAACCATTTATTATTTCTGAGTCTTCCTCAGCTTCCCCAACTGTAAAAAGAGGATAGTTAAACTAGAAAGTCTCTGAGGTCCTTTCTAGTCCTACATCTATAGGCTATGTTGCAGTGACTCTGCCCAACAAAATCATGGAATGTTGGATTAGGTCTTCAGTGACCCTATAGACTAACTATTCCCAAATAATATCCTTTTCCATTCACACCTAAGAAGGTGTCATCTAACCTTTGTTTAATACATCTGATGAGGGGGACACTGAATTTCTCCTTTCCATTTCTCTTCTTCATATATCCACTCACTGCACCCAGTTGTGTCTACTGGAGATGAGCAGACAAAGGCTAATCTTCCCCCATCCTTTCCAACTGTGTGACACCACAGAACCTTAGAATATTCATCTTCATATCCTACCAAATTGCTTATTTTTACAAAGGGAATCATGGCTGTACTCTCTTAGGAAATAACTGTCTGCACTGTATTTAAAATAGGACCCAACCCCTAGGCTGAGAATTGTGAGATACTGGATATCATCTAGTCCCGTTCCTGCTCAGTGAACCCATCACTCAACACTGACCTTTCTCCTGATGCAGGAAACTCTTCTAAAACGGCCCCAAGAGATGCTCTCTAGTCTTGGTTCTCAAGTTTCTGGTCATGATGAGTGCTGAGCTCACTATTTTTCCATGGCTTCTCTTCCTCTCATTCCCATTTTTTTCTTCATCCTTTGGGGCTCTACCATGCTTTCAAAGCCCCATCTTGACCCTGTTCAGTCTTCCAGCTATCATGTGATAGGTCTGCTCAACTCCCAGAAAGAGTTGCCTCCATTTTTCCCCAATTCTTTCCCCTCAATTTTTTTTCAACAATATCCCCCCCACGACTGCCTTCAATACTATTAGCTCTCTCCAAGGCTCCAAACCATGCCCATTCCTATGTCCTTGGGCTCTTTCTCCATCTCCATCCTCCTTGACCTCCTAGCAGCTGTGCACATCACTGAATAGTCCTGCCCAGAGACTCTCTCCCCCTCAGCTTTCAGGATGACTTTCTTTATTGTTCACCATGTCAGACACTGGGTTGGATGGTCATTCTCCTCTGCTAAATCAATAGCAATGTTTCAATCCCTGAGGCTCTCTTCGAGGGCTTCTGTTTTTTACTTTAATCTCTTTCTCTCTCTGACTATATCTCTCTGGATTGCTCTTTCTCTCTGAGTCTATCTCACTTCATTCTTTTCCTGTCTCTGTCTTTCTCTCTTTTCTCTCTTGTGTGTCCCTCTCTTTGTCTATCTGTCTCTCTCTGCCTCTCTCTGTCTCTACCTCTTGAGATTCATCATCAGGCGGCACCTTTGTCAGAGAGCTTCCATGACCTCTTTCTCTGATTTCCTTGATGGAACAAAATATATTGATTTGTGCTAATTCCCACTCTAGTTTGTTCTGTATGGACATATCTGGAGACACCAACATTCTTTGCCACCAGACTGGAGGATTCTGGGGAGGACAAGGGAACAAGTCTACCTTCTCCTTTTCTTCCTGGAAATTCTGGGAATAAACCAAACAAAACTTAAAAACCCAGAGCAGGCTCTTATATAGCCTATCTTCTTCATGTGAAAATGGATGTGCAAAATATATGGTCTTAGAACTGGAGGTCAACAGTAGTCATGGGCTTTTTATTCCTCAAAGAAAACATGTGAGTGCAACTAAGACCAGGATGAACAGTGAGCCTCAGATTCCTCACTGTGCCTATTTGTGGCCAGGCAGAGTTCTTTCCATGCATGCATGTATCTGTCAGAATGATCATGTGTGGGCAACATGCCACCTCTTGAGTTGACCTCAGGGGTTGACATCAGAAGTAGAATCACCTTAGAATCAATCCACTGGGCAATGAATGGGTATTCCTGAAGAAACAGGGTCAGGTACTGGGACTCCCAGGGAAAAAATGAAAAGAGACAGTGCTGTCCCTAACACAATGACATCTGTAAGATGAATAGAGTTTCACTCTATTTTTCTGTCCATCATTAGATATACAGACATTATATTTTACATACATATATACTTTATATCTGAATCTTATATTTTATATATATTGTGTTCATACACACACACATATATGTCCATCATGGTGTGTTCATATCGCCCTTTGTGTCCTCAGCACAACTCTGAGAGGGAGATGTTATTATTCCCATTTTACAGATGAGGAAACTGAGGCAAAGAGAAGGTAAGTGACTTTCCCAGGATCATAGAGTTAGGAAGTGTCAGAGGTCAGATGTGAACTCAGGTCTTTCTGACTCCAAAGCAGAAAACGAGTGTAGATATGAATACCTGGGTATGCTCACATCTACACATATAAACAGGGAGTGTTTCTTGAGAGAGGGAGGTAATTTCTTTTTTGTCTTTGTACCTTCAATGCTTATCCAAGCGTTGGGTAACTAATAAACAGTTATTGATTATCGGATTGTCAGAATCCTTCGACATAATCTATAGAGGACTTATTTTAAGTCTGAAGCATTTCTTGCAGTAACTTGATGTTCCTCTTCACATTGTAAGCTTTTAGAGAATTAATGGTCCATTGAACATTAGGTTGTAAAAACCATAGCATAAAATTGAAGTAATTCATGTCCTTTAAACAATAAAGATGCCCCATCCAGTAGAGTGACCCAACTGCTAAGCCACTGGCTAGAACATATTTTGCATTAGAAGAGTCACATGCACTTTGCATAAATACTACATTGGCTTTGCCTTCTAACAAGGCTTCACAAAGAGAATGAGGATGACTCACTCATCTGCTTCACCCCATCCTCAGATGGAGTTCCAGTTTCAGGCTCCAAGGCTTTCAGAGCTGAGGCTGATCTAGAGCTCTCCATGACTTGTTAGATGGTCTTGGAGAGTTCCTGCAGCCCCAAACTCCAACATGAATCTTACACATAGGCCCTCACCAAGTCTTTCCTCAGAGCCCCTAGCAGAGCCCACAAGTCCTCCTGATCTCACCCCACCTCTACCCCTGCCCTGTTCAGTGTCATGATGAAGCACCATACCACCATACCAGGGTTTTAGTAAGAGATGAAGGGTCCTGGTCCCCATTGGTCCAGAGATTTCCCTTTGAGACCTGTCTCTTGCATTGAACAGGAAATGGCACAGGAGTTCTAAGGAATACTTGGTTTAAAAAAATTTCCACTGTCATTACAGGGTTTCCAAAAGAAGAGGAGAGGAGGTTAATTATATTGGTTATTTACCAAAAAACCACCCCTAAGTCAGGCTAGAATTGAGACCATTTCACCAGAAGTTAGAGAAATTATCAAGTTAGCAATTCAAGCAAGCTTTAATATGAACCTACTGTGTCCTGGGCACTCTGCCAGAACTGTAGCTGCAAAGACAAACCAAAGCAATTCCTGCCCTTAAGGAGCTCCCATTCTACCAGCAACCTGGATAGGACACACAATCTGGAATCTAAGAATAAGGGCAGGAGCTAAACCATGGACCCCTGTTTGGCAGGGTCTAGGGGTACTCTCCAAAGTTCTCCTACCAGTTAATGGTACATCATCATGTGATTTCCTAACCATGGTTCTGGCTTCCTTCCAAACCTCTAGTATCCAAGTTCCTTCCTCAGTTTTCCTCTTCCCCCAGTGAAACCTGCCACCATTAGTTGGGAAGTGCCCTTGAGCAAGAGGCTTCTTGAGAAGAGAGCCAGCGTAGCATGTGGCATCCCACAGGCAAGAACTTAAAGCAGATCCATTGATTGTCTAAACCAAAACCAATGTGGTGCTAATGAATTGATAATGAAATGATAAAACCACTTGAAATCATGGGAGTATCATATTAATAGGTTAAAATTAGACCCTATATATGAGGTCTTGCAGTCTATAAAATGTTTTCCCATCAACAGCCTCAGGAGGTGGCTGTGCAAGTGTCACAGTCCCATTGTTTAGTGAGCAGTTAAGGAGGTGACGCTGATGTGCCCAGAGGGAGAGTTGGATAAGCAAATACTGAACCACTCCATCCACAAGGATTTATTAAGTGATTGTTAGGTTCCAGGTAGGAGGGATATTCATTCAATGACAGAAATGAAACCATCTCTGCCCTTTACAATTAACCAAGGAAAACAACCTCCACATATATCAATATAAAAGGGATTTATGATAATGGGGGTGACACTAAGGAAGGGGGAGTTCAGGAAAGCTTTCTTGGGAGAAGCAGGGTGTGAGTTGAGCCTTGGAGGAAACAAGTCACAAGGGTGAGCGTTCCAAGAGTGGGGGCTGGAGATAGCTGGTGGAAAGAGAGGAAAATGGAGTTCTATCTATGGAGCAACCAGAAGACCAAAGTGGAACAAAAAGAATAACTAACATTGAACTATCTCTTTATGGCTTGTTTTACAATTACTACCCCATTTGATCCTCATAACAAGCCTGGGAGTTGGAGGTTATTATTATCTATATATTACAGTTGAATAAACTGAGGCAAAAGGAGGTTTAGTGACTTGCCAAAGGTCACATAGCTAGTAAGTATCTGAGCTTGGATTTGAACTCAGGTCTTCCAATTCCCAGTCTTGTGCTCTGAACAGAGTGGTGCTGGCTCCTAGCAGCTTTTATATTCATGAAGCGGATTTGGGTGTAGTAATAAATAAGGCTAGAAAGACAGGTTGGGGCCAAGTGGTGGAAGGTTAAAAATGTTGAACAGGAGAGTGGCTCCTAGAAGGAGAATGAACCATGTAAGCTTCTTGGGGGGGGGGGGGAGAAACCTGGTCAGACTTGTGTTTCAGGAAATTCTAGTGGCTGCTGTATGGAGCTGAACTAGTCCCAAATCCAAATTCGTTGATCAGTCCAATGGAGTGCTCTGTCATTTCTGCAATAGCAGGTCAGAGCTGGTGTAGTCCTTTGGAAGCAAGCAGATGAGGCATACTGCCCCAGTGATGAGTGTATGGGACAGTCCCTGTGAAAATCAGTAGGTTGTTGAAGCTGCCAGAGGGATAAGGGACAAAGACCCAACCAAGAGCAGGAGTTGTCTTTGAGATAATCTGGAAAAGGAGAACTCTCTGAAGGCTTATCCCAACCCCATTGAGCCTACCAGCAGGACAGAGACGAGTGTCTTCAGACCCCATGGAAAGGGGCATTATCTGAAAAAGTGAACCTCTCAAACCCTGAGAACATCAACCCTTAGTCCCCTGATGACGTTGTTCAAGAGAGGCTGGAAATCTTAGGACTAGCTGTATCGTCACAATTAAGTGGAACCCAGTGGGTGGTGTCTTCTGTAGAAAAGGTTCCAGGGAAGTGGGAGCCTCTAGGGAGGGGGATGGCAGCTTGTCACACCCAGGAAAGGTGCTGAGCTCTCTGAAGACACTCTTAGGTCTGCCTCCTTTGGGTGAGCTCACCATCTGGGGACGAGGTCTGCCTGTGGTGAACAAGTGTGAGCATGCCTAGCTGAGGCTAGCATTTATGTTAGGACAGTCAGAGCATCTTCTTTCAAATCTCCCTACCTTTACATTCTCTTGAAAACTAGAACCAAACGTCCACTGGAGATCTGTCCTATTTAAGATCACAGTCTGCATTCCTTGACCTTTTTGGTGGTTGCAAAGGACCCTGAAGACATTCTCTCATCTTTCAAAGGCAGCTAGTTTTAAATCCATTTACCAAATAGCTCAAAGAGATAATCAAGAATTGATTAAGTTCCTAAATTCAGGACACTGTGCTATGAGCCAGGGTGCCAAGACAGACAGAAGAAGGACCTGAGGCTCCCCAGTTGAACCAGGATTTCCTGATTCCAAGTCCCACAGTCTATTCCTGCTTTTCTGGGGCTTCTCCTAATCTCTCTCCTGTGATCTTGCAAATTTATTAGCACGGTCTCTTCTGAGGAATTGCTGACTTGAAGGTAAAAGTCTCTCTTGACCTCCCACTTCTTGACTTGGGATCGTGACATTTTTCTGGCCTGCTAGCAAGTCTTGGCAAGGTTTGTTGTCCTCTTCCCATCCCCCACTCCCCCAGGTTCCCCTCTTGGTTCTTTGGGGATCCCAAGTCTGCTGTAGTTCACCAAAGTCTAATCTCTAGGGGAGCTCTGGGACTTCCAGGGAGCTTAACAAGAAGTCTTTAACAATTCAATTCAATTGGTCAGATATAGCTGTGAGCAAACCAAGGGAGACGATCAGATATCTCCCTTCTCTGAGACAATAATAGATGACGTGAATAGAGACTTGTTTGCAAGCTCTGGCCCCAGTGTACACTACCTCCAAGGAGTTGGTCTGTGGCAAGGAGGGTAGCGCTACTCTTGTGGGAGAGACTGTCATCCCACTGACATCCCAACTTTCAGAAAGAAGAGGAGAGGAAAGCCTGTAAGACCTTGGTCTAGGAAGTTTGACTTCAGTTTTTCAGCAAATACTAGAGCAGATAGTTGATAGGTCGGTGAACCAAAGTGACTCAGGACCTGCATTACATCATGGAGACCGTGTCATGCCAGCCTGACCTCAGTCTTCTTCGGACAGGGTCACTAAACTGGTAAGTTAGAAGAATATTGTTGATCTAGCTGGTCTAGATTTGAGCAAAGCATTGGATGAAGTCCGTCCTGACACTGAAAATAATCAGCAGAGATGGATTCTGATCTGGCTGAATGGCTAAGTTAAAAGAAGAATTAGTCATGTTTAAAAGCACTTTGGAAGTAGGTCTCTAGAGGAATGCCACAGGGATCTGTGCCACTGTCTTGCTCATGCTGTCTGACATGTTTGTCCATGGCTTGGATAAAGGCAATGACCTTCTCAAATTGTTCATGTTATAATAGGCCTAACCATAAGAGACCTTGGTGTGGTGGTGGTGTTGGTGGTATCATCTAATATAGTCCTTCAATTTATTAATCAGGGAACTAAAGACCAGACAGGCTCGGACTTGCCCAAAGTAACACAGGTCAGGGAAGCAAGGGAAAAACAGGGATTGACAAACTAGCCTTAGGACTCTTAGCATAGGGTTCTTTCAATGATGACATCCAGCCTCTGCAGAAGACACTGGAGGGTGGCTCTATTAACATACTGGTTAACAGAGGGGCAATTCAAAGAGATTTTGACCTATTGAAATGAATCAGATGGCCTTTAAAAGCAGTAAATGCAAAGTGTTAGTGCACCGCAATCTCCCTAAAAATAGGGAATGTGATATGGCAGCTAGCAAAGTTAATGAGATCTGGGGCTGCCTTGAGAGGCTGAGTTTCCAGGAACCAGGAGACTGCAGTCCCGGAATCATCTGCCCAGGGCAGACCACATCTGGAGAGCATCCAGAGAATGAAGGACTTGCATCCAGGCCCCAGAGGCATCTCACAAATGAGCTAGAGATGGTAAGCCCGGGGAAGAGTTGGCTCAGGGCAGCCCAAGAGCCACCTTTAAATGCCCAAAAGGCTGTTGGGAGAGGTGGCATAGGTGAAAGAGGGACGAAGTAGGGACTGGTTAAGGATAACAAAGGGACCTGCTCCTTCCTGCTCAGTCCTAAAAGAGAAGATTTCTCCCAGAGATTCTCTTAACCACTCCCTCTGGAAGTAAGACATGAGGGGGCTAAGGGAGGCTGACCAGAAGTGGGAATCTGGGTGTCACCAAACCTTCACACCTATTCACTGTCTTCTCACCACTCATAGATTCCAAAAATCACAGGTTTATTAAGTAGAGAGCATCTTCATCTGGACTCCAGGGATCCTCTACAAGCATGAACAGAGCAGCCATGCTCCTGCCCCAGTCCCCATCATTGGATGACAAAATGTCTGCTGCCACCTCCTCCATCAAAGTGCTGGTGAATAAGAAAAGGTAATCAGTTGATCAGTGAACATTTATGAAGGCCTATTATATGCCAGGAACACAAAGGTTGAAGACAGCCCTTGTTCTCAGAGGGTCTGATAGAGACTGTGCACAAAAAAGGAGGTAGAGAGGGTTGCTGGCAAAGGGTCAGAATGGAAAAATATGGGGGTATGAAGACTGACTGGGACACCCTCCTTCAATGAAGGCTCTGCAGAGAGAGAGAGAGAGAGAGAGAGAGAGAGAGAGAGAGAGAGAGAGAGGACCCAAGGAAGAGGGAACTTCCAAGGAGTGAATTATTTCACCTAGGTGCCCAGATGAAGGAGGGGCACCAGTTTTAAACTTAGAAGGGTATAGGTTAGACCTTCCTTGAAGGGAATCCTTCCCTCTTCTGCCTGTTTGATCTGATCTGCGAGCCTTCACCAAGATAATGGATGAGGAAGAGTGTCTCAGTTGTAAGATGATACACCTATGGAAAAGGTATTATTATCAACGCACAGACAGAGGAAACTCTTTCAAGAGAATAAGCCCCAGAATGACAAGTGTCAGTAAATCACTTCTCAGATGACATGGAAGAGAAAAGGAGAGCTTACCCAACAGAGTTCTGTTTTCTGTAGTGAGCTCAATCAATGAAGTTCCTCTCCTTTTTAACCCACTGAGGGTCTCTGCCAGTCCAGAATCTCTACTCCTAAATCCAAGATCAGGTTTGCATGAAGTAGAACTGGGGATTTGAGGGGCTGCTATCTGAAAGTGAATGAGTCAAGAAAGCAACTATCAACCAGTCAGCATCCAGAAAGACCTGGAATCTAGAATGAGGCAGGTGATATTGCCCTTCTTCATGGCCTTGATCAGAGAGAGCTGGAGCCCGAGTCCTGTTCTGTGAACTCCTTCTGGACTTGTCCTTCTGCAGCCAGCAGGGCTGTATCTCCTGGACAGGATCCCCCACCTTCACCTCAGCAGTGAACTCTTACTGCTTATCGTCTCAGCCTCCCATCTGGTGAATTACTACACAAAATTATCTCCAACCATTAGCCCTTTCCTATCACTAACCCATTTCTATTTCCCTGAGATCACTGATAAACACCTCCTCACTGGATTCTTCTTCAGCATTCTCCCTAACTCTGGGCAGTGTCCTTCCATATGTGGAAGAGCCAGTGGACGAGGAGTTTCCTCTGCCCCAAGGACTGGACCAATCCAAGACTGGTTGGTCACACAGACTTTCTTCAGGGATGGCTTCTTCATAGGCTTGGCCACTTGACCTCGGTGGTTCCTCCAACCTTTCCAAGCCCTCCAGATCATTCTTTCTCCAATCCTCCATGTAAAATCAGAAAAGACCAAACAAAACAATCCTGAAGGAAGAGCCAGGTCATGACAGTCCAGTAGGGAAGGGCGTGGGGCTTCTCTCCACACCAGCATTCCTTCCTGAGTTGGGAAAGTAAGAATTCAGAAGATGCAGTTTCTCTGTTGGAGTCTTTTGTTTGCATTCTCTATTTTGGTACAACAGCCAGCAGATAATGACCACCAACCACCTCCACCCCTACCATAATAGCTAGCATAGAAGTGCCAGACTCAGGGGACACAAAGAAAGTAAAGTATAGTTCCTGCCCTCAAGGTGCTCACATGAGAAAACAGTCAGGTCCATACAAGATACCTTACTAAAGGAGGCATGGGGAAGGAGGGGAGCACAAAAAAAGACCTTATGCAGAAGGTGGTATCTGAATGGAGTCTTAAACGGAATCAGGGACTCCGTTAGTCGGTCAATAAACATGTATTAAACACTACCATCTACCAGGCATTGCGCTAAGCACTGGGGATACAAATATGACCAAAAAAGATAGTTCCTGCCCTCAAGCAGCTTACAATGGAATGGGGGAAAACATACAAATATATATGGAGCAGGCCATATAAGGGATAATTAGGAAGTAACTGTCACAGGAAAGTGTTGGAATTAAGGCTGTGTGTGTGTGTGTGTGTGTGTGTGTGTGTGTGTGTGTGTAGGTTGGAAGAGCAGCTAGGTGGTGCAGTGGGTAGGACTCTGATCCTCAAGTCAGAAGGACAAGAGTTTAAATCTGACCTTAGACACTTACTAGCTGTGTAACCTTGGACAAGTCACTTAACCCCAACTGCCTAGCATTTAGGACTATCCCTAGTCATCTTGATTCATATCTGGCCACTGGAAGCAGATAGCTCTGAGGAGAAGGTGAGGCTGGTGACTTAGCACAGCATCCCCTTCACTCAAACCCAATTCACCTGCTTGTCATGACATCATATCCCCGATGTAATGGGGATTGGAGCTAATATAAGCATTATGTAAATGGTAGTTCTTTATTTTTTTTAAATGTTTTTTCCAACAACATGCAAAGATAGTTTTCAACATTCCTCCTTTTGTAAGGTTTTGAGTTCCACATTTTTCTCCCTCCCTACCTTCCCTCCCCTCTCCCCTTGACAGTGAGTAATCTGATATGTTATACATGTAAAACTATGTGAAACATATTTCCTTATTAATCTGGTGGAAGGAAGAATCAGAACAAAAAGGGAAAAAACATGGGATAAAAGCATAAAACATAAAAAATTTTTAATTGAAAAATAGTATGCTTTGGTTTTCACTCAGACTCTGTAGTTCCTTCTCTGGTTGTCGATGATATTTTCTATCACAAGACCTTTACAATTGTTTTTGATCAATGTACTGCTGAAAAGAGCAAATTCATCCTGGCTGATCAGCACACCAGGTTGCTGTTAAAAGTGTACAATGTTCTCCTGGTTCTGCTCACTTAACTCAGCATCAGTTCATGGAAAACTTTTCAAACTTTTCTAAAGTCCTTTCACTTGTGATTTCTTACAGAACAATAGAACTCCATCACATTCATATATCACAATTGTTTGGCCATTCTCCCCTCAATTTCCAATTCTTTGATACTACAAAAAGAGCAGCTATATTTTTGTACATGTAGGTTTTTAACCCTTTCTTCTTTCTTTGGATTAGAGACCTAGTAGTGGTATTGCTGGATCAAAGGGAATGTATAGTTTGATTCCCTTTTGGGTATAGTTTCAGGTCCAGAAAGTTTGTAACAGTTCACAACTCTACCAATCACGCATTTGTGTCTCAGTTTTCCCACATCCCATCCAACGTTGATCATTTCCCTTTTTTGTCATACTGCTCAATCTGATAGGCACAAGGCAGTAACTTAGAATTGTTTTACATTGCATTTCTCCAATCAGTAATGATTTGGAGAACATTTTCATGACTATTGACAGCTTTAATTTTGCCATCAGACAGCAGCCTGTTCATATCCTTTGGTCATTTATCAAATGGGAGATGATTTGTATTCTCATTTGCTCTAAATATTTTAGAAATGAGTCCTTTATCCGAAACACTAGCTGTAAAAATTGTTTCCCAACTTAACTTTCTTTTAATCTTGGTTACATTCATTTTGTGTGAAAACTTTTCAATTTAATGTAATCAAAATTATCCATTTTGCATTTTATGTTCTTTATCTTTGTTTGGTTCTAAACTTGTCCCCTTTCCATAGATCTGACAGATAATCTATTCCTTGCTCTCCTGGCATATAGTATCACTTTTTATGTCTAAATACTGTACCCATTTTAACCTTATCTTGGTATAGGGTGTGAGATATTTATGCTGAGTTTTTGCCACACTATTTTTCAGTTTTCCCAGCAGTTTTTGTCATCTAGTGAGATATTACCCCAGAAGCTGGAGTCTTTGGGTTTATCAATCTGTAGATCCCTAGAGTCATTTTCTACTGTTTCTTTTGTACCTAATCTATTTCATTGATCCATCACTTAGCCAGCACCAAACAGCTGTGCTGACTGCTGCTTTATAATTTTAGAACTGGTATGGCTAGGTCACTTTCCTTTGCATTTGTTTCCATTAATTCCCTTGATATTCTTGACCTTTTGTATTTCCTGATGTATTTCATTACTAATTTCTCTAGCTCAATCAAATATTTTTGGTAGTTTGATTGGCATGGCATTGAATGACTAATTTAATTTAGGTAGATTGTCATTTATATATTTGCTTACCCATGAGCAATTGACATTTTTCCAATTCTTTATATATGTGACTTTGTGTGAAAAGTGTTTTGTAATTGTTTTCATATAGTTTCTGGATTTGTCTTGGTAGATAGATTCCCAGGTATTTTATGCTGTCTACAGTCACTTTAAATGGAATTTGTCTATGTCTTGCTTGCTGTGCTTGGTTGGTAATACATAGAATATGCTGATGATTTATGTGGGCTTATTTTGTATCTAGAAACTTTGCTAAAGTTGTTAATTGTCTCGAGGTTTTTTTTTTAATTAAATGGTTAAAAAAATTTTTTTAAGGTAATGGGGTTGAGTGACTTGCCCAAGGTCACACAGTCAGGCAATTATTAAATGTCTTAAGCCAGATTTGAACTCAGGTACTCCTGACTCCAGGGTCAGTGCTCTATCTACTTTGCCACCTAGCTGCCCCCTCAAGTAGTCTTTTAGTTGGTTGTTTAGGAGTTTCTTAAGTTTCCTATCCTATCATTTGCAAAGTGTGACCGTTTTGTTTTATTGCTTAATCTAATTCTGTGAATTTTATTTTTCTTCTCTTATTGCTAAAGATAACATTTCCAATACAATATTGAATAACAGTTATGATAACAGGCACTCTTGTTTCACCCCAGATCTTGTTACATAGAATGTTTTCCGATGACTTTAGATAGCTACTGCTTATCATCTTAAGGAAAGTGCCATCTATTCCCATGCTCTCTAGGGTTTTGAATGGGAATGGGTACTGTATTTTGACAAAAGCTTTTTTTGACATCTTTTTATATATCACTTGAGTCTCATATTTAAAGATTGAATTTTCTGTTCAGCTCTGGTCTGATCACCAAGAAAATCTGAAAGTCACCTATTTCATTCAATGTCCATTCCCCCCCCCCCCCCCGAAAGATTATGCTCAGTTTTGCTGTGTGTTTGATCCCTGGTTGTAATCCAAGTTCCTTTGCCCTCTGGATTATCACAGCCTTTGATCCTTCAATGTTGATGCTGCCAAGTCCTGCATAATTCTGACTGCAGCTTCTTGGTATGTGAATTGCTTCTTTCTGGCTGCCTGCAGAGTGTTCTCCTTGATGTGATAATTCTGGGATTTGGCTACAATATTCCTTGGCATTTTCATTTTGGATATCTTTCAGGAGGTGATAGGTGGACTCTTTCCATGACTGTTTTACCTTCATGTTCTAGGATAACAGGACAATTTCCCTTGATTTCTTGATAGACGTCCCGGCTCTTTTTTGGACCATGGCTTTCAGGTAGTCCGCTAATTCTTAAATTCTCTCTCCTGAATCTAATTTCCAAGTCAGTTACTGTTGCACTGAGATATCTTACATGTTTTTTGATTTTGCTTGGCTGATTCTGGATGTCTCATAGAGGCGTGAGCTTCTGTTGCCCAAGTCTAGTTTTCAAGGAATTCTTTTCTTTGGCCTTTGCATCTCCTTTCTATTTAGAGGGCACTCGGTTTAACGAAACAGCTCTTTTTCCACTTGCTCCCTTGTATTTCTGAAGGAACTCTTTTCCGTGGCCATTTGCCCGGTTGCACTTCGGGGGGATTTATTCTCTTCACCAATTTTGGCGCTTCCCGTGGCAGGACGACTTTCTCCCGCATTTCCCTGCCCCGGTTTTCTACTGGATGGTCCCCGCCCCTGGCCAGTGCTTCCAGGGGGTCTCTCACGCCGCCCTCTCATGCCGCCTCTCCCCGGGCCCGGTCCCGGGGTCGCTGGGCCCCCTCGGGCCGGGCCCGCGGCCTCTCTGGGCCTGGGCGAGGGGGCGGGGCAGCGGAGGGCCGGCCCGGGAGGGGGCGCTCCGGGCTGCGAGGTCGGGCCGCGCCTGCGCACTGGGCCCGCCCGCCGCCAGACTGCCCCGCCCCCTCCCCGCCCCGGCAGGCGCGCGAGCGCGCGCCCGCGCGCGTATGGCCGAGCCACGTGACCCTCAGGCCCTGCCCCAAGATGGCGGCCGCGGCCGGTTTAACGGTTTCCCCGAGCCGGAGGCGCCGGCCCGCGGGCCGCTTCGCCCCGCCCCCTGCCCCTGCGCCGGGCGTGGGGCCGCTCTCGAGGCCTGGCCCGACGTGCCCCGTCCCGCTTCTCCTCTTCGTGCCGCGCGCGCGCGCGCGCGCCCCCTCCCTCCGACTCCGCGGGTCGGCGCTGGGAGGCGGGGCCGGCGCGCCGCGCTCCCGACGGGCGGCCGCCGCGGCCAATCGGCTGTCGGACGTGCCTCTCGGGGGCGGGGCTCTCCGGCGCTCCGTCTCCGCGTCGGGGCCTTTGGCTTTCGGGAGAGGGGCGGGAGCGACCCGGGTGGTGCCCCGCTTCCCCGCGTCGGCCAATGGGAGGGCGGAGAGGTGCCCTTGAGGGGGCGGGGCCGAACCGTAATTGACGAGCGCTTCCTCGGGAGTCCGGGCGGAGGGAGGGGCGGCTAGGGGGAGGTGACGCAAGCCCGGACGGCCCAATGGGCGGCGGGCTGCGGGCGGCGGGGGCGGGGCCGCGGCCGCTGACAGACAGCGCGGGCGGCCTATGGGGGCGCGGCGTGGTGGGGGGGGCCCGAGCCTCCTGGTTCAACGTGGGTCAATTTTTTGTGAATGAGGAGGGAGGTTGTGGGGCCGCCGTCGCCGCCGTGGTGGGGAGCGAGCCCGCGCCGGAGCGCCCCGAGCCGCCGCCGCCGCCGCCCCCGCAGGCCGGCCCCGCGCCCGCAGCCCGAGCCGCCGCCGCCCCGGGCCCGGCCCGCCCGGGGAGATGCGGCCCCAGAGCCCGGCGATGCCCGCGCCGCGGCCGCCGCCCCGGAGCCCGCCCCGGTGAGTGCCATTGTCCGCCGCCCCGGCCCGGCCCGGCCCCGGCCCGGCCCCGGCCCCGGCCCCGGCCCCGGCCGCCTCCCCTCCCCCTCCCCGGGGGCCCCTCCCAGCCCCGGCCCCGGCCCCCCCCACCCCCGCCCGCCGCGGGCCCTCCCGCGCCGCCCCCCGCCTGTCATCCCCGCCCCCCGGCCCGCGCCCCTCCGCCCCCCGCCTGTCATCCGCGGCCCCCCGCCTTCGCGGGGCTCCCCCAGCCCCCCGCGCCCCGCCGGGCCGGCGCCGCCGCTGCGCCAGCAGGTTGGGGAGCATCCGCGGGGGGCCCCGGCCCCTCCCCCGCCTGCCCCCCGCGGGGAGCCCGCCGCGCCCCCGGGAGCCGGGGGGCCGGGCCGGGGCCGGGGGGCCGGAGCCGGGCCGGGCCGGGCAGATGCAGCCGCAGATAGGCGCCGGCTGCGGCGGCTCCCCAAACCGGTTTGGTGTGTGAGTCGGCGCGGGCCGGGCTCGGGGTGCCCGGAGGAGCCTGGGGGGGGGGGACCCTGCCGCCCCCGCCCCGCCCCGGGCCCCGGGGTCCCCCTGAGCCGCAGCCGCGTCCGCCCCGCCGGGCCCGGGCCTGGGGGCGGCCCCGCGGCTCCTGCCCGCCCGGGCCCGGAGGGAGGCTCGCGGGAGGCCGGTGCGGGAGGCCGGTGCGGGGTCCGGCCTGGGCCCGGCCCGGGGAGCCCCTCTCCGTCCCGCCTCTCGGGGCCCAGGGGGGCCCAGCAGAGCAGTGCGGCCCCGAGGCGCCCCCGGCCTGCCCCGCCTGGGCCCGGGCCGCAGCCGGCCTCCCCCTCCTCCGAGCCGGGCTCCGGGGGCCGGGGGACCGGGGGGCCGGGGGGCCGGGGGGCCGGGGGGCCTGGGGCTCGCCCCGCCGTCGCAGCCAAAGTTATGGCAGCATTCTGCCGTCGCCATGGCAACTCGGCTCCGCACGGCCGAGGGGCGGGGCGCGGCGCCGGGGCCTGGGGGGCTCCGGGGGGCCCCCCTCTGCCCCCTTCCCCAGGCACCGGCGCCCCCAGAGCGCCGGCCCGGGCCCCTCTTTCCCGAGGCCTCCTCCGCCCGAGCCGCCGGGCCCGGAGCCGCGGCCCAGCGTCTGCCCCGGCCCGGCCTGGCGCAGGGGCCCCGGGGGAGCGGCCGCCCGAGGCCCCCAACTTCAGAGTGTGGAGGGGAAGGGGCTGCAGCCAGCGCGGGACTCGAACCCAGGCCCCGCCCCAAGTCTGTCCTGAGTGGCGGGGGGTGGGGTGGGCTGTCACGGTCCGAGGAGGAGCCGGGACCCTCCCCCCTGGAGCAACCGGCCGGAGGGGGAGCTGAGCCCCTGCCCTCTGCGGGGGTCCCAGGCAGTCACTGATGAGCAGCCCCCCCCCAGGTCACAGAGCTGGTTCCCCCCAGTACCCCCTGCTGGGAGGACCCCGCGGCGGCCGGGGGGGCGCTGCACCTTGACCGAGACCTCCACTGCCTCCGCCACCCCAGGAGAGGGGGCCCCCAAGCCTTGCAGCCCAGGGAGCTGGGCCGGCAGAGCAGCCCCGGCCTCCTCGACCTCCCCCTCCCTCCCCTGAGAGGCCAGAGGAAGCTGCCCCCCCCAGCCACTGACCCCCTCATCCTCCCTCCTTGTCTGTGTCTGTGGCCTGGACAGGGCCCTGACCCCGACCCCGCAGGCCCCCCTGCTTAACCCCAGCCCGGCTCTCCCTACTCAGCCTGGACCCGCCTTCTGGGAAGCTGGGGAGCAGCCAGGTAGGGCAGCAGGCCCTTATGGAGCGCCTGCTGTATGCCAGACCCAAAGAAGGAGCCGGCCCTCCCTGTCCATCGGGGACTTAGCGAGTACCCACTGTGTGCAGGGGCATGAGCCCATATTGTAGGGGGAACAGCCAAGGGCACAGAATCCACGTGTGGTTTCCCCTAACAGTTCATAAAACCAGGTGTTTGGGGAGGTGCGCCTCTGGGGGAGCGCACCCAGAGTTTTGTGAGCCTGGGCTGGGGCTGGGAAGAGGAGGATCAAAGTGAGTCCATCCTGCCCTCGAGGGACTTTGATTTCTTCCGGCAGGGTGACACGTATGTGAGCGGCCACACACACACATGTGTCCATCTGCGCCCGGAAGCTCCTGGGAAGCGTCTGGAGAAGGAGCTCATTGGGGAGGGGGCCAGGGCGAGGCTTAGGTGAGGATGGGTGGACCTAGAGCCTGCAGGGACCAGGGACCAGAAGAGGGAGAGGGGCTCCGGATGCAGAGGAAGAGGCAGTGGCGCTGTGCGGGGCAGAGTAGGAAGGCAGAGCTTCCAGAGGGCTCCGGTGCTGAAAGACAACCCCGGCGGCCCAGAGACCAGCCCCCCGAAGTCCAGGGGCCCCAGACCCCGAAGGCTGTGCTCGTAGCTCCTGAGCGAATGTGTGGGAAGCCTGTTAGAGGCTGCAGAGGAGCCTGGTGCTCCGAGGCCGAGCATGGAGTTGCCGTCGGTGCCGCCACCGCCGCCGCCACCTACTACTCCAAGAGCTTCTGGAGACAGCTGCACCTGTTGGCAGTTGTCGGGGGGCTTCCCAGAGTGCCCCACTGAGGTCTGCCCTCTTGAATGTTTTCTCCAAGGGGCTGCTGCCAGGGCTGGGGGGGGGGGGCTTCTTCCCCCTCTCCTTGAGTGATGTTCTTGTTCGCGGGGTTCTGGCTGACTGCCCTAGTCTCCTTCCCCCCCTTGGTTTGGTGGGAAGCTTGGACCGGCCTCTTTTTCTTGGGCAAGGATTTTGAGGAAAGATCAGAGTGGCATCACGGACTGAAACTTGTGAATTGTTGAAGGGTGGCAAGAAAGGGAGGTCCCCGAGCCTTTGGTTGATTTGTGTCTGTCGGTCAAGAGGAGGCCATCTTAGGAGCCGAGGAAAGATGGGGAAGGCCACGTGATGCGATCCCCATTTTACAGAGAAGAAACTGAGGCCCAGAGAGGGGCATCGCCTCGCCAGGGTCTCACGGTGCATAAGAACCAGGCTGATTCTGCACTTGGGTCTTTCTGACTCGGGTCAGCGCTTTGCCCATGGTGGCCGCTGCGGCCCAGGGAGACAGCTTTGGGTTACCCTCCCTGGCAGCAGGCAGGGTCCGGGGTGTGACCCTGTGTGATCTGTGGCACCCACGTGTGGGTGTGGGATGCGTGGACATGGGATCCATAGGTATAGCGCACGCCACACGGGGTGGTCTCTGTGACTCCATGCGGGCGGCTGCTGCGTGAATTATTCATCTCATCCGTCTATGCTCTGAGTGAGGTGAGTGGGTTATCTGTGATCTGTGTGTGACGTGGTCCACGCCTGATTCCTACCTGTGACAGATCCACCCGTGCTCGACGTGTGTGGCTTGAAGGGGGAGCCCCACCCCCTGCGTGTCACGGTGGGGTCCGTGTGTCTCTGCAGGGGACTGTGGACGGCCGGCTCTCCGTTTGGGGGACGGTGTTTTGGTGCTTTGGACAAGTCCGGCTTCCTCCTTCCCGGCTGCCCGGGAGCCGAGGCGGGCACTGCCCCCCCCTCCGGGGGCCAGGCAGGCCCAGCTCCGCCGCCTTCTTTTCATCTCTTGGTTTTTTTCTTTGCTGATTTGTGGTCTATCTGTGTTCATAACATTTTTATACAGTTTGATTTCCCCCTGAGCCTGGTAACTTCCCGTGATGCACTCATACGGTTTCTTGTATAAATATTTTAAAACGCGGCCCTGTTGCTCAATGTTGGGGCGGCCTCCTTTGGTTTTAAGGTTATTTAGAAAGCGCCTGTTTTTATGCAATTCGGATGTCTCTGCTGGGGGCAGGCCAGGCCCTGACCAGGAAGGAGCCGCCGGCGGTCCGGAGCACGGAGCACTGGCCGGCCCGGGAGGGACTCTGAGCCTGGGTTCTCCTTCCAGTGTCTTGGGGGGAGAGGGGAGAGGGGGGAGGGGGGAGGGGGGAGGAAGGCGAGGAGGAGAGGGGAGAAGAGAGGAGGAAAAGAATGCAGGAGGGGAAAGGGGAGGGGAGGGGAGGGGAGGGGAGGGGATCGGATCTCTCCCAGATAACCCCCCCACCTTTAGATTTGGGGGGCACTAAGAAATTATGAAGTGTCTGAGGGCAGATTGGAACTCAGGTCCTCCTGACTCCAGGGCCTACTGCCCCTTCCCTCTTCTCTTAGTCCCCCCCAATTCACAGTATGCACGTTTGTTGATCTCCCCCCAGACTGGGGGCTGGGCCGCCTTTGTCTTTCATTATGCCTCTGCTTGGTGCTGCTTAGGAGCCTAATAAACGTTTATTGACCGACTAACTAATCACTGAGGCCTGGGGTGGGGGGCTCTCCTCTCTAAGGGGGGAGACACTAGATTCATGTTTGTCAAATTCAGACAAAATAAGATCCTGACACATGTTTGACCTCCCTGGCATCCAGAGGGTCGGGACCTCTGACCTCTCAGGACCTTTCCCCTCTTTGGGCCTCAGTTTCCCCCTTTGTACAAGAGAGCCTCTTCCCTTTCAGCCCCTAAATTCAGTGAAAATGCTGGGTGTGTGTGTGTGTGTGTGTGACTCTGTGTGTGTGTTTGTGTGTCTGTGTGTGTCCTGTGTGTGCCTGTGCCTGTGTGTATCTATGTGTTGCTGTGTTTGTGTGTGTCTGTTTGTATGTGTCCTTTCTGTGTATGTGTGTCTCTGTGTGTTTGTGTCCCCTGTGTGTTTGTGTCCTGGGTGTCTGTATCTCTGTGTCTGTGTGTGTCTGTGTGTCCTGTGTGTCTGTGCATTTGTCTCTGCGTGTCTCTGTGTGTCTGTCTGTGTGTCCTTTGCATCTGTGTGTCTGTGTGTCCTGTGTTCTGTATCTGTCAGTATGTGTTTCTCTGTGTGCCTGTGTCCTGTGTGTGTCTGTGTTTCTGCATGTGTCTGTGTCTGTGTATGTCCTGGGTATGTGTCTGTGTGTACTGTGTATCTGTGTATGCCTGTGTGTCTATGTCTGTGTGTTTGTCTCTGTGTGTGTTTATCTGTGTGTATCTCTGTGTATGTCCTGTGTATGTGTCTGGGTGTGTGTCTGTGTGTCCTGTGTGTGTGTGTCTGTGCTTTTTTCCTGTGTGTCTCTGTGTGTTTGTGTGTTTGTCTGTGTGTTTCTGTCCTGTGTGTGTCTGTCGTGTGTGTGTGTGTGTGTGTGTGTGTGTGTGTGTGTGTGTGTGTGTGTCCCTCCAAGATCCAGGAGTGAGGGAGAGAGCCGCTCTTCAAGTCAAAGGCTGGTCCGGGCCGGAGCCTCTGTCCGAGATGAAGGCCCTTTGCCCTTTGTGATGGGCTAGCAGCAGCATCAGAGCCCGTCTAGACTTGCCCTCCTCATTTTATAGAAGAGGGAACTGAGGCCCTTCAGGTTGGAGGCAGAATTTGAACTCAGAACCTGTGACTCTGAAACCAGGGCCCTGAGTATCCTCAGTCTTAGGATGGGGCAACCCCCAGGGAGGAGGACAGTCCACATCCAGGGCATGTATAGAGGAACAAGTGATTAGCCCCCCAACTCTGCCAGCTTGTATCATGAGGGAGATGCTGGCAGAGCCCCACTGAGCTCCCTGGGGTCCTCGCTGGCCCCTCCTAGCTCGGTCCCTCCTGTGCTGTCTTGGGGATTTTCTCGCTCTCCTCAGCTCCCTTTTGGAGCCTGGGTCTTTCCTGCCCGGCAGGTGAGCCGCCGGGAGGTCAGTACAGCTGCCGTGTGGTCTCCAGGAAGACCCTCTTTGGAAGGACTGGGTTAAGGGGTCTCCTCCCCCGGCATGCTCTGCCAATGGCTGCTTCTCGGCCAGGCCCATGGCTTCTGCCAGAGCCCCATCTCCTGAAGTGAGGTGGGGGGCTTCCTCAGACCCTTCCTAAAGGTCCCTTTCACAGATGGGGGGGGGGACATGTGAGCTTCACGCCTTTGACCGAGAGGAGGTTGAGAGGATGACCCTTTGAAGCCCTTCTGCTTGGCCAAGGTTCTAACACTGCTGGAAGGAAGACCTTGGGTCACTTGCCACCTCTGCGGTGCCCAACTGAAGGCCAGCTGGGCACCTCTCTGTGCCCCCAGGAGGCTTGGGGAGGGGACAGTGAAGCCCCCTGTCCAGGCTCATCGGGACATCTTCCTCTTTGTAGTTTTCTGACGAACAGATGCCTCCCCTCCTCAGGAGAGTGAGGAGGGTCCTGCTAGGTGGAACAGACCTCAGGCCAGTGGCCCGGGGTCTGAGCCCACTTTGCCCCTGAATTCCTGGGGTGACTTTGGGGGGCTTCCTCATCCCATCATCTCACAGATGGTGAGCCGGTCTGTCAGTGGTCATCAATGAGGAGCAGCAGCCCTAGCAATTTAATTGCTGAGCCCATCCCTAAGAGTGAGAAAGGTGGTGGGGGGGATGCAGGCCATCTTGTGGGACAGATCATAGGACCACTGATCCCAACCCATAGGCTTTGGTAGTTGCCACCTGACCCTGAGAGGTCACTTCCATTCTCTCAGTCTTCATTTCTTCATCTGTAAAATGGGGTCCCATTAGCTCTCCCCCCATTTTTCCAGGCCTTGCTGTCATTGCCTTTGTCCACTGTCTCCAGCATTCAGGGCCCTTGCTAGGCTGGGGGGGGGGGTGAGGTAAGTCACAGGCTCCTGGCCTTGTGGCTCCCACCCGGTGCCTGGATATGAAGTCACTGGAGTGGAAGGACTGGCCCCCGAGGAAGGCTTCCTGGAGGAGGAGACTTAGCTCACTGGGTGGCGTTGCCGCCGAGGTGTGGTGGAGGGAAGGCCCAGGTCCCAGCTGCCAGCTCTCCTCGATGTCCCCTCCCACCCTGGCGGGCTTTGGGATGACGGCAGCAGTGATGATGAAATCCCTCTTGCTCCCGTGTAATGCTCACCTGGTCCCGCACCTGGGCTGCTCAGACAGAGCCTCTGATGGCAGAAGCCGGACTGGCAGCTCCCAGCCAGGCAGCCAGTGTGCTGAGAGCCTGGGGGGGGGGGGTGCTGGGGCCTGCAGGCCTTTTTCTCTCCAGAAGGTAAAAGGTGATGACAGCCGGGCAGCTCACCTGGCCAGCGCTCCTCCTGGGTCTTCATGAGAGTTGGAGAGAGCCTCCTTCCCGGGGGATGATCAGACTATCTGCAGTGGAGGCTGCAGAGGCCTTTCTCCAGAGTGGGCTCTCAGCAGTATCACTCGTGGAAAGGGGCTGCTGGACCATCCATTGGTGCCTCAATTTCCCCTGCCCCGGAGGACTCCCTCTTCAGAGGGGCTTTTGTGCAAAAGGCTTGTGTTCTCTGGCACCTCCCGCTGGTGAGGCTTCCATAGGGGGCATAGCGGGGCTTACTCAGAGATGTGAGCCAGGCTGGGAGGGCCGGGACCTGCCTGTAGCTTCCTGGAGGAAGTACCCCCTGAGATGGGCCTTGGACTGATTCTGGAAAACTGTGGGGTGTGAGTCGGGGCCATGCTGACAATTTTCCCACCTGATCTTGGGGCTCCCATCTCCAATAGGATATAATGTGGACACCCTAAAAACCAAACTTGTGACCTGTTGACCCATGCTTCCCACCTTCCTCCCCTCCTACCCAGACTTTGTTGCCAAGATCCATCAGTTTTGCCTCTGCACCATCCTCCATTGTTTTCTCCCCTGTGCCATCCTCCATTGGTTTCACCTCTGCACCATCCTCCATTGGTTTTGCCTCTGTGCCATTCTCTATCAATGTTGCCTCTGCACCATCCTCCATTGTTTTCTCCCCGTGCCATCCTCCATCAGTTTCACCTCTGCGCCATCCTCCGTTGGTTTTGCCTCTGTGCCATCCTCCCATCAGTTTCACCTCTGCGCCATCCTCTGTTGGTTTTGCCTCTGTGCCATCCTCCCATCAGTTTCACCTCTGCGCCATCCTCTGTTGGGTTTGCCTCTGTGCCATCCTCCCATCAGTTTCACCTCTGTGCCATCTTCCATTGGTTTCACCTCTGCGCCATCCTCCATTGGTTTTGCCTCTGTGCCATTCTCTATCGGTGTTGCCTCTGCACCATCCTCCATTGTTTTCTCCCCTGTGCCATCCTCCATCGGTTTCACCTCTGCGCCATCTTCCATTGGTTTCACCTCTGCACCATCCTCTGTTGGTTTTGCCTCTGTGCCATCCTCCCATCAGTTTCACCTCTGCGCCATCCTCCATTGGTTTCGCCTCTGTGCCATCGTCTGTCGGTTTCACCTCTGAGCCATCTTCCATTGGTTTTGCCTCTGTGCCATCCTCCCATCAGTTTCACCTCTGCGCCATCTTCCATTGGTTTCACCTCTGCGCCATCCTCCATTGGTTTCGCCTCTGTGCCATCGTCTGTCGGTTTCACCTCTGTGCCATCTTCCATTGGTTTCACCTCTGCGCCATCCTCCGTTGGTTTCACCTCTGTGACATTCTCTATCGTTGTTGCCTCTGCACCATCCTCCATTGTTTTCTCCCCTGTGCCATCCTCCATCGGTTTCACCTCTGCGCCGTCTTCCATTGGTTTCACCTCTGTGCCATCCTCTGTTGGTTTTGCCTCTGTGCCATCCTCCCATCAGTTTCACCTCTGCGCCATCTTCCATTGGTTTCACCTCTGCGCCATCCTCCGTTGGTTTTGCCCCTGTGCCATCCTCCATCGGTTTCACCTCTGCGCCATCCTCTGTTGGTTTTGCCTCTGTGCCATCCTCCCATCAGTTTCACCTCTGCGCCATCTTGCATTGGTTTCACCTCTGCACCATCCTCCGTTGGTTTTGCCCCTGTGCCATCCTCCATCGGTTTCACCTCTGCGCCATCCTCCGTTGGTTTTGCCTCTGTGCCATCCTCCCATCAGTTTCACCTCTGTGCCATCTTCCATTGGTTTTGCCTCTGTGCCGTTCTCTATTGGTGTTGTCTTTGTACCATCTGAATGCAGTCTCCGTGCTGGATTTTTGCAGCAGCTTCTATGGAGGGGAAATCTATCTGTCTCCAGTCCATCCTCCAATTGGCCACCAAAGGGAGTTTCCGACTATAACATCCCCTTACTCACTAAACCCTAGTGGCTCCCTATTTGCCCCTCAGGATCAGCAGTCAGATCCTTTCTTGGACCCTACGTCTTGTCCCATCCTCTTTATTCCAGTGTCACCCAGCTTGCCGGACATCAGCCATTTTCCCTGGCTGTCCCTTGAGTGTGAACACTCTGTTTTCTCAAAGCCAATTCCTGCTAATGGTAGGACCCTCCTTCTGAGAGCCTGGTGTTTGTGCCCCCGCCTCCCTGCCCCCTTGTTCTGGGTCATGGCTGGGTCCAGGGGTGGCATTGGGGAGCAGGGAACCGGAGGGCAGGAGGCTGGAATGCCTCGCTGGGGAACTGGACTTTGAAGCCCCTTTGTCAGGGTCAGCCAAGGTGGTGGTCAGAGAGCCGGGGAAGAAACAAGGTCTGTGGCCAGTGGTGAAGGCTGAGTGCGAGGGCTTCCCTTCATGGAGGAAGGGGGAGCGTTCCAGGTGGAAAAGGAGGCTGAGTAATTATGTGAGAAGGGCCCCCCCACTCCACAACCCCAGGGGGCAGATTAGGAATTCACCAGTCTGGCCTCCTCATTTTGCCATCCATATTCACATTTAAATTGACTTCTTTATTTTGAACCTAAACATGACCAGACATGGGCATTTCCATGTCCAGAGAACCAAAGCCCGATTGTGTATGAAACTGTGAGATGTCCAGGGAGCTTTTGTGAATTTGATGTTAGACTGAAGCCTGTCCTGCTTCCTTCTTCAAGGGTTCTTCCACATTCCACAGTCTTTCTTCTGGATAGATCCTTGCCCCCTCCCAAAATCTGGGCTTTTCCTCCTCTCTTGCCCTGGAGCCAGCAGGATGGGAGGCAGATGCAGGTAAGACTACTTTTGGGTTGCTCGGGGCCTCCAGAGCCATTCCAGATGGAGGTGGATTGGTCCTTTGCAGAAGAAGAATTGAGCATGCCCAGCATTTATTAGACACCCACTGAATGCCAGACCTTGTTGTGGGTCGTAAAGAGAAAAATAGGAGACTATCCTTAAGCACAGGGTTAGAGAAGAGGAAAACATTTACCAGGGCAGCTGGCAGAGGGACCTTCTCGCACTTGGCAGTCTCAGGATCCCTTTATTCGTTCAGGAGGCTCCCCTGTCCCCGACTTTCCTTTCTGTGCAGCATGTCTGGCTTATCTCTCTTTAGATCTTAGTCTCCTGGGCCTCCTCTTTGCCTGGGCTTAGCCAGGCAGGACGTGGGGGGGGGGCAGAACTCAAAGCCTGGGGCTCCCCTTTACCACCTCATGGTGTTGTGAGTGTGCATGCGTGTGTCTGGCCTCACCCCGAAGCATTCCCAGGAGACTGTGCCCGTTCCTCCCACAGACTGAGCTGTGCCTCGGCTTGGACTTGGAGAATTCCTGTGGATTAGAGAGTTTGGAAGACCCTTGGTGTGCCTTAGGCAGGAGTCTCTGTCTTCCTGGGGCTATCGTTGGAGAACACTGCCCCCTCACTCACTCTGCCATCTGATGCCCAGAGTGGAATTCTCACCTTAGATGCCCTTCCCTGGGCAACCTCAGCAAGTCGAAAAGAAGCAAAATGGTCCCAGATGACTCCCTCCTCCCTGCTCGGTGGTCCGAGAACAGCCCCCTTCAGGGGGAGGCTGACCTCCTGGGCCTTGGACAGCAGCCACATTTGTCTGAGAGCCCCGAGTCCTCTCCAGGCCAGGAGGAAGAGTCTCTGGTGGGGGCTCCTTGGCATCCAAGAGGGCACCTCGGGAGCCCGGGAAACTGAGCTGTTCAAATAGGTGCTCCTTGGAATTGGGAATAGACCTAAGGACTCACTTCTGCCCCTTTGGGTGTGTGCATGTGCATGCGTGTTGTGTGTATGTGTGTGTGTAATATGTATGAGTAAATGACCCTCTTGATAAAAAAAGCCTGGGCCAGAGTATCCAAAATGAAAGGAAATGAAGAAATCCATTAATTCTCCTTTTTTCGCATCTTCTCAAATGGTATTCCCATTTTCACCCTGACAGTTTAATAATTAGGGTGCCTAATTTTAATCTGCTACGTGGGTGCAGGCTGCAGTTGGTGCACTCCCTCCCATACCGGGGTTGGCGCCTTGGAGAAGGATGCTGAGGTTGGGATGACCTTGCAGGCCTCTGAGGAGGCGGGAGAAGAGGGGAAGCCCCAGGAGTCCGGCCACGCCGGCCCATTCTGTGCGGCTAGTAAATGGTGAAGGAGATCCCCCGGAGCCTCAGCCTGACTTGGACTGAGTGGGTTTTCCAGCCTGGCCACCATGTCCTCAAAGCCCCTACCTGGTTCAGAGCTGACCCTGGCCCTTCTCTCTCTCTCTCTCTCTCTCTCTCTCTCTCTCTCTCTCTCTCTCTCTCTATCTATCTATCTATCTATCTCTCCTCTGTCTCTGGGGGAGCCTGCTTTGTGTGCAGAAGCTGGCACAGAGAACAATGGCCTGTGGCTGCATTGGGGTGTTATCTGAATAGAAAAGTCACTGTAGAGACTGGGTTGGGTAAGCCCAAGTCATGGGTCTTCTGTGCTGGAGCCAGGCCAGCTGAGACGCTGGAGATGTTGGAGACACTGGAGACATTGGAGGTGGAGATGCTGGAGGTACTGGAGACATTGGAGATGCTGGAGCCAGGCCAGCTGAGACGCTGGCGGCTCTAGAGAACCTCGAGGCTTTAGAGGCCCTGGAGACATTGGAGGCTCTGGAGGTGTTGGAGATGCTGGAGCTAGGCCAGCTGAGATGCTGGAGGCCCTGGAGATGCTGGAGCGAAGCCACCAAGCCAGGGCTGGGTCAGCTTCCTCCCCAGACTGCACACTGCTCTGGGGTTCTTGGGAGCAGTCTAGCGAGCCGGCCCCAGGGCACCCCGCATTTGTTTATTTTTAATTTCATCACATGGAAATGCAGAGATTTTCAGCCAAGCCTCCAGTCCCTGACCTGGGAGCACAGGGCCTCGCTTGCCATTGTTTTTCTGAAATAAGTTTGAATGACAGATGGTGTGTTTTTTTTGGAAGTGGGCTGGGGGGGGTGTATGGTTGTGAAAATATGTGTGTGTGTGTGTGTGTGTGTGTGTGTGTGTGTGTGCGCGTGTGAGAATATGTGTGTGTAGTTATGAATGTGAGTGTGTGTGTGTGTATGTGTGCGTGCATGTGTAGACAGCTGCCACTGACTTGCTGTGTGACCTTGGCCAAGTCACTCACCCCTGAATCTCCTCACACCCAGGTTATCTCCAGGTATCCTGATCCATATCTGGTCACTGGACCTATGTGGTTCTGCAGGACAAAGTGAGGCTGGGGTCTTCACACAGCCCCCTCACTCAGATCTAGTTCACGTGTTTGTCATGGTATCGCCTCCCTGATGACGTGGTCTTCTTTCTGAATGTAGGCCAAGTGCTATGAGAGAGACCAGGGAGGTAGGGCAGTGGGAGACCCTTACCCAAGTCAGCCCAGCCATTTCCAGGGCTCCCAAGGGGACACAGATTGTCAAGGATGTTCAGAGGGGGAACAGGAGGAAGGTCCTCATTTGAGGAGCTGTCTAGGAGCATTGGGGTGTCCCATTCAAACGTGTCCCTCATCAGGCTTGCTCGCCGTGCCTGGGCCTCCCTGGTAGAGTGGGCGCTTGGCCCCCACCAGCTGGACGTTGAGTGCTTAGCACCAGGAAGGGCTGCGCCGATGCCTACTCCTCCTTTGGTCTCTCCTTCTCTCCATCTCTTTTTCCTTTCCTCCATTCCCCCTCCCCCACCCCATTCTATGCCAGGTTCCCCCTTCTCTGGTGTGATTTTTTTGGCAGAGCATTGGTATCTTAGAGGGCCCCACATCTGGTGAGGACAGAATGGGGCTTCCCAGTGGTCCTAGAACTGAAAAGCCCCTTGGAAGGCTTGGGGGGGCTCTTTGTTCTCTTTTCTGTCTCCCCACTCTCAAACCCATCTGTCTTCACAACTTAAAATCCTGGAATTGTGGGAGAGGTGAAAAGGACCTTCAAGCTTCAAGACCAGTGGCCGACACTCGGACCCAGAGAGGTGCAGCCCTTTCCCCAAAGGCACAAGGCAGTGCCCAGATCAGGAGCTAGGCCCGGATTGGGGGCCATGCCTGGACCAGGGGTCCAGGCCCAGATCGAGGACCATGCCTGGACTGGGGGGCCCAGGCCCAGATCAGGGGCCATGCCTGGATCGGAGGCCAGGCCTTTGAGCCTTGGATTTCCTGTGCCATTGGGCTCAGACTGATCTGCCCCAGACCCTTGATTCTGCCTCTGGAGCATCTGTTGTCCCAGCATCTCTCCTCCATACACAGGACCAACACCCTGGGCTCCTGTAAAACTCCTTCCTCCCTGATCTCCATCCTTCCCCTCACTGCTGACCTCCCCCCAGGATGCACGTCTGACTGGCCTCTCTCCTGCTCCTGGAGCTCTTGCCTCTCCCTGACCTTCCTCCACCCACCCCCCATTTCTTTGCCCACTTTGGGGCACAGCCTGGCCTCCACCATGCCCAATGCCTGCATGTCCACCTGCTGAACCCTTTGTGCTGCTGCCTCCACAGTCTTCTCAAGGGTCCCAGCTCAGCATCTCTTCTCCAGGCCTGGCCCCCTTGAATTGGCCCCTCAGGATCTGAAGGTTGGCACAGATCACTGGTGGAGTGGTGGTGGCATAGCTTAGGTCTCCATTGTGCTTTCTGGTTTTTTGTTCTATTTTCCCTCAAGGCCCTGGCTCTGACCCTCCTAGCAGCCCAGGTCCTCGGCTCCCTGGCCCCAGTGGAAGAGCTGGCTCCAGGCCTGGCCCCTTCCCCATGGGTGACTCCTAATTGGCTGAAGGTTGATGCCACAGGAGCCCTGAGGTGGATCTGGAAGGGACCCTGGAGGCTGCCTTGTTTAACAGCTGAGGAAACTGAGGCTCAGGGACTTGGCCAGGCTTCTTAGCTGAACCCAGGTTCTCTGACCGAAGGTTCTGAGTGTCTAACATGCCTCTGTTAAGCATCAACTATACCCAAATAATCACTGTTATGATTAATTAATATTTCCATGGTTTTCCAGAACCCAAGCTCTGGGGGGGGGGGGGGCTCAGGGGGAATATCTTTATGAGAAGCTTCAAGTAGAAGCTCCCTGCTCCCTCCTAGCTGTCTTGCCACAAACAGGGTCCCAATGCAGCAGCTGGAGGGTGCCTCAGAGGTGGTCTGAGCCCACCTACACCTGTTATTTCTGAGGAAGAGGTGCCAGTAACTTGCCTAAGGTCACCCAGGTGATCAGGCTCCCCTCACTGGCAAGCTTGGCACTCTCCTCACGGCAGGGGGCACCAGAGCAGCCCACACTGGGCCAAGTGTAAAGGAGAGGCCTTTCTGAGGCGATGCAGTAAGGCATGGCAAGGTGCTTTTGTGCTTAGTCTGGCTGTGGGGGTGAGGGAAGCTTCTGAAGCAGTGAAGAGTTTTCAAGGACTCTGGTGTTCCTCAGCAAAGCATTTAAAAAGGATATTTGAAGACAACCCCAAGATCCTTCAGCTACTTGTGGTCCATTCCTAGATGGGCTGCCCTTCTGAACATCCATTCTTTGAGCTTCTGTCCTGTAAGTGCCGCTCATTGGAGCAGGAATGCACAGAGGGTCAGGTTCTTGGCATCTTCCCTGACTGGTGGCATCTTGGATCATTTGGTAGAATTGATCTTTTCCTAAGAAAACCAGTTTGGTTGATGGAGCCGCCTGGACTGAGAGACATGGGACTGCCTCTGCTTTCTGGACACCTGGCCGGGTTCAGGAGAAAGATCTCAATTTAGTTTATTGATCTGTCCTATCAGTTTGAAGATGTGTTTAGAAGAAGGAAAATTGGACAACAGCTCATGCCTAAAGGGAGGACAGTGCATGGAGATTCAGTATTTGTTGGGGTGCTCTACTCACAATTTCCTCTAAATCAGACATGGAAACCAGCCATCCCTGCCCATTGGTAGCCAGGACATCTCCATGCCAAGGAAAAGGCCGTGGGAATTGGTACAGTGAGGGAATAGGCAGCTCAGTGGGGTCTCTGCACAGCCGTGGCCACGCAAAGCCCCCTGCGGCAGCCAGTTCCCTGGACTAGAGGGAGCTTACCCTCTTCATGAAATTGAAGTGCTGGCCAAGAGGATGGGGTTCTCTCCTGTCACTGCGGTGCCCAGGCACAAGGTGTGGACTCTGGAGGTGAAGCTGGGATGCAGCTGCCAAACTCAGAACGTTCTGACTTCCTTTCAAAGTGCCCAGCTCATTCCCCACCTCCTACCCTAACTCCTTTAACCCCACCTTCAGTCACTGGTGCTTTTTGTTTCCAGTACACCACTGCCCATGTGCAGCTGCCACACCTTGGCACAGGCGGATCCCCCTCCCCTCCCCTTCCCCCTTCTCCCTTAAGAGTTTGCCCCCTCCATACTTTGTATTTCTTTGTCTTTGGAGGAAGTGTGCCCCTCGCCCCCCCCCCCATAATGGAATCCCGAAGACAGGGACTTCATGGAAAATGAAGATGTCACGTTTCCTTCCAAGGTTATAGACCCCATGAAATCTTTCCCTGGCCCTCAGGCTCAGAACCACTGCTCTCATCAAGTGACTGTAGGCCTTCGTCTCCTCATCCATCCAAGATTCTCCCCAAGCCTCGGGGAGAGATGCTGGGGCATCCTGGCACCCTAGCTTTGTAAGCATACTCAGGGTTTAGTGCTGAGTAAACCGAGGCAGATCTGCCTCTCTGCCTGGGTCTCCCTGTCTCTCTTCCTGATCTATTCTTGCAGAGATTTTTCCTTGGAGGGGCTTGGGCTCGAGGAGTTCAAAGCCCGGCTTCAGGGGCCAAGAGCCAGCCTTCTCCCCGTGGTCCCACCCACAGACAAGGACCATGTTCCCATCTCCCAAAGCCTCCTGAGTGGAGGGATCCACTCTGGAGAGCCCTGCCCAGTCAGGGGAAGTCCTCCTTCCCCATGCTGAGAAGAAGGGACTGGGGCTCTCTTCGGATAGCTGTCAGTTTTGAATGTCAGTTTTGAAACTCCCCATTTCTGGGTTGGCTGAACTTGGGCCAGTGGACAATGTGTGAAACAGGGCTGAATCGTCACTGCCACCAGTCTCTGGCCAGATAAGGGCCATTATTGTTACTGTCCCTGGAAAGGCTGAAGTGAGCAGCCGTGGAGGGAAACGTGTGGAGACAAGTGGAGAACCTCAAGGAGGTGGCCAAGTCAGCGTTTCCTGCGGCAGCTGATGAGCGGGTGCCACTCCGGCATGCTTGCAAGGGAGTGGCCTTGCTGTCGTGGGCCAGGTGCCCCAGAGGTGACCCAGTAGACTTGGCTCGGCCTCTCAGAACTCCTTTCTTTTATAAAGATAGTTTATGTGTATCTCCCCTTTCCCCCCTCCCAGAGAATCATTCCTCATAATAAACAAAAAAGTTCCATAAAATTAGCCAACACATTGGATGTCTCTGCTATTGTGAATGGTATTCCACACCCACAGCTCATCACATCTCCAAAGAATGGGAGAAAACACATTCTTTGTGGTGTGATGGACAAGCTGAACCTTGACCATTGTCCTCCAGTCTGACTTTGTTTTGGTTTGTTGTGAGGAGCAGTAGGGTGTAGTGAGAAGGACCCTGGAGCAGGCAGTAAGAGGCCTGGGGTCTAGCTCCAACTCTGGGGAACAAATGCGGCTTGTGATCATATGTAGGCCTCTATCTCTGGACCTCTGTCGCCTTGCCAGCATGACTTTCCCATCTTGGGTGGGTGGGTCTGTACTGCTAATGTGTAGTGTTAGGTGATCCCCTAATCACTAAACGACTGATGGGGGTTTCCTGGCACTGTGGCTCCCCACTGAGTATTGTGGGATTGAGTCCATTGCCTTGGGACTCCTGCCTGGGCATTACCAATTCAGAAACCTCAGATCTGGGTGGGAGCTGCCTTTACATATGAACAAGTGGTCATTTGAATGACACCCTATGCTTAAGTCATTGAAGTATTGCTCCAATAAGTTAGTCACCTGGAGAATGGGCCCATTTCATTCCTCAGGCTCCTTCCATTCTGTGGGATTTGTGGGCAACCGCTCTTGCTAATCTCTGAAAGGTTTGAATGACCACCAGGCGGTGGTTGTGAAGAGGGCTTAGATATAAGGGGGCCACTGGCAGGTGGACCTGGGAATTCATTGGAAGCATTGCCCGTGACAGTCGGCTCCATCCTCAGCTGAGCTACAATGGGGGGCGGGGGGGGCTACCACGTGCATGATGAATCTGCCCGTGAGGTGTTCCCTGTTGGAAGAGCTTAGTGTCCTCTCCTAAGATGGTGGTCTTTGGCCGCTCCCCATCAGCAGACCCTGCGCTCAGAGTAGCAATGAACTGGTCCTCCCTCCATCTCAGTGGTGGCTCTGTGGGAGCTGACTGACCTGGCATAGTGGAGCAGGCCCTGAGCAGCGAGGGGCCATTGCGATCCACGCCAGTGAGGCCCACCTTGTTAACTGGCAATACAGCCAGCCCACCACGTCCGTTCTTGTAATTAAAAACAAAGTTGTGGGGCAAAGGCCATGTTGGTGCTGAGAGTGAATGTAGATGTTGATGTTAATAAGACCTGACTGACCTCTGCCAGTGAAGATGCCCCTTCTTTGTAGAAATAATCAAGCTTTCTAACCCAGTAGTCAGTGGCCGCCTCAGCTGTGTGTCCCTCTTCAGGAGGAAAGAGGCCACTTGTCATAGGGCTTATACCCCAAATTATTTTTCAACTTGGTGTCATATGGTAGCCCAGGATCTGACGTTGGCTGTGCTCTTAGACTAGATGGCCAGGCTGGTGGAAGAGGCAGCATTATGGGGAGGAAGGCCAGGAATCCCAGCAGGAGGGACCACTCTGCTGGGGTGAAACAAAAACAAAAGCAGCCTGAATCCTTGTCTTTAAAGAGAGCATTTCCCTAGTGATCCTAGGGCTGCTCCAGTTCCTCCCTCATCCCCTTGTTCTCTTTATTCATTGATTTCTGGGCTTTGTTTTTTTTCCCTTCAGATTCTTCTAGTCAGTGTGTGTCCAGATCTATGGAAGGCTCTGGCTAGCTCTTCTTTCTTTCATCCACTCATCCTGTTCTTTCTTGGTTTTCCATGTCCATGTTTCCAAATTTCTGTCTTCCTTTTGAAAAAAATAAGTTTTAATGAGATTGTAGAATGATCAGATTCAACATAACAATGATATGCTCAGCTGTTGACGGAGTGTTGAACGTTTAGTAGAATGTACATTGTGCTGGGTGGCGCAGTGACATCTGGCCCCAGATACTTTCTAGCTGGGAGACCCTGGGCAAGTCCCTTCTCCCAGTTTGCCTGTTTCCTCATGTATCCAATGAACTAGAGAAGGAAATAGCCAACCACTCCAGCTTCTCTGCCAAGAAAACTTCAGAAGGGACCATAGAGAGTTGGACGCAACTAAAAAAAGCTCAACACCACAACAAGACAACTGCAACAGCAGCAGCAACAGCAGCAAATGACATGTCAGCAGATAATAGCACAACCAGCAACAAGGACGAACAATAACAGACATCAACACCAGCAACCAACAACAAGACAACAACAACCACCAACCATAACAGACAACGCCAACAACCACCAACAGACAGCGCCAACAACCAACCATAACAGACACCACCACTAACCAACCATAACAGACAGCACCAGCAACCAACAATGACACCAACAACCAACCATAACAGACAACTTCAACAGCTACCAATGACAGACACCAATCCCAGCAACCAACAATAACAGGCAACACCAACAACCAATAATAACAGACAACCTCAACAGCTACCAATGACAGAAGACACCGACACCAATAATCAACAGTAACAGACAGCATCACCATCAACAGCAACATAGTCTTTGAGGCCAGGGGCTACTTCTTTTTGTGATGGTTTATCCCCATTGCCCAAGCTGATACGTATGAAGGAGGTATTTATAAATGATCGATTGAAGTGAATTCTGATAATTGAGTGTGAGTGTCTGTGTTTCTGAACAGATCCATATATCTCACAAATCACAATATGCATAGTATTTATGAAGCCCATTTTGGATTGTGGTGTGTACATGGATGTTCATATCTATGTTGATATGTATGTTGATCCTGAATGCTCTTAGGAAACACTCGGTATTGAATTCAATGAGTGGTTCACAGAGCAGTTTATTTTCGTGACTCTTGTGGATTCTTTGACTTTGCAGGCCCCCCAGACACATAGGTGTGAATGTCCCTGGTTCTCCATGGCCCTGCCAAGAGTGGCATTTGTGATTGGGGTGGGGGGCGATAGCTTGGTGCAGTGGTTAGCATGCTGGGCCTAGAGTCAAGAAGACCTGAGTTCCAGTGTGGCCTGAGGCATTTACTAGCTGACTGACCTGGGCAAGTGACTTAACATCTCTGCCTCAGTTTCCTCGACTGTAAAATAGGAATTATGACAGTACTTCTCCCATGGTGGTTGTGACCATTGAAGGAAATCACAGTGTGTCTAGCACATGCTAGGTCTTCTCTTAACACTCACTGTCTTGTTCTCAAAAGCAGCAGTCCGTTGTGTTCTTTGCTTATGTTTCAGATATAGTTTTCTTAGTCTATACTTCTTTTTCTTTTGATGGGGTTTTGATTGGAGGTTGTCAAACAGAACCTTTTCAAATGGCCCTATTACTTTTCCCAAATGTTGTTCTCCTGTTCACTTTGTGGTTCTGTAGGGGTAGACCTGCTGCCATTGAATGCAATCATTTTTGATTGTTGCTTTTATTATTACTAATTTTGCCCCCTCTATGTTGATTAAATCGGCATTTCCTGGATGATCTAAATTTGCATTTCTCTGCATCTTTGAGACCTTGACCAGTTTCTCAAGTTTTTGATTATTTGCATTTCTTCTTCCTTATTCTTGGATACCTTGTCCCCCCCCAGGACTGTGCATTGGAATGGCCTGGGCCAAAGCAGCTCCCGGCACTCCCTGGTTGTCCACTTGTCCAGGAAGAGTCGATGGAGGGCAGTCTCATGGCTTTCTAAGCAGGGACAAAACAAGCCAAGAGAGAGGACCAGGAAAGGCAGGAAGATGAGAGGCTCTGATGCCAAGCAGAGCCACCTCCCTGGCCCACCCAGCTGAACCCTGCCCTTGATGGCCCCCGGCCCCTGAGGCCAAGAAGGAAAAGCGATCAAGTATCCCTGGAAGGGACTTCAGAAGCCAAATCTTGCCCTTGTCGAGGTCACTTAGGGAGAATTGGTGGTGGGCTTGACCTCCATGCCCAGGGTTCTTTCA
Organism: Macrotis lagotis; assembly: GCF_037893015.1. NCBI lineage: Eukaryota > Metazoa > Chordata > Mammalia > Peramelemorphia > Peramelidae > Macrotis > Macrotis lagotis. The sequence continues at coordinate 270,263,676 of NC_133662.1, read as the reverse complement.
CTGCCCCCTGGGGCCTCTCATGATGTCACCAGGTCTTTGGCACAGATGTATTGGGCTCCGGACCGAGGGCTGGCAGGCAGGTGGCCCTCTTCCCGTGATAGCAGAGCAGGAGCCTGCTGACCTGCACTTGACACAGGTGCTTCCTGTGGAGACCACCTCAAGGGCTGCTCCCTCTTGGCCTTGGGAGATGGGCCGAGGATGGGGTGGAGTTGTTGTTGAAGTCTTTGGAGCCCCAGGCGGAGGCAAGGACCTTGGACAGTGGGATGGATGGACAGATGGACGGATGGATGGATGGACAGATGGACGGATGATGGGACTGATTGAAGGGGGAGGCTGAGTTTGACCACCTGGGAGGGTTTCCAGGCTTTTGCCACCCCTTCCCCTTCCTGTGGGCTTGCTTCAGTTCTCCCTTTCCTGGACTAGGGTAGAAGGGCCTTCCTTGCCCAAGGCTTCCCGGCATGCTCGCCGTTTGTGGGGATGGTTCATTCTGTGTCCCCCTTTAGCCCCCATGTCTTATATTCAACCCTCTTCTTGATTGGGTGCTGAGACCTGCCTCTAGCAGGAGGCGTCCAAGGCAGAGTGTAGGTCCCGGGCCCAGCCCCTCTGCCCACCTCCCCTCCTGTGCTCGTGCCTCCTTGGCTGTGGGGCTCCTGACTTGAGTTATATTGATCTTTCTTTAGCTCCGCATGATGACTCAGCCGATCAAATGCAGAAAGTCGCCTTGAGGGCCGGCCCCCCGGTGTGAGGTTCTGCTAAGCTGTCAGGAGCCTGCCGGCCAGGGGCTGGGCCCCATGCTGCCCAGCTTCTGCCCCTCTGGGCCTCCCCCCTCCCCATCTGGAAGAGGAGGGTCCAGACCGCAAGCCCCTTCCCACTTCTCTGCTCCTCACTTGCCCCAGGCTTTGGGCCTTGAACACCTCGTGAGTGTGAGTGTGTGTGTTGTGTACAGTCTGCCCAGAAGGCTGTGGCTTCCAAGAGGCGAGCCAGCCTCCTGGCCTGCGTGTGGCCCCCAGGCAGGGGCTTGTACTCTGGACCACCTCGTTCTCTCCAGAACTGGGGAGGAGTGGGTGGGTAGGGGGTTAAGTTCTGCAGAGGAGGAAGGAAACGCAGCCTGAGCTGCTTGTGGGGGAGATAGATTTGCTTTGATAAGCAATTTAAGAGGGAGGGTCTTGTGGCAGTGGAGATCTGGAGCCACCTGAGATGACCTTTCCTACTGCCATCTGTGACTTCCTGGGATGCTAACACCCCCAAACAAGAGGATGCCCCAGGGACTGGGGGGGGTGTCTGTCCACCAGTGACAGAGGTCAGGTGACTTCTCACCTAGCTACTAAGACTTGAATCCAGGCCTTACTGCCATCGGAGAATGTCACCAGGGCTGTGGGGGCCGCCAGACCCTCCGAGAGAGTGCACTGTAGGTCTCCCTCGGCAGCACCTCTTGGACTCAGAAGACCGTGAAGCCCGCGGCGGGAAGCATTTCCCAGGATGCAGTTTGGGGCCTGGCTCAAGCTGTGGATGTAGAACCTGCCCGAGGCCGGACACACTCACACCACACTCAGAGACACTCACGCTCATACACACTACACACAGACCACCCACACACCTCATATATCCATATCATGTGTGTGTGTGCCCACACCCTGCCATCTCCATCAAACGTGGGCCAGCCCCGGCCAGACTGGGGCCCCTTGGCCCTCTCAGTTCCACCTGGGGCTTCCTCAGGGCCCTCTTGAAGACTCACTTTGGGGGATCCTTACTGAGGCCGAAGCTGTGGTCCCTGAACCCTTGTTGCTCTGGCCTTTTCACAGAGCTTCGCTTCGAGTTCATGGAGCAAGGATGTTGGAGACCCCAGAGGTCAGAGGCAGGTGGGCAGCCCTGGGTTGGCCTGGGGGACCAGGGCCTGAGCCTGGACCCTCGGCGATCCCACACAACCTCGTCTCCAACTTCCATCCAGGGAATTTGAAAGTGGTCACATTTGAAGCTTAAAACAATGTAAAAAGTCTGGTGGACAGCAGAGTGCCCCCGGGCATGGGGGGACATTGTAGGATGGTGCCTGTGATTTAGAGGATGGAGAAGCTGGTGAGCCGGAGTTCAGAAAGTGAAGAGGTCCTGTGCCTCGCTTGTGGGCGACTAGAGCACGGCCCCCAGCCTCAGGTTCCTCCTCTGGGCCCTTCCAGCCTGGGGCCTCTGACCGCCGCTGCCCCTGTTCAGGTCTGGCAGCTGGAGGCTCCCTTCTAGACATTGGGGCTTAATCAGGATCCCAGTCATGCTCAGGCCGGTGGATGGGATGAATCACAGCAGCTGCATAGCGCAGCTTACAAGTGTGTCTCATTTGACCCTCAGAGATGTTCTGGGAGTTACCGTTATCCCCATTTTTCAGTTGAAGAAACTGAGGCATATAGGTGGGTCACACAGGTCTGGGGCCGGATCAGAACTTGGGTCCTTGGGCCCAGTGCTCTGTTCACTGCGCCCCCTAGTGCCTGCCTCTGGGTTCAGACGTGATGCTGATGAGGTGGCGTGTGTCCGCATGAGGCCATCCAAGAGAGTGAAGGTCCTTGAGCCCCATCATGTGGGGAGCCTTTGAAGGACCCCCCCCAGCCTCCTCCGGCTTCAGGAGCCACTCCAAACTGCCTGCCTCCTTTCTGGGTGCAGATTTACCAGCTCCAGGTGTTCTCTCTGGCTGGCCCCCATCCGCCTCCTTTGGGTCCCTGCACCCCCAGCGTCAGCTGAATTGTAGTTGAGGAGTTCAAAAACTTTGGGATCTGAGAAATTGTTTTCCTTCTGTCCACAGGTCCCGATTCTGAAAGGCTCCCAAGGCCCTCAGCTGCTCCTTTGGCTCCTGGCGGCTCAGCCGTGCCAACGTGGCTCAAACATGCCCTAGCCCCTCTCCTACCTGTCTGCACACGTGTGTGATGGTGGGACGTTGGCTCTCTTTGGAGCTGCCGCCACGGTGGGCTCTGTGATCTGTTCTGACTTGCCTCCTGGACTCACCCCCGCTCGCGATGAGCTCCCAAACCCATCCAGGTAAGCAAGTGTCCTCCAGATAAGAAGACCCTAGCACTGGCACAGCTGGTGGTGTGTGGCTGGGGAGTGCCAGCATGGTCAGGATGTCCAGGGGCCAGGTCGCCACTGACCTTCTCCATGTCTGGGCCTTGGTGCTAACTGCAGTGTGGTTGGGCTGCGACTGATGGTGGCAACTGGGACTGGCTGCCGCATCACTAGTTAGCCCCCTGGACGGTTTCCTGGCCTTTGTGTTGATTTGGGTGCCCTTCTGGCAGGGGCGAGCACTCTTGGAGTGGAGCCCCCTCCCCACCTCTCACTGGGTGCTCTGAGGCATCTTTCAGGAAGAACAGTGGGGACTGGACATTCCCTGCGCCCCCCCCCCCCCCCATGGCACGACCCAGGATCCTGCAACTTGCTGTGCGACCTGTTTTATTGATGGTGTGATTGGAAGGAAGAATTGGGCGAGTCTGGGGGATCCAGAGTCAAGGAGAGGCAGGAGGGGCCATTTTCTTGTAGAGTTTTTCCCACTAAGAGGTGTTTTCATGTCTGGTCACTGTGGTTCAAGAGGCCAAAATGCATGAGGTTAGAGAGCCCAGGGACCTTTAAGAAGGCCTTTCCTGGGGCATCTAGGTGGGGCAGTGGATAGAGCACTGGCCCTGGAGTCAGGAGGACCTGAGTTCAAATCCGGCCTCAGACCCTTCATAATGACCTAGCTGTGTGGCCTTGGGCAAGCCACTTAACCCCACTGCCTTGCAAAAGCCTAAAAAAAAGAGGTCCTTTTCCATTGTATTTGATTTGGGTGGGGGGCTTCCCTCCATGCCTCTCTCTGCTCAGATTGTATGTGGCACGTAGCTAGGTGTTGGGCGAATTATCCATGCTCTGTCCATCTGTCCCTCTGTCCCTCCCTCTCGCAGTGACCCCCAAGCCACGGGGTGGGGTGGTGGTGGAAGAAGCCTGTCATCAGAAGGCCTGGGACACCGTAGATCTGGAGGCCAATGAGTTGTCTGGCAAGCCTTGGGTGGATAGCAGCTGTCGCCCTTTGGAAGATCGATGAAGCCTCTGAATGGGGCGGAACTATCCCGATTAGTTCATGGGAAAGCTCCCGGTCATCTCTTAAGAGTGTGTGACTGGACAGTCCCAAGGGTAGTTGGCAGGGCTGGACAGGCCTCCTCGGCCCAGCCTCCAGGGGCCACTGCCATGTTGGAGAGAACAGACTCCTTGGTGACAGCCCAGGGAGCCCCAGGAAGGCGCTGTCGCCGTGGCCTGGGGACACAGCCTAGGAAGTCCTCCAAGGGGCTGGGGTCCAGATCTCTGGCCATGCTTCTTTACAGCCCCCAGGGAGACTGTGTGCCATTTTTTTTTCTTCTTTAGGAAAGAAGGGAGGGAACAGACTGGAAGAGAAATAGCAAGGTCACTTTAGGGGCTGCAAACCAGCCCCCCTCATTTTACAAAAGAGGAAACAGACCAGTGGCTTCCCCAGGGGACCCTGAGTGCAATGTGGCTGTGGGGAAGATCCCTATTCTGAAGTGTGGGGGTGTGCACGCATGCACATGTGTGTGCATGTGTGTGTGAGAAATGGGGGGCAGCTGTGCTCCCTTGGTTGGGGGACTCTGTCTCCAGGGGTGCTCTAGATTTTAGTGGGGAGGGTCTGGAGGACAGGAAGGATCCCGCTGTTGCCAGGACGAGATTACCTGTGACCCTTCATTTTGTCAGACAAAGAGGAGCCCCCAGAGCCTCTCCCGGCCCCCTCGTCCCCACTCTCCTTGCCTTGTGAAGCCCGGTCAGCCCCTCTCCCTCTTCCCTCGCTCTCTTGGGTCTGGTCTGGAAGCCAGGGGACGGGACCACTCTCCTTACCAGCGAGATTTTCCATTTCTTTTAAAATCTTTTGCTTCGGTGTTTCTGCCCTTGTATCACTGATGCTCTGGTGAGCTTGAGGGCCCTGAGGCCCCGGCAAAGTGTTGAGATGGTGGTCTCTGGCCTTCACACCTTGCGCCAGAAGATGCAGATCCCAGGGTCTGAGTGCCAAATGTTGGGCGAGTTCAAGAACGAAGGGGCTGTTTCACATATACCATGGAATGCTACCTTGGCAGCCACGGGCCTTGCCCTGGCGCTAGGAGGTGACCAGATTGGGGTGGGAAGGGAATAGTTTGCACTCTCCCTCCCTCCCACCCAGCTTAATGAGCAGAGAAAGTTTTTCCATGGGGTGTGAGAGGGACTTGGTTCCTGGCAGTCTTGTCCGGTCGCCCTGGAGGCGGAACCTCTCCTTGGCACTGGTGTGGCCGGGCAACGGGAGCCCAGGGATGATAGTGTTGGTTCATGCCACAGAAGGGTTGTAGTTGAGTGGGAGATGTCCCAGCCTCGGGGCAGGTGGGAGGGAGGGGAGCTGGGGAAAGTCTGGGCCTTCCTGGTTCCTATGCCCATTCGACTCACTCATCTAGCCCAGGTGCCTGGGGGTGGGGGTGCTGCCAGCTTCTCTTCCCTGCCGTGGGGGCGACTAAGTGTATTCCAGTCCTAGACAGGACCAGAAATGGGGGGGAGCCCAAAGCTGTTCTGGTTGGTTCGAGTGTGGACTGGCTCTAATTGGGGGGCTGCCTCCTGTGCCGGCAGCACCCCTGATCCTCTGACTGGGTGGGGGTCACACTGCTCTTGGGTTCTGTGTCTCATCATCCCCGTCCTGGTTCTTGGAGTTGCTTCGTCGACTCTTCCTTCTGGCGGGTGACAGACAAATGCACAGCTCCTGTGACCAGGGGTTTTGAAAGCGTGACTCCGTTTCCTAGTTGTGACATGTTCTCCGCTGCCCCTCCCTCAGTTTGGAGCTGTTCGTATCAAGTTTTCATCCTGCTGTCCCTGTTTCACCCCCAAGTCCCAGGGTCAGGCAGGGCGCCGGGGCCTGCTGCCATGGAACCGTATGTGCTGTGAGCATTCTGCCTGCCGAGCCCCGGGCCCCCGACGAGCCCCCTGCCCGGCGTGGCTGGCCGGTCTGCCGAGTCCCGAGCGACTCCTCCTGGGGAGATGGACTCCGACTGGGAGGTTTCTTCTCGCCCTTTCTCTTCTGGTTAAACAGAGGAGCACGTCCATTAGCCGGGGCTGGCCGAGCCACTTCCTGCCTTCTCGTTTTGGGGTTTCAGTGGGTTTCAGCTTCAACCTCAGCCTGGCAGAACAGTCGGCGGTGCAGATGAGCAGTGCCGGGTGAAGGAGTGCAAACCTGACAACGGGACTGAAGGCGAGGAAACTGGATGGACAGCCGAGGGAAGAAGCAGATGAAGAGCCCGCTCTCGCATCCCTGGCACTGCCCCCACACTCCCTGTGATAACGCCTCCTCGAACTCTGCGTCGCAGCCGGCCCACCGCGCTGGCTAGAGGAAATGAACATCAAAACGACCCTTTGGGTCTTCATGGAGTCCCCTTCCTGAGTCCCCTTCCTGAGTGCCTGTGGTCTCCTGGGGGTCTTGGGGGAATGACTTTCTGGGGGGAAGGGAGCTGTGTGGGGCTCCATCCCTGAACCCGTTCTGGCTGCCTGTCTAGCCTGGTACTTTCAGGGGATCATGGAGCTCCTGGCTTTCAAGGGGCCTGAGCCATCTATGGAAGCTCCCACCATTTTACCCATTAAGAAACAGAGGACCGGGGTGGCTAGGTGGCGCAGTGGATAGAGCACCGGCCTTGGAGTCAGGAGGACCTGAGTTCAAATCCGACCTCAGACACTTAATAATTACCTCGCCGTGTGGCCTTGGGCAAGTCACTTAACCCCATTGCCTTGAAAAATCTAAAAAAAAAAAAGAAACAGGACAAAGCAGTTCTGAGAGGAAGTGACGCTGGTGTGATTGGAAGTCAGGCCCTGCCAGGTCTTGACTTGACTCTTCCTGCAGGGGTCTAGTGCAGGGTCTCCTCCAGACCAGGCTGAGGCCCCCGGGGAAGACCAGGGGTCTTGGGCCACTGGCTTCCTCAGACCTGTCCAGGGTGCTGGCCTGGTGGAGCCTTTTACAAGGGTCAGGCCCCATGGTGGTCATCAGTGGCCATCGAGCCTAGCCCATTCCTGGAGGAACCCCGGGTCCTGCAGTTGAAGAGACTGAGGTCCAGGAAAGAGGGGCTGGCCGTCCCTTCCCGATGACCTCTGAGACCCATTCCCATTCAAGATGGCAGATCACTTGCTCCATGAAGGTTGGACCCCCACCTTCCAGCTCTGAGATTTGGGGGTTCTGCAGCCTGGCATCTGAGAAGAGGAGTTGCTTAAGCGTAGAGGATCCCCCCCACAGCCTAGGGTAGAATATGTATTTTCATCAAGGTTTCTTTCCCTGGTAGAGTAGCTCATGAGGCCTCGACCAGATGTGAGAAACAGCAGACCCCAGACCTGTCTTTGTCACTGCAGCTTTTCTGGCAGACGGGTTACCCCCTCCCCCCGACCTGTTGCTTGTGGGAGAGGCTGGTATTGGGGGAAGAGGGGCAGCTGCCCTTCTCCTGGGGAGTGGTCTCCCCACTTGAAGTTGTTTGTCATCCTCACATTCAGAGTCTGGGACCCTCTGAATGAGACCCCTGCACAGTGCAGAGAAGCCAGATGGGAGAGGCCGGAGGGCTGGGAAACTTGCTCCCCATTATTCCATGCCCTGGTGGAAGCCCCCAAAGGTCCCTGGAGTGGGTATTGACCGTGCACCTACAGATTCCAGACGGGTCACACACAAAGAGGGTCTGCTCTGGGTGCTCCCAGAGAGCGCTGTGCCCGCCTCACCCTCACCTCATTGTGAGGGGGGGCCTCTGAGCCCCTTTATGACCACTCTGGTGTGCGGGATGAAAGGAACACTTAGAAATGTGTGTAGGATGGGGGGGTAGACGTGGGCCAGAGTGGAGTGAAGGAAGCCCAAGGAGGGCACAGAGTGCCAGACTGACCATGTGTGGTCATGTGGGGAGGGTGGTCATTGGAGCGGTCAGCAACCCCGGGCAGGTTATTTCCCAAGGGATCCTTCTTGTTAGAAATATCTCTTGGGTGCACCGGTGGCTGTGAGCATGTTGGACGGGGCTCAGCTCGGCTTTGCCCCCTCTCCTCCTCTTCCCCTAAAAGTAGCCCCTAGCTCAGCCTGTGCTGCCATCTTCGTGAGGAAGCCCTTCCATTGAGGCGGAGGCACAGAGCTGACCTCCAGGTCTAGGGGTGGGGGGACGCCACAGAGGCGCAGAGCCGGCCTCCTAGGTTTGGGGTCCCCAGCATCATTTTCCTCAGTATGCTCTGACTTGGGAGGCCGAATCATCAGGGGGCCCCATCTTTGGAACCTTTCTTGGGAAATCAGATGGAGCCTTTCCTGAGGCAGCGCTGGGGGGGGGGGGTAGATCTCAACACTGCTGATTGTGACTGCGCATCAGACCTGAAGGTCTAGAGGCTGGGCCGCAGGGTGGGAGCCAGAGGTCCACAGGGGTCAGCAAGAGGGGAGATGGGGGTCCTTCCCAACCCTTTTTTAGACTTGAAGGCTTCCACTGCAGAGAGATCTGCTGAGGGGATCCTCTCCAATGGGGAAGGTGGGGAGCCTCCTGGAGGTCCAGTGCTCTTGGCCTTCTTCCTCTGAGTCTACTTCAGGGTCTTTTTCCTTCTTTTTTTTAAAATGAAGCCCTTAGTATAGGGCTTGGGTTCAGACAAAGGGGTAGCCTTGAGGAACAAGGCCATGCACACATGGCCACAGGCCCAGAGGTGTTGCAGAGTCCCCCCAGCCCCACAATGGACTGCTGGGGAACCCCACCACGACTGCTTACTGAGCAGGTGCCAGCACCACCAAGGATAACGACCTTGCTCAGGGAGGCCAGTGGCTCAGGATAGAGGATGAAGAAATGGTAAAGGACCTCAGCGCCCCCCCCCCACCATGGGCCAGGTGGGCCTTGAAGGTCCTCTTGACCCATCTCCCCGGGGGGGGCCTTCTGGACCATCAGACCCTGAGATCTGAAGATGGACTATTTGGACAATGCAGCCTAACAGACCTCAGTCCAAAGGGAGGCCTCTAGGGGCGAAGCTGATGGTCTGAGATACCCAAGGAGGGGGATCGTTGCCTGGAGAGGGCCAGTCTTGTTTGGCTGGAACCAAGGGCAGGGACAGCAGTGGGGTGATGGTGGGGGAAGACTGAGGAATCAGTTTCCAAACCAAAATCGGCCCCTAGGAAGTGAGTGCCAGGCGACCACGGGCCTCCTCCTGGCAGCATGTCTGTTAGTGGAAGCTCCTTGAGGGCAGGGGCTGCCCAGCCCCCCTCTCTGCTTCAAGATTTTGTAGTGGGGGTGGGCTCCCTGGGACTAGATTAGATGTTTCTGGGCTGGAACTAGAAGGCTTGGAGATCATGGAGACGGGCAAGGCCAGGGAGGTGATGCCGGCAGTTTGTCCAGGTGCCCCTGGGGAGCTGCCAGCCGAAGCCTGGGCAGGACCAGGCAGAGCCGTCAGGTGAAAGCCCTTGGGAAGAGGATGTAGTCAGGCGATGGGTCTTTGTTCCATAGTGGAGTGGTCCTGAATGGGGATACCCCCTGCCCCATAACTTGATCCTGAGGGGCCCCAAAAGTGACATCGCAGTCGTGTCTACCCAAGGGGACTTAGGTATTGTGTGGGGACCCCCCAGGAAAAGGACTGGCATGGAGATTTCCTTGGGGGAACCTCTGGTCCTGAGAGATTGAGACTCCTGACCCCAGCCCTGCTTAGAAGGCCCTCTGCCCAACTTGTTCCATTGAAAATGGCACATCTGGAACCACCACCCCCCACCGAATTTTCTCCATTTACTCATTCATGGGGCACTTTGTCATCACTTCCTTTCCTCCAGGAAAAATCTCAATGTCAAAAGCAGAAAGTGGTCGTGAAGAAGGTGGCCCCAGGCACAGCGGCTGCTGGGGAGCATGGGGAGGGGGAGCGCCAGGGCCTCCACTTGCCTACTCACTGGTTCTTCCTTGGACCTAACTGGTTGGTGCCAAGCATCACCTGACAAATGGTGCCTGGGCTCCAGGAGGGGTTCAAAAGTCTCAGCGCCTCCCTGTCGGCCACCCCCTGACCCTTGCCAGGCCTCTCCCGGCTGCCCTTTCCTGGACCATGCTTCGGCTGCTGTGGTTCCCCCTCCATCTCTCAGGGTGTTTTGGAGCAGAAAGTCATGGTCTCGGATGGAGGAATGGCTCCTGAGCCCAAGGCCGCTGCTACCACCGGAAGTGACTGAGGGGGCAGCGCCGGGGTGGCCTCCTGCCCTCCCAGCGTGGTTTGTGGCCCTGGGGAGGTCACTAAGGTGCGGTGCAGACAGTGACCTGTTCCTGGCCCTTGCTGGTCTCCCCCACAAAGTGCAAGCCGAGTTTTAAAAGACCCTTGCCCCCCAAGAAGAGTGAGATGGTTTTAAAGTAATGGAACAAGAGTGGGAGGGGTCTCCATTTCCCAAGCCCCCTCCCCCCTGCCCCGATCAAGGACAGGCGTCCTTGGCCTCATTTCAGTGCTTGAAGCTCAGAGAGATGGAGCAACTGGCCCCTGGTCTCTGGCGAAGGGAGGATTTGAACCCAAACTTACTGGTTTCCAAATCCTGCTGGCTTGGTACTGGCTGCTCATACTCGGGGTAGCGGTCCTCTCCTCCTGCTCTGCCTGTCCCAGAGGGATGGGGGGGGGGCTTCCTCCCTGGAGCTGCAGCCGTAGGGGGCAGGGGAGATCACTCACCTACTTTCCCTGATGTAATTGAAGTGAATCTGCTCATCTCTTTTGAATATTCTAAGAGAAAAAATCGAGCAGGCCGGAGCTCTGTGAGGACCCCGGGGACCACTTACTTCTCTACTGCCGCTCCGGCGAGGCCGCCGACCTTGGCAAGCATCTTCTCTCCTCTGGGCCTCTGATCTATACCCAGCTCCCCGAGGCCGGTGACATGCGGGACCCCAGACACGTCCCTTCTTCCCCCGAGCCTCAGTTTCTTCTTCATCTGTGGAGAGACCTCTGGGCTCCTCCATAGGTGACCTTGAGATGTGGCCAGACCCCCAAACCCCAGAAGCCAGGGAGGACCCTGAACCTCGAGGCTTGGCATTCGCCGCCCAAAGCAGCGTCCTGGCGAATCTTCATTTACCGCTTTTGTTTTGGCTCCAGACTGGGTTTGGCCCTTGTGCTGATGCTTTCCATCGAAATGAAGCTTTTTTAGGCACCATCCAGAGTCACAAATGGATTTGCTTTTGTTACATGTGAGGCTAAATGCTCCCCCGATCTGATGCAATCCAACCTGGCTTTGAATGGGCCTGATAATGGGAAGCCAGTGAACCAGGATGGGGGACAGAGGGGCAACACCAGCGGAGGGTCCTTCCCAGCAGAGATGCCTGGCCGGCCCTGGGAAGGACAAAGGAAACCAGAGGAACCCTTCAGGTTACTAATCACTGTCCACTCAGGTGGCTGCTTCCCTTGCCAAGGGATGGTGTGGCAGGTGTATGGGAGCCAGAATGTGTGTGTGATGTGTGTTGCATGTTGTGCGTGGTGTCTTGTGTGTGTGATGTGTGGTATGTATTGTATTGTGGTGTCTATGAGTGTGTGATGTGTGGGGTGTGTTGTGTGTCTGTGACATGTGTCATGTGTGTGATATGTGTTTGTGTGTGGTGTGTCTGATCTGTGCGATGTGTGGTGTGTATTGTATTGTGTGTTATCCGCTGTGTGATATGTATATGACTGTTGTATGTGTGTATGTGTGTTGTATTGTGGTGTCTGTGTGTTGTGTTTGTATGTGTGTTGTATTGTGTGGTGTGTGTTATGTGTGTAGTGTGGCATGTGTGTGTGTTATGTGTGTTGCTGTGTACCCTGTTTTCTGGCCTCCTACTCCTCAGTAGATCTCATGGGCCTCTCCATTGCCACCACGTCCCCTCTCAGGATGCGGGGTCGTTCTGCTTCGTTTGCTGCTGAGCTGTTCCTGGTCAAGGGGCACCGACCCTCATTCCAGTCCCCACTCACCACACCCAGGGCTGCCACGGTGTTTTGGTGCAGATGGGAACTATCTTTATCTCAAAGACCCCCTTGGGTGCCCATAAATGGGACCTCTGGCTCCCAAGTGACTGGCATTTTAATTACCATATTTGCATAATTACAAATAGATTTCCAAAAACCCTGGTCGGACCAGCTTGCAGCTCCACCAGCCACGTACCAGTGCGCCGGCTGCCGCATTCCTGCTGCTGATGGTTGGTCTGGCATTTTGTCTTCTTTGCCAGAGGCCTCATGGGAAGTCTTTTGGAAGTGTGTTTCTTTTCCCAGGGATTTGGAGCTCCCCCCCATCTTGTGATGCATGTTTGTCCGTGCCTTGTGGCCACTCACCCGTTTGGGATCAACTCTATCCTGGCTACTGAGCCATTATCCAAGGAACGCGCTCCAAAGACTTTTACCCGTTCTCCTTCTCCTCTTCTTGTCCTTGGCGCACTGATGGCAGTTTCACATGGCTGTATTTTTGTCAGTAATGGCAGTTTTCACCAGCGGCTCTGACCGGCTTCTTAAGGCTGGGAGGAGGAGGCTCACCTGCCACCGTCCCGGCCTGCGCCAGGGCTTCCCCGCAGGGACTCCGCCTCTTCTGACGGACGGTGGCTTGTGGCACACGGGCGCTGCTCAACCGGGCCTTCCAACCAGGGTGCCCTCGTCTGCTTCCTTCTCTGGCTGGTCTTTGCCAGGAGAAGCAGAGGCTCCTGGGATCCTCTCTGCCAGGCACACGTTTAACAGAGGCCTGGGGGTGGCCAGAGAAGGGCTTGTTCTGTGCAGCCCCAGAAGGGAGAGCCGAGAGCAGGGAGGAGAACAGGCAGTGGACCCTCCTTGCAGTCCTCAGCCTGGGAGGGGGTGTGGGCTCCCCTCGAGCGGAGCCCGTCACCTCAGAGAATCCCTCTGGGCAGCACTCGTCGTGGCTGGCCGTGGCGTTTCCTTCGACTCTGGGATCTAGGTTCTGATTCTGGGGCAGCAGGGCATCTCCTCCAGACGCTGAAGCCACAGCAAGTCGGTTTGGCTGGTATTCCCTGGCATCTTGGGTGCCTCGTTTCTAGGGTCAGAGGGTGAGAGTGTTGGACTGGACCTTGGAGGTCACACATGAGACCCAGAAAGGAGGAAGGAGTGACCCAAGGTGGGGGGGGGGGCTTGTTTGGGGTGGGCATGGGATCCCCTTGTTGATTTTGATTTCCTTGATCTCTCACTGTTTTGGAAATGGTTGGCAGCCCCCCAAGACTGGTTGCTTGTCCAGCTGGGGGGTGCTTCTGGTGGCTCCGATGTCAGAAGGCTTTTTTGGAGGTGCAGATTAGGTAGGAAGGCATGTCACTGCATTTCCGAGATGGACACGATCCCGAGGCCAGTGGGGAGGGCGGTCCGGACCTGCCGGGGCTGGGGCCGGGCTGGCGTCCGTGGTGTCCTCGGTGAGAGGCCTCCAGCCCCTCGGAGGGCCCCTCTGCCCCACCACATTCTTGGGGCTTCCCTAGGACTGTCTCTTCTGCCTTCTCTTCTCTGGGGAGCATCCCACTTCCTTCCACCGCCTCCTCAGGTGGGGTCTTGGCGAAAGCCGCTCGGTGCCCGGGCTGAGCCGGGACCCCTCTGGCTCAACCCAGCCCCCGCCACATGGCTCAGTCCCTCTGCGGCTCGGCTTACAGCGCCCGCCCTGGAGGCCGCCGGCCCCGGAGCAGGATTCCTCCCGCTCTGATGAGTCTCTGGCATGCTGCGTGGGGTGGTTCTTGCGTCAATAAATCGTCATCCACTGCTGGTTTTCTGGGATCAGACATAAACAGCCCGCCAGACTCCACCACCCTGAAAACCGCCCAGAGCCGCAGGATGGGGGGAAGGGGGGAGGCGTCTCCCGGAGACCACAGCTGGAAGGGCCCTTCCTGGCCCTCCAACCCTGCCACCCGGCTTCTCCCTTTGTGGACTGCCCTATGGGGTGGAGAAGCCGTCCTCCAAGGCCTGGCCGTGGGCAGCTGGCTCTGAGGTCTGCCAGTGGCTCATCTGAGCCTCACCAGAGCCCCGGGGGGGCAGCTGGGGGGGGCGTCTTCATGCCTCTTTGACAGATGAGGAACCTGAGGCTGTACTCCTCAGCCAGTTGCCTATGTCTGGGCCCAAGGGCGGGTGGCTTCGGGCCCCCTTTGTGCTAGAATGTGGACAGGACCCCACTGCAGCCCCAGTGTCCTGACCCCAGACCCTGGGTTGTACTATCATCCTTGCTTAGGATCCCCCTGCCCTCCCCTTCCCCTGCCCTCATCCCTTCTCTCTGTCTCTCTCTCTTTCTGTCTCTTTCTGTCTCTGTCTCTCTCTGTCTCTCTCTCTCTGTCTCTCTGTCTCTCTGTCTCTCTGTCTCTCTGTCTGTCTGTCTCTCTCTCTCTCTCTCTCTCTCTCTTTCTCTCTCTTTCTCTGTCTCTCTGTCTCTGTCTCTCTCTGTCTCTCTCCCTCCCTCCCTCCCTTCTCTCTCGCTATGCCTCAGTTCAGGTCTTCATTCATCCCCTTCGCTTACATACCTCCCCACCAGCACTCCCACTGAATTTACCTTCTTTGTCCACATTTGAATTTGCTCCTTCCATCCTAGGTTCTCTGTCTCCCTTGTCTCAAGGGGCTGTTTTCTTGTCCCTTGTGTCCCCCACCCCAATGTGTTACCCTGAGCGTGGAGCACTTGTTAAAGGACACACACAATCCAGACATGAGAGCCACGGCTGCCAGGCCTCTTTGACTGTCACAGAGGGCGGTCGATGGAAGAGATGATCTCACGAGGTCACACGTTCTTCAGGTCTTCCTCTTGGAACCTCAGTCTTCATGTCTGTAGGATGGGGGGTGATGAGAGTCCCCAACTTCCCAGGAGCTGAGAAGAGGCTGCTGCCATCATCAAGCTGGCGCAGATGCTGCTGCCCTTCTTGGGGTTGGTTTGGGGTGCTCCGGGAAGCCGTCAGCACCCACTGCCTGTGCCAGGCATCTGCCTCGGCAGAAGTTTATTTCTCACACCTTTGTCTTCCTCTGTCATGTTGAATGTGGAAGCATGCGTCTGGCAGTCCACGGAAGTGGGATGTAGATGAGGGGCTGGAGTGGCTGGCCTCCTGGGCTCCAGCTGGCTTGCTTCATGGAGGTGATGATCCTAACGGACCCATCTCTGGCGTCCTGGCCGCCAGCTCCCAGGAGTGGGGACAGGAATGGGCCCGTCCCTCTCTTGGGCAGCGCTTGTCCAAACTAATGGAGCTACTGGTTTGAAGTGGAATTTGAACACAGGTCCATTGGGTCAGCCCTGTCAGCTCTGAGGACAGAGAACTTGTCTTCATCTGGTTTTCTTTTTCGGTCCTTTCCCCGCCAGGCTCTCCGTGTCTGCCGGCACTTCTGGGCAGATGTGCATTTCCAGGGAGCCCGACGGCTCTTTTTATTTTAATCATCTTCTCTGTGTAGTTGAAAGCAGTTCTCTGGGCCCTGGCGTATGTTGCTGCACCCAACCCTGGGGAGCTGCCGCTGCAGCCGTCTCCGTGAGAGTGGCCCACATGTCCAAGTGCTTTTAAGCTGCACAGCCCTGACGGCGCGGGGAGCAGACCTAGTCTCGTGAACAGCATTGTCATAGCTCTAAAACGAGGGACTTTCCCTTGCAAAAAGAACTCAAAGCTTTGCACCGATTTACTTTTGCACCCTAAATTTCTCTTGCCTCTCCTCCTTGCACCTGGGACTCTCAATCCCCCAAGGGACTTGGAAAAGGGAGGTGTTCTCCCCACTCTTCCCCCTACAGAGCACTGGGTTTTCACCTTTTGAAGAATTCATAGAGATCAGCCTATCCGGTTTCTTGGACAAATGAGGACACTGAGGAGCGGCAGGATTTTGGCCCAAAGGCCACGTCAGCAGTCAGCCGGGCCTGGCTCTCCTCCTGTTTGCTGGGGCTTTGGAGGTCCTAGAGAGCTGAGAACCTTCTTGTCTCTGGGGTTCTGGGTCCAAGAGGACCCTCCTCTGACCTCCTCATTTACACAAGAGGAAACAGAGACGGAGAATCTGAGACAGAGTCCCAGAGTGGACAAGTTCTCTTCCCCCTCCTCTTCCTCTTGCAGCCAGCAAGCTTGCATAGAAGGTTGGGGTGCAGGCTCAGGGCTCAGGGAAGCCTGGCCCCCACACTGCACAGCTGCTTCCCCTCCGAGATGGGGGGCCTGCCTCCGGAGGCCTCGGCCTCAGCGACCATGACCCCTTCATTGTCTCTTCCTTCTCTCCTCGCTGCTCTCTGCAAAGTTCCTGACAAATGGCACTGCATCTTCTCTGTGGCCGTCAGCCCCCGGCCCGCACCTGTGGCCGACACTTTGTGGACCCTCCCCCTTTCCCCATTGCTTTTATGGGCACAAGTGGGACTAGAAAAGTGAGGAGTGGTAGCTGCTCAGTCATTTCAGTCGGGTCCGACTCCCCATGACTCTGTTGGAGGGATGTTGGGGGGGTTGGCTATGTCATTCTTCAGCCCATTTTATAGAAGAGGAAACTGAGGCAAGCAGAGTGAATTGACTTGTCTAGGGTCACACAACTAGGAAGCTGAGGCCAGATTTGAACTCAGGTCTTCCGGCCCCTGGACCCTGCGCTCTGCACCATGGTGCTCCCCTAGCAGCCTGCTGCGAGGGTTAGCTTCCACTTAAAGTGTCCTTGAGAGTCTTGGGAGCCCCCAGGAATTGGTGACTCAGCAGTCTCCTCCCGGTGTCCCCCCTCAGTGCCGCCCCCTCCTCGGTCTGACTGATGCCCCAGTTGCTCTTGGGGGGGGCCTTACGCCGTGACTTCCCTTCCCCCTGCCCCCACATACCCGACGTGTTCCACAGTCACAAAGGCTGACTTCAGGCTTCAGTTGACTGTTGGTACCAACGGGCAACTGCCGAACCACATCAATGGCCCTGGTCTCCAGAACCCCCACCTCGCCTCTATCTCTATCTCTGTGGGACTTGGGGCCCTGTAATGGAGGCTCTGGTGGCAGCTGGGACCCAGAGGGAGGGAAGCCCCCGGCATCCGCCCCATGCGGGCACTTCTAAGCTTTATGTTCTCAGTGCTTGAGGGGAGAACTCCCCAGAAATGGGTTTTCAGAGTTGGCAGGAGATGGAGGTGCCATCTGGGCCTGTTTTGAGTGACTGGTATCCCTTTGTCACCATGCTTCCCGAGTGGTCATCTGCCCTTGTTGGAAGAGCCCATTGATGTGTCCTGCTGTGGACAGTGCCTTTCAGTTTTTAACAGACTGCTCAGGGGCTTGGGCACTGTGCTCCCCTTCATGGGTGTTTTCCAGAAATCCGGCTTCCTCCCTGCTCCCCAGCAGTCGGCCCCCAACGTGGGAAGTGGGGATGTTGTTGGGTGAGTTTGGCCGCCACCTGGACAGTGGTCCTTGTTGTGGCTCCCTCTCCTCTGGCGGAGTGGGTGCCACACCACATCCAGGAGAAGGCGCTGCCAGCGTGACGAGCCAGCTTGTGCTCTCCCCATCCCCAAGGAAGAGCCAGATGGGACAGTTTGGACACCTTGGGTCCAGGGGGGCCCTTTTCTGCTGCCTCCTGGTTTTGAGGGGCTTGTGATTAAGCCATCCTGATTTATTATACCGCTATTAAAAAAGGCCATATGAGGCATTTCTGCTGCGTCCCAAGTCTCCTGAGTAAGCAGAACTTCCAGAGGTGACCTTGAGTACGTCTTCATTTGGTGAGTCTCCTGGGTCAGCTTTGGGAGGACCGTCCCTGGGGTGGCTGGCTCTTGGGCAGCTCGCCAGGCCCTGCAGCCAGAGGAAGTGGGCCTCCTGGACCCAGGTGCTCCAGGTTGGGGCTCTAGCTCCCAGCTCCATGGGCTGAAGGAATTCATGCCCCTATCCCTACCGCCCCCCCCCCCCATGTCCAAAACAGACCCTGTAGTCTTAGACCAACTTCTTGAACCCAGGTTTGAGCCAGGGTGGGGGCGGGGGCTGCATTGGCAGGTGGCTATGGGAAAAGTGACTTAATAGATGCACCTTGTACTACATCCTGACCAGTGGGAGAGATGGCGTAGCTGCTTTTGATTATGCATGTTTGCCTTCCTAGCTGTAATTCTCACCACTTACAGTGTACCCTGTCCTGGGCCCAGATGCAAAGGTGTTCACCCCCTTGGCTGGCCATCACTGGGGTGGGGGATGGGGGTGGGAGTCCAGCCTGGGGATGCTTGTTCTGGAAAACTAAGCTGGGGTCTTCAGGGTCTGACCAGGGCTTCAGGGCATAGAGTGCCAGCTGGGTTCCCTGCGGCGTCATCACCTTCCCCACCCAAGGGTGGACCTCTTACTGGGGCTAGAGAAGATGGTGATGATTGGGGTTGGGTTAGGTCAGTGGTCTCAAAGTAGCAGGAAAGACTTGGGGGTATGATAGGAGGGAGAGCTTGCTGGCATCACTGCCCCTCTCTGGTGGTGGGCTTCAGGCCAAGGCCTGAGTTGGGGCTCCTTGAAGGAGAGACAGTCACCTCTCTCTGTCCATGCCCAGGCTGGGGGGTATAGTGAAGAGTGCTCTGGCAGGGGGTCTGCACAGGGTGCCCCTTTGGGAGGTGCCAGGTTGCAGCTTGCCAGACCCAGCCATTCTCTTAGGAGATTTGCTCAGGGCTGTTGATAACAGACAACTGGGGGTGCTCTTCAGGGACTCCTTAACCTGTCCTGCCCAGCCTAGCAGCTCTAGCTTGGAGACCTCCCAGAGCTCCTCTGAGGCTCAGCAAGTGATGAGACACACACAATGCTCCTCCCCCTGGAGCTGGGGCCACAGGGGTCATGGCCTCCCCGGGCCCTGGATGAAAGGACCCCAAGGGAAGGGGCCCGAGACGAGCGCTTCACCCACCTTTGGGACTGGCCGGGACCCCTTTCTTTGTCCATCTCTGGCTCCCAGGAGCAACTTGTCAAGGGCCACCTGTGGAATTGAATCTTGATTTCTGCTGCATGGTGGGCACACCTGCCCTGGATACAGGTCATCCCAAAGCCTTGGGCCAGCTTCTGGTGTTGTTTGCTACAGACTTCCCCAAAACTTTGGCGACCCCCTGTGTAAACAGTGGGGAGGTGGAGGTGTCGGTGCTGTTGCTGCCAGAACTCTGACTGTGGTTCAGAGAGAGGGCAGCCAGTGTTGGGGGGACCCTCTGGGGTCAGGAAGACCAGCCCCCTCTGCTCCATCCCTCGTGGCTGGGCCTCTGCTGACTCCGGATGACCTGGCCATGATGCTTGCCACAGGGGAGTCATCATCCATGCCGATGAATCCATCCCTGAGCCAAGGACATGCAGGAGGGAAAGAGAAGATAGTGGAGGGCCTCGAGGGTCCTTTTCTCCAGGACCTTCCCTTCGTTCTTCTGGTCTCTGGAATGGGGCAGGAAGGGACCAACACCAAAGAGGGTCTCCCTGTGTTTGGATAGCAGCAGGTGGGCTCCTGTGACTTTGAGCTGGCCTGGGATTCAGAGGAGAGTGGAAGGGGCACAGCCCTGCTGCATCTTAGAGCCACAAGAGACCCCCTCATTTTGCTAGCGTCCATCCCCTGAGACAGCGCTGGACTGAGTTAGGAGGACGGACTGAGTTCACTCAGCCTCAGCCTCTCTGCATGAGTCCTAGAGCCCTGGGCAGGTCCCTTTAGCACCTACGGCCTCACCTTCTCTTCCTTGAAGCCCCTCAAGCCTCCTGAAATGACCAAAGCCTCACTGACGGCCTGCCTTGTGTCCAGTGTGAGGGCGTGGCCCCCCCTCCAGAGCTTGCCCAGACCAGGCAGCACCCGTGGTGACCAGCACAGATGGCCGTGCTCCTCTCTGCAGGTCAGGGATCATGGACCATCCACCTCTGGAGAAGGACCTGTGGAGTCCGAGCACAGGCCACAGCTCCCCAGCTGCATGAGCTGAAATCTGTCTTTAGCGCTTTCGGCCCCCCCCCCCTTTTGTTCTGATTCTTCTTTGACAACTGGATGAACATGGAAATCTCTTTCGCTGAGTCCGATGTATCTAACCTGTGTGAGCTTGTTCTGTCAGGGGCAGGGAAAAAGAGGAAACTGAAAACCTGACCAAGCGTGATTGTTGGAAAGCAGCTTTGCTTGTGGCTGGCCAAATAAATACATAAATACATTATTTTAAAAAGCAAGAAAGAAAGGGAAGGTTTCCCGGCAAGTTCTGAACCCCCAGCCTCGTCTCTGAGGGGAGAGGTTGCTGAGGAGGTGGCTTTGATCGCCCTTAGGGTCAGCCTGCTGAGGACAGGAGTGCTGCGTCCTCTGCTCAGGGAGGAGGAAGGCTGGCCTGGCAGGGTGGATGAAGAAGACTGGCTGGCCATTGCCCCTTTCTTGCTATGACTCTGCTGTCCACTTTTTTGTGAGGATGTGATTCTTGCCCTCCTGTGGCCACACCTGGGTCTGGCTCAGGCTATCCAGAGCTTCAAGACTGACTAGAGGGCAGAGGAGAATGTCTGGTGGTATCTGTGCCCAGGGCTGGTGAGCTTACTGATATATCCAGGGCCAGAAGAAAGTGCCCAGTGGTATCTGTGCCCAGGGCTGCGAGCTTACTGTTCCCAGTGGATGTCTGAATTTTCTGGGAGGCAGTATTTCCTCCTCTGACAACTGACCAAACTGGTTTTCTTGGATTTGCTGCTTCTGGATTCAAAGAACAAAATGTAAAACTGATTTGGGAAAGTTTTTCAGCCTCTAATTTTTTTTCAAAGTTGACTTCATTGTTTCTGGATGTCTTAGAACAAATAGGACCTCAGGGGTCAGGGGCAAGGAGATCACTGGACTCCATCCACTTCATCCTGGCTCCCAGGCCAGCCACTGGGCGTCCCTCGACTTAGGGCTGGACGGGGCTTGGGAGGAAACGAGGATAGATGCGTGAGTGACTTGGCCCTTGTCTCACAGAGTAAAGAGGTTCCACCTTCTGCCCCACCCCCACCCCCTGAGACCCATAGTTCGTGTTCTCAGTTTTACAGCTGGTGACTGACAGGCCCAAAGAGCAAAATCAAACTTGTTCCGGCCCTCTGGATAATCAAGTCATTCATCCTTAGTGGGTTCCCCATCTCCATTTACCTCTATGTGACTATGCTTTGTTCCTGTCACTAGAGGGTAAATTTTATTTCACTTATTGGGCTTGTATTCCTGGCATCCATTTGGAGAGAGGAGTTTCTTCAGAAATGACCATGGATGAATGAATGCATGGGTAGTTGGATGGATGGAAGGATGGACAGATGAATAGATGGTTGGGTGATTGAGTGGCTAGATAGGTGGATTGATGGGTGAGTGGATGGATGGATAGGTGGATGGATGGATGGATGGATGGATGAATGGATGGATGGAAGGATGGGTGGGTGGGTGGATGGATGGGTGAGTACAAGGGTGGATGGATGGATGGATAGATGGGTGGATGGATGGGTGGGTGGATGAATGAATGGATGGGTGGATGGATGGGTGGATTGGATGGATGGATGGATGGTTGGATGGATGGATGGATGGTTGGATGGATGGATGGTAGGGTAGGCGGGCAGGTGGGTGGATGGGTCAGTGACTGGCTGGCTGGGTGTATGGACATATGGGTATGTGGACAGATGGATGAGTGGTTGAATGGATGGATGGATGGATCAAAGGATGGATGGATGGGTTGGTGGGTGGATGAATTGGTTTATGAGCATATGAGTATATAGATGGAGGGAGGGAGTGGAGGTTGGGTGGATGGGCAAGTGGATAGATGAGTGGGTGGGTGGATGAATGAATGGATGACAGATGGACAGATAAATGGATGGGTAGGTGCATGGATGGATGGATGAAAGGATGGGTGACTGAGTGGATAGGTGGATGGTTTGACAACAGTCTAGGTTTTTTGACTTTTAGTAGAATGTCCTTTCTTGCACTATGTAGTATATGAGGTAGTGTTATTGTTTTGAGTTTGAATTCCTCACTCCCTTTCCTACCAACCTCTTTTGCTATTCTGATCAGACTAGTGATTTCATCTGTGGAAACTTCCTTTTCTACCTGCAACTTCGGCTTAAATGTTGCCTGGCATCCCTGAGAAGATGGGTGATTGGACCTGAGTGCTATAGACAAGATGCTGTATAGGGTGGTGGTGGGGGGAGGCAAGGCTTCTTGACTCTGCGGTTTTTTTCCATCCTTCATCCATGCCATGTTGCCTCTTCCTAATGGCTTATTTGGGACAATTTCTTCAGTTTATGAAATAATTGGTTTAGAAATAAGGAAAAACCAGTTTTCCCTGTGATAAAAACATGCTGAGTGTCCTTGGGGATATCACATATCCCTGGCTTCAGGAGAAGAGTTTTTGCCATATCTAGCTGGGAACCTGGCCTTCAGAACTCTTTTTAACTCTCTATTATGGGTGTTTTTTTCCTCATTGGACAGGAAACTTCTTGAAGGCAGTGACTGTCTTGCTTGCCCGTATTTGCATGTTTGTACTTGGTTCAAACTGTGTCTAGTCCATGGTAAGCATTTAGTAAATCATTTTTTCCCTCCCTTCTTCTCCCTAGACTTCAGTTTCCTCATTTGTTAAAAAATGTTGTTGGGAGGCAGAGACTTGGAGCAGAGAAGCAGAGAGGAGAGGAAGTCCCAGGATTGGGATTGCTGCTAAAAATATGATAAAAAAATCCAAGCCCCCCTCTTCTGAACCTTCTGCTCCGCAGACCCTGGCGTTTTCTGAGCATGTGTTGGAGGGGAACATTGGCCATGAGCATGATATTGCCCTCGTGGATTCTTTGTTGGCTGTGGCATTTCCACGTGCCAAATTATTCATAAAACAATGACAAAATCGTTTGGGAGAGTCATTGATAATTGAGGAGGCAGCATTGATTTGTCCAACTCAGCTTCCTGGGTGGACACTGGAGGGTCTGACATGTTTCCCTTCTCTTGGGTCTTGCCCCCAGGACTTGTCTTGTTAAATTGGCTATCTTGACAGACCCCAGCCCTAGGCCCTGAGGAGCCTTGCTGTTCACTGGGGATCTGTGTGTGTGTGTGTGTGTGTGTGTGTGTGTGTGTGTGTGTGTGTGTGTGTGTGTGTGTGTGTATGTGTGTGTGTGTGTGTGAAGTGTGTACATGAGGTGTGTGTGTGGGGGGGGTATGGGTGTGTTTTCCATCTACATTGTCCACCCCCAGAGGTGCGGGGGGAGAAACTTGGCCTTGTTGTGTCCACTTTGCTTTCAGTGTGGCTCCAGTCAGTTGAGCGAGGCCCTGTCCTGGGTTGGGCCACATGACAGGCTATAAACCCTGAGGGAGCAGTGAATCTCCTAGCCCAGCTGCTCCCTTGCCAGCCCTGGGGGCTCCCAGAGGGCAGAAGGAGCTGGGGCCCTGTTGGGCATGGGTGGTGGCCCTGAGGTGGCCCAGGGAAGAGAGGGTTCATGCCGGCAGGCAATGTGGGATTTCTGAGGCCTGCCCCCATCATCTGCCCTGCCGACAGCCCTGGACAGGCAGCACCCGTGGGGTGACTTGGCAAGAGGCAACGTGGCGCGGTGGGAAGGGTCCGAGGCTCTGGGTCCAATCCTGCCTGCGGCTCCTACTGCCTCTCGCTGATCATGGATCAGTGGCTCAGCCAGCCCATGGTCCCGGCCGGCTTCTGACGGGTGGTGACTCATCTGGAAAACAAGGGGCTGGACTCGGTGGTTGGTGAGCTCCCCCTGCGTTGGGGCTCAGCTCCTTTGGGGCCTTTTGGTGCGTGGCTCCGTGGGTCAGTTAGGCAGCAGCTTGTATTGAGGGTCTGCCATGCCCCCTCCCCCAAGCTGAGGGCTGGGCAGCCTTTCCAACTCGAAGCCGCAGAAAGAGAGGCCTAAAAACCTGGAGATGGACGTTTTTCACTTTTGCGTCATTATCCTATATCACTTCTCCCTCATTTATGTAAGAACTTAAAAAGAAAAGATAAGGAACTCCACACCCCAAACAGTCAGCACCTTGGAAAAAAAGGTGTGCCACCCCTGTGGAGTCCATGACCAAGTGGTGGGGGAATGGCACTCTCCTCAGGTTTTCTGGGGGACTCCTTGGACTTTCTGGGGGACTCTCCTCAGATTTTCTAGGGAGCTCTCCTCGGGCTTTCTGGGAGGGTTCCTCTCAGACTTTCCAGGGGCTCTCTTTAGACTTTCTGGGGGCTCTCTTTGGGCTTTCTGAGATTCTCCTTGGGCTTTCTGGGAGGGGGCTGTCTTCAGTTTTCTAGGAGTCTCTCCTTGGGCTTTGAGTCTAAGACCATTGAGTCTAAGTTGTTTTGAAGTTGTTGGGTATTTTTCCTGGTTTCTGCCTGCTTGCCATTGGCCCAGGGCACAGGAGGCTTCTTGGGATTTCACCCCCTCCTCATTTCTTACAGTGGGGCATCATCCCCATCATGTTTGGTCTCAAAGTTGTTTGGCATTCCCTGGTCCATGGGCAGCCACAGTGTTGCCTTCCATTTGAGGGGGCCTTCTTGAGTTTGACCTCCCCACCAGTGCAGTTTGGTGCCACAGGACATTTCATTAACCTAGAGCAGAATTCCTTTCGTGGTGGGGTTGTGCCAGTTCATAGTTTCTAGAACAATCCTTTGTGTGGAATGGGGCTGGAAGGAGAATCTAGAGAGATGGTCCAGGCCTTCTAGTTGCCACCCCCCCCATTCCCATTATTACAAATTAGGAAACTGAGGCCCATGATTACCCAGGCAGTCATAGGATTGGAACCCATGGCCTTGGGCTATTTTCTTTCTTTGACTTTGGTGAGTGTCCAGGAAGAGCTAGGCTGGTCCATCCCATCTAGTGCCAGGCCTGGGCTGAGAGCATCAGTTTGTGGATTGTATGGATTGATTTATCAGTTGAAGTTCAGCCAACAGTGACACGCTCCACAGAGGAGGGGGCAAGGACAGGTGTCGGTCATCATTGCCACTGCAGTTCAGACAATGCCCAGCGAGGGGTCGGTGCTCTGGACTTGGAGCTCCGTCACTGGGAAAGCTCTTGCCCCCTGGCCCATTCTGCCCAAGGTTTGATGAGTGCAGGTCCAGTGCCCTGAGGAAGGCTGTGGCCTGGCAGAGATCTGAACCCATGTTCTCATTGGATCTGCAATCTGCATAGGGCACCAAGACCAGAGGGCAGGTCTTGAAGATGGTGACTGTGCATCCTTTTGGCCCGGGGTGAGCCCCAGTGAGCAGTGGGGTGCTCTTCTAGGGAGTTAGCATACTCCCCATAAAGCATATGTTTTGTAATATCAGGAATTGCATCTTTTCAGCCCCCTCCCTCACTGGGCAGGCTTCTTCCCTGGGACTTCTTGGATATCAGTGCCTACTGGGAGGTGGTGGGTGGGATCTCATGTTCACTCTAAGAGGAACGGGAATGGAGAAATGACCTCCAGCACCCTTCGCCGGGGACTCTGGTGGGGTTGGTTCTGTTGCCCTGCACCTCATGCCCTGGGTCAGCAGCAGGCAGTGTCAGGTCAGATCCTCAGATGGGCTCCAGGAGGCCCCCTGGGCTGCCTCATCCCCAGCTATGTCCCTCCTTCAGGTTTGACCCCTAGCATTCTCGAGAGCTTGGGCTGCCACTGAAAGGTTGTTCAGCCATTCCCCCCCCCCCAGCCCCTGTCTCAGCCTCTGAGGACAGGGACCCCGACCACCTGTCTTGTGCTGTCACCACCCTGGTGTTGCACCCCCTCAGTCACTCAGTGGATACCCCTTCTGAAGCCGGGTTTGAATCCAAGCTGTGGAGGGGTCTCCAGAGCCACACCTCCCAGTGGCAGGCAGTCAGTCAGTTGATGTTGACAGCTTCCCTGCTCTGTCCTGCTGCCCGTGGTCCTCATAGGCCTGGGCCGGGCTCCGGGGTTCCTGGCGCCCAGCATCTGCTGTTTATGTAATTGGACAGCATGGACACCGAACAGAAACCAGATGTTGGGGTGGAGCATCGGGATTCTTGGCCCGTGAACCCCGAGCGGGCGGCGGCTTTGACTGCTTGGTTTTTAAGTCTGGTGGTGCCCGAGAGGCGGACACTTGGCGCTGACCATGCAGGCGGGTTAGCGAGTGCACGGCTCAAGGTAATGCGGGAGCTGGATTTATGGAATTGGCTGTTATTGAGAATGTCTGGAGCCTGGAGACCCCTTGCTTGGAGTGGCCCAAGGGCTTGTGGCAGCAGGGGAAGGAGGGAGAGAGACCACCAGCTTTCATCCCCACATGAACCTTGACTCTGGGGAATCAGGTTTCCCAAGGGGAAGAGGACTACCGACATAGCCCCAGCTGGGAGGTATGGGTCCTGAATCTCTCCACTTGCATGGCTGGCGATGGCCTCTGGTCCTGGTGCTGGCAGGGGTCCAGCCGGGTGGCTTTGCTCCTATTCTCCCAGGAGGGTCCTTGGTCCAATTGTCTGTAACCCCGGGGTAGACTCCAGAGCCAGGACAACCGGCTTATTCCTGCACCATTACATTGTGGCGCGACTTCTGTTTGTTTTCATCTCACTTTTGCTTTATAAAAAATTAATTTACTGAGCAGGAGCCAAAGGTCGCTGGACAAACTTGGCTGTGGGTGGGGGCAGGGAGGGGGCTCCCTGCTAGAGTCTGGAGCCCAGGACCCAGAAGGAAGCTCTCCCAGATGCATCCTTCTTAACGTGGTTCAAGAGGACGCTTGAGTGGTCCTTTCCTGGCAGCCCTGGGAGGGAGTGACCATGGGTCTTATTATCGTTCCTGTTGGTCAAGGATTAAATGAGGGCCTGGGTCCCACAGCAGCTGGTGTGGGGGGTGAGAAAGTGGGACTGGGGTTACCTTGATCCTAGGCAGCCTGGGAGTCACTTAGAGGGGGCCAGCATCTTCCGCCCAAGATGTCAATTCAAAGGGTCCAGATGTTTCAGTCTGGGTTCCCTCCCACCCCTCACTTCCAGGGAAGCCCCTGGTTTTTAGGGTTGTGCTTCAGGGTTTGAGGGCTGGGTGGGAGGCCAGGAGGGGAGGAAAGGCCCAGGCCCTGGGGTTGGTCTGGCCCATGTTCCACATGCGCTGAGGTGACTCTCTGACCACCTCTTTCTCCCCACCCCCAGGCTGAGTAGAAGCTGTGGCCTCCCATCACCTTCTCTTTGATGCTTTCCAGGGATGCCCTTACAGCTGGTCAGATCATGAGGGGTGCTGGAGGCCCCTTGGGGGAGACTACTTGGACACCTTGACTCCCTTTTCTTGGGATCACACCCCTCATTTCCTTTAAACCTCAGAAAGTCTTGGGGTCTCTAAAAAGAAGGGTTTGGGGGGATTGATGACTTTTAGGCCCACATAAAGGTCTGTGTTCTGAGGTGGTGTGGATATTGGGGATCCAGTTGGTGCATAAAGAAATTGAGGTGTATCCACAAGGGAAAGGAGCCTGGCAGCCAAGCTATCATGGAGAAAGCAGGCTAAGTGCCACCATCCTGGGGAGGGCATGTCAGAGTGGGCTCATGGGAACCCCCCCAGAGAGTGCCCAAGTGGTAGTGCTCTCAAGGCTCTTCCAAGGTAGACTAAGGGGCCTCGGTTGGAATTCGTGCCTTCTCAGGTAGGGTCATGAGGAAGGGTGGTATGAGTGTGAGAGTCAGGGGGAGCATGAGCATATATGAGCCTGTGTGAGTGAATGTGAGTGTGAATATATGTGTGGATGTGGGGTGAGGATGTATGAGTGTGAGTATATGTGAGTGTGTATGTGTGTGTGTGTGTGTGTGTGTGAGAGAGAGAGAGAGAGAGAGAGAGAGAGAGAGAGAGAGAGAGAACAACGGACAGCGCCTGTGTGTTTGTGTTGTTGGATCTGGCGGCTTCAGAAACACATGGCTTTGTTCTGGCTTCGTTGCTGCAGGTGTTTGATGGCCTGGGCCGGGTGTCATTTGGGGCCCCCTCTCCAGGTTGTTCGGGAGCTGCGGCGGTTGCTTGTAGTTATTTCCTTGATGAATGGTGGTGGAACCCTTTTCTGCTTCCTATAATTTTCTGTGGCCTTCATAGCAGGGGATGAGGTCGTGAAGCTGGGAGATAGGTAAACAAAAGCGCCCAGCTTGCGCAGTGCCCATCTCCTGGTGGGGGCACTCGGGCTGGCACAGAGAGACTCAGGATCACTCAGGGGAGCCATCAGCTATTGGGCCTGGTTGTCCTTGTGTCTACAGAGAGGAGACCTAGCCCCAGAGAGGAGTAGGCTCCAGCTCCTCCTCCTCCCCCTCTGACCCTGCACCCAGCATCCGCCAAATCATTGAGTCCCACTCCTGCAAATTGGGAGGGGGGGGGAACAATGTCCCTAAAACATAGAAATGGTCCTCAAGCCACTTTAAAACATCGAGGAGAAACAAAGTCTGTCATCCTGACAGCCCATTTGGTGGGAGGCCGCTCAGACCCTGAGCCAGCTTCCTGACCCATGGATGGAAAGTGGTTCTCAAAGAGCTGCAAGGCCCTTTAGCTTTAGACCAGGCTGCCCCCAGAGGCCACCTTCTTAATTCAGGCCTGGGGGCTTGGTTCTATTAAGGTGCTCCACATGCCTGGCCTCTGCATGCAAATGTGTGTATGTATGTGTGCATGTGTATATGCTTGTGTATGCATGGGTGTTGTGTGCTTGCATGCTTGTGTGTACCTGCATGTGAGCATGTGTGTGTATGTGCTGCTGCTTTGGATCCTGGGGTCTCCCCTTGGCTCCCCTGGTGGAGGCTTCTCTTGGTGTCCCACCTGAGCTGACTGGACCCACCAGTGTCTGGATTTCAAAAGGGGGGAGAGTCTCCCCACAGGAGCTGCCTGTGTGCCCCTTGGCTGGGACCGCTGACCTGGAAGCACCCTCCTCCCTGGGGGCTGGCCGCTCGCCCAGCTCCCATATTTGTTTTGAGGAAAGATCAATCTGCCTTTTCCCAGTAGACTTTGAGTTGGACCCCTGAGGCCACTGCCCCGGTGAAGGCTGTCAGGGCCCCCTGCCCCCCCAGGAGGCCTGACTACCCATGGTGCAGGGTCCTCGATGCCCTCTTACACTGAGGGGAGTGTGAAGGAGGGAGGTCTGGCCCCGTGGCAGGTGCCTTTAGGGGTTCAAGAGTCCTAGTGCCAGGGACCTGGCCTTGGTGATCCTTGTTCTACTCGTCTTCCCCCTTCTGCCTCCTCTGGGTGAAAAACCTACTCAGGTGTCTGAGATGCTGGCAACGGGAAACAGCCAGACCACCATGGGTTCCCATGAACTGGATGTGCCAAGGCCTCCCGATGCTTGGCCGCAGCAGTTACCTCTCCGTGGGTTGTGTGGGCACTGCCGTCCAGGGGGCACAGCTGGCTAAGGCACACCTCTGCTGAGCTTTGGTCTGACGGGCATGCCTGGGGTGGGGGGAGCCAGAAGCTAGCCGAGCCCAAAGAAGCCCTTGGAGGACCAAGTGTGCTCCTGGTGCCAGAGGTGCTGCCGATGAAAGGATTCTGCCCCTGATGGAACTGGATCCCGGTCCCAGTGCCCTCCCCCACCTTGAAGAGTCCCTTTCCCCACTCCCCTCATCCCTTGGTGGTCCTGGGCCTGCCTCCCCTCCTCTGCCCCTTTTCTCTGATACAGATGCCCTGTGGCAGTCATAGGTCAGGTAGCAGGGAGGTGAATCTGTGCCCCCTCTTTGGTGGGCTGCTTCCCAGGTGCAGACTGACCCACTACCTGGTCAGGGGAAGGCAGGGCTTCAGTGCCCCTTTCCTGGACAGGGGGAGAGAGTGACAATGGCCAGGTCCCCTCTGGTTCCTGGGCCTCAGTTTCTCCTACTGTAAATGGAGGGACAAGGACAAGGTGGCCCCTACTCCTGTTCTGGCTCCTGGTCCAGGTTTGAGTTTTGAGCTCCTGGGCCCTTTGGAGGGGCCCCCCATCCTCCCCCTGGCCCTCTTCCCGGTTTTCCCCATGGCCCTCTTCCCTCCTCTGTTCTTGGCTGCTTGGGGGACCCAAGAGTCTCTGCCAGCTTCTGGCCGGGGCCCACCCAAGATTCCAAATGGAGCTGCTCCCTTCCCCCGGATTTCTGCCCATGGTGCATCCTGAGCTTCTTTACCCCTTCACCAGTCTGTCATTTCCACGTCTCGCCCGGCGTGGGAACCCCCCCCCCCGCATGTTTGTTTCCTCGTCCCTTTTCTTTTATCTCTCTCCTGACCTGCCCGAGGAACCTGTGCTTCTCATTGGCATCCCTGAAGGCACTGCTCCCAACTCCTTCCTGGGCACCCGCTACCCCCCAGTCTGCCCATGACCCAGTCCCCGGGTCCTCCTCTTCCCCACCCTTTCCTCGATGGCTCAGGAGCCCACAGGCACCAAGACTAGAAGCAGGTGGTCCCAACCCCTTCTCTGGAGCTCCTGGGGCGGGGGTTACACCTATCTCTTCCTGTTCAGAACCAGGTAATGGGGCGGGAGCTGCCTGCCACCAGGCTCCAGAGGCTGGGCTGAACCACAGCAAATCTTCTCAAAGAGGGCTGTAGCTCTTTAGAAATCCTTGCGTTTGACCCTTGCTTCGCGGCTCTGGGGAGACAGCTGGAGTCCTCAGTAAATGTCAGCAGGATAACCTTTAGAATTGGGTCTGGACTCCACTGCACAGACTGCACTTTGGGGAAAACAAACAGAGAGCCAGTGTGAGGAGGAAGAAGCTGGCAGAGAGAGGGGGCCAGGCCAGGGTCAGCAGCGAGCACTTTGTCGGGGGAGGCCTTTTCTGTAGGCCACATCCACTCTGCCTCAGAGACCATCTGACCAGCCTCCCTGCTTTGTCAGAGGGGGAAATCGAGGCCTGGATGGTTCTTTGAAGTGAATTGCACTCATTTGGTGGGTGGGCAGGTGGAAGCTCCCAGGGCAGACCCCCTGACCTGAGATTCTGGAGGCAGTGCTGCAGAGATGCGAGGCTAGATGCCCAAGCTGCTTCGGAGAGAGCTTGGACCAGACACCAAAGACTGTTGTGGTTGGTTCTGGCTCCAGCCAAGGCTTCTGAGAACTATTGGGGGGCAAAGAAGAAGCCTCCTCTGCATTGGGTCTGTAAAGGAGACCTTTTGAATCATCCAGCCTGAGGACATCAGGTGGGGTCTGAATTCCAGGGGTTTGATGTTGTGAACTGCACTGAATCAGAGCCTGGGCCTTGGAACCGAGGCCTTGGGGTATCCTGGAATTTCTGGTAGGTCAGATAATGAAGTTTTTGCTTGTTGTTTGTTTGGGCTTCTTCATTGGTGCAGCCTTCTTCATCCCCGAGTTTATTTTATTCTTCATTATCTTCTGTGGTACAGAGGAATGAGTGTTGATAGAGAATCTGAGTGGAATGCTCTTTGCTATTTGCTACTCGTATGACCTTGGGCAAGTCACTTAACTGTCCTCAAAAAATGAAGGCCCTGCCCCGTAAACTCAGTCAGGGTGCCTGGCTCCTGCCCAGGGTCTTGAGAGATTTGATTCTTTGGAGTGAAGTGGGACATCACTACTAGAAACTGGACTTCACACAAAGGAAGGGAAAGCTTGGGAAGAGCCCTGGACTGGCTGCTGATGGGTCTGGGGTCTTAGCCAACTTCCTGAGAGAATCCTATTCCTTCTGGCTTTGGACATAAGTGAGGCAGAGAGAGGGGGCAGCATGGGGTGTTCTCAAAAGAATCAGTGCATGAAATTATATCATTCATTGATCATTAGAGTCATGGTTAAGATGGTTAGGTTGGGTACAATCCAGATTTGGGGGAGAGGGGGAAACAGCCTCTATATTGTACCCAGTGGCTTCAGTGTGGGCATTTCCCTCATTTAATAAAAGTAATTATAAAGCAAGAAACAAAGAGAGAGAAAGTTAGATTAGGTAGATGGACAGACAGGTGGATGGACGGGTGGACAATAGGTGGATGGATGGGTGGATGGAAAGAAGAAGGAAGGGAGGAAGGAGGCAGGGAAGGAGGAAGGAGGGAGGGAGGAAGTCTGGATAGGTGGAGATAAGCTCCACAGTTTGAGAAGTCAGGGTAAGGTAATACAATGCACATCTCGGCTGAACTACGGCTGGGCCAGGAGGTTGGAAAAGAGGGGAGGGAGATGGCGTTGAGGTGGTCAGGGCTGTGACCAGTAGTGCTGGGGGGTAGGAGGGATGGTCTGCTCTGGTCTGTTCTTCCCCACTGGCAAAGGGCTTTGATGTTCTGTTCTCAGTTCCTTCTGGCTACAGCTTGGCTTGACTTGGTGAAAGGGTGTCCTTTTCCAGGCTAGCCCAGATGCTCCCAGACCCTTTGGACTCCAGGCCTCCTCTCCTGCCCATTGGGATCATTCTTATGCTCAGGATTTTTCCTGCCAGTCTCTGCTCTTGGTGACTGTCATCTGGGTTGGACAGTCGGGGATCCCTATTTGGGGCTGTGGAGTCTGGTGTCCCTTTGGGGGGAACCTCCTTGAGTCTTTGCTGGGACTTGCTCACCCCCCTTGGTTTGGGATTGTGTTTGTGGAGTGGAGACAAAAGAGATTCTGATGGCCTCAGAAAATGAACTCTGGGGACAGAAGGAAACCACAGGCTTATGCCATTTAGGTGATTGAGGGAAGAGCCTTAAGACAAATCACCTGGAAACTGTGGCCTTCACCTTCATCTCTTCGAAGTTCGGTCTCTTCCTCGGCCGAACAGGGAAAGTGAACAGTTGTGTGAAGCACTCAGGAGATCGCATCTCTTGGGAAACTTTCCTTTCATTTGTCCTGTTGTCATCATCTTTTTGGACAGCACTGCCCCTTCCCCACTCTGCCCTCCCAAGTGTCTTCCAGCTTTGACCACAGTGTCCACGTAAACCAGAGGAATCTAAGGGGAATTCTGAAACAATATTTTACTCTGCCCAAAGGGCTGATATTAGGACTTGTGTTTTTGGCCAAGGATTCACAGTCATGGCAGGCAGATAGGACCAGCAATGTATCAAAGACAGATGGTCATTGTTGTCCATCCCCCCTGTCAAAGCATGAAGCAGTTGGGGGACTCTCCAGACTGTATCAGATGGACTTTTGATGAATCGAGGCAGACCTGGGGAGGGCCATTACTGAACTAGGTTCTGGAGCCAGAGACCATCAAAAGACAGTTCAACTTGGATCTGACTTTGACCTCAAATGGGCTCCCCTTGCCATGAGCTTGCCCTTAACTCACTAGTCATTTGGTTTGCCTTTGGTTTAGACTTTGGCATCCTTCTCTGAGGAGCTGACCCTCCATCTATTTCTGGATCTTCTACCTCAGTTTATTTAAAGCTTCCCAGTATCAAAACTAATGAATTCGTCACTTGGTGGGCCTCAGTCCTTCAGACTCCAGTGATCCTGGAGTGGGGTGGGCTTCTGGCCCCCACAGCTATGTAAACTCTGCATGCAGCCCTGCTTCCTCCTCTGCCTGCCTCAAACTGTTCTTCAATACCTTCAGACCCTCATTTCACAGAATAGCTAGGAGAAGCCTGGAATGGTGGCCCCACTACCTCATCTCCCCAAGTCTTGGGGGATTGCCATGGAATTAATGAAGTCAGCGGGACTGGGCTAAGTATGGAAGATGGAGATGGTTCTTGGAGTGCCCTCACCATGAGGGGAAGAGAACCTGGAGCTAGCTGTCTATAAGTTCCTGCAGAGTGACACAGGCAACTTGGCTCCCTTGCTGACCCCTGGCTTGGGAATGTCATTCATAGCCAAGAGAAGCTACCTTCTCTATGTGGAGTTCAGGGGCATGTCCTTGGCTTCCTATGCTGGAGCCAACTTTATCAGCCTGAGGATAGTGCCCACTTGTTTGGACTGGCCCAGCGGGAACACTAAGAAGGCCATATCTCTTTTCAACTTTTTTTTTTTGAGAATAGATTTTCATTGCTATCTCATTTGTAATCTCCTAGAATTCCCCCATAGACTTTCCCTTCCCAGAGAACCATCCTGTACATTAGAACAAGGAATTTTTTTATTTGTTATTTAATGCAATGGGATTAAGTGTTTTGCCAATGATCACACAACTAGACAGATATTATGTGCCTGAGGCTGGATTTGAACTCAGGTCCTCCTGACTCCAGGGCCGGTGCTCTATCTACTGCACCACCTAGCTGACCAGAACGAGGAATATTTTAGAAAAGATTATAAAAGACCCCCCCCCCCCGTAAAAACCAGTCACCATATTGAACAAATCAGATGCTCTCATTAATCTTTTGCCCTTCTGGACCCTGACTTCAGTCAGGGGTGAGGGGAGAGACCAAAGAAGTGGGCAAAGATGGAAAGAGCCCCAAGCATTGCTACTCGTCCGGCTCTGCCATCGACCAGTGCTCGTGCCAGTGGGAGCCACCACGGAAGAGGGCTGGGGAAACAAGAAAGATGACGATCATGCTGATGAAGGACCAGATTCTGGGGGAGCAGACATTGGCCGAGGGTTGGGACTTTTCTCCAGCTGCCTCCATGACTTCTCCAGGCCCTCCTTCCCTGTGCTCTGTGCTCACTCTCGGTGTGAGTGCTGGGGACTCTGCCTGTGCTTGCAGGAGGAAGGTAGGCCGGCACAGAAGTGGTTTCCCCAGGTCTCCTGCTTCCAACTGACAGGCCTGGCAGGCGGGAGGCGGGGCGGGAGGGAGGGAGGAGGTGGGCAGGGGGGCCAATGGCAGTCTGCTCCTTGATTTCTATTTATAGCATGAGCCGGTTCAAGGTGCATGCTGCTGCCACCCCGCCGCCGCCGCTGCCACCGCCGCCACTCCGCCAACCGCCAGCAGCATGATTTGTTTTCCTGGGAATTGATCTCTCTCTCTCGCAGAGGATTATCAGGAACAGTTGCTCCTGATTCACTCCAGCTCCGCTCCCGCCCTCCCTCCCGTGAGCAGAATGGGTTTGCCACTCTAGCAGCTGCCGTTGGAGGGAGGGCAGAAGGCTGGCAGCTGGCAATCCTGGAGCATGGGTCGGAGGTAAGGGCGGATCTGGGGAGTGCCTCGGGGAACTGTGGGCCAGGACTGGGGACCGTCCCCCCTTTGTTTATATCTGGAGACAAAACAAGGGAAAGAGTCTGGGCAGTGGGGGGGCTCCCGTTGGCTGCTGAACCCGTTTGCATTGGTTCTGAGCGGGGATGGCGGGGCTCTGCTGGCAGAGCCACCGGGGCTGGTGGCATCTCCCCGCCTCTGCGCGGGAGTCCTGCCTTCCTCCCCCCTGCCCCCCCCCAGCCCCAGCTGGCCCGCCAGTGCTGCTGGGACTGGCCGCTGACCGAGCCGTTCCACCTCCTCCGCCGTGGCCTTGTCGCCCTGGGATGATGGACTTGAGTCACCGGCCTTTCTTGCCCAGGGCTGGCGTGACTTTGGGTTCCCCACCAGTGTGGCAGTCTGCTTTCGGAGGACTGCTGACCTTTACCAAGAATGGTGTTCTGAGCCTTGGGGGGGGGCATGGAAGGGGCTGGCCTGCATTTTCGTCTTGGTGAACACACCTATACCTTGTTTGGGGGTGTCCGTCATGGAAGCAGGTGGACACTGCCACTGGGAGTTGTGATTAGAGGTGAGGACATCTGGCTCGCCCAGCACGCTCTGCCGCTGTGGCCGCCTCCAGGCCAGACCCTCCCTCCGGCTGCTCTCCCTGCGCCACCCCCGACGGCCACTAGCAGGACTCGGACCCGACCGGGCGGCCTTGTCCGGTCGCTCCGGGCCATGGACTGTGGGCAGACCGGGAGGGGGCTTTTTCCCAATGGGGGAGCCCAGCTGTGGGCTCTCTGAGGTCGAAGCAGGAAGCTTTCCCGTGCTGCCCAGAAGCTTGGGCATTTTCCAGGCTGTCTTGAATGGCTCCTTGTGTGCTTCTCCTCGAGGGGTGATGGTGCCCCGGGCTCCCGGAGGGCAGGGGGAGACCAGCGGCCGTTGGCCGACCCGACTCCGTCTGTTCTTCCTGCGTGGTCATCTATGTTAGCTTGGAATCGGGGAGTTGGGGATCCGTTCTTCCTTGGACGT
Organism: Macrotis lagotis; assembly: GCF_037893015.1. Taxonomy (NCBI): domain Eukaryota; kingdom Metazoa; phylum Chordata; class Mammalia; order Peramelemorphia; family Peramelidae; genus Macrotis; species Macrotis lagotis. The sequence continues at coordinate 270,228,049 of NC_133662.1, read as the reverse complement.
CTCTACCCGCTGGGGCGAGGGTCTGGGCTTGCCACCACTGTGGTCCAGAGGCGCAGGTGAGCCAGGGGAGCAGAGCTAAGGCGGCCTTGTGAGCCCCGGCAGTTCATGAATGCGGCCACTGAGGCAGAGTCGTCTCTGCAGCCAAGAGGCCGGAAAGTTGTGGACCAGAGACCGAGGGACACGGTGGGGTCTGTTCTGTGTGGCTGGGGTGTGCATGTGTGTGGGGGGTGCTCGTGGGGATATGGCCGCGTGTATGCTTATGTGTGAGGTGTGTGTGACATGTGGGATGTGCGTGTATTGGGAAACCTGTGTCTATTTGTGTGTGTGATGTGTGTATGTGTCAGGGGTGGGTGCCCGTGCCAGAGGAGCCTTGTGGCAGAAGAGCCCCACCCTGTTTGGCAGTGTGCAGGTTGTGGGTCATTTGTTCTCTCACACATGAAGGCGGGAAGTGACGGCGCCTGGGAGTTCGCATGTGCCCTACCAGGATCATGTGTGCACCGTGCGGCCCGGCCTGAGCCAGCACCTTGCAAAGGCACAGCAGTGGGAAAATAGCAGTGTTGGGGGAGGAGATGGGCGGGCTGGAGCCCCGGCAGAGACCCGGGCCCCAGGAAGGGGCGAGGGAGGGAGGGAAGGCGAAATCATGGCCTGCCGCCTCTCTGTTCTGGCAGCCCCCTCCCCAGTGCTGGCTTCTGTCCCAGCCCCTCCAGTTTCCACAGAGCTGGATCAGCCCCCCAGCTGTTGAGGCTGCTCCCACTCCCTTGTGGAGAGCCCAGTGGCTGCCCAGCCCTCTGCCAGGCAGATGAGCCAGGACCCCGCGGGCTGCCCCTGCCACCCCTGCTGCCCTTGCCACCTCTCTGAAGAGCCTCTCCCTTGTTTTCAGGACCTGTTCCAGGGCCGCATTCTCCCCGTTTTTGACCCAGGGAAAGTAGATGGGGAGGCTGGGGGGAGAAAGCCAGGCCCCGAGTTCTAATCCTCTACTGCCTCCGTCCACGTCACCTCATCCCTGTGGGCCTCGGCTCCCTCCTCTAAGATGGGAGGTTTGGAATCAAAGTCTGAGGTTCCTGGAGCTGGAGGAACCCACCCTCCTTTGGTTTCCGCTCTTTTGCAGTCTTTCTTTGGGTGTGCCCTCCTGGTCCCCGAGCCCCGGGGCTTCTGCGGGGAGGGTGGAAGAGGCAGGTGGGAGACGGGCACCCACCTCCCGGCAGAGACGCCTTCACCTCTTGGCCTTGGTTTGAATCCCACACGGATGGCCGCGGGCACCACAGCAGCGTCAGGAAGAACCGAGGCCCGTCTAGCCCGCCGTGCGTTCTGCCATCTCGTCCCTCCTGCCTCAGTTTCCTGAGGACTCTGGGACGCTTCCCTTGTGTCCTCAGCCCGTCCATACATCGGGGGGAGGGCTGGACGGCGGGTCTCTGCAGCTCTCCTTGGCCCCTCTGGGCCTCAGTCTTCGGGGTGCCCTCCTCCGTGGGCCAATGACCCGTGTTGGCAGAGACGCCGTAGGGTGTAGGGAGAGGCAGGCTGGTCGCCTTGCAGAAGGGTGGGTCGGCGGGCAGAGCCCACTGGCTCGCTGTTGTTCTCGAAGCCCCCACAGGGGACCCTGGGCCGGGCCCGGGGTCTCCCCAGGAAAGAACCCGGGTGGGGGTTCTCCAGAGTGTTGGAATGATGGGATCAAGCTTGGGCCGATTGTGTGGAAGTGGATTCCCTGCCAGGCTGAGTGCCAGCGAGCGACTCGGGCCGCGCTCCTCCCTGGGGGAGAGCGCTCTGGTCTTTCCCGCATTCTGGGGGCCGTGGGCCCCGAGGCAGGCCTCCTCCCCCTCGGTCCCGAGCGTGGACGTCCCCGGGGTCTACGGGCACGACGACGGGGGGCTCCGGGACCCCCGAGCTCCTTTGGGCCGGGCTGGTGGCTTCTGGGCCTCTGCCCCTCGCGGCATTGGGTTCCTTCTTGAAGAAGAGCCCGCCGGCAGGGGCACTCCCGCGGCATGCTCCTGAATTGCCTGGGAGTGGGGGGCTGCGGGGCCGTGCCAGTCATCCCCCTCAGCCTCCTCCGGAGCCGGCCCCAGATGCCAGGCCGTCAGGGTGAAAGACTTGCCCAAGGTCACACAGCGAGTCGGGATAGCTGAGGCCAGACTGGAGCTCTGCCCCTCCGGCCGTTTGGTCCGCGGCCCGGCCCGCCCGGCCTCCTGCCCCCTCCGTGCCTGCTTCTCCCTGGAGGCTCTTTCCCCCCGAGACGGGCATACAGCCGGTCCTTAATAAATGCTCATTGGGTTGAGTAGAAGTATGCACTGTGCTCCCGGCCAGTGGGACCCCAAGGACGGGGGGCAGCCGGCTCTGTCCTCACGAGCCCCCGAGGCCCGGGCCCTGGGGGGCCCTTGTTGTCGGGCAGGGGTCGCCCGGGCACGGCGGTGGGCACCCTGCCTCAGTTTCCTGCTGTGTCAGAGCCGGACGGAGTCCCGGGGCCGCCACGCTCCGGTCAGGCCGACCCCAGCCTTCCGCTGTGGCCCCGCAGGGAGCGGAGGGGCCCGGGCTGGCGGGGCGGCCCCCCACCTCGGTGCTGGGGTGCGGGCAGACCCCGGCAGACGCGCGTGGCCGAGGCCCCGCGCCCTCTGGGTCGTGGTCAGGATGGAGGGCAGAGGAGGGAGGTCTGCGGAGCCGGACTGCCCGCGGGTGCCCGGGGGTGCAGGGCGGGAGGGGCCCCGAGGCACGGGGGCGGCCGCTGGGGGAGCCCCCACCGGGCCAGCGCCCCCCGTGCCCCCGACCCCGTGCTGGCTTCCCCAGGGATTGGTGGGGCTTTGGGGGTTCCGCGAGGCCTGCGGGGGCCCAGACTCGGGGCCGGGGGGCTCGCGGAGGGGGAGGGGAGGGGAGGGGGCGGCATGCGGGGCGGGGCCTGGAGCCTCGCTTCCTGGGGCCCCCAATGTGTGTGCCTGAGTTTTGGGGGGCTGAGTGTGCAGGTGGGGGCGGGCCCCCGCGGTGGGGAGGGGGCGCGCCCGGAGGAGTTGGGGGGGACTGATGGGTTCCCCGGACGTTGCGCCCCCCGTCCCCCGTCCCCCGCAGCGGGCGACCCTCATTGCGCATCTATTAGGCGCCACAGGTCCGCCCGGCTGACCCCTGACCCGGGGGGGGGCCTTCCATCCGGGTCAGCGGGGCTCCCAGGCCGCAGGAAGTGTCGGGAGGGAGCGTGGGGGGGGAGATGCGCGGAGGGGCCGGGCCTGCGCCCCCCACAGGGGGCCCCGCCCCCACAGGGGATACGCCCCCAAGGCGGGCACGCCCCCTACGGGAGGCCCCGCCCCCACGGGCAGCCCCGCCCTCACTGCCGGACACGCCCCCACAGGCGGACACGCCTCCACAGGCAGTCACGCCCCCCAGTCAGACACGCCCCCCACAGAGGACACGCCCCCTACGGGAGGCCCCGCCCCCACGGGAGGCCCCGCCCCCACGGGCGGCCCCGCCCCCACGGGCAGCCCCGCCCTCACTGCCGGACACGCCCCCACAGGCGGACACGCCTCCACAGGCAGGCACGCCCCCCCAGTCAGACACGCCCCCCACAGGGGATACGCCCCCTACAGGAGGCCCCGCCCCCAGGGCAGCCCCGCCCTCACTGCCGGACACGCCCCCACAGGCGGACACGCCTCCACGGGCAGGCACGCCCCCCAGTCAGACACGCCCCCCACAGAGGATCCGCCCCCAAAGGCGAACACGCCCCCACAGGCAGACACGCCCCCTACAGGAGGCCCCGCCCCCACAGGCGGACACGCCTCCACAGGCAGGCACGCCCCCCAGTCAGACAAGACCCCCACAGGGGATACGCCCCCAAAGGCGGACACGCCCCCTACAGGAGGCCCCGCCCCCACAGGCAGGCACGCCCCCCAAGGCAGCCCCGCCCCCACCGGCGGACACGCCCCCTGGAGCCGCCCCTCTGCCCGAAGGGCCGTGTCCCCGGGCCCCCGCCCTGCCCGGGCTGGCACTCTGCCAGGAGACGGAGTACTAGAGAGAACCGGGGAGACCGAGGCGTGTGGCGGGCCGAGGGGCGCCCCTCCGGGAGTTCCTGCGCAGCCTGAGCATGTGGCGTGGGGTGCGCCTCGGGAGGCCAGGGCGGCAAGCCGGGGTGTCGCCAGCCTCACCCCGCAATTCTCGGAGTGATCATGTCCGTTGGCACGAGCGAGGCTGGGCCCTGTTGATGCCGTGCCTGGCCGCCCCCGTGCCCTGGAGCCCCCGGAGCTCCGCCCAGCCCCCCACCTCCAAAGAGCCGCTCTGCGGACCCGGGCCTTGTCTCCCTCCTTCCCTCTTGACTCGGTGGCGGCTGGCTGGCCCAAAAGGTGTGCGCAGCTCTGTGCTGCTGGCTTCTTATTCTCGGGGGGCTGAGTCTCCCCCTCTCCCTCTGCCCCTCTCCCTGGTATGTGCCAGTCACATTTGGCGCCTGGGCCTAGGTGGCAGGACTGGCACAGACCCCCCACCCCAAACGTGACCGTGCTCTCTCCTCCTGAATGGGGCCTAGCTTTTCAGGTCTTCCCGCATTATGGCCGCAACCACCACACTCAGACACCGAGACCTCGGGTGGTTCCCCTGCGTTCTCCCACTTGGCCGCAGACTCTTCCCCGGAAGGCCATGGCCTCCATTCGTTCCCTCGCCCGGTCTGATGGGGGGCATCCTTTCTCTATCACCAGGCTGCTGGGGCTGGCCTCTTTGCGTCGGTGCCAGGCGGGAGGCGGATGCTTTTCACTTGGGTCCAGCTTTTCATCACCGTGCCAGTGCCATCTGCGGGGTTTCTTGGCAAAGACGCTGGCGTGGCGGTGTGCCCTTTCCTTCTCTAGCGGACCGAGGCCCACAGAGTGAAAGGCCTTTCCCTGGGTCTCACAACTTGGAAGTGTCTGACGTCACATTTGAACTGGGGTCTTCCTGACTCTGGGTTGGTCCACCCCCACTGAGCCAGCATTTACGATGCGCTCTCTATGACTTTGATGGGATGACATAATAACTTTACTCCATTGATTCCTCCCTGGGCTGACCTGTCGGAGGCGGGGTCCTGTGTGCACCTCCTTTGGCTCTTCCCTTGTCTCTGCACCTCAGGGGTGGGTCTCTTTGTCTTGAACCCTCATGCCGAGCTGGACCCCAGGCTCTGGGCAGGGTCATTGGGGAATCTCACCAATGGAAATCTCCAGGGGAGCATTCTCTGCAGACATAGGTGGCCAATAACCCAGGAATCATTGCTCTCTTGGGGCACTGGCTCTCCAGGGATGGACTGTCTGAATGCAGAGAATCGAGGGTTGACCCCTGAGGTCTGTGGCCTAGGCTCTTCCCCTCCTCTCCAGGGCATCAATTCAGCTCCCCCCTCCCCAGATGGATGGATGGATGGATGGATGGATGGATGGATGGATGGATGGATGGACAGACGGAGGGAGGGAGGGAGGGAGGGAGGGAGGGATGACTCAGGGCCCCTGTTAAGGATGGCTTGGCCACTCTGGCTGGGAAGCCAAGGTTCCAGCCAGTCCCATCTGCACCTCCCAGACAGGTCTGGTCTGTCACAGTGGAACAGAGACGGCCCAATAATTGTGTGCTGGGGTCAGTTCCTCCCAGGAAAGTCCCTGCCTTGTCCTCAGAGCTAGGGAGCAGGAAGAGCAAGGGGCAGAGGCCCCAGAAAGTATGGGGAGAGATCTTCTGTTCTACCTGACCCCCTGGATCTGAAGCAAAGACAGGCAGGCAGCTTTGAGTCTACAAGGCCCCCCAGCCCCCCAATGCTACTCAGAGCCCTGCCGGCCAGCTCACCTCCCTACCTCGTGCTGACTATGGGGGGGGGAGGTTCCATGCCAAGGCTGCCCGAAGGGGAAGGCTCGCCCTTCACAGTGCTTTGTCATTGTGGGCCTCTACTCTCATGGCACCTGTGAGGCCGAGCTACCAGTATTAAGACCCATCTTCTTGCAGATGAGGTGAGGTGTTGCCCAGGCTCACACGGGCAGCACTGGATTGAGGCAAGATTTGAACTCTGCTCTCTCTGCCGGTCCCCTAAACAGGTCTGGTGGGTGTATTCTCTTCCACTGGGCCACCGTCCTGGTGGCAGCCAGCACCTCTCCAGGCTGGAGGTGTCCCCAAGGCCCCGCCGGAGTGTCCAAGCTCCCCCTGTGCTGTCCCCTGGTCAGAACATTCTTCTCAAATGCAGTTCCCGAGGCCACAGACAATGTCTGCTGGCTGAGAGACTGCTCCAGCTAAAGAGGAGGTGTGACCACATTGGGGGGCCCAACTGGACGAGGACTGAACAGCAGGGGTTCGATTTGCAGAGCCCAGTGTTGCTTTTTCTGAGGGCAGGCCAGGCCTTTCCTGAGGCTACTTGGGAGTGGGGGCAGCCTGGGTGTCCTGGGACATGAACCTCATGGACCGGGTTGCTTGAGCCTGGTGTGGCCCATGGTGTAGTCAGAGACGCTCACCGAGCAGAGGTCCTAGAAGCCTCTGAGGCATCTGGTCTGCTCCAGCCTGATTGAGAGATCCACTCTGCAGAGCCCCCCCCCCCCACCCCACACCGGTTGGTCAGCCCCTTTTTGCTTGAGGACTTCCAAAGGCTTCCTGCAAAGGTGACCATTAGTGCAGTCTTGGGGGGTTAATATGTCCCTGTTTCTATTCAGTGCTAGGAGGGTCTCTAGGCGGGCCCTAGCTAAGCTTGGCATTGGAATCCCCTGCCTTCTTCCACACCTTATCTGTGGGTTCATGCCCCAGTGTCCATCCTTGTCAGGTGTTCTAAGTAGCACCACCATGTTTTCATTGGTCACGTGGAGAAGTGGGGTGAAGGGCAGTGTCTGTTCTCAGACCCTCTCTGCAGGAAAGTGGGCAGTTCACAGGGTGGGAGATTTAGAGCCAGGAGTGGCCATCTAGACTGCCCAGTTCAGTCCTTTCATTTTACAGAGGAGGAAACTGAGGGCCAGGAAGGGGCAGAGCTGAGAGTCTGGGCTGGGGGCTCAGCCTCCACTGTTGGGTTTTTTATACTGGTCTTGAGCGAGCAGCTTGGCCGGGTGACACAACTTAGCGCTTAGAGCCAGCCACCACTGATGGCCCAGGCGGAAGACAGAGGTCCCCTTCACGCTGGGAGGGAAGTAGTCCTTGATCTGGTTATGCCCTACCAGCTGCCAGAACGGCCGGGCTTGATGCTCAGAATTGACCCGGTACCTGCTTCTGGGGTCTCTGGCTTCCCTCGGACCGGACCTCCAGCAGCTTCTGACTGTGCTGTCTTTTTGTTTTTTCTCCCTTTGCTCCAGATGGACTTTCTGGCCGAGACCAGCCGGTCGAACTGCTCAACCCGCCGAGAGTAAACCACATGCCTAGTACTGGTGAGTGCCCCTGACCCTGTCCTGCGCCACAAGGATGGGAGCTGCCAGAAGGTCTAGGGCAAGTGGGGCGACCACTGGTGATGGGGGCCGGGAGCGCGGTGTATTTTGTCTTCTTGTCTTTGAGAGAAGACACTAGTACTTGGGGAAAGGCAGGCCCGTGCTGATCCTGGGGATGCAGGCACTGACCAGCTTGGAGACCTCGGAACCAGCTGACCTCCTCACTTTCTCCTGACTTCCCATGGGGCATAGACTGCTCTGAGAGTGTCAGAGCCCCCAGACTTAATGCCAAAGTCTTCCTTCCAGGAGAGCTTTGTCTCTTGTCCTCCCTTAGCATCCCTGCCCTGGACGGTCTGGGTGATCTGAGCAGACTGGGTGATCTGGACTGTCTGGGCAGTCTGGGCCATCTGGGTGGTGTGGGCAGACTGGGTGGTCTGGGTTTCTTGAAGCTCTTATCTCCTCCATAATCACATGACCCTGCTGGGGTATGCACGTGTATGTGCACGCACATGGGTGTGCACATATATGCACACTACAAAGAATAGTGTGTCTGTGCATGCTCCGTCTAGCACAATTGGATTGGCAGCTGCTTCCATCCTGGACACGATTCTCAGCCTGCCCCAGACGCTCCCTGCTTCCCGCTTGTGCCCGAGTCTCCACCAGACACTGCCTTGCTCCTTCTGTCACTCACCTTTGTCCTCCCATCTGGCTGTAGCTCCCGTTCACCTTTTGTCCTTCGACACCTTCTCCCCTCCCATGCCACTGAGATGCCACTGCTGCTCCAACATCCCCTCTTCCTGGAGCCCCCAGCTCACCCTGGTGATGGCCATGGGTGTAACTCCCGTGTCTCCCACCATCCAGGGAGTTGTAGAGGAGATGATGACCTCTTCCCATCATTAAAACCAGGCCGCTGTGGGCCTCGGCCCCACCATGCTGAGTGGGGGGTCCTCACAGAGGTGGCAGACGGTGCCTGCCCTTGGGGCCATGTCTGACAGGGAAGCTGGAAGTAGCAGTGAGGGCAAGGATTCCTTGCAAAGGTAGGATTTGAGCTGGGCCAAGAGGCTGGAGCGCCTGTCAGGCCATGGGCACAGTGAGTCTGGAGATGGGGACAGGCAGATGATGAGGGGGCCAGAGGATCATTTGGGGTTTGACCCTGGCGGTTGAGGGAGCTGCCAGAGTTGACTGTGAAAGGATGGGACACAATTGCACCTTTGGGGTTGAATGGAGGATGGGGGGTCTGAAGTGGGGAGAAACTGAGGCAGGCAGACCCCTCCAGCTTTTGTGATAGTTTCAGGTGTGATAGATGATGGCCCACCCTGGGCGGGCAGAAGAGAGGGTGAGGCTTCTTGGGAGATACTGCCGTGACCCTGGCACCATGGTGGATCTGGATGGGGCAGGGTTTAGGGGTTCAGATGAGATCTCTGAAGGGCTCCTTCCCATCGTTGCTGATGACATGGTTGGGGGAGAGGGCAGGTTGCTGCGCCAGGAGGTCCCATGATGTCCCCCCAGTGTCCGGTTTCCTTTCCTCCAGAGGGCCACTGATGTTCTCCCATTACAGCCGCTCACTCTATTTTGAGGCACTGACTTGCCTGACTCCCTTCGGCTCCTTCACCATGTCCAGGCAGCATCCACGTTGATGTATGTAGCTGGCACTTAATAGATGCATGTTCCCCCCACACACATGCATTTAAGGGCAGTGATGTGTTATATCCAGGACCCTGGAGATCCCCTGAAAGATTGGCAATGACTGTTCCATGGTTGCTGATCCCTGGGTGTGGGACTTTGCTTTTTCCTTCTCTGGCTAGCCCTGAGCGATCTGGGAGGCAGGTAGTTAGGGTCCTCTTGTCCAGGCTTCCCCCACCCACCAGAGGTGGCTTCCCTATTTGCCTCCCCTGACAAGAGGCAGGAGCCCCTGACTGGTCTGGCCAGACTTCGGATGTCTGATGGGAAGGCCATCCACTCCCAGCGGCAGAGGGGAGGAGAGTGATCCTCAGGTCATGACGTCATGTGCCCACCTGAAAGGGTCGATGAGGAAAGCCAGTCCAGTTGGGGTGGGGGCACCCCGAGGCAGACCCGCTTCCTCCTGGGCAGCCGACAGATGCCGAGTCACGCCGAGTGAGGAACTCGATTGTGACACCTGTGGTTTGGGCTGAAAGGAGATGCTTTGACTGGAGCTGGGGCCCGGGCCAGCCCTCTTCCTCTCAGCCCCGGGGAGGGAGACAGCTCACCCACGTCCCATTCTCCCCCACGTGTCTGAGGGCCCTTCAGGGGTCAGGGGCCTAGCCCTGCCGGGCCCTGGGTGGGATGCTGGAGCAGCTTCAGAAGCGGACTCCCAGCCCCCTGGAGAGCAGGCTCCTTTCAGGGCCTGGGTCCCCAGGTGCTTGGTGCGGCTGCTCAGAATCAGGTTGGGGAAGGTGTCTGATGGGAGACAGAAGGTTAGGCAGAACCGAGACCCCGTCATTTTTCTCTCAAGCCCAATGACTGGACCTCAGCTTAGAGCCCTCTGCCCCACTCACCACCTTCTCCCCTGCTCTGGTCACCTTCCTTTTCTACAGAGGGAAATTGAGACTGAAACCTGACTCTCCTGGAAAGGTTGGGAGCATGGCTTGGATGGCTTTGGGCACGTGCCTGGCTGTTCGTGGGGTCTTCCAGTTTTCTTTTACCCCCACCAGCTTTTCCAGGTCAAGACAGCTTGGGCAAAGGCTGGGGCTACAGCTTTGCCATCAGGCATTGGGGGGGGGGGGCTGAGCAGCCCTCTCCTCCCCTCCCTCAGGCTTTCTTTAAGCCCCTCCTCATCCCAGAATAGCCGCTGCTTCTCCCCATCTTTCTGGGAGCAGAATGGAAGCTCTTGGAGGCCAAGGGTGGCTTGGCTCCTGTCTTGTTGGGGGTGCCAGCGGACAGCCCTGGTTGCTAACCCCCCTGGGGAGGCGAGAGGTTGCTGCTCTCTGTTCTGGCTTCCTAAAGGCCAGTCACGGGTGAGGTCCAACCTGCAGCCATTTGAGGCCCGCCACTGCTGCCACCGCCACCTCTGGTGGGTTGGTAGGTTGGTTGTTTGGCTGTGGGATGGGGCTGAGGCTGAGGCTGTGGAGACTGCGCCAGAGCGGACTGTTGTGGCGTTCCAGGAGGATCTTTGTGCCTCGGGCTGGCCTTAGACCGAAGGATCTGACCAGAGCTCTGTGACTGAGACGCTGTGGCTGTTGTGGCTGGGCCAGGGGTCGGGGGCTCTGAGGCCAGAATTGAGATTTGCCTGGAGTGGTCTCCCCTCAGCTTTCTGCGTTCGTGAGATGCCCCCAGACCACCTCTGCTCTCTCTGCCCTGTGACTTGAGCGAGGAGGGAGGGGAAGGGGCCTTGCCCAGATGGAGCCAGGTTCTCTGCACCTGGCGGATCCCTATGGGGCATCCTCGATGTCAACTCTCAGCTCGGCAGACCTGGTAGAAAACATGGAGGGGCTGCCTCCAGGGAGCGGCGGCTGGGGGTGGGGGTCTGGACCACAGGGCGGACCCCAGGTGAGAAGCATTTGCTCATGTCTTTCCCAGGCTTGTTCTTGCCCCTCCCCAACCACTTTCCAGCCAAGATCCCTTTCCTCATCTTTGTAGCTGCCAGGGCCCATTCCCCACTTGGGAGCCAACCCGGGGCCCACTCCTCACTTGGGAGCCAGCCCAGGGCCCACTCCCCACCGGAGCAGTTTCCTTCTTTTGTTTCTCTTCTGCCTCTTCCGGAATAGGTTGTTTGGATCTCCCCAGAGGACCCTGGCTTAACTCCATTGGGCACTGACCCTAAGTGACCTTGGGCAATTCCTGGCCTCTCTCTGGAAGGACAACCTCCTTCTCTAGAGAAAGAAATCGAGGCAGGGGGACGGCTAGATGGCTCAGTGGATAAAGCACCGGCCCTGGAGTCAGGAGTACCTGGGTTCAAATCAGGCCTCAGACACTTAATAATAACCTAGCTGTGTGGCCTTGGGCAAGCCACTTAACCCCGTTTGCCTTGCAAAAAAACAAAAAACTAAAGAAAAAAAAAAGAAATCAAGACAAGGCCAGAGATGGGGGGCATCCTGGGGCCTGGGCAAGATGACCTGGGTGGCTCCTCAGAGACTTTGGGTCATCCTTAGCATCTCGGAGGTGGAGGCAGGGCTCAGGTCTGATTTCCTGGACAATGGCTGGACCCCAGAAGTCATGGCCGCCTGACCCGGTGAGCCAGCCTTGCCACCCTCCTGGCTCAATGCCAGCCAACCTGGGGGCCCTGGGACATTTAGACGAGGAGGCAAGGGGGGGAGCAAACATCAGTGCCTCATGGCCACTAGGTGACCTCTGGGGTCCTCAGGAAGCCAGGCAGCATCTGCTACTATCGGGCATCTCTTGTGCTTGGGGCCTGATTCAGGGATTGAATGAGAGGGAGGATCAATGAAGGAGGATGTGGTAGGAGGGGCTGGACCACGGACAGGATGAGAATGGGTCCTAACCACAGCCCTGATTTGGGGCCCTGGGGGTCAGCGAGGCAGCCTCAGTGGGGCCCACCCCAGGGAGCGAGGGGAGCTCCCACTGGTCACAGCCCTTCTTTCTCCTTGGGGTCTGCTTTTCTTTCCCTGGGCCTCAGTGGCACAGCCCCCTCCCCACAGCTTCCCGCACACACAGGGGCTATTTATAATTTCCAGGAAGTCCATGGGTACCCGTCATGGAAGCCAAGTTCCTGAGCCGCTCCTTCTGGGCCTTTCTTCACAGTTCTTGCTCAACCCAAGCTCTCCCGGCTCTTTCCGGAGATGGCAGAGGAAGAGGGAGGAAGAGGAGGAAGAGGGAGGAAGAGAAGAGGAGGAGCAGAGGGAGGAAGAGGAGGAAGAGGGAGGAGGAGGAGGAAGAAGTCATTGGGGCTCGGGAGCAGAGCGAGCTGCACTCTCTACCCTGTTGGGTGCCTCGGTCCCACCATCCCACTGATCCCCTTAGGATAGGTCCTGGCTGCTGTTTGGAATGGCCGGCTGGACCATCTGCCTGGTCCAACACTCATCCTATAGATGAAGAAACTGAGGTCCCGGGAAGCCCAGTGACTTCCAAAGTTGTCTAAAGAGTAAAGGGCAGAAGTGGACCAGATCTCCAGATCTCCTGACTGCTGGGGGGGGGGGGGGGGCTGCCTCCATGAGAGCCAGGGCTTTTGAACACCTTTTCACCAAGGTTGCTATTTAGCACCTCCCCCCTTTCCCAACCAGGCTGCCCCTTGGGACGACCCATTCCAGTCTTGGGTGTGACCCACCCCAGTGACTGGTGCCCGCTATGCTAGAAGGAGAGGGAAAATAGTGGGTCCAGGGAGTTGGAAGGGAAACCTGCCCTTTCTGCTTAGGGGGTGGGAGGTAGGTCACAGGCCCAGCTGGGCACCAGGAACCCCCGAAGCTTTTAAGAAGGATAGGGAATGGAGGGCAGCTAGGTGATGCAGTGGATAGAGCACCAGCCCTGGAGTCAGGAGGACCTGAGTTCAAATCCAGCCTCAGACACTTAATTACCTAGCTGTGTGGCCTTGGACAAGCCACTTAACCCCATTGTCTTGCAAAACCCGTTAAAAAAAAAGAGGTGCAAGAAGGATAGGGAATGGACAGGGAGAGTTGGGGAGGGGAAGCAACCTGTGTGGGCACCTTGGATAGATCCCTTACCAGCCCACCTTCGGAGCAAGCTTAGCTGGGGGTCTTCACTGCATTGCCCTAAAATAGATTTCCTTTGCAATCCTGTCTGCTTTGTTTGGTAGTCTGCGTTATGTGGTTCTGAGCTTCCTTTGGCTTCACCCAACTTTGAAGGGTAAAGCCACTGTGCCCCAGTCCCACAGTGAAGGGGTCAGCCAGCCTCTGATTGAAGCCCCCCAAGGAGGGTGGCACTGCCACCTTTTGTCCCAACTGCGTCTTTGTGTGATTTCCCTATTGGTAGTCCCCGTGAGCGCTTGGGGTGGGGGCCTCTGGGCGGTGTGCAACAGAGAGGAATGTTGGGAGCGGGGTCCCTGGAGGGGGGGAGTGGAGGAGGGGAGCAGGCCAAGCTAAGAAGCTTTGTTCAAAGAGTGGCCAAGGTAGGGGGGAGGGTGTGTGTGTTTGTGTCTGTGTCTGTATGTGTGTATGTCTGTGTGTGTCAGTGTGTGGGGCTGAGGAACCCTCCCTGGCACCTGCTGCCCTCTGTGTGGGGCTGGCTTGGGAGATGCCCAACTGCCCCCGGTCTTAGAGTCCATCTTGGTGCAGAATCCAGCTTGGGAGGAGTGTAGGGAAGGCCCCCTCCCCGCCCGTCTCCTCCCTGCTCCTTCTCCTTTCTTTTCTCTTTCTCCCTCCCTTTCCCTTTCTCTCTTTGTTCCCCTTTCCCCTTCCCCCCTCCCTCCTCTTTGTCCCCCCTTCTCCCTCCCCTTCCCTCGCTCCTCCCTCTTCTTTATTCATCCCTTCTTCTCTTCTCTCTTTTCCTCCTCCCTCCCTCCTCCAGCCTCCTTCCCCCTCTCCCATTTTCTCCTCTTCCCCCCATCTCTGCCTCCTCCTGGACTTCCCATCCTAGGAGACTCTGGCACCCCCCTCCTTCCATGAGGTTAGGGTGCCAGGGGCAGAGCCCAGAACTTGTTCTTGGGGGCCAATCTTCTCTGAGGCCCCCCAAGCCTGGAGGACCCCCCCAAGTCCCCCAGGGGGAAGAGGCAGGTTGGGAGCTGTCCTTCCTGGCTTTAGATGAGTCCTTGAGCTGGGAGCCGAGGATGGGCACAGCCCTGGCCTGGAAGCCCAAGGGTCAGAGAGACTGCAAAAGCAGACCAAGATGCCCAACCCCAGGCCCAGCCTGGCAGTTAGAGGGTGCCCCTAGTCTATTTCTCGCTCCCCACACTACCCTGCAGGAGGTGACCTTGACCTCGAGTCTTTGAGCTCCAACAGCCAGGTCCATTCATGGTAATTTTTCTCTGGTGGGTGTCCTGAGCTGTGAAAGGGAGGCGAGGAGAGGGTCAGAAGGCCAGCTGGGGGAGCCCACCTGGACCAAGGCCCAGAGCCAGGCAGGGTAGGGTGGCTGGAAGAATGAGAAGGGGAGGCAGAGGTCGGGCCAGAAGGGGCGGCAGACAGCAGCTGTCCCAGATGGCCTGGTTCAGTCCGACCCTGGGAGGGCTTCTCCCCTCTTAGCTCTGCTTCGTTGCTGATCCATTGATAAGGGAGGCAGAGCCTCTCACGCTAAAGTTGCAGGAGAGGGTGTGGGAGGGGGATCCCAGCCTCCAGACCCTCCTCCCATTTCTTTTCCAGAAGTCTTAGTGCAAGTCTTAGGGAATCTTTGGGGGGATGCACCTATCATTTTGGAAGCCCATTTATGGAGCACAGACTGGCCCAGGGCCTGGAATGCATCTGGTACCTAATCGATGCTTATTGATGTTACCCAGGGTGGGGTTCCAAGGCTGGGTTCTTTGGATGTAGAGCGTGCCCTCTCCCATTTGAGGAGAACGGTTCCGTTGTTGCAGATAGCATTGAATCGGGGTGATTGGCATTTCATAGGTTGGGCAGCAAAGACTGGGCCAGGATTTGAATTCAGACTGAGACATTTGACCTTGGGCACACGTCCCTTCTCTCCATCCTCTGGAAGGCACCAGTTGATGTCAGTCTTCCCAGCTGGCTCCCGAGTAGGGAAGGACTTGCCCTGGGCATTGAAAGGCACCTAGGTACTCGGAGTCATTGCCCCAAAGCCTAGCACCAGCCATCAGAGCAAGACTGGGTCTTTAAGAGAGAGCCCCCAATGCCCCTCAGTCTTGGCTTTGGTCACTGACACCAATGGGCCCAGCCAGAAAGGAGGGAGAATCTGACTGCCATAGGACTTAGAAGGAAACCTTCGACCAGCCGGTGGATCAGGGCTGAGGGGGAGTGAGAAAAGACTGGCTTTCCCTGGGCTGCCGGGAGGGGTTGTGGCCAGCAGTCCACCCTGGGGAGTGGGCCGAGCTGCCAGAATCCCTCTGGAGAATCCCTTCTGTCATCTGACACTCAGAAAGAGAGAGGAAGGTGAGAAGAAGGCGTCTGGCTCTGAAAACGAGGGTTGGATTGGGATGAGACCCTGGGTTCAAATCTCTGCAGTGACGGACTCTCCAACCTTCCCAAACTGCAAAATGAGGCATGAGCTCAGGAGGAGCTGAGCCAAGGGCCCTCTTGCCTCTGAAGTCTGCCGAAGCCGATGGGATCGAGATTGCATCTGTGATGGATGGAAATGGATGTCTTGTTTCCCACCGTCGTATTCTCTTGAACCCCGCCCCCCCGCTCCCCTAGGGATCCCAAGAGCCGGTCCTTGAAATGATACATTTGACAGAAAGCAACCCAGTGGGCTTCCCAGCAGCAGAACCACTCACCTGCAAAGTGGGAGGGGGATACCTTTACTCATCCCTGCTCTTAGCCACCTTGAGAAGCCACCTCTGTCCCTGGGTTGGACAGCATTATCACCTGGAATACGTTGTTTCCCAGAAGTCCAGGGGACTGGCAGAGCTGTTGGCATCACTTAGAGTGTGGCATGAAGTCCACAGGTTGCTATGAAACTCCTTGCCCTGAACTCGGCTCCGGAGGACCTCCAACTCAGAAGAGAGCCACGTGCTAGGGGCTGGCATCGGCCTCAGGGGAGCAGCGACTCACACTGGCACCTCTCTGGGATAGACCCCTGGGTTTGGCAGAACCCAGGGAGATGATGGGCTGTGTGTGAAGTCTTTGGAGGAACCCAGAATGGGGGATACGGAGCCTAGAACTTGGACCTGGAGCCCTGTGTGACCCTGGGCAAAACCGTTTGCCTTTGTTTCATCTGTAAAATGGCAGAACCCCCAAAATCCCCACCAGGAAAACCCCAAGAGGGCCATAAAGGGTTGGATGTGACTGAAAGGACCAGGGAGCACATGGTCAGACATCCCACTGGACTCTCTGCCTCTGAAAGACTTCCATCTTGGAATCAGGTTCATAATTTATCCCTGGGTGACCTTTCAGCGCATTCACGTACCCTTCCCCTGAAAGGTTTAGAAGAGACCCCTTCCCCAGCCCCTGCTGGCCCTCCCCTGGGGCCTTGAGCAAGGGGAGGATATGGGAGTGAGAAGGCCCTGGAGAGGGACAGTGGCCCCCAAGCCTGGAGAGTTGAGCTCCATGACCTTGGGGGTCTCTTTAGTCCAGGCTCTAGATTAGGATGCAGATCTGGCCTGGAACCCTGGTTCTCTGAGCCTGGGGATGAAGATGCTCTGCCTTCCCGGGCTGGCCGTGGGGTGGACAAGACCACCATGGAGCAGCCCGCCCTGGGGGAATTCACCAAACTCTCTTCATCCTGGCCATGCAGATGGACAGACGGCAGAGGGTCCTCCCACTTAGCTGGGCCTCCTCCCTTTGATGACACCTGCTGCCTGCTCTCCAGAGTGGAGACTGCCCCCCTCCTCTGAAGCTGCTTTGTCATCTTTCCAAAGCTTTTATGCTAAATGGAGGAAAACTCTTTTGGGGATAGAAACAGAAAAAGAGCAGAGCTCAGCTTCTGTGTCCAGCCTGTGAAAGCCAGGAGAGAAAGAGGTGAATGGGCATCCACACTACCCACACTGGGTGGAGGCAGATGAGCATCTGCACTGCCCATACTGGCCAGAAGCAGCAACTTCATTTGGTGATGAAAGTAATGTTCACAAACTGGTTTGGGGCTGATTGCAGAGTTCGGGGGACGTGTCACTCCTGGACACCTTTGGTCTGTCAAATGACTGAAGCATCTCCTGTGTTGTGACTGAGCTAGAGGGGACCGCGGGGCCTCAAGGTCCTTCCTTGGACCCTCACGGTAGCGCTCCAAGGACTGGAGAGGTGAACTCATCAAGTTCTCCCAACTTCAGCTTTCCAGGTAAGGAAACTGAGACCTTTCTTGACCACTGCTGCCCCAGAGACTAGGAAAGGATGCAATGGGTGGTGGGTCAGGATGTGTCCAGGAGTTCCCATGACTTGGGTAGGAAAGAAGGAAGAGGATGTAGCTCCCAGTAAGTGACTCCATGAACCTTTCCTGGTGGGCAGAGGTACTCAGGTTTTGGGGAGGGTTCAGGATCCTACACCCAGAAAGTCAGGATGAGCCAAAGCTGGAGCACCAGGGGAAGGCTCAACCCGAGAAAGGGAGAGGAAGGAGCTTGGAGAGGGCCTCAAATGCCAGCTCGGCTCTGTGGTCATTGGGACATGGGAGCCGCAAGGTGGAACTTGAGGGGTATAGAGACGGGGTCTTTAGAAAGAGTGAAGTCAGGAGGAAGAAGAGGAAGAAGAAGAAAGAGGGAGGGGGAGGAGCCACACTGAATTGGAGCTATCAGGGCAGGCTCGGCTAAGATCCAGGGGCTGCCCAGGCCAAGGAGACGAGGGTGCCAGCATGCTGAATTCAAGTCTACACCATGAGCTGTTTGTATTGGATTGTACTGGGCATCCAAGGGATGGTGGGATAGGAAGGCATGTCCCCCCCGAGGGATCGTCCGGGATGGCTGAGGGCAGATGGAGACTGCAGCCCACAGCCACACTGGGTCTGTGGTTTCCCAAGGACTTGAAGGAGACCCCATCCTCACAATGGACAAGCACTGGCCGGGATGGCAGTACTCAGCACCAGTGGCCAGGATGTCCCCGTGTCTCCAACACCCATCTGCCCCCCACCAAAGCCAGCACAGGTGCTCCCCGAGGAGGTGCAGGTGCTTCCTGGGGCCCTGGCAGGTGGGCAGCCTGGACTGCTCTCTTTGACTAGTGAAGTGAGAAAGCTCTGAGGATGACCGCCACCTGGCACGCTTACGGACAGCCCAGGAAGAGTTTTCCTCCAGGATCTGTGAACAGAGGAAGACACTGAGGCTTGGTGGAGTCGCTGCTGGTCAATGACCTGCCACCTTCCTCTGTGGTGATGGAGTCATGTCAGGTTCATCCAACTCTTAAAGACTGATTTGGGGAGGACCTAGTCATTTCCTTCTACACTCATTTTACAGATGAGGAAACTGAGGCAAACAGGGTGAAGGGACATCCAGGGGTACAGGGCTCGGAAGCGTCTGAAGCCGGATCTGGACTCCAGGAGATTCCTGCCCGACTCTCTGTACACTGAAGTCCAGGCCGGACTTTGCCTCCCCGCAGTCCAATGGCTGACCAACGGCCCTGGATTCTACATGGGTGCTCTCCCCACGGTGGCCCTGCCAGCTCCAAGGATAAGGAACTTGAAAGATGGAGAGCTGTTGTGCCACAAGGCAGCATGCTGGACTGGAAGGGATGACTGGCTTGGACGTCCGAGTGACCAAGTTCAAATGTGGCCTCAGCATAGAAGCATTGCACCTCTGGGAGCTGACGCAAGCAGGACCCTTCTGTCAGAACTTGGCCCTCAGTTTCCCCATTTGTAAAGTGACAGGTGGGCCAGTTAGCTCCGATCTGCACCATCTTTCTTTTTCAATAATGATTCCTACTTTATTTTGTTCTGACGTTGCCAAATAGACAAACTCTGGAGGGTCTCCATCCAAAAACCAGCAATGTGCCTTGACTTAGTGAGTGCATGGGGGCCTCCAGGCTTGGGGAGCTGCTGCTCGGGAGGCCACCTCGTTCTGCTCTCCAGGCTGCGCCAGTCCGGCCTGGCTCCTTTAGCTGTGGCTGCTAGGAAGGATCCCGGCTCCTTTGGGTGGCGCCAGCTCTAGCTCTGTCTGTGGTGAAGGGGCAGGGAGTGGCACAGGCAACCGGGGCTGTCCTACCCCTCAGACTCCCAAGCCTGGCTGTGCTAGACCTATTTTAGCTGGCCCTCCTCCTCCCTATCCCCCCCTCCCCTCTCTCTCCTGTCCTTCTCTTCTCTCCAGTCCTCCAAGGAGCTGTCCGGGGACGGGGGGGGAACACTGGTGGAAGGGCTTCTTGCCCTGGGATGTCAAACCCCAGGGGTGTGTAGATCCCTCCCAATTCTGGTGTCAGCCTTCTTCTAAGCCATCCACTCCCAGTCTCCCATTCATTGGCCTCCTGACCCTATCAGTGGATCTTATGACAGCATCAGGGGCTCATCTTTCACCCAATTGTGCCCTCCAAGCCTTCATGGGGTATGGGGGTGGGGGGCTGGAAGCTGCCCCCCAGGGCAGCTCAGATCATTCTTAGGAAGATTGCCAGAGAAAGGTGGGGTTGGTCTCAGGCCTGGTCCAGTAGGCTTGCTGATTGAGAGGTCCCATTCATCTCCTAAATGGACGAAACTGAGGCTTGGGAGCTCACAGATATTTTGGGTCACACCCAGGTCTGGACCCTCAGGCAAATGCTCTCTCCCCTAGTTTGGGGGGTCACAGGGAGCATGGTGGGTACCCTGGTCTCTTTTGTTCTGCACCTGAGGCCAGAGGGGCTGTTCCTGCTGTCCATCTCATGGATACAGGAGAGGTGAATTTTCTTCTGACCACCCTGGCCTGCGGCAACAGAACCTCCCAGGATGCACCTGCCCAGTTCTCTGGCCACTCAACTCCCTGAGGGGAGCTCCCCCACGAGGCTTTAGCTGTGGGACCCTAGGCAAATTGCTTCCCCTCTGACCCTAGGTCTTGTAAGGATGGGATGGGGGAGGGGGCAATTCTGAATCCTGTGGTGACCTCCTCCCAGGTTCTGGTGAGGCTCAGCAGACCTGGAAAGCAAACCTTAAAGTGCACCACAGAAACATCTAGTCTGTCTGGGGACGGGGGGGGGATAAACATTTATTAAGCCCCAACTATATGCCAGCCACCAGACAGAACACTTTACCAACATTATCTCATTTGATCCAACAAACCCTGAGAAATGACGACTAGCTAGTATGTCTCCCATTTTATAGATGGGGGAACTGAGGTAGAGATGAAGTGACTTACTCAGGGTCACACTGCCTGAAAGTCTGAGACCACATTTGAACTCAGGCCTTCCTATAACTTTGTGATGGTGGCACCCTTCTAATATCAGAGAGTGGAGGGCGCTGCTTCTCCACTGACTGCGCGCAGGAAGCCGGGGCTGTGGGCCTACACCTCATTTGTTCTAATCTTAGCTTCTAGCTCTGCAACAGGCCACCTTGGGGCTGCAAGCACAGGAAACGGCTGCCGCCTCCCTGGCCCTGGCCTCTCGCATCATCTCTCCCCCAGGTCATTATTCCCAATGCGCTGTCAAGGCAGGATTCTGGACTCCCCGGCCTGAGAGAGAGCCATCTACGAGGTCCAGGGAAATGGCGGCTTCCTGCTTGCTTGCTTTCTGTCCCAGGGCCAGGAACTTGACTACCCTGGGCCTCTGTTTCTTACTTTGTAAAATGGAGACAGGGGATTAGCCCAGGACCCATCTAGCTCTCAGTCCCTGCACATGCCAACCTTCTCAAAGTCTCAAGTCTCTAGGAGATCCCTTGGCTTCCCTCCGGGAAGGGCCAGGATAGGACATCTAACATTCCCTACCAAGCTATTTACAATTGGGGTGCCACAATGGACAGAGGGCCTGGCCCAGAGTCAGGAAGGTTTGAGTTCAAATTTGACCTCAGAGATTTACTAGCTGTCTGGTCCTCTGCCTCAGTTTCCTTGTTTGTAAAATGGGGACCATCACCATCCCTTCTTTCCAGGATCAAGTGAGGTGCTGTTTGTAAAGCCTCTAGAGACCAGTGCTGTGCCAGGGTCTCAGCCTCCTGGCTGAGACTCACAGGCAGTGGGTGCTCCTCTGAGGAGACCCCTGTGCTGACCAGGCTGGAGAGGGGATTCTGAGGTCCCTGGAGAATGGGCTGGACCTGGCACTGTTCTCCTGACACTTCCCGGACGAGGAAGGAGATGAAGGCCCAGCTTTCATCATCAAGCCCGGACCTTCCAGGGCGGGGGCCGGACCATCCCAGTCACTGGGGACTTTGAGATGGGCAAGATGACTCAATGCTGCTGCCCCTAACCCTCCCCCCCAGCAGTCTGCGTGGGGGGGGGGGGTCCTTCACGGCCAGCATCCACTACCCACCTGCTTGTCAGAGGCTCGGGCTTCCAGGCCTCTTCCACCAGTTGTAGGATTCCTGGGGGGGGGGGGTTGACCCCTGGGGCATCAGCTGGGCCTGTCCCCCAGGGCTGAGGCCTCCATTCAAGTTCCTTGGGGGTGAGGAGAGGATCTGAGGGTCTGAGCAGGCCCAGGAGAGACACAGGCAGAGAGCTGGGGGCACCTGTATCTCTGGCACCTGTGGGGGGGGGTGGGAGAAGCCAGACAGAGAGGGGAGGGGGGCTGGGGCCAAGGGGCCACAAGTCTTCTCTTTTTCCTACTTTGGCTTCTGATCTTGTATTCTAAGTGAGAGGCTGCTGTTGGTCAGGGGAAGGCCTGAGGCCCCTGGCCCTCCCTCCCTGACCCCAGACAGGTCAGTTTCCCCCCGCCTTTGTGGGGAACTGCCCGCTGTAGCCCCCCACTCCCTTCAGGCTCTCCACATTGTCTGGGTTGGTTATTAAAAGAGTAACGGCAGCAGGCTCTAGGGCTTGGTGGGTGTCCATGTGCCCAGGTCATCCTGCCTGGGGGCCCACCGCCCTGGACCAGGGGGCCCCCGTGCCCCTTGTGATGGGAGCTCTGCCAAGATTTGGATGGGACCATGTGAGGGAATTGTCTCCTTGCCAGGAGCAGAGTGCCCTGGGTAGCATCCCTGGGCCTGTGAGGTGGATAGCAGCTTTCCACGGACCCTTGAAACCGGGCCTGAATCGGCCTCGGTTTCCTGCCATCTTTTGCCAGTGGTCAGGTGGCAGAGTAGTGCCCCCCCAGACTGTGGCACTCTGTTTCCCTCGCCCCCCCCTGCCCGTATCTGGACTCAGAGATAGCCAGAGTGGGTTCTATAAATAGCAGTTCTCTGCGCCTTTTGGGGAGTTGTGACATCCTCCGAAGTGCAGCCGGTGGGGCGAGTGCCCGGCCTGCTGGAAATAGCTTCATCTCTCTGAGCAGATCGATTTCTTTATCGACACGGCATCTCCCTTTCCGATTCCCAGGAGATGGGGATGGGGGCCGCCCCATCCCCCCAGGCTTCATCTCCTGTGCCTCTCTGGGGGTTTTGAGGGGGGCTGCCATGAGAGAGCCAAGGGAGGGAGCTGCAGGGAAACAGCAAGGGAAAACAGAGAGGGTGCGAAGTGCCCCCCCCACCCCCCCTCGCCACTATGCTATTTCTGGCTTTTTTTCGCAATGAAAGCAGCTGAAAAGAATCCTTCCGGGAAATGCCTCTTCCTTCTGCTCAGTCAGCTGTTCTCGGTGCTTCTCCCCCAGGCACGGCTGGGCCGGCAGCAGGCCCAAGTGGGCGCTCCATGGGCCGGGCATCGGCCTGGGGAATCGGTGGGGCAGCACGGCCCTGGCATCCCTGGGAGGAGGATCGTGCTGGGGCCTCACTGGCTGGGAGCCACGCCGCTCCCCTCGAGTAAGCTCAGAGCCCTTCCTCTGGGGTGCTCAGCATCCCCCCCCCAGGTGGTGCCTTGGCAATGGATCGGGGGTCTCTCCGGTTACCTGTTAGCCAATGGTGGGCAGGACCCGGACGGCCCCTCTCCGGGTCCATCCAGGGTGGCGTTGAGTCTGACCCAGACTGTGTTTAGAGGAAGAGGTCAGCTCCGACCAGACTGGGGGGTCCCGGGGTCCGCTGCAGGGAGAGCTGACCAGAGACCGCCCTGAAGGCATGTAGTAGGGGGCTCCTCCTGATTTGGGGCTCTGGGACAATGTGTCTCCACTGACAGGACTCCCCCCAAAAAAACTGCCCTTCCCTGAATCTTTTTTTCTTTTCATCCCACATAATAACAGGTGAATCTTAAAACCTTGCCTTTGTCAAGGGGCCACACTGAGCTTGGGGGGGCAGGGGCTTGACAAAATGGAATCTGAGCCTCCACTTTTTCCCCAATTCCTTGGATGCCCCCACTCCCCCTTTCCATGGGCAGCCCCTCACTGGAGCCTCAGTGAGGATTGAAGGGGGACCCAGATGGGGGAGAAGGGCTTCTTTTGTGGTCTGGCTCACCCCTTGGGCAGCCCCCAGGGGTCAAAGGACTCCCTTGGGTGGGAGTTTCCCAAGTCACCCCCTCCCCCCTGCTGTTTGTCAGCAGGTGAAAAATCCTAGAAAGAAACTGGAGCTGCCCCTAGAAGCAGGAGAAGAGGTCTGGGGGAGCCCCCTCTCCTGGGTCTTCAGGCAGCCCCTCTGGGCCAGGGGCAGGACCCAGAGCCACTGTTTGATTATTGTGGCGTGGTGGATAGAGTGGAGTCCGCAAGAACTCAGTTCCAATTCCCCTTCACACCTGTGCTGACTGCATGACCTCGGACAAGTCATTGCTCTGCTGCCTGCCTTAGTTTCCTCCTCTGTAAAATGGGGGTCCCCATTCCCCAATCTGTCGGGGTGGATGTGAGGACCAAATGACGTCAGCATTGTAGGAGCTCCCCTTATTGTGAATGTTTTCTGGCTTATTGTCTGCACCTCCTTAGGGCCTCTGGGGGGCTAGAGGAGGAGTCTTAGTGCTTGGGGTGCCAGATCTTTGGGGGCTAGGGGAGGAGTCTTAATACCTGGGGTTCTAAGGGACCTGGGGGGCTAGGAGGAGGAGTCTTAGTGCTTAGGGTTCAGATTTGGAGCCCCAACGCTACTGTAAGGCTGCTGATGATTCTGGGGTCTCCTCCAGCACTTTGCTGGGACTCCATGGGGAGCCTTCCCCTGACCCGCCCACCCAGCCCCATCAGTGGTGACCACCAAGAACAAGGATGATGCCCGTCTTCTGGGGTCTGCCCCCCCCATTTTCTCGAGCTTCTCGGCCTGACCCTGAATGGGGGCTCTGGAACTGCTAGCGTCACGCCTCAGATCATCAGCTCAGCCCCCGCCTCCCCATGAACACGAGCCTTTTTGTTAGGCTGCCATGTTCCTGCAGGAGAGAAGGTGGCATTGTGCTCCATGGGTCAAGGGGGTCAGACCTTCCCCGGCTGTTTGGGGGGGATGAGAAGAGGGATTCCCAGAGGCTTTTTGAGCCTAAAATAGTCAGGGTCCTGTTTGACGCACTAGGCCATGAATGGAGTGAATGGCGCTTGTGCCTCCATTGTTGGCAGCGGGTGCCCACTGCTGTCATCGATGCGGGGGGGCTCCTCTCCTAGCCACCCCCACAAGGCCAGCAGCCCCCAGATGGGGCCGTCTGTATGTGCGTGGCCAGTCGGTGCCGGGGCCAGTGCCTTGGTCCTGTTGCCAGTGGCAGGCAGGTTGGGGTCCTCAGGGGCCAGCTAGAGGTCATAATGTAGGAGCGCCTTTCCTGGGGTCCCAGCTCTGCTTGGGTCTCCTACCCCGACCACCTGCCCTTCCTGCCTCCCCTCACAGGGCAGCGTGAGGCTTAAACCCAAAGCTCCAGTCAGCGTACCCGCAGTTGTGCAGTGGCCGGCGGGGCGAGTCCTCACGCTGGGCTGGCACGAGTGCCTCTGGGATGACTTCCCATTCAGAGGGAGCTGTAGTGGAGATGGAGCGTACAGTGCCCGCTTGTAGGACATCAGAGCCGACCTAGATTAGGGAGCACGGAGGTACATTTGCGGAGGTTCCTGGCTTTCTGAAGGGTCCGGCCACTGAATTCTTCCCACCAAAGGAGTGGCCGTTAGCCAGAGAGGCCGAGTGGAGCAGCGAGGGCCTGCAGGGAGCGTAGGGGCAGCTTTCAGAAGCCAGGCCCTCGTTCATCCAACGTAGAGGCCACGTCCGCGGCCAGTCACCTGGCTTCAGTCGGCGTAGAGGCGGCAGCGTCCAGGCTAGCAACTGGCCACAGCCAGCCTCCTCCATCTTCCCCTGGCTGCTTTCCTGTGTGCGCTGGCGGACTTTGGGGTGTGGGAAAGGGCAGATAGAAACCCAGGGAGCATCCTGCAGGGAGGTTGGAGCCCCTGGGAAACCCCCCCCCAACAAAGACCTGGAGGTTTCTGCAGCTCCTGAAGCTTTGAGGCTTGTCCAGGAGATATCCAGGGTCCTGTGCCCTAACCTGAGGGGTTGAGCCTGGTGTGTCCTGGCACCGATTCTCCCTGTAGAAAGAGGGGTTGGGCCTCTGTGCCATCCTGGGCCCAGGAGAGGCTGACCTGGTCAGGGAGAGAGGCAGGGGCTGGAGCAGACCCTCCCGACCTGGGTGAGTGACCAGGGCATGCAGGAGCCGGGGCCGGCCATGCTGTGGATGCCAGGGGGACACAGACAAAAGAGGATATTCGGCACATTCCTGACTGTCCTGATGCTGACCCCAGGGGAGGTCAACGGAGACCCTACTGGGTGCCAGGCTCTTTGGGAACCAGGCTTTCTGAGTAGGGAATTGGGTGGGGGAGAGGAGAGCACTTCTGCAGTGGGGGGGGGGGGGCTTGCTGAATGAGGTATATATTGATTTATTGTGTCCATGGCAGGGCTGACCCATCAGTGAAGACGGGAGTCGTGACCCGATCAGAGGCTGGGGAAGGAGGCCGGGGCAGGTCCAGGCCAGGGTGCCTTGGGCTGGGGGTGCTGGGGCTACCTCTGCTTTATCTCTACTGACTACTGGAGGCCCGGCCAGGAGGGAGGCTTATTATAGTCCCCATTTTATAGATGAGGAAACTGAGGCCAACAAGGGTTGAGGGACCTGGCCAAGGTTGCACCCTGGGCAGATGTCTGAGGCTGGATTTGAACCCAGGTCTTTCTGGCTCCACCAGCCCTAGAAGAGCTGATCCCCAGGACCTCTTATCTTCTCTCTGGGCTCAGCCCCCTGCACTGGGCAGCCCAAGCCTTCCTGCCTCTTCAGGCTTTAGACCTCCCGGGAGGCCTGACCCTTGGTGCTCTGTCTTGGTAGACAAGTGGAACATTCTAGAAGCCTCTACTGTTTGTGCCTCCAAGCAGCGAAAGGGCGCCCGACAGCGGACAGTCTGCAGGCCCAGAACTCAGCCTCTCCCGAACTCCATGGACGGCTGAGTGGGTCCACACTGGAACCTCAGTTTGGCCAGTTCGGCATTGCCCATGTGGGGCTGGGTCCCTGATGTGGGGGGGGGGTGACCTCAGGAGGTCCAGACCCCTAGTGTGTAGAGGTGACCTCAGGGACCCAGTGATTGATTGGTGGGGCCGGTCAGGGTTGGCTGGATTTGCCCCTTAGCCCCTCTGTGACCAGGGTTGGGGCTCTTGGCGGGTTAGTCTTTCTGTCCAGTAGCCACCCAATCCACAGGTCTTGCTTTTCCTGTTGTTTCCAATTTGGGAGCTTTGGGGGGGCAGCAAAAGGGGAAAAACCTGACTGGAAGCAACAAGACAAAGAAAGCACTGGGCCCCAGCCCTAAGCCTCGGAAGCAGTGAAGGCTCCCGGTGGGGAGGGGTCCTTGCCTCTGCCACCTCGTGTCCCTCTCCTTTCAAATGAGGAGCTTAGACTGTGTAACCTTAGTGGTCCCTTCCTGTGCTAGACCTCAGACCTTCTGAGTTGGCACCCAGTGATGCCCGTGTCTCATCAGGTTCCCTTGTTTCACTTGCACCCCCCTCCACCCGGCTCTGAGAAGGGGCTAAGAAGAAGGGCTGAAAGAGTCTGACCCAGGGCCGGGCCTTGGAGACCCGGCCCCCATTCAAGATGGCCCTGGGACCTTTCTTCCCATGGTGGAATTCTGGAGGAGGGTCATCCTGGGGAGAGGTGAAGAAGGTGAACTTCTTGAGGTGCTTGTTTGCCATAGGTTATGCCCCTCCATCCAGGATCCAGGGGGCTTCATAGCTGTGTCCCTTGGAGCTGATCCCAGACGCAGAGTCCCCACCTGGTGCAAGGAGAGAGTTGAACATTTGGAAGGTCAACTCTGTGTCTGGGTAGATGGGGCTCTGAGCCCAAAGCCAGGAAGACCTGAGTTCAAATCCCACCTCAGATACTCACTAGCTGTGAGACCTGGACAAGTCTGAATCCACCATGGCAACTGCTCCTGTGTCTTTGCTAAGAAGACCCCAAACAAGTGACCAAGACCCTGAGCAAACGTGCAGCCGGATCCAGAGCGTTTGTCTTGACTGGGTCCTCCACCTTTGTCTGGGGCTGGCCCTTGCCTGCCTGGTCATTGGCCAGAATTCTCTGACACGCCCCAATTCTGTTCACGTCTTGCCACCAGCTCAGACGATGCCCCACCAGCCTCCTCTCCATTCCCTCATGGGATTCTCCTTCTTCTCTGCTGGCCACTCATCTCCCCCTTCCCTTCAGAGAGCACCCCCAAAGTGTACATATGTCTATATAGAGCTAGGCTCCTGGGGCACTGAAAGTCCAGGGTCTCCCCTAGATTTAGAGCAGGGGCTTCCTAGATCTACTTGGATAAAAGACCCTCCCCCATGCCTTTGGAGAGAGAAGCCCTCTGACCCACGGAGGCTTATTGGCTTGCAAGTGTTCTGGCCAGCCTAACTGGCCTTCCTGACCAAGGCGCCGGGCTGTGCCCACCATGCTTCCCTGACATCTGCGCGGCTCCCTGGAGTGTGTGCTTCTGTGTCCGCTTGTTTCCTAACAGAAGTCTCTGGAGGGTGGGCAGGGTCTGGACACTCCTACCTCCAGCCTCCTGACACCCAGCTGGTAAAGGTAGTTGTGGTTTGGGATCTCTCTTGCTAGATCTGACCCAGACCCTCCTGGGAGTTTCACCCACCTTCCCTTCCCCAAGGGGTCTCCCCTCTGGGCATGGGCAGCCTCTTGGCAGGTCTTAGTTTGGCTTCTGTTTTATTTGTTTGAAGGTGAACGCCCAGGCCCAGCTTGGGGATCTCTGGGGAAACATTTTGAGCGGCCTTGGGGGGACAGCTTCCTGCTGTGGCAGCAGACCCCCCAGAGGGCACGTGCTGTCCTTGCTCTCAAGCAATGCCATCATGAATGGGTTCCTCTCCCCATTCCGGAGAGGGGGGAGTGGGGAGCCATGGGCATGTCCCTTAAACACCCAGGGTTCCTATCACCCGACGGACCCCTTGGGGGATGCACTGTAATCACTGCCCAAAGTGAATGCCAAGTAACCTGTGGGGGTGGGCCCTTCCCCCCAGTATTGAATGGGTGCACCAGCCTCTGGGAAGGGTCCTCTCCAATCACTGACTGGCCATGTGGCCCTCTCTCTTTGCCCACTACAGTGGACGTGAGCCCAGCCCTGCCCCTTCAAGTGGCGCCCTCTGCCGTGCCCATGGACCTGCGCCTGGACCACCAGTTCTCGCTGCCCGTGGCAGAGCCCGCGCTCCGTGAGCAGCAGCTGCAGCAGGAGCTGCTGGCTCTGAAGCAGAAGCAGCAGATCCAGCGGCAGATCCTCATCGCCGAGTTCCAGCGCCAGCACGAGCAGCTGTCACGCCAGCACGAGGCCCAGCTCCACGAGCACATCAAGGTGAGTCGGTGCACCGCGTGGTAGCCTGGCCCGGGCATCCGGGGAGGCCAGCCAGGGGCCAGAGTCGGGAAGAACCGGGTTCAGATCCAGCCACAGACGCTGACCAGCCCGGCGACCTCTGCTGCCTGCCTCAGTAGAACAGAGAGAATGATAGTGCCTGTCTCCCAGGAGGGGCCGGGGCCTGCATCCAGTAGGCGCCTCATTAGCGCTCACTTCCTCCTGCCCCCAGACCCTGCAACCACAGGGGCAGCACAGCTGCAGCACACCCCTGCACATGCACATACACACATACACATGCACACACACCAGATGCACACATGTACTGTAGGTACCCACCCACATGCACACATCATAGATGCACATGCAGACTGGGGCACACGTATGTACACACCAAGCACCTGCCATCTACACAGACACACACCATAGAAACACGTGCACACTCACCCATGCGCACATGCATGCACAGACACCACGCCCACCCATCCCCACGCCACTGCCCCACCTCTCTTCCCTCTGCACTCTTGTGGCCTCCCAGGCAATGCTGGGCCGGTCTCCTGGCAGCTGGGCTGTCCCGGGCAGGCATCTGGGGGTATTCCTTTGCCTTCTCCTGTGGCCTGAGGTCCTGGGGAGGGTCAGGAGGGGCAAGTGGAGGGAGCAGCTCTGACCTCAGGGCCTTGACCTGAGGCCCAGAGAGATAGGCCAGCATGGGGGCCAGGCCTTGGGTCATGGGTCACCTGGTAGGGAGGGCCTTGGGGGTCATCAGAAGGAACTGGAACCCCAGTCCCACCTGTAAACCATGAGCATGGCTATCTGCTCCTTGATTTGTGGGCTGTGCCTCGGTTTCCCCATTTCTGTTGTGGGGCATTTATGCTGAGGATCCCCTCAACTCCCCAGTTCTGGCTCCAACTTGATGAGGGTTCCAGGCTCCCCTATTTATTCTAGATTTTCCCCTCTTTGGGGCCCCAGCTATTGGTAGCTCCCGGCTTTGCCATTGGGGACACTTGGACAAGGAGGTCTCTTGGAGGGGGCCATGAGGTCTCTGTCTGGTTGGTGACTCTCCTGCGGGGTTTGTACCCCGAGACTTTGAGCACTCCTTGAGATTTAAGGGAGCAAGCCTCTGGCCTGAAGGTGGCGCAGCCAAGAAGGTCCATGGTCCTCTCCAAGTCGCAGGTCTCTGGGTGGGCTCTTTAGCCTCCTTTAGGCCTAGACAGGTTTCCCCCTGCAGCCTTCAGATGGCTTCAGAGATCTGCCTTCTGGAGGTGAGAGGCCCCCAAGGCCTTCAGGTGCTGACCATGGAGGAGGGTCCCAAGTGCCAGGCTGGATGCTCACGGGCATCTTCCTCTTCGGCCCTGGGAGTTCTCAGACAAACCCCTGTGTCCTCAGGACTTGGACCTTGGAGTCCAGTGGAACACGGACCTCCAGGAGGAGCAGATTCCCTCCCCTAGTGCTGGTTGACGCCTTCGCTGCCACATTAGAGGCAAAGTGACTTGCCTGGCATCTCCCAGCTAGAAAGGGTCCAAGGCCAGGTCCTCAGACTGGGCAGAGGCTCAGAGGAGTTGTGGGAAAACCCTAACCCCCATTCTGGGTGCTTAGTTGCAGTTGTGGTCCCCATCTTATTCCTGACCTTGGGTCTGACTGTCCCGACCTGGCTCCCTGCTGCCCCCTACAGACCTCAGAAGCCCCTCTCTTCCTTTTCCATCCCATCACTCCCTGGTGGCCAGGCTGGCATGGTGGCCGTCTCTTAAGGTCTCCAGGTCTGCAACCAGGCTTAGCATGGGACTGTCTCCACTGGTCTGATGTGAGCACCCACTCCCCACAAAGGACTGGGGGGGGGGCATTTGTTTCTCCAGCATGGACCACAGTGATTGGCACCTGGCGATAGTTGCTTATGGATCTATCATTGATTTAATAAGGATCCAGATTCATGTTGAGGAATGTTGAGGAATTTCACAAGGCCGGCCACCCTGCTGTTGGCGCCCATCCACGGCCCTGCTTCCAGAGTGCCCTCATTGAGGACCCTTCCCCAGGTTCTGCCCAGAGGGTGCAGTGGATGGGCAGAAGACCATCAGAAGAGGTCATCCATGCCTGGCCAGAGAGGAAAAAGCCTCTGGGGACCACCTGGAGCAAGAAGGACAAGGATGGAGGAACCCACATCAGAATCGGGGACCCTCTCCCTCTCCCATCACGGGACATGACCTGAAAGAGGCTGGAAGGGGTGGCCACTGAAGGGGGATGCTGCAGACCCTATGGCTGGTGAAGAGGGAGATTCTGGGCCAGACCCCACAGTCACCAAAGCAGGTGGCGTTGGACCCCATGGCCATTGAAGGGAGAGGCTCCAGACCCCATGCCAGTGAAGGGGACCGTGTTGGACCCCATGGTCACCAAAGGAGGAAGCACCAGACTCCATGGCCAGCAAAGGGGAAGATTCTGGGCCCCACGGCCACTGATGGAGACAAGCACCGGACCCCATCATCACTGAAGGAGTTGGCACCGGAGTCCACAACTGGCAAAGGAGAAAGTGCTGGATGCCAAAGGGTACAGCCTGGACCCCATGACTGGTGATGGGGAGGCCCCAGACCCCACAGCTGCCTAAGACAGCAGCACTGTACCCAAAGGTCAACAAAGGAGTTATGCTGGACCCCATGATAGAGACAGGCTTGTGCCTCTGGGGATGGCTTCACTGTGAGTGCTTTTCCACATGGTCCAAGTTTTCCCAGCAAGTCACTTGGGCTACTACAATCATTTATTGAGCACCTACTGTTTGCCTTGTGCTAAAGCACCAGGGTCCCAGATGCCTCCGGAGACCCTCTTTGTTTCCTTCCATCCCCTTGGGAACAAATCTCCATCAGCATCTTGAGCCACTTCTAGAGAAGGGGACAGGAAGGAAAGTCAGGAACAGTGGACTGGAGTCTGCCCCAAGGGGGAATAACCTGGTTTAAAATCCTGGCTTGGCCACCTAGCTCCTTGGGACCCTTCTTCTCTAGGACTTGGTGTCTTTCTCTGTAAGAAGAGCAAGGATTTGATGCCCTGAGGGTCTTTCCTGCTCCTAGTGCTCTGTCACACAGAGGGTGGGGCAGGACGGTGCCTGGTCACCAGGGGTTGAGGTCAGCCCACACAGTTGGGCACCCCCCAGCCTCCCGACCAGGGAGAGCTCCAGGGCGGCCTGAGCCAATTCAAAGAGCTGGACTCATGGGGAATCCGAAAGTACCTGACCCTCTAAAAAGGCTGCAATGTTCCCCCAGAGTCCTTCGGAAGCGGGGAGCCTGCATCTCATCTGTTCCTTCCCTCAGACCACTGTCCACACAGTGGCCCATGGGCTGCGGCCTGAAGCCTGTGCTAATGACCAGGAATGGCCAAGGGAGCAGACGAGGTGGCCAGGACCGCTGGGGTGCTTCTGGGCTTCCAGGGGGCGGCCAGCCTTCCTCCTCTCTGCTGACCTGAAGGCCATCACTTGAGTGTTTGCACTTTTTTCTCGTTGGCTGTTTGGAGGAGGTTGAGGCCTTTATTGGGGTCTCCTGGGTCTGCTGGGGGGCCCTACAAAGAGCCAGCTGCCCCTCTCATTTCCATGCTCCTGGCATTGATTTCCTCGTGCCTGTGCACATGCCCCCCAGCCCCCCAAGTCCTCAAGGGGAAGTGGGTGCTGATTGATGGCCTTGCTGTCTCACTGGCACAGGCTGGCACGGGTCCCTCCCTCAAAGCAAGAAGCTTGGAGGATGACCAGAGTGCTTGAGCCCGGGCAGGGGCTCTGCGGATCCCTGCCCGAGGACCTCAAGTGGGGTCCCCGTGCTGAGCAGCCGTGAGCAGTGGGCAGCAGCCGAACCCAGGGACATGTAAGGGGACGGTCATTCACACGGCTTCTCTGCCATTTTCCCACCCCAGCAATTCTTGCTTTTGTCATTGCCGTAGTGTTATTCTCCAGCCGCCGGCCCCCCACATAGGAAGGACCACGGCTTGGTGGGTGGGCTTGCCTTCAAGGGCAGGGCCAGGAGCAGTGGGGAGGAGGAGGGAAGGGGCCCAT
This sequence comes from Macrotis lagotis, assembly GCF_037893015.1. Taxonomy (NCBI): domain Eukaryota; kingdom Metazoa; phylum Chordata; class Mammalia; order Peramelemorphia; family Peramelidae; genus Macrotis; species Macrotis lagotis. The sequence continues at coordinate 270,195,557 of NC_133662.1, read as the reverse complement.
CTCTCCACTCCGGCCCCTGCAAGGATCCTGCACAGGCCCAGGTCAGCCTGGAGCTGGTCAAGTCTGGGCTAGGCCAGGCTTCAGTACATGACCCTTGATGAGTGAGGGACATTGCGGCCCAGGGGGCAGAACCCTAACGCTGACACCAGAAGAACTGGGTTCAAATCCTACCATCCTCAAACCTCAGTTTCCCCTTCTAGTTCTTAGTCTCAACTCCTTTGACTCTTGTATGCTTTTTATGGCTCTATTTGTTTTAAAAAAAAAAAGCAGGTCAGTCAATGGATCGACTGGACACTTCTGGGCTGGGGGTGTGGGGGGGGGTGGAGAGAGGGATTGCTTACAGCTTGGGCAGCTGGAAAGAGGGTCCCAGGAGGAGATAGTATTTCAGCCAGGAGGGGTGTCTGGGGTCACAGAAGATAAGGGGGTGGCACGGGGGGTGACAAGGGCAAGTGAAGGTCCTCGGGGACCCTGGTCAGGGAGCCTCCTGGGACTCAAGGGAGGGGACAGATGAGTGTGATGAAGGCCAGCAGCGACTTCTCCCTGGACTCTCAATGAGCTTCAAGCTGGTCTGTGATGGGACAGTCACTCCCCAGTTATCCCAACCCCTCATTTTACTGCTAACCTTGAGGAAGGCTCTTCCAGGCAGAGTATAGAGATTGAGAGGTGGGGGCAGCCTGCAACCCCCTCCCCACCCAGGGAAGTGCATAGTTCTACGCTAAGACAAATGCAGACCTGCTTGGGTTCCAAACTACTGAATAGTGGCTATGGAAGCTGCCCTTCACTGTGCCCGCAAAGGTGGGTCCTTTGCCTATCTGCTGCCCATTGGTGCCAGGGGCACGGGGGACAAAAGTTTGCCCGTCTCAATAGAGCTCGGCTCCACCCCCACCCCCCGCCCCAGCCTGGGGCTCCAAATAGAAGTTTGGTTTTGGTGTTTAAATCGGCGCGGATAGGTCTTGTCCTGCCCAAGTGCCTGCTGGCTGCCCGGCAGGGCTTGGACGCTGAGAGCTCAGATGCCAGTGCGGTCCTGGGCTTAGCACTCTCCAAGGCCCCGGGGACAGTCATGGACCCTGCCAGCTTGTCCCAAGTAGCACCACAGACAGAGCTCAGGTCCTGCAGGGAGGAGGGCTTGAGTGCAAGGACTCCCTCCACACTTGTAGCTACGTGACATTAAAATGGGGCAAGTCAGGGCCCCCACAAAAGCCTCCCTTCCCTTGGGTGCACCCTGGGATCTCATCAGCCACACTCCCCAACTCGGGATTCTCTGTGGGGTCAGGGGACCGGAGGGTATCAAAGGCCATTGCCTGGCCTCCTCGGTACCCCCCTTGTGGGGCTGTAGGACTGGGGGTCCCTGCTGTCTGTCAGTAACAGGCAATGTTGGTGGTGATAAGGAAGGCCCCTTCCCCCAGTGACTTCTCCCCTCCGTGATATCAGTGGGCCTGGCCTGGAAGCAGGTCTGGGGGGCTGGGGCCAGAGACCTCAGAGCCCTGGGCTGCCTCCATCTGGACCTGCCTGCCCCTCCAGGGATCCCCTTCTCCGGGTAGCCGAGGAGCCCGGCCGGGGAGCCTTACTTTTCTCCAGATTTCTTGGGGACCAAATTAGTAAACTAAGGCAGGCTGCTCTCTTATCATTATGCTCAAGAGAAAGTCAGGGAACGGGGGCCAGGCCTCTGAGGTGAGGCACTGAGGATCCAGTCCTCTCCTGAGGGTCCCAGAGGAGTAAAGACAGGTGAGGGGCACAAAGACTGGCCCCCTCTGGCGGAAGGCGGGAGCTCAGAGAAGCTGAGCCCAAGCCTGGGCAGTCCCCGAGGGTGTGGCCTTAAGCCGGGTGCCTTGATGCCTACGGCGAGCCTCAGGAAGCAGATGTTTGGGGTCCTCTCCAGGTTACCTGCCCAGCGTCTTTGTGCTCTGCAGGGAAGGGCCCCGGGGAGGGTCGGAGGTCTGAAGCCCACTCTGGGCTTCCTACGAGAGGGAAGCTGGGGCCCTTTCCCTGGGGGTCTGGGGCTCCTGAGTGCAGGAGACCCCCCTTTGATCCAGGCACTTTGACCTGGTTAAGTTCTGGAACCAGTCAGGGACCATTTATTAAGCCCCTCTCATGGGGAGGCGGAAGGGTGGGTGCCCTCAGCGTTCGCTCGCCCATCTGGTCCCCCGGGGGTCTGTGTTTCAGCCCCAAGGGGGATGGGGCCTCAGGTGCCAGAGACACGGTCAGTCCTTGGTGAGCGGGAGGGCCTTGGACAAACCCCCGTGGCCACCCAGTCACAAAATGGGATTTGAACCTGCGTCCTCCTGGCCTCTGGCTTTCGGTTGGACTCTGGACCCTGGGTCACCTCGCTGCCCCCATCAAAAGTGACAGAATTGAGGGGAGCCCCTGGAGGGCAGGGTCTCCCCATGGGCGGGTGCGATCTGCCCGCCATGGCGGGGCCTCCACGGAGTGACTGACCCCCCTCCCCCGTGTCCCCCCGCAGCAGCAGCAGGAGATGCTGGCCATGAAGCACCAACAGGAGCTCCTGGAGCATCAGCGGAAACTGGAGCAGCACCGGCAGGAGCAGGAGCTGGAGAAGCAGCACCGCGAGCAGAAGCTGCAGCAGCTCAAGAACAAGGAGAAGGGCAAGGAGAGTGAGTGCCGGGGGGAAACTGAGGCCGGGGGGCTGGCTGGCCTAGGAGTTGAAGGCAATGCCAGCTACATCTTGCTTGTGATTTGATTGAAACATTGGAAAGCCTCTTTGACCACCATCCTAATGGCCACAGAACGGGAAAAACTATCAAGTACCAGATGCTGCCACCATGGGCTCCCTGAACTCTGCTGGACACTGGGAGGAGTCGCATGTGTTAGAAACGAAGGGACTCCTGCTTCCTCAGCAGCCGCTCCCTCCTTCCTTCCTTCCTTCCTTCCTTCCTTCCTTCCTTCCTTCCTTCCTTCCTTCCTTCCTTCCTTCCCCCTCCTCTCTCTCTTTATTCCTTCCGCCTTTCCTCCCTCCCTCCCTCCCTCCCTCCCTCCCTCCCTCCCTTCCTTCCTTCCTTCCTTCCTTCCTTCCTTCCTTCCTTCCTTCCTTCCTTCCTTCCTTCCTTCCTTCCTCCCTTCTTCCCTCTCCATCCCCTTCTCTTACCCCCCCTTCACTCCACATTTCTAGGCCTTCAGACCCCTCTAGAGAGAACAGACAGGCCCGTACCCCATCGTCCCCCTCCCATAGTAAACAGGCGACTGCAGTGATGGGCCCCTCACCCTGTCCCCCAAGGCTGCTTTGGGTTCTTTCAGTGAGTCTCTGCATGTTGTTTTCTTTCACATCATTTGGAGGCCATAAAGGTCTATCGAAGGGTTTGGTCTGGGGGCCAGGCCGAGACCTCCTCAGGACCAGTCACACTGCTTTGTACCTGACCCCTTCCCACCCACCTGCCAAAGTTGAGGTGCCTCTGAGGGGGCCTGTCCTTCACCAGTCCGTTGTCCCAACACGGCCCAGGGAAAGGTCCCCGGGAGAAAAATAGCTGGACAGAGAGAGCCCTGGCGTCCATCTAGGCATGCGAGACCCTCCCCCTCTGCTGCCTCTGCTAATGCAGCTCCCCAGGCTCCCCAAGGACTAGGCCCTCCCCATCCTGCGTGGGGCTCCTTGGCTTCCCATTAGGCCTGATGGATGACTCTGAAGCAAACTGCCCCCGGCAGCCTTGGGGGCCATTGGTGAGACCAAGCAGGCCAGAGCCTCTGCCCGGCCTTGAGTTGGCTCAGTTGTTGATCCTCGATGGGCGTGTGAGAGAGAGATTGTGTGTGTGTGTGTGTGTGTGTGTGTGAGAGAGAGAGAGAGAGAGAGAGAGAGAGAGAGAGAGAGAGTGTGTGTGTGTGTGTGTGTGTGTGTGTGTGTGTGTGTGTGTGTACATGAGAGGAAGTGTGTGAATGTGTGGGTGAGTATCTATGAACTGTATGAGTGTGAAAATATAAATGTGTTTATATGAGTGTGTGTGAGTGAAAATGAATGTGTGGGCAAGTGTGCGTGAACTGTGTGAGTGTGACAATGTAAATGTGTTTTGTGTGTGTGTGTGTGTGTTACAGACCTGTCACCCGCACCAAGCCCTTCATCTGGCCATCCCTCGAGCAGACAGTCTTGTCCCCAGAGCAGTGGCCGCTCAGTCCTGTGCCCTCCACCCCAGGCCCATGAGATGCCCCTGGATGGGTTCCTTGGGTAGAGTACGGTGTGGAGGCATCTGGTCCACAGTGCCATCTCTGCAGCAAAGAGCCCTGCGCCCCCTCAGCAAGCCTTTATTGTGTACTTACTGTATACCAGCCTCACACACATGGGCCGGCCCCAAACCTCTGAGGATCCTGGGAGTAAAGACCCCAGGGAATCCCAGGTGGGCCAGCAGGCTGTTCCAGAGCCGCCATGGGGACGGACCTCCTACATGTGTTCATGCGTGTCCTCCTCAGCTCCCTCACACCCATGCAGGCTACACGTCACATGCACCGCTCATATCCATGCCATATGACCAGGCTCTGAGCCCCCAGCCCCAAGACCCCCTCCTCAGTTTCTGGGCCCATAGAGGGGCCACCTCTCATCCACAACCTCATGGTCGCCCGGCTGCCATGGCCACAGTGCCCATTGAAAGTGTGAACTCAAAGACTGGAGTATCTCAATCCAGGGAAATAGTATCTTGAGACTTCAGTCCCAGCAGCAGTTTGGGGCTTGTGTAAAGACGTGCACGCAGCCCCCTCCTCCCACCCATCCCACTTCCCCAGGAGCCAGAGACCCTGCGTTGGAGACGCCCACCAGAGCCAGCTCTCTCATTTGCTTTCTCTCCCCCTTCAGCTCCAAACCCCTTGGGTCATGTTCCTTGGGGGGTGAGGCACTGTGTTGGGGAGTACCTGGATGATCTAGAAAGGAGGGTCCCCGAGAGAAGGCTCCAGAGAGGTCTGGGAGCTCCCATTGAACCCCAAAGCAAACAGCAAGCATTTATTAAGCTCCTACTGTATGCTGCACACTGTGTTAAGGGTCCTCAGGGACCACCAGCCTAAGGGGGAAGGGGGCTGGAGCCTGTGTAACCAGGAAAGGTGGTCTCCCAGGGCCCCATGTGCCCATGTCCCTGCTTCCCCCTTTCTGCTTGATGTGGCAGGCAGGTAGGAAACTCTCCCAGTGAACCCCCCCACCCAGACCATTGCTCCTGGGGGTTCATTCACAGCCTGGGCTTTGGACTTCAGACCTGCTGAACCTGCATTTTCTTTCTTCTTTTCTTACTTGTTTCTCTCTTTTCCCACCCTGCCGTGGCATGGTTTTGATTTTCTCATCTTCCCCCTCCCTGCATCGCTCCCTTTTACCTATATTGTGGAAGGAGAGTCAGGTGGAGCCACAACACCAGGGACCCCAGGGTCTGCCCTCAACCCCTGTTCTTTCCCTGGCTGTAGGGCCTCAGAGTCCCCCAGCTGACACCCCCTTGGGCTCTGGTTGCAGGTGCCGTGGCCAGCACCGAAGTGAAGATGAAGCTGCAGGAGTTTGTCCTCAACAAGAAGAAGGCCTTGGCACATCGTAATCTGAACCACTGCATTTCCAGTGACCCTCGCTACTGGTACGGGTAAGTGGGGCTACGGTCATCCTGGAGGGGGAGCCCTCACGGGTTCACATAGCCCAAGCCTGCTGTCACCTGAGACCAGGGGCTGCCCTGGGGCTTTCTGCCCTCCCCCAGGGCCCCGGGCTGCCCACTCATGGGGCACTGAACCCCCTGTCCAAGCATTAGCTCATTCAATCCCCACAATGACCCTGCAGACCAAAGGCAGCAGCGCCTTCATTTGGCAGATGGGGGCACCGAGACAGACCAAGTGAAGTGGTTTGCCCAGGGTCACACTGTCCTGAGGCCTCTGTGCTTGGGCGGCACCTCTGAGATGGGCTACAGGCCAGAACCGGGCCATGGGTCCATTCTCCAAGGTCCAGCCCGGCTGAGGTTGGAGGTCTGTCTCCGGGGGACCGGTTTAGGAAGTGATCGAGTAGCCCGCACTCTGCGTGCCTGTAGGGGGAACCCCACCTGGACATCTGCAGACCCTTGTGGCTTCAGAACAGTGGGCCCACTGTGGCCAGAGCCACCCCATTTCCCCCTGAGCCCGGCCTGGGAGCCTGTTTTCTGCTGGGGGTCATTTGGATAGTTGCCCCATCTGCGTGGGTGCTATTTGGTGAAACACAGAATTCAACCTCAAAAAGCTCTCAGATTTCTGACTTCCTTGGCAGCGCCAGACTAGACTGTTCCCCATGAGCCGGGGGCTCCCTGCCTAGTCTAAGCAATCCTGAAACCTAGCCCCTCTCTTGGCATTGGTGGAGGGAGAAAGGAGGGCCACCATGGACATCACAGGCCCTGTTCCCTCCAGGGCCTTGGCCAAGGGCAGAGGCCTCGGAGACCCAGAACTGGGCACCATGAGCTGGGGCTCTGCCCGGATGCCTCTGGCGTGACGCCAGTCAGCCCTTTGCAGAGAGCTGAGTTCACCTTCTCTCCTTCTGCAGGAAAACTCAGCACAGCTCCCTGGACCAGAGTTCGCCCCCCCAGAGCGGGGGCCCCGCGGCCTACAATCACCCCGTGCTGGGGATGTACGACTCCAAAGATGACTTCCCTCTTAGAAAAACAGGTCAGTGTCTGAGCCTCCATCCTATCCTCCCGACACCCAGAGGTGCGCTGGCTGTGCCTGCCAGGGGTCACAGCAAGGACCAACGCTCCGGAGAGCTGGGCCTGACCCCAGGCTCTCTGATCCCCCCGTCAGGGGGCCCTGGATGGAGAATCAGGAGTGCATGATTGTGGCAGGATTCGCACTCAACTGTGTGCCAGGCCCCAGGCTGGGCTCCTCTGTCTCCACTGGCTCTTGGTGGCCCGGCAGAGATCGAGGGTCGTCCGCGTCCTCCTCCAGCTCATCTCACAGATGAGGAAGCTGGGATCGACAGGACGAGGTGATCCGTCTGGGGTCACCTGGCTTGGAGGCATCCAAGGCTCAACAGACACCGACCTGGAGTTTGGGGGAATGAGGCTGAGGGAGACTGCAAGACACGGGGTCAGCCGGTGGCTGTGCCCCAAGGGAGAGGGATGTGGAGGAGTAGCCAGAAAAGGGGGCCAGGCTTCCATTTGCAGGAGGGGCCATGGGGAGAGCCTCTAAAGATTGCTGGGAGGATTTGGTCTGATCTTGGACGTGACTGGGAGCCCGGGGGTAGAGTAACTAGGGAGTGTTGGGCTCAGGCTCTGGGGTTCATGTTGGGGCTAGGCAGAGCCCCCCCATCTCCTGGGAGAGGCTGAAAACAGTAAAAACTGCTGTCTCTGGGGGAGCCAAACTCCAGCTCCGGTGGGCTCTTGGGGGCGGAATCAGGGGGACTAGGCTCTAGGGGTGCTGGCTCTGGGGCAGGGCGGGCTGGGCCCTGGGTGGCCGGCTACTGCCTTTTTTGTTGCTCAGAGCTCCCAGCTGGGGAGGGTTCCTGTTTCCCTGGTAAGCGGGAGCTGCTGGGCTTGTGAAATAGTTTTAAAAATAAAAAAGAGAAGGAGGAGGAGGAGGAGGAGGAGGAGGAGGAGGAGGAGGGAGGCGGGTGGAGGCGAGTGGCCGGCTGTCCGGCCAGCTGCTCCCAGGCTCCTCCCCCTGGGCAGTGCAGCCAAGAGCATATGACCCAGGCTTGAGGAACCTCTCCCCAGGGTTCCTGGAAAATGCCTCCTTTGTGCGCCGGGGCCAGGGTGGCCACAGCTGCAGTGGGCTCCTCTGCGAAGGCTCGCCTCTAGGGCCTGGCCACCATCTTGGCCTCCTCGCTTGCCTCTCGGGACCCCGGCTGGGGCGCCGTGGGCACAGAGCTTTGGAGCCGAGCAGGGATGCTTGGGAAGCCAGGGCAAGAAGGCTGGGGTGACCCCCGGTTCAAGGGGAACATCGAGTTTCCTTGGGGCGGCCTCCTCACACAGCCTCCAGTGGTTAGTCTGCTCCCCTCCTTGGAGACAGCTCCTGGGAGCCCTTGCAGAGGGAGACCCTGCTCGGCTTGGTTCCGCTCAGAGGATGCTCTTGAAGAGTCAGTCAGCAAAATCTCTAATGGGGGTCTGGGGCATAGTCACGCCATCCCTGCCCATGGGAGCCTTGGTGCCGCGTCCTTTCCGGCAACCTGACTCCGTGTCTTTGCCCCTTGACCACTCCCCAGTCCCTGGGCTAAGATGATAGGGTGGGGGGACGGAGGGAGGCAGCCCTTCTGCTGGTCTGTGGTCCTTGCCCTCACTTGGAAAAAGCAGTGGTCGTCACTCTAGGAGACCTTCCAGTTTGGCTGGTAACCCCGTGAGAGAGGCGATGCAGTTCCATCTCACAGATGAGGACAGTGAGGTTTAGAGGGTCTCTGCTGGGGAGGTGGTGCTGCCTGGCAGAGTCTAGATCTGGCTTGTTGATGGCCAAGACTACTGGGGCCTCCCAGCCCACCCTCTCATTTTATCGATGGGAAGCCTGAGACACCCCCCCGCTGCCCCAGGACATTCAGCTAGCAGACTGGGACTCCATCCCCAGCATTCAACTGGCCAGCCGGGGGTGGGGGTGGTCACCCCAAACCCCCAGGAGGGAGAAGTCCAAACTTTTGTGGCATCTTTGTGCCCCTCCCCATTGACTCCGCTGGAAAACCGCTAGGTTTTCCAAATTTCCAAATCTCCAGGCCTGAGACACCAGCCCTTGCACCTGGTCCTCATCCTCATCCTTTGGACACACACGGGCCATTTGTCCACTTCCCTGCCCAACTCACTGCCTCGCCCTGACTGGTCCATGAGGCCTTCCTCTCAGAGGCTGCCCTGGCCTGATCCTTCAGGATGACAGAGGGGCAATGGGGATGGGGCTCGGAGGGCGAGGGGATTGCCCCCCACGCCAGTGCCATCCTTTCACAGACCTCTGAGTCATGCCAGCATTTTCTCCTCTGCCCTGCTTTTGAGCTCTCCATTTTTACCCTGCCTGAAGGACTTCCACTTCTCCTTCAAGAAGCTTAAATCGACTTAGATTTACTTCATCTTTCCTTGGTTCCAAAGCTCATTCAACAGTCTTGTATTAGCCATAGCTTCTTGTCCAAGGCCTCGGATCTTAGAGGACCTTGGAACCCACCCACTCCTCCTCTCGCAGGTGAGGAAACTGAGGCAAGCAAAGCGAGTGACTGGCCCAAGGTCACCTTTCCCTAGGTAACACTGCCATTGTGAATGATGAAACCAGGATCAGGGCAGATCCGCCAAGCAGAGAGACATCCTGGGTCAAGGCCGTACTGCGGGACCCCCCACCCGTCTGGCCATAGTGTTGCTCTGCTCCCCACACCAGCCCCCATCACGTCCGAAGACTTGATGACCCTGGGTGCTTGGGAACCCCTCCTCCTTGACATTTCAGTAATGTTGCCTTTGGTTCTTGGGGGTCATCCTTCCGTTCCCCGATCTGTGATTTTGGGGATTCTCCTCCTACCCTTTGAGAAGAAGCTGCGTGGCCATCTCTGGTCCCATTGGCCCAAGTCTTTGGGGATTTCCAGCGTGGTGTGGGACCGGGCAGTTTCCGTCTGCCCTGGCTTCCTTTCTTCTCAGCCCTGTTGGTCCCCAGACCCCAGATGTGACAGAGGACAGGGGGGTCCAGGGGTATGTCTTGGAGCTCCCTTCCATCTCCGAGTTTCCAAGAAACAAAACGGGCACCATTACCCTGAGTGTTCTCCCTGTCCACCTTTGCTCTGGACTCCGGACCCATCTCCAGGGTGGTCGCTCCCCTTGTCCTGCTCACTGGCCCACGCCTCCCTTGAGCTTAGAGTTTCACCCCCTTTCCTGGGCTTAGCTTAGGTCCCCATCACATTTGTTGTGTGTCTGCTTGTGGTCCTAATTAATGCAAATTAGGAACCTTTAGCAATGCCTGTAAGGAAGGAACTTCATGATGTGAAAGCTTGCTATTTCTGGATCTCGTGAGCTAGAGCCACAGATCTGAATATACGAAATGGGCAGAAGTGTCGAGCTGGTCAGGGTTACGTGTTTCACTATTTCCAAACTTACACTGAATATGCGTCTTTCTATCAGGGTGTTATATCATGAGTGAGTAAAACACATTTGTTCAACGTATATATAATTGTGTTAAATGGGGTCTGTGGTGCTGGCCCATTGCACATAGGCGGTGAGAAGCGTGGCAAGGAGGGAGAGAGAACTCCAGGAGCCGGGTCTCGGCTTGGTGTGCAGACGGGGAACGCCCCGGAATTCCCTCAGAAGCCCCATCATCTGTTTCTGTCCCTTTTCTTGACCAGCCGGTGACTGTATTCTGTGCTCTAGAGTCACAGAAAGATTCAAGCCGCCTTGTTCTTCTCGCGGCCAGGGCAGGAGCCGGCGTGGACCCAGCTCAGACCCGCCTCAGTTTCCCTGGTTGGGACCTCAAGAGCTGGTCCTCCCTGTGGGAGGCCCCTCCAGATCTGGTGGAGAAAGGGCGAGGTCTGGCCGGCACCCCTGCCCCTCCACCGGTGGGTTTGGGGAGCCTCCCCACCGCTTTCACTCCTTTCCCTCCTCATCTCTTCTCCCCAGACACAGGCATGAGCTCGAATTTTTATAAGTAGTGCCTGTGGGTGCGTGGACACATGTATAGCTGTGTGTACTCATGCCTGTGGGTAAGTGCATGCGTGTGTGCATATTTGTGTGTGGTATACTGTTGTTGTGTGCATATCCATGTCTGTGTATTGCGTGTGTGTGCACCTTTATGTGTCTATGCATGTGTGTGGGACAGTATGTCTGTACTTGGGGGGCACCTGAGGTGGAGCAGCAGGTTCGCCTGCCGCACCCTCTCCTGGGGCATCTTTCTGGGCGGAGTTTTTGTTGTGCAAAAGGCTCCACCCCCAGCCAACTACACACATTGACTTGCTGTCCTGCACACTCCCTTCCCACCTGCTGAACGCGTTGTCCCATGTCTCTCAAACTAAAGCCCTTCACCTTGCTGGCCTTTGCGGGGGGGGGTCCCCTTCCCTTGTAGGATGCTGGCAGCTGACCCTGCTGAATCGTGGATGGTTTCCCTCTTGAGCTCTGTTTCTCTTGAGTCTTGTCATGGAAGGTCAGCTTGGTCTTTTCATCCGGAGTGCCTGAGAGCCCTCCGCTCCCCCCGAAGGATGATGCTCAGCTCTGCTGGGGAGGGAGGGAGCTCTTGGTCCTTTGCCCCCCGGGACACCATATTCCTGCCTCCGCGCCTGTTGTGCCGAAGCTGCTCAGTCTCACAGAGCTTCTCGGTGGCTCCACAACGTTGATCTTTTTGTGGCTCCTCAGTCTGGGGGCTCCAGAATTTGGCTGCAGCACTCCTGGGCGTTTTCACCTTGGCATCTCCTCAGAAGGTGAACGGCACATTCTTTCAATTCTGGTTCTAGAATATCGGGACAATTCCTTGATAATTTGAAAAATGAAGTCGAGGCTCTTTTTTGGGTCAGATCTTAAACTATCTCTCCTGAATCTATTTTCCGGGTCAGTTGTCTTTTTTTTTTTTTTTCCAGTGAGAGATTTCATATTTAGTTTTTTCATTCTTTTGGTTTTGTCATTAGCTTCCATTTGCTCCGTTCTAGTTTCTAAGGAACTGTTTTCTTCGGTGCGCTTTTGTACTTGCATTTTCCTATGGTCAGCTCTACTTTTGAAGGGACTTTTCTTTAAGGCATTTTTTCACCTTTTTCCATTTGGCCAGTTCTGTTTTCAAGGCATTCCTCTCCTGGTTGACTTCGAGTGCCTCTTCCTATTTGGCCTGATCTGTTTTCGAAGGGGTGTGTTCTCCGGTATTGTGGAGGTCTTCTTTATCAAGCCATGACTCTTTGCATCGCTCACATTTTTCTCCCCAGTTTTCCTCCACCTCTCTTTTTGAGCTCTCTCATGGTCTGAGATGATTCTTTAAGGCTTTGGGGGTGGTCGTCTTGATTTTGCTCTCCTTGTCACCATAATAACTTTACTGTGGTCAGATCCTGTTGTTTGCTTGCTTCCCCAGTATGTAACTTGGGGTGGAGGGGGCCCTGTCCCAAGCTTCAGGAGTTTTGGGGGGGCTGGGTTCAGAGGTTCTTGTAGGAACCTGTAAGTTTTCAGTCCTTCCAAGGCAATGTGATCCTAGGAAAGGTGTTAGCTCTTCTCTTGGTGAGTGACCCCAGACTCAGTCTTCTGCCCTGGAACTGTGAGGGGGGGTCCCTGCTCCTCTAGGGGGCAGCAAGCTCTGGGGTGCTGGTGCTCCTCCTCTCCCTGGGACTCTAACCCAGATCCGAGTATGGGCAAAGCAGCAGAGTCCTGTCTGACCACCTGTGGGCTGAGAGCTCCAGAAGCAGTCCCGCTGTGGACGATTCGGTGGCCCCCAAGGTTGGCTCCTGTTTACGGGGGGGGGGGGGGGGACACTGGGGCTCCTCTCTCATCCTGATGTGGCTGACCTTCTAGGTTGTCTTTGGCAGGAAAATTACTTCACCTGTCCTTTGTGGGGTTCTGCACCCCTGGAATTGTTTTCTGGCCTTATTTAAAGGGGTTTGGAGGAGTTTGGGGGAGAGCTCAGGGATGTTGCTGTCTTTTCTTTGCTATCTTGGCTCTTTCTGCCACTGCTTCTTTTTTAAAAAATATCAGAGGTCTCTGGGGCACCCATCTGAAGTCAGCGCCAATGGGAAGGGGCCTGATCTAGCGAGACCATTAGAGAGCTGCACTTGGAGACACACATCCTGCCTCCTCATGGTGCCAGGGACACTCCCCGGCCATGGGGATCTCCTCAGCCTGGTCGGGCTAAGTCAGGGAGGAGGGGCCCAAAACCCCAGACCCGTCCTCCAGCTCCTGCCCTGCAGCCCCCAGGATCAACATAAATGCTCTTCTCGTATTGCTAGTTGGGCTCCCACTTTTCCTTCCAGACCGAGCAATAACTAATATAATACAGAGCCCTACGAAGTGCAGCAGGTGCTGGGTGGTTATTTTGGTCAATCCAAGGTCACCTGAGGGCTAGGAACTGTACCCCCTGTTTTACAGATGAGGAAACTGAGGCAAACAGGGGCTTGGGCCTTGTGCAGGGTGATCCAGCTGGGAAGGACAGGTTTGAACATGGCTCTTTCTGCCTCCAGCCCTTGTTATCATACAATTACCGGGCAAATGTTGCTGCTTGCCCCTTGTTTCCTGTCAGCTCCAAACTCGCCCCATCTCCTGCCCCATATTTGCCCACCTTGCAGCCACCTCTGCTCAGCCATGCCCTTGGAGAGCCCCCTCAGTCTACCTCCCTAGCTTTGGTCTCTCACCCCTGGCATGACTCTGGTGCCAAGGGCTGAGTCCAAATATTTGGAGGGTCCAGGTGATCTAGTTGAGCCCTGTGTCTCACCATTCCATAAGCGGGGGTCCTTGGGATCTCTCTGAGATCCTGGATTTTAGGAGAGGCCCAATTTCTTGCTGTGACATGGGTGAGTGGAAATACAAAGCATCACATCCTCCCCATGACCAGGGCTCCCTGTCAGATGGAGGCGCTAGCACTCTTTTTCCCATCCAATTTGATCTTTCCAGTCGGTGACGATTCCATCAAAATAATTAATCACGCCTTCCTAGCAAATGATGGTTTCTCACGTTCTTGAAATAGAATTTCAGGAAGTCACCACTTTTCTCTGGTCTCACCCAAATTCTGTACTCTTCTTGCCTGGGCTGCGGCATGGCCCCGGGGGACCACAAGGAAGTAGGATACTGCAACTGCTCAAGAGCCTAAATTGCCTGGGGGAGAGATGGAACCTCCTTGATCTGTGGAAGGGGGGCGGTCTTGGGGTGCTCCTTCAGAGGATGGCTTTATGGCAGGCATTGCTTATGAATGCAGAGCCTGCCAGCTCGCCAACAGGAAGCTGGAAGAACATTTTAGGAAAGGGGCTCCTGTGTTTCTTGTCTGTGGCATTGAGTTAAGAGGCAGTAGGGTTGACTTCCAGCTGCAGAACCCCTCCATTTCATCTCTCTTCCCTAGGATGTGCATGGACATGGTGGCCCACATGTTTGTGACCAAGGGAAAAAGGGGAGCATGGGCAAGGGGGAGCTGTGAAGTTTAGGATGGGGGTGTGAAATAGCCCTGCAAGTTAAAAGAATCATGGGAGAGTTGAGGCAGGGACACCAGGTGGGAGGGAATGAAGCCCCCTCCTGGAAGGCATGGCTAGGGAAGTAGAGAGGGACTGTGAAGGTAGAAATGGGGACATTGGGCAGTGGACTGGACAAGAGAGGAAGCTTTCCAAGGGGAATCTGGACCCTGAGGTTTCAGGTGACTGGAAAGATGATGGGGCCATCAGTGTCAGGGAAGCTAGCAAGAAGGAAGGGCTTGAGAGAAAGCTAAAGAAATGGGATACCACGGGCTAGGACACAAGGGTGACCCCACTCCCAGAGAGCTGAAATCTAACCTTTGGAGACCCTGAAGAGAGAAGTCAAGCCAAAGTCATTCAGGTGGGCAAGGAGGTCCGCCATCCCAGGATGCTTCTGTTGAACGCTTCCTTGTCAGTGTTTCTGGAATTAAATGGGCAGCCTCTTGCCCCCAGCCTTGACCTCTTCAGACCCCTCCCACATAATGGAAGCCCCTGCCACTTTGCAAACCTGTTAAATTGGATATCCAGTCTGACCAGTCATCCTTCTGTGATCACAACTAAAGAGGCCGAGGGCCGGTGCCATCCCAAGGTGTCTGCTGAGTCGTCGGTATACATCTGGCTCAGAAGAACCTTGGCTGCCCTTGGGGCACTCAGATCTCTAGCCATGGTCCATCTGGCCCCAGCTGGGATGGTCAGAAAGCTTACAGAAAGGCAGGCAGGCGAGCCCTTCCTATCATGGGGGACCCTGGGGCACAGGCATGGAGATGGATTGTTTTATCTAGGCAATGGGCGCAAAGAAGGGGGTGTGTCGGTTAGTTGTCTTCATAGCTGAGAGTCCAGGACTGCTGACTCGGGTCCTTGGGTCACCTCGCCTTCTCCACGGGCTGGGCAGCAGGAGCAGCCGGACCGTGAAGCACCCTGCTGCCCCTTATTCCCCACGGTGGTCTTTGGGACCCCATTTGGGGATTTGCCATTTCCTTCTCTAGAGGAGGAAAATGAGCAGACAGGGCTGAGTGATGCAGCTGGCAAGTGTCTCAGGCCAGATTTGAACTCGGGGCTTCTTGACTCCACACCCGGTACTCTATCTGGTCTGCCAGCTAGGTCCCAGGATGACTGGTAAAATGACTAAGGTTCTTTGATTTCAAATGAGAGCCTTTTTATAGACGGCATGCTTCAGGGAGGCTAGGGGGGTCACCCCTCGTTTTGCAGGTAAGAAAACAGGTCCGGGGTCCCATGGGCAGTGAGTTGCCACCTGAAGGGTCCCATGGGCAGGGAGGGTCCCAGGCAGTTCTCCCAGCCACCAGTCACTCTTTATTCTTTTTAATTGAATTGAACTATCTTGTGTTGTTGAGTCTCCTTTGAGGAGGCCAGGCCGGAAACCCATGGGAGACTGGACAGCTTTAGGAGGGAGGAGAAAGCCAGGGACTAGGGGTCTCCACACCCACACCCACCCCTGGCTGGTAGCTCTTAGACCCCTGGGTCCGGGCCATATGGTATACTATGACAGCAGCATGGTTGGGGGTGGGTCCCTTCACACACATGCGTGGACACACAGACAGACACTGATATATCACACACACGTGCACATACAACACACACAGATGCACACATCACAAAGATACTCTTATCACACAGATACACACACACGCACACACACACACACACTGCCCACCGGGCTCGGAGGACTGCTGCCATAGATAGCGCCTGTCTATTTGTAGTGTCAGCGCCCACCCCCTGAGCCAGGGCTTTGGTTCCCAGCCTGGGGGAACGTGTCTACATTAAGCTAATATCTATCCACTCTACATCTTTCAAAGATGATCTCGAGCCCCTCTGCTTTTCTGGCACTAACGGCACCGTCTTCTTCCGCGCAGCCTCTGAGCCCAATCTGAAGTTGCGATCCAGGCTAAAGCAGAAAGTGGCCGAGAGACGGAGCAGCCCCCTCTTGCGCAGGAAAGATGGCCCAGTGGTGACTGCCCTTAAAAAGCGTCCGTTGGATGTCACAGGTACGTCGGTGGGGGTCTTCTCTGTGCTTGCCACCCCGGACGGCTTTGGCTGTTTGAGGGGAGAGCA
The DNA here is from genome assembly GCF_037893015.1 of Macrotis lagotis. Lineage (NCBI taxonomy): Eukaryota > Metazoa > Chordata > Mammalia > Peramelemorphia > Peramelidae > Macrotis > Macrotis lagotis. Next base: position 270,179,503 of record NC_133662.1, on the reverse strand, counting down.
GGGGAGGGGGACGCTCCAGGCCTCTTCCTCCCAAGGGTGGGTGACCACCAGCCGGCCAGTCAGCCTCCCAGTGCTGGGGGGGGGGGGGCATCCAGCACTGTCTGAGTGCTCGCCCCTCTGACTCTGGACACGGGAATGGTGCGGCCGGGAAATGGAGCCGGGCCCTCCCTGGTGGGAGAGGAGGCTCCGGGGCCTGGGATGACAGCGGCCTGCCCTTCCAGTTGATGGACACTGAGCGCCATCTAGGGGCCTCGAGGCCTCAGCACAGGGAAGCCAAGCCCAAGGCTCCCGCTGCCCTTGTCTGGAGGGAGCAGGGCCTGGGACAGGGTCGGGGGGACAGAGGCAGACCACCCCCACGGTGCTTCTGGGCGGGTGGTCAGGGCACCATCCACACGGGCAGAAAGCAGCGAGGTCCTGGGGTCAGCGGCCAGATCTCTCCACGACCTCGGCTCTCTTGATGCATCTCCAGTGTCCTCGGGGCATGCTTGCCTGTGCAAGTTCCTTGGGTTGCTCCAGATCCCTGAGCCTTCTCAGGAAGCTCCAGGAATCCTGCAATCTGGGGCTTAGAGAGACCAGACAGCAACCTGGGGGTCATGAGACAGGAGCCCCTCTGACCGAAGACTTGGGTCCATATCCATGTCCCCTTGGGTGAGTCCTTGGCCACACGCCTCTGGGGTCAGATCCTACCTCGTGGCTGACCTCGGCCTCCCAATCTGTAAAAGAGTGGAACTCTGGTGGAACTCGCCCATGGGCTGGGACTCGTGGCCAGGCACCCTGGTGCCTCAGATGATTTCTATCCTTTCCCCAAATAATTCTGGCTCTATGCCACTTGTCATACCTCGGCACCACGTGGCCCACTGTGCAGGAACCACACCCTTGGTCAAGGCCCCGACTACGTCTGGAGCCACTGCCGGGAGCTCTAGGAGGGAAGGGCAGCCGCCACACCTGGAGGGCAAGTCACGTTTGGATCAGAGAGGCCTGGGAGGTCCCAGTGTGCCCTGACCCATGCTGCTGAGGCTGCTGAGACCCTGGGAGCATTCTAGGCAAGACCCTTGCAGGGAGGAAGGCCAGGCTGCTCTGCCCAGTGGCATGGGTCCTGGAAGGCTGAGGGGTGAGCACGAGATATGGTGGGAATTGCCATCTAGACCAGGACGAGAACCGGGCCGTGGCAGAGAGCTGGGATAGAGGAGAGAAGGATGTGGGCCAAGGGCTGGACCTGGAGAAGGCCCAGGACCATGCACGGACAGCCAGGTGCCCTGGGCCCAGGCCGGCAGAGAGTGGAGACCCCTCCAGCCAGGACCATAGATGGGCGGCAGGAACGATGAGATGCCTAGAGAGCCACATTACTTCTTTGGCATGTGCAGATCCAGCAGCAGGCCCTAGTGGAGACAGAGCTGGCTTGCAAGCCAAGTGATCTGGATTCGAGTCTCCCCTCTGAGACATCTGGACTTTGGCCCCCTCACCCCAAGTGCTCTTAAGGTCACAAAGAAGATGCCAACTCCCCCACCCCCATTTCAGTAGATCTCCATAGAGACACCTCTCACATATTGGGAGGTGCTAGGCCTCTGACCCCCCGATGGAGAAGGGCAGCTGCGCTGGCTTTGGGAGGTAGAGCTGGCTGAGGGCTCCAGGGTGGTCACGTTCTCTGGGGGATCCCCCCCGCCTCCTTTGGCCCCCATCTCTCTGGAGGCTCAGCCACATCCCTGTTCGCCATCTTGTTAAAAATAACTGAAAAACCAGAAACAAAGGTGAAAACAAATGTCCAAATGTCACTTCAGTCTGCGTTTGGCCTTTGTCAGACACAGCCTTTGGGATTATCTTGGATCATGATGCGCCCAAAGACAACTGGGTCACACTGTCTCGTTCGCCCCAGCATCCGGGGCCACCTGGTTCTGCCCCAGCTCATTGTGTCTTGTGCCTGGGAATGTCGGGGTGGGGTGGGGTGGGTTGGGTCTGGTGAATCGTAGAGTGTCATCTCCCCATTCTTTCCTGAGACTCAGTGACAAGAGGGACGGTGAAGGCAGGGCTTGAGCAGGTGGAGGTTACCACTTTCACCAGTGCCAAACGGGCCTGGGGTCCAGAGAGGGCCTCCTGCCTCACTGTCATTGAGGTGTTTCCAGATGGGAGTCAGAAGCCCCCTTAAAAGTGGCATGACTGGGGCACCTAGGTGGTGCAGTGGGGCGGCTCGGTGGCACAGTGGATAGAGCACTGGCCCTGGAGTCAGGAGGACAGGAGTTCAAATCCAGCCTCAGACACTTAATAATTACCTAGCTGTGTGACCTCGGGGAAGCCGCTTAACCCCATCCTTGCAAAAAACTAAAAAAAAAAAAGTGGCATGACCCCCTCCTCAGGAGGAGCGAGGCCTCCTGCTCAAGTCCCTTAGACTTGAACCTTCAAAGCGGCCTCCCCTCCGGCCTGCTTGAGGGTGCTCAGGATCCCTAGAAGAAGATGGGCTGGGCCTGGGTCTCCTCTAACGCCTCTTCTCTCTTCCAGACTCAGCATGCAGCAGCGCTCCTGGATCCGGACCCAGCTCTCCCAACAATAGCTCCAACAACGTCAGCGCCGAGAACGGGATCGCTGGCTCCAGCGCCGGCCTCCAGGCAGAGGTCAGTGCCACGGGCTGCTTCTGGGAAAGGGAGCCTTCCCAAGGAGGGCCAGGGGTGCATGGCCTGCCCCCCAAAAGAGAGAAGGACCTTCTCTGCCTTCTGTGCACACACACACAAACACACACACACACACACACACACACGTGTGTACACATGTGCACATGCACACATACATACCCATCCACACGACTTGATTCTTCCTGGCCCCTTTGAATCACATACTTTGTGTCTAAACTAAACTCTTCCTCCTCCTCCTCCCCCTCCTCCTCTTCCTCCTCCTCCCCTCCTCCTCTTCCTCCTCCTCCTCTCTGGTCTCTACTTGGTGCCATCGGACTTTTAAAGTCAAGGTCTACTACTCAGGAGTTCTAAAAGTCGGGGTGGGGGAGCCTGCTGGGATCCCCACCTCACGCAAGGCCAAGGGGTTTCAGAGAGGTCCCCGCTCAGGATTTGTCAGATAGCTCCTGCAGCCCAAGCTCTCCCTGAATGGGAAAGAGCAGATGGATGACCTGGTGGGCCCCCAGCCCCCCTGAGGGGTGCCACCTGGGCTAGGCTCTGCCTCAAAGCCCCCCAGCTCTCTTGGATGAGTCTCCCTGGACCCCAGGGTTGAAGACCTCTAAAGATGGGGAGCTCCCCCCATCATCCAGGGATGGTCCTGGGGAGGCTTTGACGGGCCACCCAGCACAGTGGTGCCCATCTCTGGCAGGTCCTGGGGCCCCTGGAGGAAGGAAGGTGGGAGCCCCAAAGGATCCCCAAACCTTGGCCCCATCTGAAGCAGGCCTCGAGAACTCCTAAACATGGCTTCTTGGGCTGATGTCCGAATTGCCCATTGTGGATCATTTGATTCAATCTTATTTTCCTCCTTTCAAGCAGCTGTTCTGAGCCCCCCCCCCGCCAATTGTGGGGGCCGTGGGCAAAGTGGCCAGATTTGGAGCACTTCCTCCTCAGAGGAACTGAAAAATGTCATTTCCCACTCGATCGTCCCCACGTGGGGGTAAATCCCAGAAGGGCCGTCTGCCTGGAGTGAGGGGTGGCCTGAGAGGCTCTGTCGGTCACTGGATTTGCCTTGCCTGGATATGATTCTCGAGGGGTGGGCTGCGCAGAGGGTTTCTCTGGGTCCTGGACCCCCCACCCTGGCTGTGAATGGTGATCATGGACTGGCCCTGGCCCCCAGAAGACCCTCCCTGCCTTGTGCCTCCTCAGATGGAGGGGGAGGGGAGGGGGGGACTAGGAATGGGGCATCCACCAACCATTTCAGAACATTTGGACCCATCTCTCTGCTGCCCCAAGGTGGCGGTGGCCAGTTGACCGGAGTCTTCCTCTCCAGCCACAGAGAACTTGTAAAAACTGTTTACAGGGAGCCCCCCTCCCCTTCCTTAGCAAATGGGCTTCTGTAGCCCTCTGGGAAGGGTCTTCCCTCTGGGGAGGGTCCCTCTTCCCCATGATGACCCTTCTCCTTGGAGATGCTGTCATATCATACCTTCCCCTAGCCCCCCCACCCCAATCATCTTTCCTTTGGGGCAAACCTACTAGCTGCCCTCCTCTCCCCAGGCCTGGGGGCCCTTGGGGGTCTGCTCTCTTAGAACCAGACCATAAAGGGGTCCCCTGGTCCACCCTGCACCCCACTGGCTTTCCCAGCAAAGGCCAACATTGGGGATGGGCAGTGAGGAGAGACCCCAGCTCCCCCACACCCCAGCTGTCCAAGACCCCCAGACTCAGAGCCTGGAGAAGGGACCAAAGTCGCTTGGCAGCCTCAGTTTCCTCCTTTGCCAAGATGGGGGCTTGATCTTGGGGCCACCGCTCTGCCAGCGCTGTTCCCAAAGTAGCCCCCCCCCACAGCCAGTGGGCAAATTCTGGAAGGTTCTTTCAGTTTTACTTCTTGGGCTCCCTGCCTCCTTCCACACAGATCACACACACACACACACACACACACACACACCACACACCACACACCACACACCCTTCCTAGACATACACATACACACACACATTCAAACACCACATTTACACACACTCACACATCACACAACACATTTAACACAAACACACAGCATTCACACATTAGACCGCATTCACACTCATCCAAACACCAAATTCACCTACACACACACACACACACACACACACACACACACCACGCTCACACGTACTCAGCACACACATAAACATACCATGCTCACACACACTCTCAGACTTGTGACTCTCCATGTGCTTCCCACATGGGTCAGTGTCCTGACGTTGTGCCTTGGGATCAGCTCAGAGGACCCCTTTGGTCGACCCCAGACTCTTGTCTTCCTCCATGGATGTTTTCTCACCTTAGACTGAGGCATCAGGTGTCAGTCCTTATAAAATACTGTTCTGGGGGGTCCTCGTCGGGATTTGGTGGGGAGGGGGGTGGGCCAGAAAGGGTCCCAGAGGTGGTCCCGGCCTAGGTGCTCCAGGGTGCCTCCATAGGGCCTTTGGGACATGCCATGATGGTTTGGTCACAGTCACCTCCCAGCACAGGCCGAGTGTCCTTGGCCGGATCAGGGTCCATCTGGCCTTGCCTCTGACACCTGTCTTCTGTGCCGTTTCCAGACCAACCTGGCTCATCGCTTGGTGACCCGCGAAGGCTCCGTGACACAACTGCCCCTCTACACGTCGCCCTCCCTGCCCAACATCACGCTGGGCCTGCCTGCCACCGGCCCTTCTAGCGTAAGGACCGCTTGGTCTGGGGTTGGGGGGGATGAGGATGACTCGGTGCTCCTCTGGTGCTCTCGGTGGAAGTAACCCGTCCCGCCTTCCCTCCTCTTCAGGGGGCATCCGGCCAGCAGGAAGCCGAGAGACTGGCCATCCCGGCCCTCCAGCAGCGCATCTCCCTCTTCCCCGGCACCCACCTCCCTCCCTACTTGAGCACTACGGCCGCCGCACTGGACAGGGATGGGAGCAGCGCCCACAACCCTCTTCTGCAGCACATGGTGCTCCTGGAGCAGCCTGCGTCCCAGACGCCCTTGGTCACAGGTTAGCGTCCCCCCCATCAACTGCCCGAGCTGGGTGGGGTCAGTCCTGGCGCTCGGGGCTGGTGAGACAAAGCCCCTGTGACAACAGAATGGGCTCAGCCTCGGGTGGCACTCAAGCTTCTCTCCCTATATCCTCACCCCCCCAACCTCTGGCAGAGGGTTCTGTCCCCTTTGCAGATAAGAAAACTGAGGCTGAGACAGGTGACTTTTCCAGGGTCACTCAGCTGATAAGTGCTCAAGGCGGGATTTGAACTCAGAACTGTGCTCCAGGCCAAAGGCCCATTTCATGACCCCAGGGGTCCTGCGTGCGGGGTGGGGGGGGCATTTCTTCCCATTTGGATTTCATCTCCCCTGTGTGCGAATGCTGGGTGTGTGGTCCTGGGTTCAGATTCTGACTTCTCCTTAGCTGCATGACCTTGGCTGCCCCCAGCCCCAGCTTGTGCCCCTGGGGGGATGTGGCAGGTCCTTCCAGCTGTCTGTGCCCACACTCAGGCGGCCAAGCCCTTCCCAAGGGCCTGGAGAGCAGCAGGGTGGGCTTGGGGCCATTGGGGGTGGGGGGCAAAGGAATAGGAACACAGTGGGGGGGGCTCGCTGGAGCCTGCATCTGCAGCTCCATGAAATGCCTGCTAAAAGGAGTTACCGTTTGGGGGTCCCGATGACTAGCACCCTCCCAGCAGGGTGGAGTCTGTGGGCTCAGAAGATAGATTCCCTGGAAAACCCGAGTTCAAATCCTGCCTCAGACACTGCGCCTAACTGGGCCCTGCTTGCCTCAGTTTCCCTCATCTGTCGAGTGGCATGACCACACAGCGTCAGCACAGCACCCAACACGCTCTGGAAACGGAGGGAGAGAAGGAGGGGGAAGAGGAGGGATCCCCCTGCCGGGGAGTCTGGTCGCTTCCAGAGCAGCAGAGCCGTGTCAGTGGGGGGTGGGGTAGGAGGTCCTGCGCAGGCCCCTTGCCCCTCCCCCTGCTTGCTGCCCAGCTGCCCCCCCAGCCATGCCCCCCCGTGATGGGGAAGGTTCCCCACGCTGGCTTCTGCCCTCGGGGAGCTTCCAGTCTGAGACCTCAGACCCACCTGAGGACCCGAAGCTGTGTCTGGCCGGAAGGGGCTTCCAGTGTGGGTGGGCTGACCACCCACTGTCCTCGAGGGAGACCACCTGCGCTAAACCGGGGCTTCTCCCAGCCAAAATTCAGCATGGGCACGGCGGGGCGGGGCGGACCAGGACCTCCAGGAGGAGGATTCTACTGGATCTTGAAGCTGCCCCTCAGGGTCCCAGGGAGCACCTCCCCGCTCTTAGGGTCCCCCGCCGGAGGTCTAGAAAGCTCCTGGGGACCATGTGGAAGTGTGTGGGAAGTTCAAGGAAACTCCAGGACAGGCGACCCCAGACCAGGGGGCCGGAGGATGGCCAGCTGGAAGCCAGGGCCCACCAGAGCCCCTCTGGAGGATGGCAATCGCATCTGGAAGGAGGCTGAAGACCTTCAGTTCGTGCCACAGGATGGTCACTGGAAAGAATTTGGGGTGTTGGACTTGGAGAAGGGGTCGGGGACATGATGGCATCCCACGGCCAGTGAATCTGCTTTTGGTCAGGCCTCGGAGCACAGCATCGGGAGCTGAGGCCAGGTGCCTGCAGCCAGCGTGGCGGCAGCCTTCCTTCCGGCCCGCCCGAGAGCACCTGCTCAAGGCTGGGCTGACCTTGGTCACACCTGGATGTCCAGGATGGAGATACAGAAACAGGAAGGCCAGGCGGCGGGGTGTCTGATTCTGTTGTAAATCGCCGAGATCAGCTCTAGGACGAGGGGAGGACAATGAAGAAGCCGCCTGCGCCAGGTCGGGAACACCCTCCTGGGGGAGCGGCCGTCTGTGAACCTGCCCCCCACCCTCTGGCTTCGTCTAGCTTGGTGCTCTGGGAGTTTTCTTTGACGAGACGCCCTGCTTGGTTTCGACTGAGCTACACAACCCACTGCCAGTGTGGATGCTGGGCCTGATGGGTGTTCATGTGGTGAAGTTGGGGCTCGAGCTCTCCATGCTAAGCCATCCCCCCATTTGTACCACTGTCGACTGTTGCCAACCCCCCCTCCCGTGGCCACCAAACCAGGGCACCCTGACTGGCATCCAGGGGAGCTGAGGAAGCGACGAAGATGTCTCGGAAGCCTTGCAAACCAGGACTCGTGGGCTGAGCGGTGGCCCGGCATGGGCATCCTGCCCCAGCCTGCTTCCTGACCCCAAGTCCCCCCTGAAGAAACCAGGCCTGGCCAGGGCAGAAGGACCCTCCACCATGCCACGGATGCCCTCCTGTGGGCATCACAAGGTGCTTCACCTTTAGGATGAAGGAGAGGAGGAGGAGGACAGAGCATCAGTTCTCTGCAGTAGTGTTCCGGTGTGGAAGCTCCCTTCCCGTTCTGGTGGCCTGAGGCACTGACCCTCGCAGCTTCCCTCCACAGCCGGCCCCCCGAGTGCTGACCGGCCATTGGCTCATAAAGCAGTGGGGCCGTGTCAGTCCCCCCCACACCGTCCCTTGCAGCTCTTCCTTCAGAGCCTCCCCCTCGCTCCTCCTGATCCCCCAGACTGGTGCAACAGCCCCATCTGGCCAGTATGGGACAAGGGCACTAGGGCACTGGGCCCCATTCCTCCTGCGCTTGCTACCTCCAGCCAGGTGCTTCAGGGCTCCAGCGTGCAGGGGACGCCACCCAGCCTGAACCAGACACAGAGCTCTCTGTGGCCCATGGCGCTGGGGAGGATGACCATCACCGAGACCCAGAGACACCATTATTGTCCAGACCCTGGGTGTTTGGGGGCATCGTGCCAGCAGGGTCGACCCATTCAATCTGGGAAGCGCCCCAACATGGGCGGAAAGCCTGTCCGGGGTCCCAGGCCTCCTGCCAGGGAGACAGCTAGGATTCAGAGGAGTTCGAGAGCCGGGGTCCAGGAGAAGGGAGTCTTGAGTCGAGATGGGTTCCCTCCTAAGCGGGGCTTGGCCTGAAACCCTGCCCTGATGAGATGGGGGAGTGGAGCCCGAAACATCCATGGAGCCAGCCTGGTCCCGGAAGAGCCCCTGCTTGTGGATGGAGGGGGTCTCAGCCAGGGGTTGGTGCATATTGGGGGCCGTATTTCGGTCTCCCTTCCCCAGCGACCCGGCCGACCAGAGGAGGAGCCTCTGAGGTGTGGCCATCGGGGGTGGCATTGAGTGTTGTGGACCCTGCCCCCCACTTTCCCTCTGGTCACCCCCCTTATCTTCTAGGTCTGGGAGCGCTGCCCCTCCACGCCCAGTCTCTGGTGGGAGCCGAGCGGCTGTCGCCCTCCATTCACAAGCTGCGGCAGCACCGGCCCCTGGGCCGCACGCAGTCGGCGCCGCTGCCCCAGAACGCGCAGGCCCTGCAGCAGTTGGTCATCCAGCAGCAGCACCAACAGTTCCTGGAGAAACACAAGCAGCAGTTCCAGCAGCAGCAGATGCACCTAAACAAGGTAGGAGCCGCCCGGCATGCCAGGGCCTTGCCATCCGGGGGGGGCACAGCCCCGGGGGGATCAGCCCCCTGGCCCTTGCCACCTCCTCGTAGCCCTGGGCTCCCAGGAGCTGGTGGTCTTCTGGGGCTGGAGGGGGACCGCAGGGGGCAGGGTGCTGTCAGCTGTGCCCACTGGCTCATCGTTACCAGTGCCAGCCTTGACCTCATGGCTCTGGCTCCCTGGCAGTGGGAGGGCACAGCTCTGCCATCCGTCACCTACCCGCGCTCCCCGCAGATGCTCCCCAAGCCCGCAGAACCAGCGCGCCAGCATGAGAGCCACCCCGAGGAGACGGAGGAGGAGCTGCGGGAACACCAGGCGCTGCTGGAGGAGCCCTACCCTGAGCGGCTGGCCGGCCCCAAGGAGGCCGTGCAGGTCAAACAGGAGCCCATCGAGAGCGACGGCGAGGAGGCCGAGGCACCGGCCCACGAGGCCGAGCCGGGCCAGCGGCAGGCGGAGCAGGAGCTGCTTTTCCGCCAGGTGAGGGGGGCTGGTGGGGTGGGGCCACGGAACCCCAGGGGCCCCCAGGGATGTGAAGGAGGAGCTACATCTGGGAGGGTCCTGCAAACACAAGGCAGGGCGGGATGGTGTCCAGACTCCGGCGAGGAGCCGAGGCCTCAAGTCTGAGTGAGGGATCAGACCGGATGACTTCACCAGCCACGAGGGCTGACCCTTCCAGGCCTCAGCTTCTCCTTCTGTCTGACACAGGGCAGTTTTCCTGCAGGCTCAGGGGTGACACCAGACCCTCCCCACATGGGGGACCGCCCAAGCGGGGTCTGGCCATCGGCTCCTGGGTACTAACCACAGAGAGCCTGCCTGTGGACGGAGCTCCTGGAGTCAGGAGCGCCACCCTCCTACGGGGCACTGCCCACCACTCCCCCCACTCTCAGGCCCACACTCCTTCCCGAGGCCGGCAACCACGCTGACCAGGCCTTCTTCGGCCTCTCTCCTGTTCTCCTGTCCACAGCAAGCCCTTCTGCTCGAACAGCAGCGCATCCATCAGCTGAGAAACTACCAGGCCTCGATGGAGGCTGCGGGCATCCCCGTCTCCTTTGGTGGCCACCGGCCCCTGTCCCGAGCTCAGTCCTCACCCGCGTCGGCCACTTTCCCCATGTCTGTACAGGAGCCCCCCGCAAAGCCAAGATTCACGACAGGTGAGGGGCTGGGGCTTGTGGGGGAGGGAGAGAAGGAGCGGGGGGTGGGGTGCCTGCTGAGCATCTCGCCCTGGCAAGGCCCTAGAACCATGAGCCTCTCTCTGCCCCCCGGGCTCCCACTCTGTTAGAGTTTGTGGGGTGCACTCTTAGAAACAGACACTGAGGATTCCAGGGTCACTTGAGGCAGGGGCTGCCTGGAGGAGGGAGGGCCTTCCAGCCCCCTTGCAGTACACATGATGGGGCGGGGTGGGGAGACTAGAGGGGTAGCAGGGAGCTGCCACTTGTGGGGCTCAGGAGGGTGACGGGTGGCCTGCCCCCATGGGGAGCGCACAGCCCACCGACGCCGTATGAGAGCAGTCTGGCCTAGCTGGTGGTCTCCGCTAGGCATAGAAATCAGAGCTCCCCCCCTCCCGTGGGACCAGGGGGCGCTGCCTTGGCCAGTGGCGGGGGAATCCTCCGGCTCGTCAGCCCTGGCAGACGCGGGGTGGGTGACCTGGGATGGGTCCCTCCCCTGCTCTGAAGAGGGTGCAGCCTCTCCTGCCTCACGCTGGGGGACTCTGGGCCAGGGACCCTGAGGGGGGGAGGCCTCCCTCTTGGCTCTGCCACCTGAGGATCCAGGCCCAACGCATGTGCTGCCCACCCCCAACTTCTGGGAAGCTTGAACCGGGGGCCTTCACAGCCCCACCCCTCCCCCTTTACTCTGCAGCCTCAAAGGGCACCCCCGCTGACTTTGCCCTCTCTGCCCCCTGGCCCTTGCACATCACCCACCAGACCCAGAATGTTCTTCCTCAGCCTGTCTTCCCCAAGCATTAAGAATCCTTGTCCAGCACCCCCATTTGGGTAGCTGTGACCCCAGACCCTGGGCCTTGACTCGCTCACAAGGGTCTCAGGCTTGTTTAGCAGATGTGAGAAGGTGGTTCTTTCCCCCTCTCTTCTTCCTCCCTCCTTCCTCTTCCTCCCTCTTCTTCCCTCCTCAGTTCAATTCAGTTCAGATAAACCCCTCTTGTCTCTGGGGATCCAGTTGGGACGGGGGATCCTGAGGACTGGGGTGGGGGCTGGTGCCCCCAGGAGTCCCGCTGACTGTGCCCCCTGCCCCCCCAGGCCTTGTGTACGACACCTTGATGCTGAAGCACCAGTGCACCTGTGGAAACACCAACAGCCACCCCGAACATGCCGGCCGCATCCAGAGCATCTGGTCCCGGCTGCAGGAGACGGGCCTGCGTAGCAAGTGTGAGGTAAGAGGAGCAGAGCGGGGGTGGGAGGGGCGTCAGGACCAGCCTGGGACCTCCGCTGGTGCGGCCCACTGCAGCCCCTCGGGCTGACCGTCGACATCCTCCCGCCATGCCCGCGCTGTCCACTCACGACCCCCTCATTACTGCCCATTTTCCCCCGGAAGTGCTGAAATGTCGCCTCCTCTGGGGTTCTGTGTCTTCTGGCCCAGCCGCCTCGGGCAGAGCCCCAGGAAGTGATCGCTGGGATCATGCGCTAGGGCCGGCCGAGACTCCCCGGGACTCTACAGTGAGGAGGCCGGAGGCACTGCCAGGGCAAAGTCCTGGTGACGGGAGGAGACCCGTCAGAGCAGGGGCAGCTCAGTTGGAAAGGGGGCCTTCATAAGAGGAGTCTGACCCTGACCTGCTCCCACCTGCCTTTGGAAGGGTCTTGTGTTCTCTGAGCCTCAGTTTCCTTCTCTCTAAAATGAGGTGCTTGAACCAGCTCACCCACTCCTTTCCTGCTTTCTCTCCCTCTTCTTCATGCTTTCCTTCCCTCCCTCCCTAGTCTGTATGTCGGGGGGCTCGGCCTCAGCAGGAGCTTTCAGCATCTTTCTAGATGAAGGGGGAGGGGCATCAGTAGATTGGGGCTGTGGAATATGATAAGCCATCAGTGTGGTATCAGAGGGTCTGGGTTCGAGTTTAAGCTGTGCTCCTGGACGACCAATGGGCTCCCAGGGGTGGGGGTGGGGTGCAGGAGGAAGCGCCTGAGTCACATTTGTGACCTTGGACAAGTCCCATCTTGCTTTGGAAACTAATGGGCTTGGCCTAATGGACTCTAAAACCCCTTCTAGATCGGGGGTGGCACCTCTTCTGGTTGGGGGGTGAGTGAGTGGGGAGGTGCAGTCCAACAGCACAGCACTGTGATTTCATCAGGGTGGGGAAACTGAGGCCAGCCCTGGCTCGGGCGCCCAGCCCTCTAGCCGGCAGACCACCCCCACCCCCACCTTTGCCAGTGAATCCATGCCAGAGACGCACTCCTTAGAACGAGGAAGAAAAAAGTGGAGTCAAACCCAGTGACCCATGTCAAGCAGCCCAGGATGCAGAGGCCCCCCATGTTCTCCCCACCCCTGCCCCATAGGACAGGGTGGAATGCACCTCCCAGTATGTCCCCCTGATGCTCCCTCATCAGACAGTCCGGAGAGGTGCCCCCCATTAATCCCACTCCTGCAAAAGAGGGCTCGGGGAGGAGGAAGAAGGGGGGGACCGGAGGGATGGAGGCAGGTGCTTGGTGTCCCCCACTCCACAGGGGATGGTGGGTTCTATGAAACTCTCTTAAAGACTTTGGGTGGGGTGGAGGAGAGACAACGCAGGGAGGTGGGCTAATGGAGCCCCCCATGCTGCCCCTCGGCCTGCCTGCCCCATGGGGCTCAGAGGTGGCCCTGGTGCCGGTGCTCCAAGGGAGCCTGGTGTTCCCGGCGGGCTCTCGCCACTGGAGGGCAGCATTGGCCTGACCCACGGCATCTCCGCTGACCTGACTGCCCAGACAGGGTCTGGTGGCCTCCCTTTCCAGACCAGGACCCAGAGGCCTGGCTGGCAGGGCTGCTTGCCCAAGGGCTCTTTCCCTGCCCCCTCCCCCCAGGCGACTTCCGTTCCAGACATTAGACGGCCCTTGGTCTTAGGCATCCCTGGGACCGGCTTCAAGCTGGCCCACATCCTGCTGGGGGGCACTTAAGGGGCCGGAGTGGCTCACTCCCTTCTCTGCACTTCAGCTTCCTCATCTGTAAAACAAGGAGCTGGTGCTGGCTGAGCTTGGATGCTCTGGGGCCCAGAGACCCTTCACTTTCTTGGGTGACCCCACTCCAGCTCTAACTCATCTGGACAAAGAAGGAAGGCCATGTGGGAAGCACCAGACGGGGGCCAGACCCCTGATGGAGAGGAAAGGCCTCCATGAGAAAAGCTGGGGGAGGTCAGGGACTGACAGGGCATTGAATTGAACCCAATTTTACAGATGAGGAAACTGAGGCAAAGGGGGGGTCTTTGGGTCTGAGGATCATTTGCTTTAAGGAGGGAGTCATGGGCTTTCTGGGTCTAGGGGTTTGGCCAAGAAGCAGCCCCATGCCCCGTCCTGACCCCATAATGAAGGTTTTTGGAGCCACCCTTCAGACTTGCTCCCATCAGAGCCCCCCAAGTAGGCCTAGGGAGGAGGATGAGGCTGAGAGAGCTGGCTGGGGCTCCCTCCCAAGAGAGGCCCCCCTCTCTTCCGAGTTCCTCACTTGGCCATCGTCAGCCCTGCAGGACCAGTCAGCGGGGCTCAACGTTTTTCTAGAGTCTCCCCCTGCCAGGTAAAGCCAATGCCTAGCAGTTGCCAGGTGTTGACCTATAACCCCTTTCCAGTTTGGGCCAAAGGTCACAGTCCTTCTGCCTTCCAGGGCAAGAAAGCAGCTGGGTACAGTTGATGGGAGAGGGGACCCTCTAGGATGACCCTTCCCTTGAGTTCAAATGCTAGACTGGACTTTGGTGAGAAGAGGCAGGCTGACCCCCCCCACTCACCTCATCAGGAAACTGGGGGGGGGGGATCCCCTGTCTATGCCGAGTGGGTTTGGGGCATCTCACGACAACCTGATTCTCAGGCCCTGACATTGGAGAGATGGAGGTTGGGGCACTTCTCCCGGGGTACAGGTGGGCATCCATTAAGCAGATGGTGCTCTCTGCCCTTTCCAGTGCATTCGAGGACGGAAGGCCACCCTGGAGGAGCTGCAGACGGTCCACTCAGAGGCCCACGCCCTGCTCTACGGCACCAACCCCCTGAACAGACAGAAATTGGACAGTAAGAAACTTCTAGGTATTTATTGCCCGCTGCTCGTCTCGGGCAGCCCCGCTGTTGTGCTTGCTCACGCCCCGCGGGTCCCAAAGGGCAGATCTGGTAACCGCTCGTCTCCGGACGGACCACCCGAGCCACCAGGGATGGTCCAGTGGAGGAGGCGATGAGCAGGAATGTACGCCCTGTTGCTGACCCCGGGGACTCCGTGACTGCCTCCCTGATTGATCGGAGGTCTGCTGGGCCTCCGAGAGCTTTTGCCCTTCGTGACACGCCCTCCAGTCCTTGCCTGTCTCTGCCTCGGGGGTCTGTGAGGATGGGATTCTTTTTGGATCTTGTTTTTTGGGGGGAGAGGCTGTTTTTTCTCACGACTATTTTCAAGTGACTTCCTCATGAGCAGTTTGGGATTCTCTATGCAAAGGGAAAGGATCATGGAAATAATAGCTAATATATCAGGGCTCCTATGTGCCTTGGACAAGTAAGATCTCATTTCACCCTCACAACAGCCCTAGGAGGGAAGAACTATTATTATTCTCATTTTACAGTTGAGGAAACTGAGGCAAACAGTGGGTCCCACAGCTTATCAGAGGGCAGATTTGAATACAGACCCTCCTGCCTCCAAGCCCAGCATGCCATCTCCTGGCCCACCAGCTGCCCTTGGTTAAAATCACGTTAAAGAATTAGTTTTTAACCAGATTTGAGCCATCGGTCTCTGTTTAAGCGTCTGCTCTTGAAGATCATCCTGATGCCATCATGCCCAGTGAAGACATGAGGAGGATGTGTGGGTTTGGGGCATTTGAGGGCAGGCAGAGAGGACCCTGGGAGATGGGAGGGCAGAGGTTGCTTACACAAAGGCACCAGAAAGAGCTCGGAGGACAACTTCGCCTCCTTTGCAAGGGTCTTGGGACTGGCAACCTCCTAGAGGTGGGGGTTTCGTGAAGGGCAGAGCAACTTCTTCGCTGGGATCTATTGAAAGTCAGCCCTTGACATAAGCTTTTGTTTTAGGGTAGCAGGGTGACCTAGTGGCTAGAGCACTGGCCTAGGAGTCAAGGGCAGGAGTTCAAATCCAGCTTCAAACACTTGACTTGAACTAGCTGTGTGACCTTGGACAAGTCACTTTATCCTGACTGCCTCTCCTCCAGGGTCATCTCCAGTTGTCTTGATTCCTGTCTAGCTAAGACGGCCCTGGAAGAGAAAGTGAGGCTGGGGACTTAGCACAGCCCCCCACCCCCCTCCAATCCAATTCACCTGCTTGTCATGGGATCACTTCCCTGATGTTGTAATCTCTGAGAAGGAAGGACAAACATCATCAGAGGAGGGGTTGGGGAGGAGCCGTGAAAACCAATTTTGGCCTTGTTGGCTTGGGTGCTGGCATGCCCAACTCCCTCACTGGGTAATGCAAGCACTGGCTGGCTCCATCCACCATGGGGACGGGCTGGGGGTGAATCCGCCAGGGGGAGCGTGATCACTGATGATGACTAAACACCCATAAGAGGGGCAGTAACTATCCATCCAAGCTTGGAGAGCTGGCAAAGCGTCTTCCCCATTAGCTCAATGTGAAGTGAGGGCTGTCACCCATCTTACAGATGAGGCAACTGAGGTAGAGCTGTTGAAAGTATCTGAGATGAGATTTGAACTCAAGGCTTCCTGACACCAAGGACTTGGTTCTACCTGCTGTGCCCCCTAAGCTCATCTATTGGGTCCCAATGTTTGTTCTTCATTCTTGAAGACGATCATGGTGTCAGAGAGGTGAGGCCATGACAAGCACGTGAACTGTGCTAAGTCCCCAGCCTCACTTCTCCACTGGAGCACCTGGGTCTGGTGGCCAGAGAAGTATCAGGACTACTGGAGGTGGCCCTGGATGTGAGGACTCACCCAAGGTCACACAGCTAGGAAGAGTCAAGTGTCTGAGGCCAACTCTATTGGGTTCTATTACCCCAGTTCAAGAATCAGTCCAATCTTTAGCATTATTTGGTTCTGATCTTTGTTGGTGCCACTGAAAACTGCTGCTGGCCTTGTTCTATCAAGGCCTGGTCTTGGCATGACTGTGACCAGGGGTCCATGGGCTCCCTCACCCTCCAAAGGTTCCTGCCCCCCTCTTAGGGGCTGCTCTGCCCCTCTCAGCTTGGGGGAGGTTGTGGTTCCAGTGGGAAGCTCTCCCAGCTCCTCCTGAGTTATGGCTTGGGAACTTTGCAAGACCCTCAAACCCTGGGCAAATGGGGCAAGCTTCCTCCTCCTCCCCCCCCCATCTTCATTCCTCCCTGGGCGGCCGGCCCTCTCTCCACTCCTCCTCAGGCAAGCACGTGACAGCAGGATAAAAGGTTTCAGGCCTTAGCTGGGTTGGATGGCCAGAGCGGGGCTGCCCGGTGAGGCAGGCTGGGACCCAGTCAGGAGGGAAGTGACTCACCCAGGGTCACACAGTCAAGATAGGTCCTTGAGGACTCGAGGCTCGGATTGGAAGTCACCCTGAGCCAAGCGACAGTGCGGCCTGACCCGTCAGCCTTGGTCAAGAAGCCTTCATTGAAATTTGATGCCTCACGGACAAGGTCAGAGGCCAGACGGCCTAGAAGTCCATCTGTGGCCTTCAGTCCTGGGGTCCTGCCTGTGACACAGGAGGGTTATGGGGGTGTTGAGACCAGGCCCCTCATTTTATGGGGAGAAAGGAATAACATGCCCAGGGTCACCCAGTGGGACTTCCCATTGCCTCATAGACAAGCCATATCCCAGGCGCCTCAGCTCCCACTGATGGGTGTGACTAGCACCCCCTCCATCTGACCACTCCAGGTCCCACAGAAGGGTACCAGGGGAGTGCTGGGAGTCTCTGCCTTGGACTAAGGGGCGCTGCAAGATTTAGGCTTACCCTAGGCATTTGGAGGTGTTGAATGTTCTTCGGGCAATCATGGGCAGTTCTGGAACCTGAGGGTGCAGGAGCTGGGTCCTGCCTCCCTCTCCCTTCACACCCAGCACAAGGTTGGCAGTGAGAGGGCACCTTGGCCCCAGAGCCCTAGGCCCAGAGCTGGAAAGATTTCACTTCAAATCCTGACACAGACACCTCCCACCTTGTGGCCTTCTTTGACCACCTTCTCTTTTTAGCCCTGGTTTCCTCATCTGCAACATGGGGGTGATGATAGCAATGCCCCCCTCCCAGGGATGTTATGTTTGTAAAGTCCCTTGTTCTTTTCTTCCTTTGCTGGATTCTGGTGCCAGTTTGCACATTAGGCAGGGCCATGGCCCTGGGCTCTAGGATGGGGACAGGCACCCAGGACCCCCTTCACAAGTGCCCACTAACTGACTGACTGACTGACTGACCTTGAAGCAAGTGTGAGTGAGTTGGATGTCCTGGGACCATCTGGCCCTTCTGGCCATGTCCAAACAGCCAGGGCTACCAGGCCGGTCACCAGTAGACCCTGAGGTCTGTGTGCCCCCATCCTAAGCCTCTGAGCCTGGGACGTACCAGGGTCCAGCCCCATGGGGCTCTCGGCTCTCTGGCTGGACCCAGCTTTGAGAGCCCCTCCTCAGCAGGGGTCCAACTTCCCCCAGTGCACATCACTTCAAGGCTGGCCTGGGAGCCGTGATTCTCTTTGCTCAATGAGAGCTGCCTGAATTGGCAGATCCATTTTTCATTTTGTTGAAAAGCCTCTTTTTTTTCCCCATTTCTGGTCACTCCTGATCTGGGTAGGCAGAGGATCTCAACAGCCAGCCCTTTGCCCTAGAAGGCTCTGCCTTGTTGGCCCTGGAATCCCTGAGGGGACAGGCCCACTGGGCTGGCTGGTCGGACCAGACACCCCGAGGCTGCCTTCAGCATTGAGATGTCTCAGGACCATAGGTCATTCAGAAAGGAGGATAGTGGAGAGATGTGGAGGCCGACGGGCGGATGGCACGAGAGTCGCCCACCAGATGGAACATGACCCTCTCTATCTCCGCCACCCAGATATGGGGTCCTCGAGCCCCTCCCCCCAACCAGCAGGGTCTCCCAGCTCCTCCCAGAGCAGGGGCGGGGGAGGGAGCCTCGGTGCCCCCTTGGCACCCTTGACCTCTTGGGTCACTTGTCGCTCTTGTTCCCCCATAGGTTCCTTAACGTCCATGTTCGTCAGACTCCCTTGCGGTGGTGTCGGGGTAAGTGTGTCCTTTGATGTCTCCAGAATGTTCTCTGGGCCTCAGCAACGGCCAGGGTTGCTTGTCTTTCTTCCTTGGGAGGGGGAATTGCTGCCAGATGTTCCCCTTTGGCAGCTCTGGTCTGAGTGGGGGAAGGGGCCAGGGCATCCCCCTCCCATCCTGAGACCAGCAGGAATCGCGCCTGCCCAGGATCCTTTTGGCTTTGTGGTCTTGTCCCACTGACGGCCTCCCTAGGGTCAACTCAGACATAGCCTCAGAGCCTGGCTGGGCGTCAGAAGGGATCGATCTGCACACTTAGCAGAGGGCCTGGCCCACAGGATGAATGTGGATCAAGTTCATGGCTACGGGGAGCTTCCAGTGTGAACATTCCATCCACCAAGGCACATATCTCAGCTCAGGGAGTTGCCCCTGGGTTGCCAGGCTTGGCCAACCAGGGCTTTGGGCCACTAGGCAGCTCTCCATCCCCTGGGCCACTCACGGCCTCTGGGGTGCGATTAGCAACTGATTGAGCAGCAGGTGGGCAGGACCTTCCATTCTGCAGACTCTGTGTCTGTCCATCTGTCATCAGCACTGGCCTCATGCTCTGAGCCTGCTTGGGACGGTCCTCCTGGTGCAAGTCACACACCCCACTGCCTCCTGATCCACGAACACCAACAACCAGCCGCTTTGCACGGCAGAGCTTGCGGGGCGGCCCGCCGGAGGCATCGTCATGGCTGGGGTGGCTGCAGCCACACTTAGGGAAATGAGACAAAATCGTTTTCTTCCTGAGTTTTGGCAAAATCGCTGCTTTGAAAGTGATCCCATCAAGAGGAGCCAGAGAGCACCCTGGATGGGCCCTGAACTCAGCCCACCTCTGGCCAGACTTGAGAAGGCTCGCATCTGAGCCTGCGGCAGGGAGAGCCACAAGAGTCGACCGATAACACAGCCATGGCTGGTAAACCAAGGCATGTGGATCAGGACCCAGGAGACCACTTCTCTGCCCGGGCCGTGTGGGAGTCTGCAGACAGGAGCGCTGTCACCAGGGACATCAGCGGTCAGGGATGGGGTCTATCAGGAGCTCCCTGTGGGGACTCTCCCCCAAGGCAGGTTGGGCCACGGCTCCACCGTTGACTAGATTTGAACCTGGGTCTTGGTGACTCAGGTTCCCGGTTTGGGGAGATCATTCACTGTGGACTTGAGAGGTGCACATTGGTCTAAGGTTGACCCGCAGCCAGGGGGGTCAGAAGCTCAGGGAAGACGTTCCGCAGGCATCCCCTCCGCCGCAGGATGGCCCCTCCAGGCTCGAGATTTGCCCAGCAACGGAGGGTGCCTCCCACGTGTGCCTTCCTCCAGACAGAGTGGTGGTGGTGTCGCGAAGGCTTGGGAGTAAGCAACTGGTTCCATCAGATGCCCTTGGAGCACAAATTCTGAACTGGAAACCAATGCCTGGAGAGATGAGTGACTCGTGCCACTCTTGGCAGGCCGGACAAAGCTAATGTGGGATTTGACCCCGTGGAAGCAGGATGGTGTGGGGGCCCAAGTCAGTGATGGTCAGTGATGGACAGTGATGACAGGGAGCTTACTGCAGACACCACGTGGAGTGCACAGGAAGATTGTGCCCTTCGGCCCTGGGAGGCGGCAGCTCGACCCACTGTGCCAGCTCTGAGACTTAGCAGCTGCATGCCTGGGCCCTTCAGCATTGCCATAGGGAACCCCTGGAGGAAGTACTTGTTAAACTAGACCTGGCCAGAGCCCAACCTGGGCCCCAAGGCAGGCATGGCAGGCATTATCTTGGGCCGCCGCCCCCCGCTCAAGTCAGTGTCGATGTCTGTGCATCCCGGGGCTTCCCAAGTGTGTGGCAGCTCTGAGTGTGTGTGTGTGTGTGTGCATGTGCGTGTGCGTGTGCATGTGCGAGCAAGCGAGCGAATGTGGGGCAGTTGTGCATGTGAGTGTGATTCTGTGTCACAGCTATGTGTGTCAGCATGGGGGAGATATGGATGACAGCTGTGGGTGTGTGTGTGTGTGTGCAAATGTTCTGGGGTAGAAATATGGGAGAAATGTGTGTGTGGCAGCCATGTGGGTATGTAAACATGTGACAGTATGAATGTGCCTGCATACCCATGTGTGTATTTGTGAGTGCGTCTGGGGGGTGAACTTGTGCTTGAGTGTGAGCATACATGTGTCCACGGGTACGTGTGAGGTCAGGAGACGCAGGTTTGAGTCACGGCGCAGCTGAGCCTGGCCCCCTCCCCTCCCCGACACGCCCCATCTGGCCTGTCGCCCGGTCACCCTGGCTGGGGACTGGGGATAGAAGCCTGAAACCAGGGCCCTTTGTGTGGCCGGCCTCTCCAGGTCTGGGTTCCTCTGGCCACGATGCCAGCTCTGTGTCTGGTGTCAGCCAGGGGGTCCTCCGGTCCTGGGGTTGCGGGACGCCAGCCTCAGCCACAGCTCCATCTGGAAGGGTCCCCGGCTCCCAAAGGCCTGGGAGGGCAGTAACTGACCCAGGGCCCCACCATTGACTGGATTTGAATCTGGGTCTTGGTGGCTCAGGGTCCCAGTTTGGGGAGGTCATTAACTGTGGACTCAAGAGGTGCACGTTGGTCTAAGGCCCAGGAGCAGGATCGGAACCTAGGGCTCCCCTGGCACCCCCACAGACATGGCAGCCTTCACAAAGAATGTTATGGTCGGGATGAGGGGCCAAAATTCTGGGGGGCCTTTCCACCACTCCCGGCCATGGCAGTTCTGGCATCATCCTTGGACCCTCCTTCTTGTGTCTCTGCAGGTGGACAGCGACACCATCTGGAACGAGGTGCATTCCTCCGGAGCCGCCCGCCTGGCCGTGGGCTGCGTGGTGGAACTGGTCTTCAAAGTGGCCACCGGGGAGCTGAAGGTGGGTGGGAGTGGGGTGGCTGGAGGGGGCCCACCAGCCCTCCAGAAGCTGGGGGCCTGTGACCCTGTCCCTGCCCACAGGGAGCTCACCACCTAGCAGCCAGGGGAGGATGCAACAGCAGGAGCAAGAGGGGTCTGAGAGAAGGAGGTCATTACAGAAGACGCCCTCCCCCACCCTCGGGCAGGCGGGCTCGGATAGAGCAGGAGGGTCCCTGATGACCTGGGCCTCCTTGGCCATCCAACCATCCCCCATCACACACAGACATTCATGCATGCAGATGGTTCACGTAGCCATGTGCGCCCCCCACACACATCCAGACATTTATACACAAGCACCTGGGGTGCAGATTTATACACGTTCCCTCACAGAGGTGCACGCCTGCACACAGACATGTGACTGTGTTTACACACACTCACACTCCACTCACACACACATGCATGTCCGTGTTTACACACTCACACACATGGGCACCAGCACACACACCTGTGCAGGCACACACCCTCCCAAGAGCCAAGGATGCTCCAGCACGTGGCTGCTGAGGCCGCCTTAAGTCACAGGCCTCTTGTGAGTGGACACTAAGCCCCAGATGAGCCATGGCTCTGGCACTGACCACTCTTCCCCTGCCCCCCGTCAGGCAGGTGCTCTTCCTCCTCCCCCCTGACGCTCTGCTTTGGTTCACAGAACGGCTTCGCTGTCGTCCGGCCCCCCGGCCACCACGCTGAGGAGAGCACACCCATGTGAGTACCTGCATCTGTCCTAGGCTGGGCCACAGTGGCCCGGGCCCAGAGTTGGTCCGACCTCGACGGGTAGGCTCGCAGAGATACCCCAGCAGGCAACAGGGACTGAGGCTAGGGAGGAAGAGCTAAGGGCCTGGAGAGGGGCCAGGGAAGGCCAAGGATGAAGTGGGGGAGAGGTCATTGAAGCACAGCTGGACGCTCTTCCTGACCTCCCTGGGCAAGGGCTGATGCCCATCACCCCCTTCCCAATGTCCCCTGGCCTAGCTGACCCCAAGGTCCTCCCTCTGGGAGACCCCGCCGGGGGAATGCACCCTGTTGATACTATTAGGATCCCCGAGGCCTGTGTGCAGAGCAGTCCCCCACCAGAACCATTAGTACTCATCACTGATTGGGACACCCTGGGTTGTGCCAAACCAGCCCAGACCCCTGGTCCTGTGGTCATAGTCCTTCCAGGGTTATAGACCTGTCAAGAGGGGGCTCCTGTTCTCTCAGGAGGACAGCAGACAATTGTTTGTAGAGAAAGGTGAAGGGGGGTGAGGAGAGGGCATCCAGGCAGGGGGCACTGCCCATGCAAAGGCTCAGTGGTGGGAGAGAAGGTCCTTGGTCCCTAATGCTTGTACAGAGATGGGGGGGGGTTAACCACAGTTTGTTCCCCTCGAGAGACTGGGGATCAGTGGCACCCCAGGGGATCCCCCAGAGAACCAGCTGACCTGGCCCTCCCCCCCTTTTCCATGTCTCCTCAGGGGTTTTTGCTATTTTAATTCTGTGGCGATTGCCGCCAAGCTGCTCCAGCAACGGTTAAACGTGAACAAGATCCTCATCGTGGACTGGGTGAGTGAGCAAGAGATTGGGGGTGCTTAGGTTTGATTTAGGGGTACGTACGGGCAGGATCTGAGCTTGTGAGGATGGAGGGTGAGCTAGTCCGAGGGCTGCCCCGGGAGTGTGAGGCAGAGGCAGGATACCATTTTAGAGCAGAACGCAGACATTCCAGGCCACCGTCACCAGCATGATGCGGAGGCTTTGACCCCCTCCTTGCCCACGACTCTGAAGCAGCTGGGGAGGCCAAAGGGACGTGGGAAGGCCCCTCTCTGTGTGAACTTGGAGGGTGTCATTAAGCACTGGCCCCTGAGGCCAGAGCCAGAAATAGTGGGGAGGAGCTTGACTGCCGCATCTTCTGGCCATGCTCGCCCCGGGTGTTCGCACTCAGATGCCTGGGGATGGTTCACACCTAGGCGACCCCCTTGCCAGCCTCCTCCCCAGCCCTGTTATGGTGACACTCTTCAGAGGCCCACGCTTTGTCCGTCCCAGAGCTGGGGCAGGTTGGTGCCATAGACCCCATTTCCTCGGGCACCGGACCCCCAAGAATCTTCACGAACTTTGACTGATTGGCCTCAGCCAGTCGAGTGATGGCCATTGGTCATTTACACTTGGCTCCCCTGTCCAGCGGGGCCTGGGAAAAAACCCTGGGTGAGAGCATGGGGAGGAAAGGCCGGGGCAGGGGTGAGGGCATGGGGAGGGGCCCCGCTCAGATTGCCACTCACAGCCGCCCCTCTGCCACTGTGGGCCTCGAGTCCAATGTCATCAGTTAGGATCACAGGGGAGCCCCAGTTCTTATCCTGATGAGGTGTTGGGCCCCAGGCCCCTGAGATGTGAGGTGATGAGTAGGGTCCAGTTGGGGTCGCCCTGAGTCTGGGTTCAGATCCTGCCTCTTGATGTTTGCTCCCCATCTGTCACCAGGGAGGCACTGGGCCAAACCCCTTCCTTCTGCTTCAGTCCACAGGCCAGAGCTTGGGGGGTGACGGGTGACACTCCTCTCTGCCCCCGTTCCCCATCTTGAAATGGGCCCAACAAGCCCTGCAGAGGGGACCCTGTCTCTGGAGGTGCCAGTTTTTGTTTGCAGCATTAGTGGGAGGAAAGGGTTGTGGGAGCTGTGAGAATCGTGGTCTTGGCTGATGCTTTCATGTCACACCACTAATGCATGTCTGAGGTGAGATCTGAACCTAGGTTTTCCCAAATCCACAACGTAAGATCCTAGACCTCAGAGGAAACCAGCTAGGCCCACTGCCCCATTGAGGCGACTGGTCCCTCACCCCTGAGGGAGCCACCCCCAGGTTGTCACCGGCCAGGACAGGCTGTGGCCACTGACCCTCCTTTCTTGGGTGCCCAGGGGCTCCCTCGTAGACCTTTGCTGGACAAGATGTTCCCCCCTTTAACTTCAGTCCTTGTTTATCTTCGAGGACCCCCTGTGCCTACATTGTTTAACAAGAGTAGGGAGCATGCCCCCTAAAGCTGCCCCAGCCGCTTCCGACTCTCAGGGACGGGCCCCGTAGGTCTGGGGGAGGGCACGGCCCTGGGGAGCAAGGGGCCAGAGCCCAGTCCAGCCACGCTGCTCTCTCCCTGCGCGGCCTCAGCCAGCCCGGCTTCCCACTGACACCCCTTCCAGCTTTTCTGTCAAGGGTCCCTCATTGGAGTCCTGCCCAGGATCTGTCATCCAAGGTGGCATTATGCTTGAAGACTGGCACCAGACTCGAGGGTACCACCATTCTGATTCCCCACGCTTTCCTTGGTTCTCTGGGGATAGACCGGCCACAGCTCCTGGGGAGAGCCAAGGGCTGGGTCCACATGGAGGAGAGAGAATCCCAATCTTCTCTCGGCTTGGCAGGGGGAGTAGCGTTATTCTGCTTAACCCAAGGCAGGCAGGTGACATCAGGCCCAACTTCTGGAGGGGTCCCGGGGCCCCAAAGCAGGAGAGGCTGCTGTGAGGAGGGCGGTTTCCTCCCCATCCTGCGCATCACCCACTCCAGGCCGCTCCTGGTCCCTTCTGCCTCCGAGACTCTGGATCTGACTCTGACATGCCCTGGAACGGGGGCTGCTGGGGTGGGGGAGATGCCCCTGACGTACCGGGTTTTCTCTCTTTCTCCAGGATGTCCATCATGGTAACGGGACCCAGCAGGCCTTCTACAGCGACCCCAACGTGCTCTACATCTCACTGCATCGCTACGACGATGGCAACTTCTTTCCCGGCAGCGGAGCCCCAGATGAGGTGAGTCTGCCGCAGGAGCCGGGTCTCCAGCCAAGCACACCTAGGGGCCTTGGCCAAGTCAAACATCAACTGCCTGTGGGCAAAGTTGCATTTGTACGCAGCCAGTCTCGACCAGGGTCCCACACGTGTGGGCAGATCTGTCTTGGCCAGAGACAAGCATGAGCTTCCTCTCTTCAGTTTGTCACGGGGGCCTCACCCAGGGGGTCCCCAGGGCTCCGCCAGAGCAGGGGCTGCATCCAGGCACCTGCATTTCTGTGGTGGAACTTTATATGACGAGGCCCTGACGATAGGGAGACCAAATGAAGCAGACCCTGACCCAAGGGGCTTCCATTCCAGGAGTAGAGACCACGTCTGGGTCTGTTTAGAATTGGAAAAACCAGCCCCCCCCTTATGTTACAGAGGGGGACGGGAGGGAGAGAGAGGAAGGAGGAAAGGGGGAGAGGAAGAAAAAGGAGAAGGGAGAGGAGAGAGGAAGGGAAGGAGGGAGGGAGAAAAGAGAAGGATAAAGGAGGAAAGAAGGAGGAGAGAGGGAGGCGGATTAATTCTGCACCCCCAGTCCCCACCCCCATGGCACTAATCCTTCCCTAGTTTCTCATTAAATGCTCCAAACCACTCGGGGAAGGTGGTGCTTTATCACTCGGGTTTTGGGGTGAGGAAGCCAAGGCTGCAGCAGCGACTCAACCAGGATGCTGAGCATGTAGGGTCGGAGGCAGCATTGGAACCCCAAGTTTGAACCCCACCCAATGGATCTAGCCTCAGGATGTCCCTGGGCCCCTTGGCAAGGGGCACTGGGAAGACTGGCCTCCCTCAGGTGCCCGAACCTGCCCTGGAGAGGCACCTCTGGTTTCGGTTCCACCTCTAAGTCAGGAAGCTCCCCTATTCCCCCCACCCACCACAGTGGCGGGGGGGCACCCAGGGGCCTATCCAAGGTCCCCAGCACCCGGGCCTGCTGCTCACCAACCAAGGGTGCCCCCCGTTTGGACAAGGCCTAGGGGAGGCAGCTTGGGTCACAGGAGGATTCGAGCCCAGAAGGCAGGGCCAAGAGGTCTTGACAGAATCTGTGTCAAACCCCCCCAAAACCCCACAGGCCCCCAACCCTGTCCCACTGGAAGCCCCAACCTTGTCAGGCCATGCGTCTAGTGGGTACAGGGAGTCCTCCAGGACAGAGCTTCTTGAGAGCAGGAAGGTGACACGGGGAACCTGTGGCCTCATTCAGACTGGTGGTCTGAAGCTGCCAACCCAGGTGCTGGAGGTGTGTTCTGGGGAGATCTGAAGATGCTGATGTCTGGACCTTAGAAGGGAGGGCGGAGGTCCAGCAGGGCCACATTGGCCCACTTCCACATTGGGCCTCTGGTGGTGCCCCACGAGGCACCTTTGTCTTTCAAATGGCTGGAAAAGCAACAAGAGCCGGCTTGCCGCTCTGTCATCTGACTGCGCCCCCTCCCCTTCTTCCTCCTAGGTTGGCACAGGCCCCGGGGTCGGCTTCAACGTGAATATGGCCTTTACGGGTGGCTTGGACCCACCCATGGGAGACACCGAATATCTCACCGCCTTCAGGTAAGCGTGGGGGCTCCTCGGACCAGCCCACCCATGGTCAAGGCTGGGGCGTGACCTCCATTGGCCCGGTGCTTGTCATCTCGCTGTCATTTCAGGGT
Source organism: Macrotis lagotis (assembly GCF_037893015.1). NCBI lineage: Eukaryota > Metazoa > Chordata > Mammalia > Peramelemorphia > Peramelidae > Macrotis > Macrotis lagotis. Next base: position 270,152,800 of record NC_133662.1, on the reverse strand, counting down.
GGGGGGGGACGATCCAGAAACCAGCCTGGTGAGGCTGGCCGGACACAGAGGTGTCCGATGGTGGGGGGTAGGGGGCTGTGGCCAGCGGGGTCACGAATGCCAAGTCAGCTAAAGGTTCGCTTTCTCTTCTGCATTTCATCAGGAGGATTTTTCTGACCCTGGTGGGGGGGGGGGGCAGAAGAGGGTCATTTTGCTGATGAATAAACTGAGGAATCCACTTCTAGGGTCTCAGTCTGGGAGAGGTCAGAGATCAGCTGCTCTGGCCCTCCTCTCCTGCATTGGGGCATGGGCTTGCACCCTGACTCTGATGGTCCTCTTTGTGTGACCTAGGGCCAGTCCCTTCTCTGAGAGGTGGGAGGCCCAGAGAGGTGGCAGGTGGGGGTTCACAGGGGCAGGATCTGAAACCGGGCCCTCCTCTTTCCAGTACAGCAGACCACCCAGAGAAAGGCCCCTCTTTCTGGATTGCCCCGTCTTTGTGACCTTGGCCATTTAGGACAGAGTAATGGCCCCAGAGCCTATCCAGGTTTGGTATCCGCCAAAGGAGTTCACCCCTCCAGGGCCTCCTGTACTTTAAGCATTCGAAGGGCTGCTTGCCAGCACAGTGGACAGAACACTGGTCTTGGAGTCAGGGGGACCTGGTTCAAATTTAGCCTTTGACATTTACTAGCTGAGTGACCTTGGACAAGTCACTTGACCCTGACTGCCCACATCCAGGGTCATCTGCAGTCCTCCTGGTTCATATCAGGCCCCTGGACCCAGAGGCTCTGGAGGAGACAGTGAGGCTGGGGTCCTAGCCCAGCCCCCCTCACTGCGGTCTAGCTGACCTGCTTGTCATGGCCTCACCTCCCTGTTGTCCTGGTCTCCTTCCAGAATGAAGGACAAGCATCACCACCATCATCATCATCACTGGCCCCCCAGGGATTGAGCACAGGAATTAGAAAGATGGAGTGGACAGAGGACAGGCCTGCACATGTTGGGGTGCTGGGGAGGAGGAGGAGGTGGAGGATGGCCATCCTCCTGGGGCCATCACTTCTTCCCATTGTCCCCTTGAGGCTCTGGAGGTGAATTCTGCCCGGAGACTGGCCCCTGGGGGCTGGACCCCCGCCTCCCATCTCCACATCCTCCTGGGGTCTGGGCAGAACTCAGGTTTGATCCATCAGATTCCAGTGAATGTTTGTGGCCTTGGGGGCCACTTCCCCCCCACCCTAGGGCCCGTGGGCAGTGACCTGGGAACTTTGGGTCTTAGAGACACTCCCAGCCCCAGGGGCCCCTGGGCCACCAGGTCTGACATTCTTCAGCCTCAGACTGTGGGGCGACCCTAGAACTGAAGCACGGCCCCTCGCCCTCAGCTCTCGGCAGTCCCAGTTTTTTCCCAGCTTTTGATCCGATTGCCTCGGGCCTCTTGGAGATCTCTTCCTGGCCCAGGCTGGCAAGGAGGCGCTTTGCCTGAGCTGACCTTGACTGACTGAATCGGTCTCTCCGAAGACCACTTCTGTAAAGCCATCATGGGACAGCAGGCCGAGAGCCTAAGGGAGCCAAGGACCCGGGTTCAGATCCTGCCTCTGCTTCCCAGGAGCATGAGGTCCCAGCCCTAGAGATGGGACCATGGAGGAAGCAACCTGGGAGGGATTTGAATTCAGGCCTCTGCCTTGGGAGCCAGTGAGTGCATCTTCCTAGTTCCCAGGCAGCCCTGGCCAGGCAGCTTGTCCCCTCTGGGCCCCTTCCTCCTCATCTGAGGTTCAGGTCCCTCCAGCCCACTTCACTTGACGGAGCCTGCAGGGGCCAGGATAGATTGGGGATCAAGCCTGAAGCCCTTTGCCTGCCCCCATTTCCACATGGGGTAACTGTGACAGGCAGCCCTCGTCGTGGGGATTGCCAGGCCGGGCCGCCAGCCCTCGCCATGAGTCCCCATCCTCCAAGCCTCACAGCTAAGTCCGTCCACGTCACGCCGTCTCCGGTGAGCTGATTAAAGCTCCTGCACCTTGTTGGGGTTTTACTGATTTTCACGGACACTGGGCCTCTGATGTTCGAATTTATGGCCGTCTGTCCCAAGCTCTCCCTTTCTTCAGTGTTTTCCTCCTCCTTTGTGAGCCCCCAGGGACCCAGCCTGCCAGGCGGCCCCTTGTTAGGCGGCCCCAAGGCCCGCCAGGCTGCGTTTGCTGGGGATCAGCCCCGAGATGAAGCAAAGATAAGAGTGGGCGCTAATGAGATCCAGAGCCGGCGGCACTTTCCCCAAGAACCGGGAAGCTCACAGTCGAGGGGGGCTCTAATTCGAACCAGCTCCAACACCAAATGGAGAGACTTTGAAGTTGCCGGAGGGATCCACAAGGGAGCGCTTGGAACTGGGGGGGGGGATGCCGACGACCTGGCTTGGTTAACCCCTTCCTTCCCCCACCCCTAACTGGGATCTTGGTGTGGAGGTGCTAGAGTCCCAACGATGGGCACAGAGCACCGTGTTGGAAAACGGCAGCCGGCAACCCTGGAGGCGTTCCCTCCAAAGACGCAACTCTTCGTTATCACCCTTTATCTCATCTGGTCACCTCTTTTGTTGAAGACCTGCAAAATGCCATAAACCTGATGTCTTCCCAGAGAGAATGCTTCTTGGAAGAGAGACGACATGCCGACCCTTAGGGGCAAAGGCCATTAAGGCCGCTCTCCCCAAGAGCCCAGGAGGGAGGACGAGCTCCCCCTGCCGGAGGTCCAAGCGGTCTCTTGTGGTGGCTGGGACTGTCGGCCTGGATCAGCCGGCCTGTATTTGGTTCTTGGTTCAGCCAGGTGGAGGATGAGGTGGGGCCCCAGCTGGAGGCCTGTAGATATGGAGGAAGAGGTGTCCATTGTTGTGCTCGCTGAGAGGCTGAGGATGAAGAGGACGGGCCTTTGTTCTCGGGGAGGCAGAGATTCTTTCCCTTGGGGTACCCCACGTTGACTGTCATAGCCGGACTCAGATTTAGAGGTCACTTCTGGACTTGACCTCCTCCACCATCGCCGAGCTGTGCCCCAAGAAGGGCCAGACAGAGTGGGCTCCCAAGGCTGGCATTGGCCCGGCCATTGTCCAGTCATCCCCAGGCTCAGCTCAAGCCACCTTTCCATCCATGTCCTCACATGGGGTTGTTAGCCCCGTTACCATCTTGTCCTCCCTAATGGGAGCCCACCACAGTGGGTGTCACCCCTGCCTCTTCTCTCTTACCCCCTTGCCACCCAGCTCAAGACCCCTCCAGTGACCCAGTGGAGCCTTGGACTCTGTGGATCCCCTTCTCTCTAGGCTGTCCCCATCTCCATCCCTCTCATCAACAGTGAGGTGCCTCAGGTTCTGTTTTGGACCCTCTTCCTCTGCATCACTTTCCTTGGTGTGGCATCTCTGTGTCTGACTCTGATCCCCTCTTCCAACTGCCAGTTATAGACTGGCATCTCCAAGCAAGTGTGCCGTGGCCCTCACCTGCCCTCTGAACATTATCGAGGGCCCAGCCCCCAAGCTCTCCCTTCTTGGTCCAATCAGAGCCGAATCCTGGCAGGCCTGCCTTACTTACATCTGCCCTGCCCCGGAGCACCCCCTACACCCTCACACCTGGATTCTGAGGTGTTAGTCCCCGACTCCAGGCTATCCTCCTTCACATCCCAATCTGTATCTGCTAGGTTTCCTCATCCCTAACATGGGAATGATCATAGCAGCTCCTTCAGAGGTGACCTCTGCCCCAGTCAGTGGGGCAATCCTTGGGAGAGGCAGCTCTTACCATGACCATGACCATGACCGCCCCTGAGACAGACTAGCATGAAATGGGCAGCACAGGTGCCACCCTTAGCCCTGCTGGATTCTCCCTGCCCCAGTCGAGGGGCCTCCTCTCCTAGGCCCCGTCCCTTTTCTCATCATCGGGTGGCCTGTGGACCCCCTCCCACTGTGATTGAAGGGTGCCCCACTCTTCCTTCTGTGCCATAGCTCCCTAAGGGCAGATTCTTGGTGGCAAAACTAACTTTTGCTGCCCCTTCTACTATGTGCCAACTCTAGTTTTTAGAAGAATGCCTTCCGTTGTTTGACCCCCAACTCTAAGAGCTTTCAGCCCTTTGGATCCTTGGGAAGCAGTCCCAGTGGACTTCCCAGCTGCCAGCCTCTTTTGCCACCCTGGTGGGGGGGTAGGGAGGCTTCACTTCCCCTAGTGGAAAGTGATGTGGGGACAGCTTTAGTCGGGAGGAGCGCCGGTCTTGCTCGGGCACCAGCCTGTCGGACCGCACACCTCCTGCACTTGGTTTCACACTTTATTTTGATTGTCCCTCTCATGTTTATCACACGGAAAATGAGGATTCTAGCCATCGCTCAGGTTGGCATTAACTGGGCGGCCCTGAGATGGCAGACTGCCTTTTCCTGTTGGAGTGCTCTGGGGACTGATGGTCAAACTTGCTGTCCTTGGGAAACTGGGAGAAAACTGGGACTGGAGCCTTCCATTCCTTGTCCTTTCCAGTCACTCAGATAGCCATCCGTCTGTTGTCCTCGTTAGCTGTTCTATTGGTCATCAGCCGTCTGTAGGATATTGATCTCCCCTCCCTCTCTCCACCCACTGGACCATGTCCTGCCCAAAGCACCAAGCCGGCCCTGCCCTCAAATTGCTTCCATTCTCCCCGGAGGAAGCCTAGAGACAGTCAGTCCTCATAGACTCAGCATCTAGTCAAGGGGTTCCCAAAGGCTTTGGAAAGAGTGTGTCCAAGAGGCAGCCGGCTGTTCCTGGATGGGGAGTGAGGGTTCTCTGGACCCTGGGCTGTTGTCTTCAATGGGCACAGCCCCAGAGACTGAGGGGGAGCCTTCAGGGGGCTTCCTCGTATCCCTGAGACTGATGCCGGCGGTTCTGGACTGAACCTTCAAGGGCTCGGCTGTGGCCTGGGATTGCTTCTCTCTGGACTGGCCTTAGAGCAACACCCTTTGGAGCAGCTGGAAAGGGCCCCGGAAGCCCCCGACTATGCCTGACCCTCCTTGGGCACATCCTACCTGAAGAAAACTGTCCTTAGGAGCCATGTGTGGTGCTCTCCGACATGTTTCTGGGGGTCCCTGATCCTTTCAGACCACGGACTCGAAGACGTCGATGCCGCAGATAAGAGTGGAAGCCGTGGCCCTATCGATCACCGGCCTCCACATCCTGTGTGTGGACGTCGGGATGTTTCCAAGGACATCAGAAGGTGTTGGAGCCTGCCTCGTAGCTTCCCAGAATAAACACTTTAAAAAGTAAATGTTCCCCACCTGGGTCGCCGGAGGGTCTGTGCCCTGGCCCCAGAAGGAGCTTCAGTCTGGCTGGCTGTTCTGAGGGAGAACCCGCCTCCAGGTGTGCAGTCTGGCCTGCTGGCCAGGGTTCCAGGGGGAACCTGCCTCCAGGTCTGTGGCCTGGCAACAGTGAGGAGGGTAGGATGGAGCTGTGCCAGGGGGCCTGGGTCCCCCCTCCCCTGGCCCCGGAGTAGCTGCTCATGTGTGGCTGTGGGGTCACTCCCTGGGTCATCCTGGGCCCAAGGACAAGAGGAGGATGGCTCCCATCCTCTATGAATGCACTTTCTCTTGGAGTAAATGTGTGCCCAGAAAAAGAGGGGCCAGTTAGGGTCCTGGCATCCCAGGGGTGGATGGCCATCCAACCAGGTACCTCCCTTGTCAGGGGAGGAGACCAGGGAGGTGAAGTGGCTCCTCAGATGGTCCTGAGTCCAGACCCGGGGCCCCAGAAGACACCAAGTCACTGGGATTGGGGAGGTGGAGGATGGGCTGGCCCCAGCAGCTCTGAAGATGGGCCAGGCAGAGCTGAGGAGGGGGTACTCCAGGCCTGGGGACTGCAGTGTAAAGCCTGGAGGCGGGGGAGATGGGAGCCAAGGTGGGCCCCCCAGCCTCCTGAGCTGTGTGCCCCCTCCCCAACTCACTCCTCTTCCGGCTCGCTGGGCAGCACAGGGGGAGGCCACTCAGGGGCTCTTTGGGGGCTAACCCAGCTCTTGTTGCGTGTCGCAGGACAGTCGTCATGCCGGTGGCTAACGAATTCGCCCCAGATGTGGTGCTAGTCTCATCTGGTTTTGATGCCGTGGAAGGCCACCCGACGCCCCTTGGAGGCTATAACCTGTCAGCAAAGTGTAAGTGGGGTTCCCCTCAGCCTTGAGCGTGGCTCTCATTTCAGTACTCGGGAGGGGGTGGCAGGGCACTGGGCGGCCCTGAGATGGCAGACTGGTGACTTGGGTCTGGCCTTTTTCTGTTTGAACATTCTGACCCACGGTCAGTGCCATCCTCAGCCCGGAGTGCCAGCTGTCTTCCATTCCCCTGGGGAGCTCCGGGTGGTCGTGGACCCTCCCTGAAGTCAGCCAGCGACCTCGCAGGCTGTGGGGAGGGTCTGGCCACCACCCAGGGCATGGCAGGGTGAACAACTCCAAATTCTTCCTAATCCCAAGTGAAAACTGGTTCTACTTCAGGCCCATGAGTCAGGCCGACTGGGTGGCGTGGACCCCAAAAAGGTGACGAAGCCCTGGACTCTGGGGCACTCCTGTTCAACCACTGAGACAGAGACAGACACCCCACCTCCTCATGCCCTCCCACTGCCCAGGGAGGCCCCGGGTCACCCGGGCCGAGCCAGCCAGGCCACCGGCTGAACCCCCCTGCCCCAAAATGCCATAGCTTTGCTTCAGAAGAGAGGGAGGCTTCATTTGCTTGGGTGGAATCCACTCAAGATGGAATTCATCAACATCATCTTTGGGGAAGCTCTTCTCGTGTCGGGTGGATTCCGAGAGGACAGGGGTCAAGGAGGCGTGGGGGGCTCCCTGGCGTGGTGGGGGGGGCAGAGGTTCTCTTCTGCCCGTTTGTGGATCTCTCTGGAACATTGCCCCATGGGGCAGGGGGGCACCCTTCTGCCTTCCCAGATGAAGCGTGTCCCCCAGCAGGGCTTCAGTTGGGGCTGGGGTTTGTACCCCACAACTCTCTGTCTCTCTCTCTCTCTCTCTCTCTGTCTGTCTCCCTCTGTCTCTCTCTGTCTCTGTCTCTCTCTCACACACAAACATTTGCACATTTTACAGACATATTTACACACACTACACACAGATGCATTACATTTATACACTACATAGACACATTTACACACCCTACCCACCTTTATATATCTGTGCTCATTTACACACCTACATGCATTTGCATACACTGCACACGCTTGCCCACCTACACACACACACACATACACACACACACACATACACACACACACTCACTCACACTGCACAGACTCACACCTCCCATTTTGTCCCAGAGGTTGGCGGTATTAATCTCAGAGAGTCACCCCCTTTAGATCCTTCCTTGCCCCCCCCAACAGATCATTTTTTTACATTAGTAAATTCAAAGCATCAAAAACCTAATTCTTATATTCATGCAGATCAAAAGGGGGAACCCAGCCCCGAAATTCTGAGCTGCATTTCTTCCAGTCCAAGCTGGCTTCCATTAGGCGGCCCGGGCCCCAAGCCCCTTGCGGCTTTTTTAATATGATGTAATACCTTTCGGGGCCGCTTTGATCGTCTGCCAGGAGCCTGTTCGGCTGCCAACCTTTGCCCTTCTCCTGCGTTTCCTGCCCCCTCCAGGCTTCGGGTACCTGACGAAGCAGCTCATGGGACTGGCGGGCGGCCGCGTCGTCCTGGCCCTGGAAGGAGGCCACGACCTGACAGCCATTTGCGATGCCTCGGAAGCATGTGTTTCTGCTTTGCTGGGAAATGAGGTATGACGCCGACGAGAGGTGTTCGGGACGGTTTTACGTCGATGAGACCGCAGGGTGCCCCTGGCCCCCAGTGCTGGGTGTGAGACAGGCTGCTTGTGGTTGGCGAGAAGGCTTGGGGGGGGTAGTTGCCCACTGACCCAGAGAGAGAGCAGGTGGGAAGCAGGGCCAGCTCACCTGACCCCAGGTGCCCAGGGATGGGCCTCCCCGAGCCCCTTCTTTCTTGTGCTCCCAGAGTCCCTGGGCTTCAGGTAGGAGAAGGCCACAGTGACCTCTTTTGGGTAGACTGAGGCACATAGGTGATGGTCACCTTTCCCACTTGTGAAAGACTCTCAGAGTTGGGTGATGTCATTTACCAATTGTAGCCCCTCTCTTTGTAGGCCCTCAGAGGGGTTCCAGGGTCTCCCTGGGGTCTTGAGGCTAAAGTGTATCTGAGGTTGGATTTGAACTCAGGGCTTTCTGCCTCCAAGTCCTGCCTCCCTCCACTGAGCCTAAAGCTTGGAGGAGGAGGAAGCCACAAAGCATCTGTTTAGCCCTTGCTGTGACTGAAGTCCAGGGAGGGGGCTCACAGGCTTTCAGACCCCAACCCTGGACTCCCGGCCAAGTCTGCTTTCTGCACCTCCCCATGGAGACCCCCCAATGGAAGGCCCAGCCTGCTGATGGCCAGGCAGTGCCCTCCAGGCAGGATGGAGCTGTGCCAGAAGACCCGGGGAGAGGGGGCCACAGATCCAAGTGGACACTGAGTCATGCCAGTAAAAGGCAGTTGAGGGCAGTCAGGGAGGCCGAGCTTCGAAGGAAGGGTGTCAGGCCCAACCTGAGCAAAGGTGCGGTGACGGGAGGACCATTCCGCCCAGGGGCTGGGAAAGGCCGATTTGGCAGGCAGAAGCTTCCTGGCTGAGGGGGTAGTGGAGGGGCTTTGCAGACCTGTGAACCGGCTCAGTTCTTTTGCATTCTGTGAAGGATGGATGGAGAGCGAAGGACTCACCTAGCCCATGCAAGGCTGTGCAAGACAGGCTGCGTGCGAGTGTGAGATGCCAGAGAGCATCCCCAGCCTTGTAGTCAAGGGGATCATGGGGCCAGGGCTCCGAGGCTGGGGCTGAACCTGTGGATTGGGGGTACGTGGTGCATGACTGTGATCGAGGGTCAGAGGTCTGGATGAGAATAGCCCCTGCTTGTGGAGCTTGAGAGACCCAACAGGAAAGCTCCCCAGGGACCATTGATGGGGGCTGGGGCTCAAGGTGCCATGCATCTGAGGAGTTGGGAACCAAAGGCCTCTGGGTTTGACTGATTGACAGCGCCTTGGGGGAAGAGAGGGAGCTCCAGGGGCTTGGGAAGTGAGGAGCGGGTGGGAGCAAAGCCAGCCTGGGAAAGTGGGTAGGGGAAGGGCATGGTCATAGCTAGGGGTTCAGCTTTTAAGGAGGGAGATCTCCTGGGCTCTTGGCAAGGGCTTTCTTCAGGTCTTTAGATGGGCAGACCTCTGGGCACTCAACTGAGCACTTGTGGACACCACAACGATGCCTGAAGCATGTTTGGCCTTATCTTTCTAGAGGTGGGGGCAGGACTTGGGTTTTTACAAATACTTCATAATTTATAGTAGCATTTATTTTAGTATTAATGTCAACAATGTTCTTTGTTTCTATTGAATTACATACTGCTATTATTTTATAACTCAATACGTCCATCTGGCTGACAATCTTAACTGGGACTTAGTTTGGGGATAAGCCTTATAGTAAGAACATCTTAAAAAGTCATGCTAGGGCTTAGTTTCAGGGAAATATGGTAGCAAGTGTTGTGGACTGTATTTGAACACAGGTCCTCCTGACCTTCAGGCTGGTGCTCTACCCACTGGACCGTCTAGCTACCCTGGCCCCCATCTCACAGATGGGGAGACCAAGCCTCAAAGGAAGCAATCTACCCAAGTCCCTAGTCAACATCGAGACTTCCCAGCTGCCTGCTACACTAGGGGTCCCTGGGGGCTTCCCTGGAGTGGGCTGCTGTCCCGCGACTGCCCCTGGGTGTACCCATCTCTCTGCATTTCCAGAGATGACATTTCAGGATCACTTCCCCCTTCACGTCTCCCTTTCTAAGTTTCCTGATCTGGATATGAGCTTAATGCTTGGCACCCCAGAACCTCAGGGCTGGGAGGGACCCAAGGGGGCCTCTTCCCTCCCCCATCTCTTGAGATGACCCAGGAAAGCTCTGGTTGTGCAGAGATCCCTCAGTCCTAGCTGCCCAGGAGAGGAGACCGGGGTGCTTCCCTTTGGTCAGCCCTGCCCCAGGCTGCCTTTCCTCTGGGCCCTGGCCCAGTGGCTTTCCCAGTCCACCCACCCTTGAGAGACCTGGGGGTAGAGGGCCAGCCTTGGAGCAAGGAAGAGGGGAATTCAAAGCCTGCCTTAGACACCTTCAGTAGAGTAAACCTGGGGTAGGTCACCTCAGGACTCACTGCCCCCAGGAGCACTAGTAGATGGTGCTTCTACAGCAGAAGTCCCTTTGGCCAGGGAAATCTGGGCTCCCACACTGGCCCCTAGACAGACCCCCTACCCTCTCAGCATTAGACTTGGTCTCTCAGATCCCTTTCAGCCCCAAGGCCACCCCCAGTCATGCTGCCCTAGCACTGTCCTGGGTGCTGGAGACACAGATGAGGGAGACAGGCCCTGCCCTCGGGAGCATCCCTTCCAGCCCAACTTCCTTTCCACATTCTTTTCTGTTTCTTCTTTGGGAGCCCCTGCCTTCCAGCCCTGATGAGCCAATGGGAAAGGCTTTCTTTAGCTTTGAAAGCTAAAGCCCTTATTCTCATTCCATTTTTTTTTTTTAGGTTTTTACAAGGCAATGGGGTTAAGTGGCTTGCCCAAGGCCACACAGCTAGGTCATTATTAAGTGTCTGAGGCCAGATTTGAACTCAGCTCCTCCTGACTCCGGAGCTGGTGCTCTATCCACTGTGCCACCTAGCCTCCCCACTCATTACATTTTCTTACCCTCACATCCCCCCAACTTCCTCTAACTAGCCCCCTCAGACCCTCTGTCTCCCAATTCCAACCTTTTCCACTGACCAATATGCTCCCCCCTCCCCTCTTCCTCCTCCCCTTCCCCCTTCCTTCCATCCTCTTCCTCCTTCCCCCTCCTGTCTCCCTATGCCCCCATTCCCCCCCTTCCTCCCATTTCTTTCACAATTCTCTAATCCCCCACACACACACACCAGTGACCCTTCCTTTATCTCCGTGCTTCCCTCTGCCCAGGACCCGGCTCATCTGTATGCAGGTGTCTGCATGTTGGTCCCCCATTAGACCCGGAGGTCTTTGATGACAGGGCCCTCCCTCCCTCCCTTCTTTATTTATTTCTCCAGAACTTAGCACAGAGGTGTCAGGTACACAGTGGGCACTTAATAAATGCTAATTGATTGATTGGTTCACTTTGTGACCAGAGTCAACTTGGAGCCTCCTTTTCCTCCTCACAAAATGGGGCTAATGATGCCCTTAATCCCTTTTCCAAGGTTGTTGGAATGAGATTTTAGAGAGGACTTGGCAGAACTTACTTAGAGAACAGGGAGAGGCCGAGGAGCTGAGAGGACCCACCCCCCAAGGAGGCCAAAACCAAAGGATTGCAGCATTTGGGGCTTTCCTCCCAAGTCCTCCCCTCTGAGGTAGGGAGGACCCCAGCTTCCCAGGGGATGCAGCCTCTCCCCAGATCAGCCGCAGGGTGGGGGTCTGGACAGATCTTCATTGTAAGTGGCTGATGGCTTTCTAAAGTATCCTCAGCATCATCGTATCCCCCTTTGCCATAAAGAAGCTGGGCTTGGATCTCGTCCTCCTTTCTCTCCTGAGTCCCTTCTGAGCCTCCTTTGTGCATCTTGGGCCTTCATGGCAACTATAGTTTTCAGCAAGGACCAAGGGAGGCTCCTTGGCTTCCACACATCAAAAAGCAGGAAGCACTCATTGTATCAAGGACTTTTATAAAATCTTTTTAATGCCAGAAAGTTGGACGGGTGTGCGGCGGCGGCGGCATCTGTCTTGCGGGGCCTTTGATGAAGCTTGATCTACAGTGTGTTGAACAATTTTGCACGCACACACATGGGCAGCCAGCTGCGGCCAGCCGTATGCCGGAGGGAAGCTCTGCTAGCTTAAGAGAGATGGTGAAATTATATGGTGAAATAGTAGGAAATGGGGGGGGGGGGGCACTGGCACTCACCAGCTGGAGTCAGACTCCCCTCTGAAGGCCCAGGCCGCTCCTCAGGATGCCAGGGGCAGGGACAGGCGGGAGCCCCAAATCAAGAGGAGCCAGGTGATGTCCCATCCCCAAGTGTGTCTGGGGAGATCTAGACGCAGAGGTGTGCCTAGGCACACAGAGCTCAAGAGGCTCCCCGGCAGTCTGGGAAACCCAGGCTGGGTGCTGCCACGTTGGATACGAGGGAGTGAGGGGCGGCTGGGATGGCTTGGGTGAAGGCAGAAAAGAGACAATCTGGCAGCATTTTAACTATTTCACCATCTTAGTTTCCTTTGGGGCTCTTGGGACCCTGACTGGGGCCCCAGGGCAGTGGGGGGAGGGAGGCAGGGGAAGGGGAGAATGTTAAAAGACCGAAGCTGGCTGGCTGATTAACTGAGGATGTCATTTTAAAAAGTGTGCGTGCACATGCGCGCGCGCGCACACACACACACACACACACACACACACACACACACACACAGACGACAAAATCTTGACAACTAGGAAATAGAGAAAAAATTGGCAGGAGGGAACTAAAGAAAAGAAAATTAGGACCAAAAGTTGATTCTTTGAGAATACTAAGAAAATAATAAAGCGTTCACTAACCTTGCTCCCATCAAAAAGAAAAAAGAAAAGAAAAGAAAGAAAGAAAAATCACATTGCCAAAATAGAAAGTGAACCAAGCAAATTCACAAGAAAAAATTCTCCAAATCGACTCGACACAATTCTAAGCTGGCAAAATTGGCGCCTTAGAGGAAATGAAATCTAAACTATCCAAATTACAGAAACAAATAATAGATCTTCAATAGCTCAGTGTCTGAAGGCAACGTTGTACTTTGAAAGAAGTTCTCAAAAGAACAAATACCGAGTAGAGTCCCCACAATTATCTGATGTTATAGGAACAATTTCCATGTTACAGAAATCTCCGTTACTGAGAAAGCATGCTACCCAACCCTTTTCATAAGAGGTAAACCAGGGAAGGATAAAGCCAAGAAAGAGAACATCAACCCAATAACTCCACTAAAAATTGATGCAAAATTTCTTCATAAAGTACAATAACACCAGCGTAATATACCAAATCTTCACTCTGGACAAGTTGGATTTATACTAGAGATGCTTGGATGATTCAACATTAGGAAACAATTAACATAATTAATCATATTAAAAAAGAAAAACAACCAAAAGCTAGTACTACGACTCGTGGTTGAAAAGGAAGCAGTAGTCCCCCAGTCAACCAGTCTGCCGTGACACACACACACAAATTATTTTTTGGCAATGAATTGACCAGATGTTTTGGCATTGGGTAGACTGAGCCCAAATGTAAGCTAGAGTCCTTGTCTGCCTATTTTCTCATTTTCCATACATACACTCACACACACACACACACACACACACACACACACACAGCCTGGGATGAACTAAGTTCTCTCCATTTTAATATTCTCATTCTGTAGGATTTAGGGTCGGCCTTTAGGAACTGACACCCCCATGGAGCTCTGGCATCTGAGCCAAGCCCCTTTCCCACTGACCCATCGATTTCTTACATCTCCAGAACTCAGCACCTGAGGTTTAGCCCCTCAGCTCAACCAAGGTACATCCCAATGCTGGACCTCTGTTTCTCCACCCAGGGAAACAATCAACATGTAGGACAAACCTATGAACTAAGGGGAGCTTATGTTTTTTAGAGCGAATCATGGGCCAAGGACCCCATAGCACAGGCTGGTATTTGGGATCTACCCTCCAAAAAACAAAACATCCCAGGTTGCATCCTAGGGATCAGTGTCTCTCCAGGCTGCGCTGTCTATTTCTCTGCTGATAGTATTGTCCATTGGAATCATGATGGCCCCAAATCTAGGCCAGATCTTTAACCATCTAGGCCACTCTTGTCTTCACCACTGAGGGACTCAGAGGGGTCACACAGCCAGCTGGTAGGCCCCGACTCTGCTGACAATCAGGCCAGAGCTCTCCATTTGGCCATGTTCCTTTTTATTCTATTCTCCTTGGAAATGGGATCTAGCCAGTTGTTGCCATCTCCCTCCCAGTGCATGGTGCATGAGACTCTCTCTGCATCCTACAGAACTTGGTCCCTCTTTGGACCCATTGCCTTATTCCTTAATAGCCTGGCTCTTGACAAATGGAGGTCCCAAGTCAATATCGGTGGACTCCACTGATGGCTACTGAGGCTCCAAAGACAGAGCTAGTCTGCCCTCAAGGAGCTTCCATTCTCCTGGGGAGATGACATCCAGCAAAGTCTGTAGATTCTATTTTGATGAGAGGGAAAATACCAGTGGAATGAGATCTGGAGGGCTTCTTGTGGAAGGTGACATGAGCTAAGCCTTGAAGGGAAGAGGGGTTCTAAAAGACCAAGGAGGAAAGACACAGAGCAAGCACGTCTGGACAGAAGCATGCGATGGGAAAATGGGAGGACCCTGGCCAGGGAGGAGGGAGCCTTGGAAGGGAAGAATGGGGGAAAGACTTGACTTTAGTGACTGTAGAGGATTGCACTTTGCCTGGGACCCTAAAAGCTGATGCAGGGGAACTATAGACCAGCCTAAAGTGGCTTCTATTTTGCAAAGACATAAAAAAAGCCAAAAAGGAACCATTTTAACAATATAGAAAAGCTTACAAAAATCAATTCCTTATTTATATGAGATGATGATATTTAAACACTTTAACAGTGCTGACAAGATTACAAGAATTTGATACCAATATATATAAACTTACAATGTCTCTGGGTCCATAGTTCCCCTGCATCAAGGCAGTGGGAACCAGCAAGGATTCTGGGCAAGGCAGTGACATGGTCAGACGGATGCTTGACAGTCTCACTGGTCACATCTCCAACTGAATCAGTGCTGGGGGACAGAGGAGACGCCAGTTAGGAGGCTGGAGCCACAGTCCAGGAAAGAGGAGATGAAGACCTACAGCAGAGCTGCCTGAATGGAGAGATGCGGACAGGTGGGAGGGGTCCCAGAGACTTAATGGTCAGAAATCCCAGCTCCTAGCACTGGAATACTTCAGTGGTTTTTCTCCTAGAAAATTCTGGATATCTTGGCCTCTCTGATTGAAGTGCTTTCTGGGGAAACTTTCTGGGGTCCTTGTGAGATAATGATGATCATAGCAAAAACTAGTCTTGGAAGTGATGAAGCCCATTTGCCCCCAAGTAAGCTGCCCCCTCTCCTTTATAAGAACAGCTCCTCCCACAATATCCCACACAAGTGGGATCATTTCTAGGGATGAAAAGTGTTTTTACAAACCCTGAAAACCTTCCACCCAATTCTATCTAGAATTTGCCAACACGTTTTACAACACATTTTCTTGGGGGCTCTGATGGCCTCATAATTCTTCCAAGGCTCAAGTGAATGCTTTTGAACTAGAAACTGCGGAAATTCTCTCTGGAGAACAAAGACAGGTTTATTAGGCCCCAAAACTGATCCACCTGGATGGCTGTTTTATCTTCTAAACTCCCATCCCCTTTCTTCCCATCTCCCCACAACCCCCCCCAAAAAAGGCCAACTTTCAAAAATCACATTTTATTGATCTCTTTTGTTTTTATCACCTCAATTCCCCATTGTATTCTTTGCCAACCCCCTTCCCTGAAGGCCATCCCTTATAATAAAAAACATTTCAGCAACATAACTCAGCCAGCATATCTAGAAAGTCTTGTATCATATACAGGACCCTCACCACCAGGGAAAAAAAGATAGCAAGGAGACAGAACACCAACCTTTAAAAGTAAAATATCAAAAGGCAAACGATACGTGAGTGTCCTTTAGCTTACCTGGAGCCTTTGTTAATCTTAAATTCATCAAGCAATGGGCATGACTCAATGCTTACTACTTGTTGAGACTCTCAGTTAATCACAGAAAGAGGCAAAGCTGTCACTGGGGGGTCCAAGAGTGAATAGCAGTGATGACGTTCCCCAGCAGCATTGTCCTGTCTGCCGTTGGACACTGGCCAAGAATGCTCCCATCAGCCCCTAGAGCAGGTGTGTCCAACCTGGGCTGCAGACCACATGTGCCCTCTTTGGCCCTCCATGCAGCCCACCGTGCTTACCTGGAAAATGAAGGAATGGGTGAGCATATGCATCAAAGTTGCAGCCTCACAGACCAACTGAACCCTTAACTAACATGGCTCGACATTGGTCTCACAGATCCCTGGAAGATTTTGTTGTTGTTTTATATGTGAATTAGGATCTTTAAACATTATATGACTCGTCATAATTGCAACAGATGACTTTTTTGTACCAGCGTTCATTGCTATTTTGTCACAGGATTTTGAGTATAGATTTCAAGATTTTAGAAAACACCAGTTGCATTTCAGTCTATTTGTTGCTCCATCCTCAGTTGAGATTAACATGTTGCCTTCAGAGCTGCAAATAAAATGTAAAGAGTTGCAATCAGATAGGCAACCGAAAGAAAAATTTATTCAAGTTTCTTTATTGGACTTTGATAAGTTGTACTTGCCTAAAGAAGACTATCCAGTGTTTAATAAATATGCCATGTTCAGGATGTCTCTATAGGGATTATGTAAATTTGTAAGCAACTTTTTCCCCAAAAGAAACAAACAAAAATAAAAATGGAACAGATATTCTGGATGAACATCTTAAAATCTTTTTTCACATCACTACAACCTCTGTAGAGATATTGAAAAGCAGGCTCAGTGTTCACATAGAAAAAAACATTTTTTTTTTAAGTTGAATTGTGGTGCTAGTTGGTGGTGTGTCCATCTTATTCATGAATGGTTATTGAATTCTGTCAGCAGCCCTTGATGGATTTTTGTTGGGCAATTCAGCCCAAATGAGCTAAAATGTTGGACATCCCTCTTCTAGCACATCAACTGCCATCCTGACTCAATTATAGAAAACTGGTTATTTCATTAACATGTGTAATAGTCCATAAATATTCAACATAAAAAAGTAATAAGAAGAAAGTAACTTGTCCCAGAACCATTTCTGTCTGAATACCATGAAAAAAAAATGTCTGTGATTGGATAATAGTAATGATAAAGATAATAGCTGTCATTTAGTCCTCCAAAGTTTGCAAAGCACCTTAGGAACATTATCCCATTTGAACTTCAAAACAACCCCTTGAAGCAGTTATGAATCTGCTTATGATCCCCATTTCACAGATAAGAAAACTGAGATTAAGAGGGCAGGAGGATGAGGTGGGGAAGTTACCAAGAGAAAAATGGTTGTTTCTTGTCCTTTGTAATGGAAGAAGACCAAGCAACAGCACTATGTTTGAGAATGACAGTGTATCCTACTGTGGCTAATCAGACCAATGCGACCTCAGAACGCTTACCACAGGTCAGGCACAAATAATTTGTGCTGGGGTGGGTGCTCTCAACCTATGGCTGTCACTTGAGCTACTTCAATTCTACCTTCCTCATAGAATGCAGCCCCCTCACTCATGAAGGCATACCATGCTGGACAGTGTCTCCCATGCTATAGAGTCAATTCTAAGGTTCTTTAATGAGACCTTCAGGATGTTTTTGGCAAGCATACAGCTGGCATTCCAACAACATCATTGCTGCCCTCTCTGTAGTAATGTTAGGATGCTAAAAAAGTTTAATTTGAGTATGGACCTCAGTGTCTGGAATCTTCACCTGGAATCTTCCTAACAATTTAAATGGAAGCAGTTCAGTTTCCTGACATGATGCTGGTAGACCATCCAGGTTTCATAGGCATTTAGGAATGAGGTCAACACAATGGCTCTGTGGACCTTCAGTTTGGTTGTTATTCTAATACCTCTTCTCTCCCACATTTTCTTTCGGAGTCTCCCATATAGTGAGCTAGCTCTGACAATGCAAAGGTCAATCTCATTGTCAATGTGTACTTCCTTGGAAAGAATACTGCCAAGATGAATGAACCTGTCCACAGGACTCAGAACTTCTCCATTTGCTGTAATGGATGGTTCCACATGTGGATGGTGTGCTGCTGGCTGATGGAGTCCCTGGGTTTTCTTGGTGTTTATGGTAGACCAAAATGAGCACAGTCAGCAGAGAATGGATCCATACTTTGTTGCATCTCAGTTTCAGAGGCTGCATGGAGAGCACAATCATCTGCAAACAGAAGATCCTGCACTAACACTTCCCTCCACTTTGGACTTGGCTTGGAGTCTTTTCAAGCTGAAGAATCTGCCATCAGTGTGGTAGCTGTCCTTGAGGCCGTGTTCATCCTCAGTGAAGGCATTTGACAACATGGCTGAAAACATCATGCTAAAAAGTATGGGAGCAAGGACACAGCCTTGTTTCACTCCACTGGTGACTGGGAAATCATGAGAGCATCATCCACTATCCAGCCCATCTCTCTAGGATCATGTCCCAAATCAATGTGGATCCATCAGCATAGAGTAGTTGAGATGCACCATAAGTCTTTGACCCATAAATAACCTTCAGGCATTTTGGTTTCTTACTGTCTACATAAAACTGAATTTCATCTGCCAGCTTACTGAGTCAAGAGGCCTGCATCTCTCTAAGCTTCGCATGGACCTTACTTTTGATGGAATTAAATGCTGCCTTCTTAGAAATGGATGAACTATCCTGCTGGTAAACCCTGTGGAGTTCTCATCTTTCATTTAACAGCTTCTACATTTTCCCCTCATTTTCATCAAACCAGTCTTGGTATTTGCAAGTGTTCTGGCCCAGATGAGCAAATGCAGTGCTGACACCAGATCTCTGAAAGCTGCCCACTCTTTTTCTACCTCACTGATGCCAACTGTATGTTGGCTCAGTTTTCCCTCCAAGTTAGTCTCAAATTGTTTCCACTCAGAGAGATACTCTGATCTCTTGACATTAATTCTAGTATTCATTTTGCCTTGTGGTTGCAGCTTTGGTTGAATGTGAATATTTAGAGAGGATAAATCTGTGATCCGTCCAGCGCTCTGCACCACACATTGCCTTTGTTACTCTCACATCCTGTCTAACACTTCTCCTTGCAATCTCTCAGTCTTTTAGATGCCAATGTTTGTTCCTAGGATGCATCTAGGAAGTTTTACTGCATTTAGGTAAACAAGACAGTTTTTGTAAAGAGGTCATGAGATGCACAGGTCTTCAGTAGAAGGTGACCACTACTGTTGCTGTTTCCAACTCCATTCCTTGCAAGGACTCCCTGCCATGTCTGGTAGTCTAAGCCTACTCTAGCATTAAAGTCACCCAGAATTATGAACTTGTCTTCTTTTGGTCCATTGATGATAAGGGTCTCCAGGTCTTCATAAAATTTTTCTTTAACTTCATCAGTGTTCATCATGGTGGAGCATAGGCACTGATGGTGGTGGCATGGCATTTTCCTGGAAGTGGCAGTCTAATTGTCATGAGTGTTGTTCATTCATTCCTTTTGGTAGGCATTCAAGAATGTCAACTGGATTAATTTTGATTGCAAAAGCTACCACAACTTCACAGCATTCCCCTTTGCTGCGGCCATGCCAGACAAATGATTTCAGTGAGTTGGCCTTCATCTGCCAGCCTTGTTTCATTTGTTTCACTATTTGGATACCGTACCTGCTGAGCTCTCTTGCACCTAGAGCTGTTCATCTTTCAGGTCTATTGGATCTTGTGCTGTCTAAGAGTGTGCACACGTTCCATGCACCAAGGGTGAATGGAATCTTCTTTGAAGAAGTTTTTGCAGATTTTTTTTGTCTTGACCACACTGTGGGATTCCCCACCTGCCTTGGTAATCAGGCCAGGGTTTGGTAAGTGGACAATTTTTAGGACACCTTTTCTAGCCCCTTCCTCACATCAGGAGGTAGAGCAGTGGGATCCTTAAAGGACTGCTCAGTTATCTGGGGGGCTGCCAAATATCACTTCTGCTTTCAGTGGGGAAATGACCCTGGGTCACCTGTGTGCAGGGTTGTGATTCCAGCTCCCAGAGTATCTGCACCTGCTGCATCATCACTTGCCTGTCGCCAGAGGAACTTTGAGGAATGGTCATGAGTGAAGTCTTTTGTTGTGTGGGTAAATTGGATCTAAGTGAGGTAGAGCTGTACAAAGTCATCATGATCCAACATAGCAAGACAAGTCCAGACATCTGGTGATGGCTCTAGATGCAGTGGATGATCTTGGCGACTTTGATGTCTAACCAAGCTCTAAGTGCTCCACAGCACCTGCTTCAGCTGACTTCATGACTGTTGGAACAAATTGTTCTCTTCTGGCCATTCCACTCACCGATGAGTTTGAGACTCCTTTGGTTACTCTCAATCTGATTTAACCCACCTGCTGGAACTGTTTCCCAGGGTGTGACTGCTATGCCTGCTCCAGCTTCTTGGAGCCACAGGTGAGAGTTAGGTGGCTTAGGTAGACATCTAAGGTGGAAAACAGCTCTGAAGAGGACTTGGCACTCTCACACCAAGGAACTAGTCTTCCTTGAATACACCCTTACATGTGCCATGTGGCGGTCAAGATGGAATAGAGTGCCTGGAGTGTGGGGAGCATTCCCTCCTTGGAAATCTTGCCAGGTCTGGATAACCACTTGAGTTGTACTAATGCTCTCTGAAGCCTCCTGTCCTGCCTCCAAATATGGCCTTTTGATTCTGTGCCAGTTTTAATCTCCAATCATGAGGTGGCCTTCTGATGAATGAACAGGGATGATGTCATGTGGTCCTGAGGATCTGAACAGACTTGGAAGGGCAGCTGGTGTCAGCCCTTCACTTGATGGTTCCTTGAGGGGAGGTGACCTGTCCAGGACCACTCAGTATGATTTATGACCTGCTTCTCTTCCTTCCACCCCACCCCTCCTTCCTTCTTGCCGATGTTCATTTGGGAAATCCAAATTCCTGCACCATAAACCTGGGACTCTCAAGGTACATCCAGAAGGAGATGTCATCAGTCTTTTTTTATCTTATTATTTTATTTGTTTTTCAATACTATGCAATAGTAGTTTATACCTATCATTTTCTGTAAGGTTTTGAATTTTAGTTTTCCCCCACCCTCCCTCCCCTCTCCTCCCTCCCTCCTCCCCTCTCTCCCCCATCCCCCTACAGAAGGTAGTATGGTAATCTTTACATTGTTTCCATGCTTATACATTGATCAAAAATGAATGTATTGGGAGAGAAATCATATCCTGGAGGAGAAAATAAAATATTAGAGGTAGCAAAATTATGTAATACAAAAGATTCCTTTATTAAAAAAAATTGAAGGTAATAGTCTTTGGTCTTTGTTCAAACTCCACAGTTCTTTCTCTGGATACAGATGGAATTCTCCATCACAGACAGCCCCAAACTGTCCCTGATTGTTGCACTGATGGAATGAGCAAGTCCATCAAGGTTGACCATCACCCCCATGTTGCTGTTAGGGTGTACAATGTTCTTCTGGTTCTGCTCATCTCACTCAGTATCAGTTCTTGCAAATCCTTCCAGGTTTCCCTGAATTCCCCATCCCTCCTGGTTTCTAATAGAATAATAGTGTTCCATGGCATACATAGACAACAGTTTGTTAAGCCATTTCCCAGTTGAAGGACATGCACTCTATTTCCACTTCTTTGTCACCACAAACAGGGTGATGTTTTTACCCTTTTCTCATAATCTCTTCAGGGTATAGACCCAGTAGTGGTATTGCTGGATCAAAGGGGATGCACATTTTTGTTGTGTTTTGGGCATAATTTCAGATTGTTCCCCAGAAAGGTTGGATGCATTCACAGCTCCACCAACAATGCATTAGTGTCCCAGATTTCCCACATTCCCTCCAACATTGAACGTTTGTCCTTTCTGGTCATATTGGCCAGTCTGATAAGTGTAAGATGGTACCTCAGAGCTGCTTTAATTTGTATTTCTCTAATCAGTAATGATTTAGAGCATTTTTTCATAAGACTATGGATTGCTTTGATTTCCTCATCTGTAAATTGCCTCTGCATATCCTTTGATCATTTGTCATTTGGGGAATGGCTTGGTTTTTTGTTGTTGTTTTTTATAAATTTGACTCAATTCTTTATATATTTTAGGAATAAGTCCTTTGTCAGAAATACTATTTTTAAAAATTGTTTCCCAATTTACTACATTTCTTTTGATCTTGGTTACAGTGGTTTTGTCCGTGTAAAAGCTTTTTAATTTAATATAATCAAACTTATCTAGTTTATTTTTAATGGGGTTCTCCATCTTTCCTTGGTCACAAACTGCTTCCTTTTCCATAGATCTGTCAAGTAAACTATTTCTTGTTCTTCTAGTTTGCTTATAATATTTTTTTTTATGTCTAAATCCTGTACCCATTTTGATCTTACCTTGGTATGGGGTGTGAGATATTGGTCTAATCCAAGTTTCTGCCATACTAACTTTCAATTTTCCCAACAGTTTTTATCAAACAGTTTTTATCCCAGAATCTGGACTCTGGGTTTATCAAACAGCAGATTACTATAATTGTTTCCTGCTATTTCTTTTACACCTAATCTGATCCACTTCTCTGTTTCTTAGCCAATACTAGTTTTGATAACTAATGCTTTATAATATAATTTTAGATCTGGTAGGGCCAAACCACCTTCTTCTTCACTATTTTTCATTAAATCCCTGGATATTCTTGACTTTTTTGTTTCTCCGTATGAATTTAGTTATAATTTTTCTAACTCTTTAAAGTAAATTTTGGAAGTTTGATTGGCAAGACACCAAATAAATAGATTAATTTAGTTAGAATTGGCATTTCTATTATATTAGCTCTGCTTATCCATGGGCAGTTGACATTTGCCCAGTTATTTAAATCTGATTTTATTTGTGTGAGAAGTATTTTGTACTTGTTTTCATAGAGTTTCTCAGTCTGCCCTTGGCAGGTAGACTCCCAAGTATTTTATATTGTCTGAGGATGACATTAGACTTGACGCACAGCCTCCCTGAGGTGGGGGCTCCCTGTCATTAGGGCAGATGGAGAAGGGAGCCATGGGCATGTTTGAGTGTGGGGTCTCATGATACTAGGAAGGTTTCTTTGGCATTTGGAGCAGTGGACCTGCCCTTGCCTCTGTCCCTAAGGACCACAGTGTAAGGAATCAAATTGGGCCAAGTTTAATGAAGGGTGGCGGGAGCAGCTTCTACAAATAGCAGAGCAAAAAGAGAACTCCAAATCTCAGCCTTCCAAAGGAGAATGGAAGCTCAGGAGTCAGCTGAGCAAGGGTCTGAAAGAGTCCTCTCTGTCCATCCCATGGCATGATCCTCCAGCCTCTCTCTCTGCTGGGCGAGCCTACCAGGTCCGTGGCCACTCTTTTGACACAGGTCTGGCTCCCATCTCCTGCAAGTTGTCCATGCATTTAAAACTTCACCAGGCAGGGCTCCAGGACACCCAAAATCCTCCTAGCTCCCATTCCCCTTGGGAGAGGGAGTAACAAAAATATTTTTCTAATTGGTGATCTAGGGATGTAGAAAGTTGATCCTCAAAGCAAATCATTGTAAATAAATGACATCTCACCTGTCTTAGCAGGTAGCAAGGACTGAAGTAGCTAGCAATTATATGATGCCCCATCTCATATGATCCCTACAAGATCCCTGGCAGGTCAGGACTGCTATGATCTCCTTTTTACAGATGAGGAAACTGAGACAAAGATGTTTGATTTTGTCTTGATTTTTCTTTGGGGGATATGGGGGAGCAAGTCATCCTTGTCCAGACTTGCACAGCTCAGAAGGGTCTGAGGTGAGACTTGGACTCTGAGTCCAAGACTGATGAGGTGCGCTCTGGCTCTGTCACCTGAATTCTTTTACTGTGGAGAAGCCCACCTCGACCTTTCTAAGCCTCAGTTTCCTCATCTGTAAAGTGGGATTCATGCCTCTTGCCCCTGCTGCTCTAAGACTAAGGTGGAATGGTATCTGTGAGATGCCTTTCAAACCTGAAAGCAAACAGAAGGTACTAGTAGTGTGTGGATGGCAGCAGCTGCTGCTGACTATGGTGACCTTCTTGGTCCAGTTCTGGGAAAGCAGGTTCATTGCAGCTGAGTTCAGGATCATCATGTTAGGGACAGCAGACAGGAACTGAGGCCTCAAGGAGGGAAAGGACTAAAAGGACTGTTCCAGGGTCACTTGGTGGGTTTTAGACACATCTTGGAAGTCAGAAAAACTGCTGCCTCTTCTTTGCTTTGGGAACTTTCTGCTTGTGCCTCAACTCCCCTCCATGGGCAAGACCTCTCACCACAGTCTGGCTGCCCACCCCTGGATGCCTTTAATTCTCCAATCTCTCTCTCTCCACAGCTCGATCCTCTCCCGGACAAGGTCTTGCAACAAAGGTCAAATGCCAACGCCATCCACTCTATGGAAAAAGTCATTGAAACGCACAGTGAGTATCTTTGACCAGGGGGTGACCACACCATCACTGCTGCTAGTGCTACCCCCCCCAGGCTGCCACCCCTTTCACACGTGCCCCTGAATCCTCCAATGTACCCTCTACTCACCCCCAAGAGCTACAGTGCCCATCTTGATGGTACTCAAAATGATTGGATGTGCAAAGAAAGGTGAAGAGCACCCACCCTTGGGGAGCCCCAAGCCTAATGGGGGAAACAGCATTGCACAGTTGAGCTGGAGACAGGTAGCAGGGGGTGGTACCAGCATTCCAGAAAGACATCTGGAAACAGGGGCATGGAATCTTCGGGGGCCAGAGGGACCAGGATGGTTAGATGGGGAGGCAGAGCCCACTAACCCCAGCATACTATGTGAGACATCCCTTTCAGCCAGTGTCCTTAGACTGCCTAGTGCCAGGGAGGCATTGATTGGGCTGGGTTCAAGGCAAGGTATGGTTCTCCACTGGTCTAACTTCTACACTAGACTGGGTTCTGGGCAGAGCTACGTTCTGCACTGGATGAAATTCTACACTGGGAGAGTTTCTAGCAATGCCTAGGTTCTACATTGGACATGGCTCTACATTGAGTGAGATTCTAGGTGAGGGAGACTACATGGCTAGATTCTAGGCAAGGCAAGGTTCTACATTGGACACGATTTTACCTTGGTGAATTTTAGGCAAAATGAGGGTTCTACATTGGGTGTGGCTCTACATTGGGTGCGGTTCTAGGCAGGATGAGTTCTGGGACTAAAGTGATAAATGGAACCATCCCTACACCTGCTCTCTGGGGAAGTGCTAAGAGGGATTCCAGGAAGTCTTCCCATAGGAGTGGTCAGGAAAGAAGAACAGGATAAGTTGGAGGCCTCACCATTTTCTCCATTCTCTCCTGGTCCCCAAAGAGAAATGATGACCCAGAGATAGAGGGAAAAACAGCAAGAAATACCCCAAACCTGCACTTCCCCATAGTCCCTGGCATCCTTCCCTGCTTCCCAGATGGGCTTGGGCCTTGAATGCCCATTCCAGCCCATTTGCTATTCTGAATCTGTGATGCCCCTCTCCTTCCAATGCACCTTTGCCTAGACAGTTTCTTCCACCTGGTGCATCCTGCTTCAGCTAGGTCACCAGATGGGGCAATGCCAGACAGAGGGGATCCCCAGCCCTGACCACCAAGAATCCTTATCTTCTTTCAAGGCTCAATTCTTTCACATCCCCCCCATGGGTTTTTAAAAATAAAATCTCTTGAGTCTGTGGCTCCCATTTGTGCTCCAAAAGCTTGGGGAAGCTCAGCCTGTGGATGGCAGTGTGCCCCCAGCCTGGATCTTGGAGAGGGGGCTGGTGCTGGCTCCAGGACCCCTAACTGCTGCTGCTTTCTTCTGCCTCCTCCAGGCAAGTACTGGCGTTCTCTGCAGCGCTTTTCCTCTACGGTGGGCTATTCCCTCCTCGAGGCTCAGAAGTGTGAGACTGAAGAGGCAGAGACTGTCACCGCTCTGGCCTCCCTGTCTGTGGGGGTCAAGCACGCCGAAAAGAGGTGGGTCTCCCTTCTTCCAGCCTGCCTCCTGGGCCCTGGGACCCTGTGGGATGGGTCCTCACCGGGTTCGCTCGGCTCAGCTAGGCCCAAACCAGTTACTTCAGAGTTCTCTTGCCCCACTGGTTTGTCATCCACATTGCTGTTGTCCGAGGGCCCAAGGAGGCATCATTCCATCAAGAGTGGGACCCGTGCACACCCCTCATCCTAGAGGCCACACAGCACAGGGTGCACGGAGCACCGGGCCCTGCAGTTGTTCGAGGCCAATATCAGCACCTTAAGGCTGCCACGGGTGGTGGGTGGCAAGGAGAGGGGGGAGGGGGAGAAGGATGCCAATATCTGACTTTAGAAAACAGAGGCAAGCATCGCTAACTGCTTCCAGTTGTGACAAACTCATAGAAATATGTGGAAGGAAGTTTAATCCAGAACAGATTGACTTAGTGAAAAAAAAATCACTTCTCAGGGTTGGGGGGGGCGCAGACTATAGCGGGGAGAGGCCGAGGAGGAGGGCTACAAGCTGGGTGGTAGCAGGAGATCAAGAAAATGCGGTGTGTAAAATGCCTGTGCAGGATCTGTGACCCTGAACCTGAACTGACTCACTCTCTCTCTCTCTCTCTCTCTCTCTCTGTGTGTGTGTGTGTGTGTCTGTGTCTCTGTCTCTCTCTGACTGTCTCTTCTGACTCTTTCTCTCTGTCTCTGCTTCTCTTCTGTCTCTCCGAGTCTCTGTCTCTCTCCCCTTCCTCCCCCAACTCTCCCCGCGTCCCATTCCCCTTCTGTGGCTTTGGGGTGACATCACAGGTCAGATGATGAGCCCATGGAAGAGGAGCCCCCCCTGTAGCACCCAGCGCGACCCTGCCGGTCTCTCGTTTGTGCGTCTTTTGTCTTGAAGCTCTGCCAAGAAAATTCCTCTTGTTCCTCCTGCGTCCTGTCAGGGTGTTCTCCCAGAATACAAAAGGACAGCCAGGTGTGACGCAACCACAGGACTGGTCTCTCTGGATACAGAAGCCAAGTCTTTCTGCATCTACAGATCTCTCGATATACATAGAGCATCTATCTACGTCCATAGATATACCGACCCACGCGTGCCCACCCCACTCTCCACACTGACCACGGACCCTCTGGCCAGCGAGCCCCACATGAGGCCCACTGCAGAGTGGGGGCCCGTGAGGAGAGAGCAGCCGGTGGCGGCTTTGGGGAGACGGGCCATGACCGTGAAAACAGACGGCAGCGGCCACGAAGGAGACCCACGTTTCAAAGCTCTAATAATACAGAAACCAAACTTTGTAAAACTGGTGCTTAAGGTTTGATTACTCACAATTCCACAGTCTCCGTTGAAACCACTCGACTCATCGTGTAGCTTGTTTGTTTGTTTTTTTAGAAAAAGAAAAGGAGAAAAAAGAAAAGGGGGAAAGTTGACGACTCTGGCCTGCCCGGTGCGCACCAGGACAGCCGAGCCTGAGGATGCACGAGGGCAGGTTTTTAATAGGGAGGGTGGGAGGCCAGGAGACTAACCTCTCTCTCTTTTTTAATAGAACAAAAACAGAAAAAAATCATGAGCGCCCCCCCACCCCGGGAGGAGTCGGCTTTAGCTTTTAAAAGCCGCCGCCGAGGAGAGTTTGTGCCTTTTTTTCACTTGATCTGATGGATTTGGCGTGGCTGATTTTTCAGAAGTTGGAAGGACAATGCCTTAAGTTTAAAAGAAAAGAAAAAGCTGGACTCCGTGGAGCGACTTCCTCTGGCCGACGAGCCAGGATCTGCCAGCAAGCCCAGAGCGAGCCAGCCAGTGAGCCAGCGAGCGGGAGCCTGCAGCCGGGCCGGCTGGCACGGGGACCCGGGGGGCCGCCTCCCTGCCCGTGCCACCTCTGGGGTCCTCTCCCCAGGAAGGCGGCCGGGTCAGGTCTGTCCGGTCGGTCGGTCGGCTTTCTGTTTGTTTTTTTTTTTTTTTTTTTTTTTGTGGTTCTATTTCATTTCATTGCTGTTTAAGACAAAGTAAGGGAGTTGCCCCCAAAGTGGCAAATTCTGTTGGGTGTTTTGAAGTCTGACAAATTTAAAACAATCCAAGACGTTTTCTTTCCGGCATTGATCATCTAAGAGTCGAACACAGCAATTTGGTTGTTGACGCATGTTCTAGACACACTTGCAGTTTTAAGATGGGGATTCTTTTCCCTGAGAGCAGACTAGCATGAGGTATTGCTTCAATTGTAGGTATAAATAGATATATATATAATATATATATGTATGTATAATGTATATTCCAAATGTACTCCAAGCTTAGAAACTTGATTCTTATGAAATCTTGAGAAAATATTTATAATGCATTTATAGAAGAAATAAAAAAGGTAAATATAATAAATGCAGAATATAAAAGTCACCTTTTAAAGGTCCCTAGCAAATGGTTTCCTTTGGGAATTGGACCGGACCGGTGCTGAGGGAACGGGAAAGTTGATAGGCTTCAGATCGCCAACACATTAGCCACTGGGCAACTACCCTCAACGTTTGCATTTTCATTTCAGGTTCTGTTTGTTATGTTGGATTTCTTTTCTGACACGACCTCTGTTTCCCCTCCCCCCCCCTTCGCACACATACACACGATGAGTTTTGACTTTTTTGGGGGGAGGAGGAGGTTTGGTAGCAAGAATTAGAGAAATTTGTTGTTGGTTTTTGTATCACTATTTTCCAATCCTCATTCGTGTTGATTTTACATTTGTTTTCCATTGGGCAGTTTTCTGACTAATAATGATGTCAAAAGGCCTTTTTTGCCTTGGTCCTTGCTTGTACATTTTTTAAAAACTTTTTAAGGTCTTGGTTTTTTTATTATGATTTTTTGTTTTGTTTTTTGTACAGTCGGCATCTTTCCACCAGGCTAAGGAGATGTTAGAGTTAAAGTTTGTTTTCAGAAATGGAGCATTTAATGTAAAGAGGGATCCACCAGGGTCTCGCTTGTGGAACGATACCAGCCAAGGTCTATTTCCTAAATTCTGTTCCCCAAAGAACATAAAGGAGCTGGGGTGTTCTTGACCTTCCCCATTCGGGGGATCTCCCTCCATTGTCGCTGGCATGCAGAGCTCCACTGGGGAAGACTTGTCAACCTTGACAAATATTTCTAAACTTCTTCCTTGAAACACCATTGTTAAGATAGAATTTTAACTTTTATTCTCCAAAGACCTTTGGGAAAAAATGCTTTTGAGAATGTTGAATGGGGGCGAGGAGTGTTGATTTTAACATTTTTTTTTTCCTTTCTGCCATCTGGTTTAGACCCTCACTTGGAAGCACCAGATGCTTATTACTGGAGTATGGGCCTGCAGGAGACCAATTGACACATGTACTTTTTTTTTTTTCCGAAGTCGATAGAGTAGTACAGTTCACTCCTGGACAACCCGTGTTTTCTCTCTCTCTCTCTTTTTTTTTTTTTGGTGACATTAGAAGTCACCATTTTCATTCCAAAATTGATTGAATTCAGACTTGTGGAAAGAATTTGAAATTGGTGGGGGGGGGGGGAATATCCCCTCCACTGAGAAGGGGCAGCCAAGGAATTTTCTGAGCTTGGTCTAGTTTGCGATTCAGCTTTTCCGATCAGCACTAACAGCATGGAGGATTTCTTCATTTATCCTTGAGCCTTAGATCTGCATGCAGCCGACTGAGAAGGGCAAGGTTTGGGTACAGAAAAAAGGTCCCCTTTTGACCTGAGTGGGAACCTGACTGCTTGGGGCTGTTGGGACTGGGCTTGGTTTTATTTTGAGGTTGGAGGGTTTTTTTTTGGTTGGAGAGGGGGGCAGAGGGGTGGAGAGAATCATTTCTTTCTCCTCTGCCACCAGCAGCATAGAAATGGTCACAGGCACCCACCCACCCCATTCACTCCTTTTCTTAGACTTTTTTCCAAGCTGTACTCTGGAGCCCAGCATTCAGTGTCAGCAGCTGAGGGGATTTTTTTGCAGGATTCCCTCTTCACCACAGTCAGTTATTGAAGAGAAGGAAGTTTTGTTTGTCATTTTTACAAGATGCTGGGGATAGCTGGGATCTTTCTGTGGCCCAGTTATCATTTTTTGGACTTTGTGGTATTTACTGCATGTTGCAAAGACCCACCAAGTGAAGTCCCCTTTGGTTTGTCAGCTTCCAGCAGCCCCAAGCCTAGAAGCTTGAGTCTTTGCCTTTGATTTTTGTCTTTGGCCTCTCCATGGCAGGGTGGTGGGCTCACTTTTTTCCCAAGCTGACCACAGCTGTCGCTGGCCCATGGATGGAGCTTCCTTTAGCTCTCCATTCTCACGCTAGCCCCATGGGGGACACTTTCTTCACCCTATTTCTTACTTGCACCTTTGCCAAGGCTACTGGGATGTCTTTCAAATGTTGGTCCACAGGGTGGGTGAGTGAGCACTTTACTGGCCCCAGGATAGGGGTGGGGGTCAATGTTGGCACTCCTGGAGGAACTCGGGGGGCTTGTAGCCACTCTCCCCATCTGCCCTTTTCATTATCCCACTGGGGAACCCGAGCATCTTTGTCTCTCCAGAATGTGCCTGAGCTCCACCAGTAGAAGCACCACAGTTGTTCCCTCAACCTGTAGAACCTTGCAGATGGGGCAGAGACCCCATTTCAACCTAGTCGGGGCCTATCTGTGGCTGCTCCCCGCAAACTGGTGGTTTGAAAGGGCCTCTTGTCAAAGCTGTTTTGTTTCTCCCATTTCTTAACTTTTCTCCCTCTGTTGGAGAAGAAGGCTGGTGGTTTCTTTTTTTCAGAACCTGCAAGGGGCAGGTTTGCAAGACCCCATCGCCCCTGCCAGTGAGGTGCTGGGGAGGGGGGTTGTTTTTCAGCTTTGTTTTTATTTTCGATATAGAACATTCCTTTGTATTCGTCACAGTCATGTATTCATTCCATTCTGCTTTTTGTAAACTTTGGGGCCCACGTGTTTTACGGGCATTGATATATATATAAATATATATAAATATATATGAATATATTTTTTTAAGTTTCCTACACCTTGAGGTTGCATGGTCTGTAAGGTCGGCATGTCTTTCTATTGTATACAGATTTTGCACGCCAAATTTGGCAGCTTTGGGGGAGAGAAAAACAAAAAACAAAAAAAACCTGGTTTTTTTCCCCCCTCTCGAAGCATTTGCAGATTTTTTAAAAGGTGGAACATTTTCTGTAAAGCAAAATATGGCAGGAGAATGGGGAGGGGGGAAGTTTGCGTCTTACTGAACTTATTCTGAGGACTTTGTGCTTTTTATTGTAAGAGAAATAAAAGGACTACTCAAACCTTTGTCATTTTAAGGAAGAAGTTTATCGAGCACTTGTGACATACCAATAATAGAGTTTATTGTATTTATGTGGAAACAGTGTTGGGGAGAAAATATGCCCAGTGCAAAATGGAGACTGCCTGGCTCTCTTCAGAGATTTTTTTGTTCCTGGGGCTGGGGGGAGGGAGAGACGTGGTTTTTGTTTGTTTTGTTTCATTTCCTTTCTGGGGGTGAGTGAATGCAACCATTTCTCAACAACTGTACTTTGTTTGGACAAAAAAAAACAAACTGCTGTGGAATCTAAAGAGTTAACTTCTCAGCCCCCCCACCCCCACCCCTTGCCTTTTTTTAAAGTGACTTTTAGATGACATTATTGATCGATCTCACGTTCCGATTAACAGTCTCGGACTGTGTGAGCAACACTGTGGTTTAAAAAAATTATTCTATCGACTGCATTGAAAGGAAACCCAAAGTTCCTTCATTCTTCTGAAGCCAAGTCGTTTGGAGACCGGTTTCCCTTTGTCTTTGATGTTGATTTTAAAAGTATCCTATTGAAAGAAAAAGAAATCTTAACAATTTTGTGTGTGTGCTCCATAGTGGAGGCGATATTTTCCATTTATGGGGATGACAAACTTATATATATATAATATATATATATAAAAGGGGGGAACGAAGCATTATTCGCCCGAGAGCTTATTCCAGATATATAGTATCCAAAGCTGTAACTATATTATATTCTCCTTTCTACCTATCCATGCTCAGAACGACGTCACCATTGGTAGCAGCCACCACTTTGTTCCGTCCCCAGACCCAACCTCCCAGGAAGGGCAGCAGCCTCTGCCCACGGCCCAGCCTCTGCAGGGTGGTCCCGGGGGTGGGGGGCTTGTTTTCCTCTCCTTTCTGTTCTTCCTTTTTCTTTCTTCCTTATTATTATTTTTGTTGTTGCTGTTGTTTTCTCATCCTCATCCTCATCTCATTCTGTTATTTCCCACACTGGCCAATGGTGTCTTTCTCTGACAGTACCGACTTCTATTGGAACTTTATTAGGAGTCCAGTATTTTGTACCACATTATGACAGCTTGTTATTCTTGTGGTGTAAATAAAAAGATAAAAAAAAAAAGCTCACCCAGCACCAGCTTTGTCTTCTGTCCATGTTCTTCTTGTTTTCAGTCTGTTGAGTTAGTTGCCAGCGTCACCCCGGGGTCCAATGAAGTCGATTTGACTCGGGTGTTTTACAAGTGGCCTTGGGAGCTCAGACCCAGTCCTCCACAAATCCCAAGGGGGTGGAGACTGCCCAGGTGGCCATCCCCCTCCCAGAAAGCACTCGAGGACCTGGGGCTCCCTGATGCTTTTCCACATGCACAGGGTCCTTTGCTCTCTCAGATGTCATCATCAGCTGCCACTAGGATTTCCTGTACCCTGTGGGTCCCAACCTTACAGTCCAGAAGGTCTCTGTTGAACTGACCCCAGGTCACTCTCTAAGCTCTAAGTTGCTGCTTTGTAAATGGTGAAGGAAATTTATATATGAGTGGTTCCCCCCATGAAGTTACAGGTTCTCTCTCTCCCCTTTCCCCCAGATATACACAGACCCTGTACATGTGCCAGAAATTTCTGGTGCTTCATCCTGATATAGATGGGACCCTGGTGTAGAAAACCTGGCAGGTCACCCCACATTCAGGGTAGACCTGTACATGGAATGAGTACATTTTGTCTTCCTTCAGAGAGGCTCATTCTGAGTTTGTGGGTCATAGCAATCTAACAGACTCTGCCGAATCACCAAAGGTTGCGGAGAGATCATCCTTCATGATCAAGTCATACATCCTTGAGAGATGGAAGTTCACGATAGTGGGGAACAGGACTAGATGCAGAATTTCACTATATTCTCCTTTCTACCTATCCATGCTCAGAACGACATCACCATTGGTAGCAGCCACCACTTTGTCCCTAGACCCAACCTCCGAGGGTCTGGTTTCTGTTTTTCACAATCTTAAAGGGAACAATGGAAGGTTTATGTTTTGGTTAATGTTGAGAATTAAAATCTCACCGTCCCATTCAGTTAGTATAAACGTTAGCCCCTTTGAAACACTGACCACCACATCTACACTACCTCTGCATCTATCTCTACTGAGGCCCCTCTACCGAATATCCTCATGGTACCAGTGCCATCTTGTGTTCTCTCAGACCCTGCCAGCAAAGGACCAAAGTCCCCATTCAGGGATAGTACTCCAATGATGTCCTAGTCCAGGGCATTCCATTAGGGAAGATGTGGACTGTTCCACCCTTTCAAGTCACTAGAAAGTATTCTTTTTTAAAATCTCTAGATGCAAGTGATGGAGGATTTCCATTCCCCCTCATGCATCTGTGGAGCAAGAAGACATGCAGAAGCCTTCCTTCATGTGCAGGAGATTTAAAGGGCTTATTGGAAGCCCCTAACATAATCTGTTTAGAGCACCATTAAAAATCTATTTTCAGTGCTAAGTTCATTTTATTACCAACATGCTATAAAATGCAATGCAATTTTGGTGCTGCTATTCCCTTTGACTCGGGGCCCCCACCACCTGGCAGATACACATTGACCTATTTTTGGAAGCAATGAAATTTAATAGTGTCTCGTCCTTGGGGTTAACTTGAACCTCACAGCAGAAGCATTTTAAATGGATGGATGGATGGGCTGGTCCCTATGGAAACAAAAAGACTGAGGGAGAATTTAACATTTCCCTCTCACCCTCCAAGAAAGATGGGGATTGACTGAGATTATTATATCATACCTACCAGCCACTTAATATTTAGATGTTAACTGAATAAGTTTTACATTTGCCCCTCTCCCCTCTTTCCATTTTTCCCAGTGGTCCTGTCCTATGGCTTTCCTGGGATACAGAACTGTCAATTAGGGGGCTTCCCTTGAATCCATTTAGACCTATTCATTAATCAATTTCCAAAGGAGCTAATGTTCTGCCATCATTAAAAATCTTCCTTTGAAATCTAAATAAAGGAAGGTTGGGGGAAAAGGAAGCCTCATCTCATGAAGTATCAGGCTTGAGATTCAAATCCAAGTCTTCTACCCATCAAGCACCTACCAAGTGGGATTCTCTCCAGTGCCCTTGGTCTATGTTCTCTAATTTGTCACATTATGGAGATCAAGAAATTCAGGCATAGGGAAGGATACAAGAATGGATAGAGTCCAGAGGTTAGAGTCAGGAAGACCTGAGTTCAAATCTAGCCTCAGATATTTCCTAATTGTGTGACCCTGGGTAAGTCAGTTCCCCTCTGGTTCCCTTGGTTTCCTCAACTGTGAAATGGAAGTCATAATAGCCTCTATCTCCCAGATTATGAGGAAGGATCAAGTGAGATGACATTTTAAAGAGTTCAAAACAGGTTAACAAATATTTGTTTCCTGCTGAAAATCGAACCCTGATTACTGGCGAACCTGGAACAATGCCCCTGAGGGTCCCTATGTATACTCTGCCTCTTAGACTTACTATCCAGAAGACCAGATCCTTAATGACAACAAGTCATCTACAAAGTGAAAAATAACCTCAAGGTATTCTGATCCTTTAATGACTGAACATAAAGGGAAGGTCCATAGAGCAAGAAGTGAGCATATCCCATTTTTCAAAAGAACAGGGATGATGTTCAAATTCTGGAGGCAGAGCCAGCTAGAGGATATAGTGGATGAAGTATCAAGTTGTGGGACATAGGCAAATTACAACCCCACTGCCTCACAAAAAGAAAAAAAAAGGCAAAATAAGTTCTGGAAGTAGTGAATAATTGAAAGTGTTGTATTTGGAACTCAAATTTCCTCCTAAACACTTCTCACCTCAGGGACCTTGGGCAGTTCACCAAGTGTCTCTGGACCTCAGAAAGAACCAGCCTTTTCTAGCTAAAAGAGCTAAAGTTTCTCATCTAAAAGATGTCAGCATTCCTATTACAAGGAAAAGGTGGTGTCTTGGCTAAG
Organism: Macrotis lagotis; assembly: GCF_037893015.1. NCBI lineage: Eukaryota > Metazoa > Chordata > Mammalia > Peramelemorphia > Peramelidae > Macrotis > Macrotis lagotis. The sequence goes on along the minus strand of NC_133662.1, from coordinate 270,117,955 downwards.
AACTCCACTGGAGGGCCTGGAGGTGACAGCAACAGGAACAGCCTAGCAAAGGGGAAAGTCAAGTTGACCCTTGAAGGGATTATCAGGGAGAATTAGACCCATGGGAGAATGAGACAGAGGCAGGAGAGAGCCATCATCCAGTGGTGTCCCGGCTCGGCAGAAAGTAGCACCATGACCTCACGAGAAGATATTCTGCTATCCGTGTTCTCTGGATAATTGTCCTTATTTGTGTGTCCTTGCACACATGCACACCTGACACTGGGTATATTTGTGGGTAGGAATGTGTCTTGGGATTGTGGAAGAAGTGATTTTTGCTTGCTACTTTTCTTGCTATGCTATTTCATTCAATGCCTTTATTTTGATTTGTCTCCCCTGGATGACCAACAAAAGTAAACACATTGGTGGGGACCTAGTTTTGATACTACAAAGTTGGCGATATTTTCATTCATTTTTTCCATGAATATAGGTTGGAGTGAATGTGGACCCAGAATACCTCTCTTCAAGGATAGCCCCAGAGAATATACATACTGGGAATTAGAACTTCAAATTTTGTCTGCTGGGACCAAGTTCTCAGTTTCTTGAGAAGACTTTTCACTGATATTTGCAGTTAACGCCCAATTATTTGGTGATCCTACAAATTAATTTTCTATGGTTGCTGAGAAAGACCCTTTCTATTTTTATTTATGAAGGTGATGCTTCCTCAGCACCAGCCTCCATGTTTATTCACATCTTCTTGCACCATCTCCACCTTTGTCTTACCAAAGGCATTGATTTGGAAGATGGCCATTTGAGGTACGACTCTAGATGACCTTTAGGCATTTTAATGTCCATTTTGAGAAAGAAAAGAACTGTTTGGTGTCCTTCACCTGCTCTTTGTGAAAGGATTGAAAGGTGAGTCTGTATGTGAAGATGAAAAGCTCCTTGGAAGTCTTTGACTTGTGATCATTCAGCAACTGGGAGCCTATGGATATTGCAATTTTTTCACATGAGGACATAATCACAAAACTGTAGATCTTTAGAACTGGAAAGAATTCTGGAGACTTTAGAGATGAGAAATTGGAGGCCAACTAGAGAGATGTGTGAACTGAGTCTAGAGCCTCAGTCTTCTAAAGCACAGGAAATGATGCAAGGCAGTAATGAAGGTGAAATACCATTTTTCAAAGATGCATTTGTGGACAATGCATTATTCTATATGCTGCTACATGTCTCCTGGTCATATCTGAATATGTCATCCCCCTAGCTGGATGGATGGATGAATGAGAAAATGTAAAGATTTTTATTAATTGCTAACTATGTGCAAAGAAGATACCTCAGGTTCTCCCTGCTAGTTTTGATAATACAAAGTTGGTGATATGTTCATTCATGTTTCCAAGCTAGACTTAAATTTACTTGGTGACTCTAGATGTTAGATTAGGAACACCAACTAGCTGATGCCATCTATCCCTCTTGGCCACCTAGGACAGCAATGCCGCTCTTATGATTTTGGTAGCCTAGGTTTGTGTCCCTCCGGGTTCATTAAAATAGTTATGATTCTTTAGTCCATCAAGTCCATAGTCACATTCAGTAGCATACAAATGACCCCTCAGGCAACTAAGCCCACCCATTCACTCACTGGCCTTTCCCCACTAAGAATGCTCAACACTTAGCATTCATTATATTATAGCAACTAAGCCTCTGGTCGCTGTTTCAAAGTGCTGCCCCCACTCCCATGGGGTTAGCATCCCCTATAGAATATTTTTAAAGCTGGTGATACTTGCCTGCCACACACACACACACACACCCCACCAGTGACTAGAGCCATGCAAATTACAACATTCAATGAATCAGCTAATGGCGAGTTAAACATCCAACATGCAGTATTGTACCACAGTGGAACAATAAAGCAGTTCTCCAAACAAGTAACAATAAAGCAATTATGCAGATTGGTAAATGCAATAATAACAACACTTAACATACCCAGAATTGGAAAAACAAAGCAATAGTATCTGATAAGGCAAAGCGACTTCCCATTTAATAGTGACTTCCCATTTAATAGTTACTTAATCCAAGAATGAAGCCAGCTGAGTTCACCTGAAGCGTGATCGCTTTTCCTCCAACTCATCGTTTCCCTGGTGTAGCAGACCCATCCAAGCTTGCTCAGACGTCTTACTTGAGGGCAGACCTTCCCTGGCAGCCTAACTAACCCGTCAGGACTTTCTCTTTCAAAGCATATCATTCGCCCTCCCTTTGAGAGGTCAGGACTTTCTTTTAAGCCTCTATTGATTCAAATATGGCCATTTCCAACCAAAAGAAAGACAATGTTTACTTCACTCCTTTTCCAATCTTCTCTTCTCAACAACTTTAAGCCTCATATTCTCTACTGCATCAGACAGCCTCTCAAAGGAAGGAAAGGGGAAAATGAGACAAGAAGAAAGGAAGGATCTCTCGACATGATCCAGAAAGACAAGTTTCCCTGTGGAATATCTGTGGGACAATCCAAAGCTTCAAGAAGAGAAAGAACCAAGTCAGGAACTAGAAAAGAAGTGGAGACTTGGGGAACTCAGGGACTGTGGGTGACACCGTCTGTCACAGGAGAAAGATTTAAAGGGAAACATCTTGGGGCCATTCTTAATGGAGAAGTCATTGGGTGAGATTCTGAGATTTGGATCAGGAAAGGGAAGGCATGATGTCACCTTTTGGAGTAGGGGCAGCATGAGGTATTTTGGAAGAGGCAGCCGGGGGAGAGGAAGGTTGGCCAGGCTTCTCAGTAATCCATTAAGGAGACCAAGGATCAAGACTGTTTATGGATTGTTTAGAAACTGAATGGTTGCTAGAGATGACTAGCTAGGAAGCTAGAGACCTGAATGAGGGAGGCATTCTCCAGAAAGCGCCCATGTGGTGGTGTGTGGCCCCAGGAACACAAATCAATGGGAGTCAAAAGCAGAAGCAACTTTGATCTGAGTCTTGGTGTGATCACCTGTCCTAAAGGTAGAACAGAGGAGGTGAGAAATTTTACTTATAACACATGCATACACACACACACACACACACACACACATCATTTTATAGTTACCTTTATTTTCTCATTTAGTGATTACGACAACTCTTTGCACATTGTGGGGAACAGATCATTATCTCATTTTATAGATGAAACTCAAGTTCAGGATATTAAGTGAGTCACTTAAGATAATCGTCAGAGGTGAGATTTGAACCCAGGTCTCATGGCTCTAGTTATTACAGTATGGTATATATATTCTAAAGGAAAGATATAATTAACTTGGTGGAGTTAGATCAAGAAAAGGCTTTTGAATATATGAGATTGATATTTTTCAGTTTTTGCTTAAAGTAATGAAATTTATTTCCATGCTATCCACTGCCCTTGTGCAGACCCTGATCACCTGACTCCTGGACCCTGGAAGTAACTCACAACTGTGGGGAGGCAGATGTGGACCAGGGCATCTGGAGATGGCCCTGGACGTGAGGAGGCAATCTGGGTTAAGTGACCTGCCCACAGCCACACAACTTTTAAGTGTAGGAGGCAGATTTGAACTCAGGTCCTCCTGACTTCAGGGCCAGTGCTTTATTCACTGCACCGTATTCATACATACACATGTTTCCCTACATATTTTCCTACATATACACACATGTATGTGCACATGTATGTTGATGTCAGGTGTGTGCATTCTATAAAATAGGTGTTTATGCTGTATGTTTTATGTGTAAGTGCAGGTGTAGGTATCAGTACATACTGTATTCCACACCCTTAGCCCCGCACCTCTGCAATGGAGAGAGGGAGCTGCATTTTGACCTCGAGCCCTTCTCCAGGTTATTTAGGTTACCTGGTCCTTTTGTTTCGGTCTCAAGTCTCATTATAGTCACCCTTGCCTTTTCCTCACCAGCTTCTTCTCTCTTCACTGTTGCCATTATTATCAGTCTTTCCAAGCTTCTCTGAAGTCTTCCTGTTGGGCGTTTCATACAGGCTGGTATTATCCCATATTACCAAAGCTCATTGGGTCGCTCCCGCATCCCTGGGTGCCCACATTGTCCCCAGTTTTCTGCTATGGCAGGAAATGCTCCCATGACCTCCTTGGGATAAATGTGGATTGGGGTGGACTTTGGATCCTATTTCCCAGCACTTCTGAGAACATTGTACCTCGGGAATCTCATCGTTCAACTCTTCCCTCCTATGATGCAGGCTGCAGCCTGAATATCCCATGTGACTCTTGTCATGGACTTCCTCCAGGGAATCCTTCCCTCTGTCAGGGAGCCCTCCTTTCTTCGGACATTGCAAGATCCCAGCGCTGCACAGGCTCTGACCCTGGTCATCCCCATTCACTTTCTGTGACCAGTCCATCTTCTTTTTCTGTCATTCCAATGAAGCAAGGTCTAGGGGGCATTCAGGAGGCCTGAGACGGCCTCCCTCCACGTGGCGCCCCAGGGATCCCACTTCCAGGACAGTCAGAACAATGTGGAGAGACTGCAGTGGTTGTCTGGACATTCTGTAACTGGCTCAGGGCTGCTACCCAGGACAGGGATTTGGAGGGGGTGCTGGTAGAAATCAGGACTGAGGGTCTCTTCAAAGTCTTGCCTCAGCTTTGGCTACAGTCATTGGTCAAATTCCTTGTCCTCACTCTGCTGGTGGCTTGACTCCTTGACTCACAATGGCCAGAGAAATAATGCCAGAAGAAATGTGGCTTCAGGGTCTTCTCCCCTCTGAGGCCTTGGCTTCTGTCCCATGAAAAGTGGACCCTGGGTCTTGGCCTGAGTATCTATTGGTCTCCATTCTGGGTGAAGTGATTGGGAGTGTAAACATTTGGGATTCCCAGAATCTGGGTTTTACAGCTACTCCAGCATCAGTGCCTCCTGACCCAGCTGTTTTGGCTTGTTTGTTTTTGTTTTTGTTAGACAATGGGGTTAAGTGACTCGCTCAAGGCCACACAGCTAGGTCATTATTAAGTGTCTGAGGTCAGACTTAAACTCAGGTCCTCCTGACTCCTGGGCCAATGCTCCATCCACTGTGCCACCTAGCTGCCCCTGGCCCAGCTTTTAAGCTGTTTTATCTATGAACACTTAAAACTGCCCTAGCACTTGGGAACAGCCTGAATGTGTGTGTGCATTTATGTAACTATACTTGGATGCATGTGCACAGACATCATGTGTATGCATATAAAAGACATGCACATGAGTTTTTATAGATATATAGATATTTATCTATACATGCACATTTCTGTGGGTATTTGTATCTTGATGTTAAAATAGAAGACATCAATAAAATAAGATAAAGATTTTTAAATCATTGCAATTAAAAAGAAAATTATAGATTTATATATGTAATATATGTAAATACAACCTGGCTTAAAATAAAATAAACTTGTTAAAATGTGAGCTAGTAAAAAGAAAATAAAAGTTAACTATAATGGAAATATTTTAAATATTGCTTATTGTTTATGTTGGTACTTCAGCTTGGTGGCACAGTGGATGGAGGGCTGGACCTACAGTAAGAAGTCCTGAATTCAAATCGAGCCTGAGACACTGAGCTGTGTAATCTTGGGTAAGTCACTTAACCTCTGACTACCTCAGCTATAAAATAAGAGCCATAGTAAAGAGTAAATGGGAGGTGGTGAATCTTAGCTCTCAGATTTGTTGTAAGGACCAATTGAGATAATGTTTAGAAAGAACGTCTTACAGTGTTGGGCTCCATAGAAGAGCCAATCACGATTTTTATTTAATATCACTATCATTTCTCAATAAATCTCTCATGATTCCTCTGATCATTTCCAGGAATAAACAAGTTTTTTTTTTAAAAGAGGGAAAATATTTTGGCAAAACTCACCAATATTGACCATTCCTGACAGTCTGTATCATGGTATTCCTTATCCATAGTCCCCACTTTGCAAACAAAGGTAGAGAGATGAATTATCTCAACTCTGTTGTGCAGCCTGGCTCAGTCATCCTGGCCACCCAATGGTCAGTGCTTGTGTTTTGTTGCTTGTTTTGTAATCTTTCTCTTTGCATTGGTGTAGTCCTGGGGGAAGTCATTTTCCAGATCTCACTGGACGATCATCTCTTAGATCTGAAGCTGGAGCAGACTTCAGGAGTCATATATCATCCACTCTCTTCCAGAGGAAGAAAGCAAGGCCCACAGACAGGAAGTGACTTGTCCATGGAGCCACGGACCCATATGTGAGCTCTCCCAGCCTTGGTTTAGTCCTCTGAAAAGCAGGGAGGCTGAACTTTCAGGATGGGTTTGGGCCCCAGCTCCCCATTCCTTTCTGACTCTTAGCTAGGCGCTGAGCATGTGCCACCTCCAGCCAGCTAGGCTCAAGTCAGCCGTCCGGCGGTGACGTCATCTCCCTCTGTCACCCGAAGGTCAGCCCTGCCACGGCCTGGCCGCTGCTCTGCCCCGGCCCAGTCATCAGGCTGGAACTGGTTGGACTTTTCCATTGCTGCGTCCTATTGCACAGTGGAGTCTTCTGTGTGGGTCCACAGTGCTTCTTTCTCTCCTGTGTCTCTCTCTGCGTCTCTGCCTCTCCCCGTGTTTCACTGTAGGTGTCTCTGTCTTTGTCTCTATCTCCCTCTCTTCCCTCCCCTCTTCCTCCCCTTCCCCCTCCTCCTCCCATCCCTAACCCTAGGGGAGCCCTTCATTGTTTCTTGATTGGAACATAGGAACTCATCCTATCTCCTTGTTAAAACAGTGTCCCGGGCCAGCTAGGTGGCGCAGTGGATAAAGCACCGCCCTGGAGTCAGGTTCAAATTCGGCCTCAGACACTTAATGATGACCTAGCTGTGTGGCCTTGGGCAAGCCGCTTAACCCCATTTGCCTTGCAAAAACCTAAAAAAAAAAAAATCCCAGATGGAGTCTGACAAAAAGTCAGACTTGACTAAAACTGCTGGATGTCTCCCAGATTTGTTCCTATCTTCAATGTTGTTCTTGTAGAAATCATTCTCCTGCTTCTGCCCACTGCTCTTTATCAGTTCAGAGAAGGCTTCCAAGTTTTCTCTGCAACAGTCATTCTGTCATTTCTTAGCGTCCGATCACATTCCACCCCCTTATGTGCCATTGTCCAAGAGGCTATCCTTTTATTTTCCAATTTGGAGTTGCCTCCTGAAAAGCCACTGAGAATAGTTTTGTATTTCTGTGCCCTTTCCCCCTTTCTGGATTTCTTTGATGTAAAAGACTAATAGTGATGTCACTGGTCAAAGGACACGATTTGGTCTCTCTCTGGGCCACCTAGCCAGACTGGATCCTTCTCTTCTCTCTGCTGCCCTCACATGCTCAGTCTCTTTCCCTGCTCTTCTTCCCCTCGTACTCCCCCAACAGCATCCTCTGCATCTCCTTCCCTAAAGGCCCAACTCCTCCATCCAGTTCTCCGAGGTGCCCTCCAACTGACAGCAGCCTTCTCCCTCGGCCCCCAATCCCTCTCAGTCTTTGTCCTGGCCCTCTCTTTTGCCCCTATTTCGTGCTGGGGCTGCCCTGGGAAGCACGTTGCTTAAGCCCTCTAGCCCTCCCCCTGACATGACGGCCCAGGACTCTTCCATCCCCATGTGTCTGTGAAATCAGACTTGATCCTGAGTGGGATCTATGAGCGATCTTTCTCCGCCTAGCACCTCACACATTTGCTCACATATAGAGGGTGTTGTGGTACTGGACCGAGATAAATTTGCCCAGCAGTTTGGGATTTGAATGGCCGTGACAGGAACTGAGGACAGAAGGCCCCGTTGCCAACGTCCCCCTGTGGCTCCAGGGTTTTGTCTGGCGCTGTGAGACCGGGTGAGGTCCCAGGCCTGAGCGGAGGATGCCGCTTCTCTGGAGCAGTTAAACTGTTCTCCAGGCCTCCCCACGCCCAGGCCTGGCCCTCCCCTAGTAGACGGGCCTGTCCGGGGCAGCTTGTCATACCTGCAGCCTTTGCTGCTGGGCTCCATGGGCCTGCAGCAGGATAGCAGCCAAACCTCAGATGTTTGGGGTTTCCTGGTTCCATGACCCCGGGCAGTCTTTTTCCACTCAACAGCGGTTCCAATTATTTTATTATTGGATTTGGTAAGTCTGATTGCACTCTTTGGCACTCAGCTACCTGGGCCCATTCCAGTTCTAACAGATCTGGGAGTCTAATAATAGAGAAAATCAGAGCCCCAACCCCCACCCCTCCCCAACTTTCCAGGGGGATTCGTCCCCAGCATCCTGCTCCCAGAATCCTCTGGCCCCTTTCCTGCCAGAGGCTTCCACCATTCAGTCACCGGACTCCGAGAATGTCTAACTCCCCTTTCGGGAGGCCAGGACTGGGAAGCGGAGCGGCCTTCGGAGACACGGCCAGAACTGCGCAATGAGCAGAGGCCAAGCTGACCTTGGACTGCCTGATGCTGGACCTTTCCCAAGGCTGGGGTTTGTGAGGGCAGCAGGCCCCACCTACCCCATAAGGAAGGAAAGTGAGAGGAGTGAGATACTGGGAGAGCCGGGGCTGCTCCTGTCACCTGGCTCAGGCTAGAAACAACAGGAACTTTCTAGACTCCAATCCAGTAATAAGTGGTCACATGCAGGGCTTCTCTGGGGATGTTCTGACATCAAGCCATTGGAATGGGGTTTCCTTAAAAAGATAGAGGGCTCCATCGAGAGTCAGTTATATGCACACGGAGCAGAGGTCTTCATTTGGTTCTATATTACGGTATCTGTGTCCTAGAGAATCCACACTTCCTGGTGACCTTTCCTGCCACTGGGCCAGGTTCAAGGTCACAATGGCCAAGTTCAGGCTCCTTCCTTTCTTTTCTCTCTTCTCTCACTCTCCCTGGGGACTCTTACCATGGGGGAGTTTCTTGCAGAGACAGAAGGGAGGAGTCACGGACAGCTTCACTATTGGGCACTTCCAGTCTCCTGCTCTAAGGTGAAGCCAGAGTTTCTGCCACTGGGTCAGGACTTAGAGTTGGAAGGGGCCTCGGGGGCCCGGGGAGCCCCTTGTTTTACAGATCAAGAATCCAGGCCTGGGATGGATTTCGGGAGCCACGGTATCCAACCACTTCATTTCACAGATGAGAAAACTGAGACCAAGAGGGGTCAAAAGAGGAAGAATCTAAAACTGGAATGGACTTCAGGGACCATAGTGTCTAAGCACTTCATTTGACAGATGGGGAAACTGAGGCTGAGAGAGGTCAGATCAAGAGTCCAGGACTGGGATGGATTTCAGGGGTCAGGGTGTCCAACCACTTCATTTTACATATAGGGAAATTGAGACCTGGGAGGTAAGTGACTTGACCCAGGCTTCACAAGTAGCAAGGAGTAAAGCTGGAATTTGAACTCAGGCCCACCATGATACTGAAAGCCACAACCTGTAAATATGGAGCAGACCCAAGCTTCCATCTGCCTCAACCTCCTCATTTTACAGGTGGGGATTTGAAGGCCCAGAGAAGGGGCAGTGCCTCACCTCACCTAGGGTCCCCCATGTAGAGCTGAGCAGAAAGGAGCCTCTCTTGGCACCATGTCCAGAACCCTGTCCATGCTCCTCAAACGAGGCCCTGGACTTGTCCAAGTGCCTTGGAGGGCCCGGCTTGCCAAAGAGGAAGCATGAGGACTATCTATCTCAAGGTGGACCTCCATGTACACGTGTGCCTCTCCCTGGGCACCTACAGCAATCCTTGCTGAATAAAAGAAATGAGGCCTGGATTCCCCCCTTTTCCCCTGAGAAGAGGGAAGGGGATTTCTCTCTCTCATCCCCCTTCCTTGCCAGAATCAGAGTTTGTAGCATCATAAGGTTGGTTGTGGGGAAGCTCCTCAACCAGTTCATCCAAAGGTGACCTTCCCAAGGCAGAAACACCCCTGGTGGGGCCATGGTCTAAGCCATCCAGCCCTGAGTTAATCTGAGAATGCAGCTCTCTTGGTTATGAGTTGGAAAGAACCCCTCAGGAGCACTACTGAGTCAGGGTTTCTCTTTTCTACAAAGGAAGCATGGAGACCTCCAAAAGCAACCAGACAGAGCCAGATAATTTGAGGCAGTTTCTTACCTGGGAGCCCGCTTTCAAAGCAAAGGTTCTAAGTGCTGACCTAGGGGAAATGGTGCCGTTTTCTGTTCCGAAATCTTGGGTGATGCAATTCTTTCTGTATTTCAATACCTCATGAGGCTGATATCTTTTCAATTTCCAAAAAAGAAGTGAAATTCCTCTGGGAATTGCTGTTGGCCTCAGAAAGGAAAAGAACTGGGATTCTGAAGACTGGGCTTTGAGATCTGAGTGTGCTTAACTGGCAAGTCTTGGCCCCCTCCAGACCTTTGTTTTCCCATCTGTAAAAATGGGGAGGGCGGTGGGGGCAGTAGGTGGCCTCTCTCTCAGATCTGACTGCTCATTTCTGGCTTATGATTGGTGAAAGTCTGGGCCGGGCTACTTTGGATAACTGGGATGGTCTTCTGTTGCTAACCAAATGTTCGGTTTATTTAGACGTGGAAGGACAGAAATTCTTAGGGTCATCTACTTCATGGGCCACGAAAGGGGTGACACTCTATAGCCTGGTGTTCAAACTCTAAAATCTGATGCAATGAAATATGAGAGTGCAAAATATCTGGGTTTGTGTCCATACTATGAATAACGATCACAACTGGTGCATGACTAGAGGGAGGCTCACGTTATTGGCAGTCAATTGGCCTAGAGGTCAAATCTCTAGTGGGGTTACTAAGACTAGTACAAATCTCTAGTGGGGTCAATAGCACTAATACAGATTTCCACTAATACAGATCATAACTGATCCATGACTGGAGGGAGGTTGGCATGACTGGCAGTAAATTGACCTGAAAACCCAGAGAGGCCAAATCTCTAGTGAGGTCACTGCCCCTGAGTTGTCTCCTTTTTATTCCAAGAAACCTTCAACAGTTACATCTTCCCAAGTCCCAAGTCCCATTATGAATGGGACTTTGACCCTTCTTGAGACCATAAGTGGAACAGCATTTGGGAATGAGATTCCTTAGCCAACTCTCAAGGAGAATGGGGATGGGAGTGCCGCAGTTAGCAGAGGATGGACGACGGCTGGCCCAGATCTGGGAGGAGTTGTGGCCCCCGCCGCAGCTGGAGCGAAGCAGTTTTGTAGTTTTCTTCATCTGCGGGGTCTGTGCTGAAGACCAACGAAAGCAGCCACAGTCCAAAAGGTTGGCGCTGTGACGGATTCCATTATGCTCAGCTCTTATAGGTTGGAAGCAGGCATGATCTTCTGATTGGATTCTGATTGGATCGACTCAGGCCAACGGTGCCCTTTAGGCTAATGACCTGGGTCTGCCAGCCAGATGGGGAGTGAGAGACCGGAGAACCCGAGGCAGCTTGGCACTGTCTGGAATTTCCTCTGCTGAAGAGGGGAGCACCCAACCTAGTGAGTGAACCAAGATCTCGTCTGGGAAATAAAGGCGTTCCCATGGCCCCACACTGAATGAGAGAGTTCCCATGATGAGGGTGGGTCCTAGTATACCACAAGTAGAATTTGAATGCAACTCCCCTGAGCCCAAGCCCAGAATGATACCTGCTTGAGGAAGGTGAGGCCTCAGCCTCCTTCTGAATATTGAAATGTAGACTTCTTTACTCACAAGTGAAATATGCCCATCCATCCCCCTTGGGCAGCATGATTCACTCTTGGCCTGATGGTTGGCCTCTGCTTGTATGCTCTCTGCTCAGAGTCCCAAACTTTTTAATATGTGTGAGTTCATCATTAGATAGTCGATTTAATAAATCAGTCGGTTTCCCATGTGTGCCAGTACCTGGGGGGTCAGATACAAGGCAAAGGATAAAAAAAGTCTTTAGTCTCTGAGGGCTTATCTTTTAATGGGAAAACACACAAACATGCATGTTCAAACATGAACATTCACTTACACATATATGCATAACTACATACAGCAAAACAATGCCTATTACACCACACACACGTGTGCAACTGTGTACACAATGCATGCAAACACACACGAACAACTTGCAGCATGCACACAATGCACACACAGTCCATACCACTGTACATCACAGCCTGATGCAGCATGCATGTGTTTACATGTACACCACAGCAATGGAGTGCATGTGACATGCCCACACATACATATAATGCACACACATCTAGCTGTGTAGAATAAACAAGCACAGGCACACAGATCCTATGTAGACACCTGCGGATCCCATGATCTCATTCAGCCCTTCCCTTTCACCCAGGATGATACGAGAACTAGAAAGCCGTGGTGAAACAGGAGGCAAGAAACACAGTCAAGTACAAGCCCAGATCTTCTTGTCCCACATTCAGGGGGCTTTCTGTTGTGGGGAACCCTGTGGGACCTTGGCAAAGGGACGTCTCTTTCCCGGGCCTTAATTTCTTTGGTGAAACAATGTCCTCCCCAGGCCTGTGTCGTTTCCCTTTGCTTTCTTGCTATTCTTTTTATTTATGTTAAAGTCAAGTCTGCTGTGCTTCTGATTCCTTCACGCGGCATCAGTTTCCATATCTGTCGTCACATGGACCACCCACCAAACTGACAGGCATCTAGGTCGCACCCATCCTTGGCTTGAACTTGCTGCTCTGGAAGTTTGGGTGTCTATGGGATCTTTATATATATATTTTTAAACAGGGGCGTGTGTGTTTGGCAGTGGGATCTGGGGGTAACAGTTTTTTTTTTAGGTTTTTGCAAGGCAATTGGGGTTAAGTGGCTTGCCCAAGGCCACACAGCTAGGTCATTATTGTCTGAGGCTGGATTTGAACCCAGGTACTCCTGACTCTAGGGCCGGTGCTTTATCCACTGCGCCACCTAGCCGCCCCACAGTTCGTTTTTTAAAGTAGGAATGAGACCCCTAGTTTTAAAACTAAAGCCTTGGGAAGCCAGGGATCTTGATCTGTTATTGGCATAAAGAAAAACTTGCTAGTCATCCAAAAAGTGGGATGGTCTGAATCCAGAGAAAGAGCCGTGGAGTTTGACCCAAGACCGAGGACTATTACCTTCAATTTAGAAATAAACCTGATACCTTATTGTCTGACCTTGCTCTCTCTTATACTTTCTGTTTATTCCTTAAGGATCTGATTTCTCTCTCATCACACTCAATTTGGATCCATGTATACCATGAAAACAACGGAAAGACTGACAAATGGCCTTCTGTGAGGGGTGGGGGGAAGGAAGTAAGATTAGGGGAAAAATTGTAAAACTCAAAATAAATAAAATCTCCTTAAAAAGTGGGATGGGCATCCCCTAAAAGTAGCTGACTCCCTCCCATTGGAGATCTTGTCATAGTTTATAGACAAACACTTGTTCCATATGTTGCGGAGGGAATAATAGCGAGTTATTCTCCTGGAGAAAAACTAAACCACCAGGGGTTGCCTCAGTCTTGTGTGGACTACTAGGAAGGTATGTAAAATAAGGATTGACCGGAATGTCAGAGAGTTGCCCCAATAATATACTTTAAAATTTTTTTTAATTTATTTAAGGCAATGGGGTTAAGTGGCTTGCCCAAGGCCACACAGCTAGGTAATTATTAAGTGTCTGAGACCGGATTTGAACTCAGGTCCTCCTGACTCCAGGCCAGTGCTCTATCCACTGCCCCACCTAGCCGCCCCCAATAATATCCTTAAGTACTATTCTCTTTTGGAGGAAGTGCCCAGTAGTAGCTGCATATATGATATGCATCTGTTGGTGAAGGCGTCCCACACCCGGTTTACACCTGTTACCTTGAATGCCTGCGTGGGAATTAGAAATTTCATCATTCACCTTTGAGGAACTGTAGACAGGTGAAACCTAAATTGTTTTCCAAAAATTTTCCGCTCCCCCTGGGGCCAGTGAACCAGAGAGAACTGAACCCTTTCACATTCTTTCCCTACAATTCCACATCCAACATCTCGCCACGTGTTACGAATGGCAGTTCCATGAGGGCAGCCCTATTTCATTTTCCACCTGTATCCCACAGTGCTTAGCAAAGAGCCGGGGGGTGACTGATTTTGCTCATCTGGAGGTCCTTGGTCAGTTAAAACTTTAAAACCCTTTCCTCTCTACCCTTTGGGAGTCCAGGTCATTCAGCCTTTTTGACAGACCTCAAGAGGAAGGGGAAGTCACTGCCTTCTGGAGACTAGATTGAATGGTTAGGATGAATTTCCTTAAAATAGGCTGACATTCGTCTTTTGGCAGCTTTTACCCACTTTCCCTAATTCTGCTTGGTTTCATATGACCTTCCTTGAATTGTACGGCCATCCCACACCCTGGAAGTCTTCTCCAGACTCAATCTCCCACCTCCTCATCTCCTCCCTCCTAGTCAACCTCCTGGGGACGCACAGAAGCTATTCATTGTCCTATTTAAAACATCACACCCAATGCTGCATACGCTCTCATACGTGTGGTCTGGCCAGGGGGCTGAGTCGGATGTCCATCACCTCCCTGTTCTTTCTCTACCTTTGTCTCTCCCATCTCGGCTTCTCTCGGTCTCTCCCTGTTCTGTCTCTGTCTTTGTCTCCCTCTGTTTCTATACCTTTCAATGCAAGCTCAGAGCTCATTATCTGCTTTGGCTCCCATATCACATTCTTGCCTCATATCAAGCTTGCAATCTATTAAAACTCTCAGATCTTTGTCAGATGGCCTGGCTATGTAGTTTTTAGGAATGAGGTTGAGATAGCCCTTCTGCCCGGTCAGGTCGTGCCTGGCATATTCAGTTCTGTGGATCAGGATGGATCTATAGGATAGACTGGGAGGTGTGACTGTCTGGTGAGACACATTCAGTTCTGGGGGGGGGGGCATCAGGACGGACAAAGGCCATGGTGTTGGCGCACCTGTTGATGGTACTAGACCCGGGAAAGACCTTAGCTTAAAAAGGCCATGGCCTTGCGCTGCATAACCAGGGCCATCTCCAGTGACTTAGCATAGTACCCCTCCCTCAAATTCAACTCACTCGTTTGTCCTGGCATCACCTCCCTGGTGTCAGGGGCTTCTTCAAGAACAAAGAACAAGCCACAACTGGGGACGTTGAAGACATGGAAGAGAAGCCTCAGCAGGGACAGGCTCACGGCCTTCCAGAATCAGAAGATCCATTTCTTAGACCGAGGCTGAGCTACCAGCTGGGGCCAGGAATGGCCTGGGGTGGGGGAGGAGGAAGAGGGCCAAGAGGAGGGTTTTCCTAGGGGAGACCTGGGACAGTCAGCCTTCAGTCAGCGGGCCGACTCTGCATTGGAGGAGGGCTCCTGGGTCGTCTTTTCATTCCCTGCTGGCTGCGGTGCCCTCCCCACTTCAGCATCTTTTCAAGGGTGGCCATCCTCATTATTCAATGAGCTCCAGAAGAGCAGGTTCCAGTTTTTGCCTTTCTTTTCACCCCGGACCCTTAGTGCAGTAATAAGCATACAGTAGGCACTCCATAAATGTTTATTGAGTGGCTGGTTTATTAAGCACCACCTGTATACCAGCCAAGCACTGGGGATACAAGATAGTGCCCCCAGTCCTGAAGGAGGAGGCAGCCTGCCCCTCTTCACTCCCCAAACAGGACCACAACCACCACGGGACTTTAGAGCAGGGGAAGCAGAAGACCTGTGCGGGAGGCTGATGGCTTCCTAGAAGCCCCCCACCCCCAACTGGGCCGGGTGTGGGGGAGGGAGAGCCGGCATCCCTACACCTTCCTTTCTGGCCCACTCAGAGCAAGCGACTTTGAACCCTGGTTCAGCCCCCTGGACAAGCTTGGACAGATCCCTTCCTTTGCCTGTCCCTCAGTTTTCTTGTGGGCCCTCCCCTAACTGCACCCCCACCCCCACCCGGCCCTGTGTGTGTGTGTGTCCGCATGTGTGTGGGGGCTAAAGGGAGGCTGAAATGGATGTCCAGCACCTCTGCCCCCCAATGTCTCCACCTCTGTCTCCCCTGTCTCTGCGTCTCTCAGACTCTCCCTCTTCTCTGTGTCTTTGTCTCTCCTGACTCAGTTTCTCTCTCAGTCTCTGCTGGGAGGCAGAGCGGGAGAAGCCCTCAAGAAGCCGAGGAACCCTGACCCCCTGGAACCCTCAGCTCTCAGCCAAGACTATCTCACCCCATCATGCTCTGCTCAGGCAGGGCACCCCCACCCCGTCATGCCCTGCTCAGGTGGGCACCCCCATCATGCCCTGCTCAGGCAGTCACCCCCACCCCGTCATGCCCTGCTCAGGCGGGCACCCCCACCCCATCATGCCCTGCTCAGGCGGACACCCCCATCATGCCCTGCTCAGGCGGACACCCCCATCATGCCCTGCTCAGGCGGGCACCCCCACACCCCATCATGCCCTGCTCAGGCGGGCACCCCACCCCATCATGCCCTGCTCAGGTGGGCACCCCCACCCCATCATGCCCTGCTCAGGCGGGCACCCCATCCCATCATGCCCTGCTCAGGTGGGCACCCCCACCCCATCATGCCCTGCTCAGGCGGGCACCCCCAGGCAGCCGGCAGCTCTCCCCACTAGATCAGACTCAGTAGGGATCTCCTGCCTGCGCTCCCTGCGCCACCTGCTGGTCTTGCCTGGGAAGGACAGCTGCCCTGCTGTCCCCGGTGGTGCCCACTGGTCATATTGCAGAGGTGGATGAGGACCTCCCCATCTCCCTGCGGAATAATGAGGAAGCTGAGGTCCAGAGAGGAGGCGACACTTGCCCAAAGTCACCCTGGGAGTGCTGGGGTGGGACTTGAACCCAAGCCCTAGGCCTCCTTCTACTCTAACTCTCTTGCTCAGCCCTTCTCAGCACCACATCCTCCCTCCTCTCCAGCCTCTGCCTGTCCGGCATCTGCAGGAACGAGAGGCCAGCAGTCCAGGCCGGGATGAAGGGGAGGAGTCCCATCCAGTCAGTCCGTGGTCCCCCATCGCCACCATTGTGTCTTAGAATGTTCTTCCTCCCCTTGAATTGGACTTTCCTGGTCCACTACAACAATAGACACGATTTATGGGACACTTGCAAGTTCACAAAGCATTTGTGACAATCGCAACTCATTAACTCTCTCACACATTAACTCTTTAAATTCTCACAAAATTCCTGTGAGCTGAGTGCTATTATTAATATTCCCATTTTACATATGAGAAAACTGAGGCACAGGGAACTTCTGGCCTGGGTTCATGCTCTCTCCTCAGCTCCTTCAGCCACAACATGAGGGGGACATGCCCTGAAAGTCAGGGGGCAGAGGGTGATGTGTGGGAGCCACCCACAGAGCAGTGTCACTGCGGGATGGAGTGTGCTGAGGAGGGCAGGAGAGGCCAGGTGGTGAAGGGCTCTTAAGCTAAGTGAGGATCTTCTATGGGTCCTGGAGTCTATAGAGAGTGCCATGGCCACATGTGTGTGTGTGTGTGTGTGTGTGTGTGAATTGGGGGTTAAATGACTTGCCTAGCACTACACAACCGGGAAGTGTCTGAGGCTGGATTTGAACTCAGGTTCTCCTGATTCCAGGGCTGGCACTCACTCTACTGGCCTCCTAGATACCTCCCTGAGGCCACTTTTTCTAAGAGTTCACAAACCTTTTATGTATGGCCCTGCAATTAATTCAATGGCCCACATTGATTAAGGGACCACTAGACACTGGGCTAGACAGTCCCTGACCTCAAGGGGCTTCCATACGTATCTAGAACTGGCCAGTGGGAGCCCTGCCAGGCTCTAGTGCCTGTACAGTGCAGGAGACAGACAGATAAAAAGAAGGTAAGTTTAAAACAGGAGGTGAGAAAAGACCCCAACATTTGGTGGAGATCACACAGGCTCTAAGCTGAGGGGGGGATTTGGGTTTTAGAAGACCGATGCACAGTCTCTAGAACCTTCTCTCCAACAGAAAGCTGCAGTTTGGACATCTACATCCTTCTGACTCTTCTTCCACAATGGGTCTTTGTTCTCCAACAGGATTTCACAGTAAGAGCCACACAACCTGCAGAAGGCCGTTAGGTCCCTTCTTCCTTGTCTATAAGGACTCTTTGCAAGAGGGTGTATGAGATGATCAGTACAGAAGAAAAGAGTCACACAGAACCCATGGACAGAGCATTGGTGTCCAAGCTGAGGATCTGGATTCAAAACCCACCTCTGACTATTATTGCCTCTGTGACCTTGGGCAAGGTGCCAGCTCTTCAGAGGCCTCATTTTCTTCCATAAAATGAAAGGGTTGTCCTAGAGGTCCCTTCCAGTTTTAGATTTGGGTGACTTAAGGAATATCTGAACAAATATACAAGGGTGTCAACAAGTCCTAATATGATGGGCCCACAAAAAAGGGATGAGGTAGCTGTTGGGATGGGGAGACAAAGGAGAGAGGATGGGAATAAGTGGCCAGCCCCTATTTCCCAATTCTTATGGGGAGTTTGGAAGTGGTGGCAGGATTCAGACTATGGGGCATGGTGAGTTGTGATGGACACTCGTTCTGCAGCCTTGGGAAGGGTTGGGCCAAGGGGTCATGGCATATCACTATTGAGAAGGATGGGGGAAATTGGCCAACGAGGAGGCACCCAAGGAGGGGTCCTGAGGTGGCTTGACCTTCTGACCTCAGCTGGGAGGCCCACCAGCTCCAGACAAAAGCACAAGTCTTGGCAGAAACCTGCGTAGCCAATGTCTGCGAGGGTGTTCCCTGGCTTCTCCCTTCTAGAAACATCTGCATCCACTTGGGTCCCACCAGGCTGTGGGATACACTTGCTGCTCCATTTTGGGAGAAAAAGCAAGGGAGAAGACTTGGTGGGGCAGAGCACTGGCGGTTGGAAGGATGGCAAGCCCTTGCTTGGTGGTCTGTTGTGAAGCATGGTGGGGTCTACGGAGGGTGGTACAAACAATCATGTGTGTGTGACTCAAAGTCGAGAAACGCCAGATTGACGCCAGGAACGTCCAACAGAAGAATGGTGTTGACATGATGGATGGGAGCCCAGCCTTCTTACCCCACTTCTCATGATTGTTTGGGGCTGGAATAGAGGCCACATTTGTCACAGTCTTCCCCTGCCCGGCCATTGGACTTCTTGCTTCCCCCTTTGTGGGTGCGGGCAGAGAATTCTGAGCTCTTCCGCATGGACTCTCAGTTCTGGGATGATTCGTCTTCTGGAGGGTCCTGCAGCCCCCCAAAGCCTCTTACAAGGCTGATGACACAATTAGAGGGAGCCTCCTCTGCTCTGTGCTGAACACACTGCTGTGACTTTTTCTACTCTCTCATACTAGCTGACCACAGAATGGGAACTGGGACACGGGTTCGTGGTGACTTTGAACAAGTCCTGCCCTTCTGCATGAGCCTACCCCTCCCGCCTAGTATTTGTTGATCCAAATCTTCGTTATTTTTCCTTCCCTTCCATTTTTACTAGTGTTCTACAAAACCTGCCAATATTTTTTAATATCAGTTTGAATCAGATTCACATTCTCCTTGAAACCCCCATAAAGCTGAGCTATGCGTCTTGGGACAGATATAAAGGGAATGAAAGTTTTGGCTCAGAGGGAAAAGTTGTTTGTGGTTTTAGTCATTCCATGCCTTTGTCTCCCTTGCTTTGGGCTCTGGGATAAATGTCCCTCCTGCTTCAGACAAAAGCCCTGCTCCCCGCTGCCTTTGGGGTATTCGGCACCTCTCCTTCTTGGCCAACCACACATGCCCAGGAACTCACTCAGATGTTATTGAGAAGGTCCATGGGTTCTCACTGCTGATGGCAGGTTACAGTAGGTCTCCTGCCTTCATGGGATCAAAGGGGCCTCATGGCTTTCTGGTCTAATCCCCTCATTTTATAGAGGAGGAAACTGAGGTCCAGGAATTCTGTTCTGAGTCCTACCAAAGGTCACCCAGGTAGTAAGCAGGGGGACAGGCAGGTTTTAATCTTGCAAATCCAGAGCTCTCCCCACTGCATCTGCTTCCTGGCAGATTCTCTAATGGCCCATAGGACCCAGTTAAGCTTCTGAGGGAACTTTCTCTCTCTCTCTTGGCTCTGCGCTCTGACTCAGGAATCCTGGGACAAGTGTGTGTGGCAGCTGAGTGGCTGGAGGCTGATCCCCCTCCAGGATACTTCTTAGAAGCTTGGCAAAAAGTAGGAAGGAAACAACCCCCCCCCAATCATCCCAGGATGAGCATCCATGAGTGCTAATGATGGAGAGCACCCCTGGAGTCCTTGGTGGTCCAAGCCTGTGGGCTCCTCTGCCGAAGGGCCTGCTCCACATCTGCTTGAAGAGGGCTCAGCACCTCCCACCCTTCTCTGCCCACCTTCTTCCTCCCTGTCTTTCTCTGGGGAAGGATGGAGGGACCCCAGAGATTGAAGCCACAACCCTGATGCTTTGGGCCTCAGATAGACTTTCTAAGAAGGGAATGTGGATCACTAAATGAGAGAGAAGCTCATCTTATAGGAAAGACTCCAATTTAAACATGTCACTGGTAAAGCAACACTCTGGGGTCTACCTCACATGTTGTAATGGGGCTACAGGCCTATGGTTTAGAGGATCGTGGAGGAAGAGCAGGAAGAGACCTCGGGCTATCCAGTCCAACAACTTCCAGTGGAGGAAACTGAGGGCCAGGGAAGGACTTGGCTTCTACTAAGCTCTCAGTGGCAGAACCACCAGGATCTGGTGACACCAGTGATCCCTTGTTGAGGGCTAAGGTTGTTGGTTGGATGATATCACACAGCAGGCTCCCGATGGGGGCTGCAGACACATACCGTGCTCCCTGGGGTGGGGGGGGTGGATGTCCAGGGACAACACTGGACAACCTACCTTAGCATCTGTACCCAGGAAATCATGCATATTCCTGAGAGGTCTGGGGCAGTCTGGCAGTTTCCTTCCTCATAGTAGTAATTCAAGTCTCCCAATGCGAGTCTCTACAGGAGATCTTGGGGGCTAACTGAACCAAATGCTGGCACAGTCAGCAGCACCTTTCCCATTTCTGAATCCCAGGTCTTGATGTGTGGGGAGGTCCCATTCCATGAGCTTCCTTGGGTGTGACTCCAGGGCCCTTGTGCCCAGAGAGCTGGAGGTCCTTAGCCCCTTCCCCAGGTCCTGAAACCTTTCTGTGGACACCCAAGTGTGGCCATTGCCTCTGCTGAGCCCTGGGGAGGCCACAGCTGCAGCCACCCACAGCTGGAAATCTCTTCCAAGCTCTGGGGGAGTTGATTGTGGGTGAAACAGAGCACATATTTTTGTCTTAAAATAGATTTTATCTGGGAAAAGAAAGCAGATGGGGATGGAGATGAAACGTGGGCTGCTTTGGGGTTGTGTGTGGTATGGGTTTCAGCCACACAAAGAGGCACAGGAAGCAGCACGGGGTGAGTGTCTGGGCCCCTTCCCTCCCCTTTCTCCCTTTAGATTTGTCTGTAAAGCTCAGAGCATCCCCTGTCAGTGGTGACACTCACTGGGAAAGCCTGATCTTGTTAGGAGGAAGGAATGGGGGCAATTATAGGGAGCAGAAAGCCAAAGGTAATTTAAGGGTGTGTAGGGGGCCTCACTCTTGGCAAAACTCTGTGGGTCCAGAATCTGAAGATCCTGATGCTGTTTTTCTCTTGATGTCTGAACCTCACAGGCCTGCATCCTTCGGAAATTGCCACACATAGAAACTTGATCCCTCAGGAAGCTGTCTTCATTGAACTGGTCTGAAGATAGGTTTTGCTGCAGGGGTAAGTCAAGAAAAGGGAAAGCCCTGGGACTCTTAATAACCACTGGGGAGAAACTCTCTTCAGATTTTATGGGGATGGTTGGATGGATGAAGAGATATGGAAAAGTGATTTAGAGAAGCAGCATAAAGTGGTGGTGGTTAGAATTCTGCACTCAGAGTCAGGAACATGGTAGATTTCTGACACTTAAGAGCTCTGTGACCCTGGGCAAGTCACTTAACCCCTATATAGCTCATTTTTGTTGATCGATCTATTAATTAGGTACTGTCCCCTTCAGTTGGAGACTTGTTCTTTTTATGTGATATTCCATCTCGGTTTTTGCCTATTTGCCTCTCACGCCTGGAATGCCCTTGTTCTTTGCCTCTTAGAATCCTTAGCATGCTTGTAATTCCAGCTCAGGAACCTTCTCCTTAGCAACCAAGGCCTTCTCTCAAGCTCCTGAGCCATCAATGCTCCCTTTATCTCAAAAACACTAGACATTTACTTAATTTGTAGTACAGTCTCCTAGGGAGAAGGGGAGCTGCCTGAGGGCAAGAATGATCCCTTCCCCCTTCCTTTGTCTTTATATTCCAGTACCTAGGACAGTTCCTGGAGCTTAAATTAAGCTTGGATTTAAATTTAAATGACAGAACTGAATTGAACTGACTTAAATTGGAAGAGAGTGAGGGAGAATTCAGAAACACAACCCAAAAGGCTTGTCTGGGCTGGGGTTCAGCCCCCTGACTGCTGCCTGACCTGGGAGAGGTTGGCACTTCTCTGAAAGTCCCAGGAGACTGTGTGGGAGGCAGGTTAGAGAAGCAGAGATAGGGTCCACAGGCTGAATCGGTATCTGTTAACTAAAACAAAGAATATTGCCATTGTCTATGGAAAGAGGTAGGATGGCAAGCTCCCTATATTTATCTGGAGGAAGGTAAATTCATTAGTAATATTTTTTCCATGGAGAAAAGTAGAAATGGCTCTTTGGGCAAAATTCTGAAATCATGTGGGTGGGATTTAGATCTGGAAGGAATCTTAGGGACATCTGGGCAACTTAATATAAAGGGTAGAATGCTGAATTTGTAACTGAAAGATCTGAGTTTTCACCCAACCTCAGATACTTCCTAGATATGACAAGTCACTGATGACTGGACCTCATAGGAATGCACCCACTGGTAAAATCAACACACACACACACACAGAGAGAGAGAGAGAGAGAGAGAGAGAGAGAGAGAGAGAGAGAGAGAGAGAGAGAGAGAGAGATTGAAGCTTGGTCCCTCAGGGAACTGTCTTGAATAGGTCTGAAAATAGGTTTTGATGCAGAGGCAAATCAACAAAAGGGAAAGCCCTGGGACTCTTGTGACTTTCTAATTCCCATTGGGGAGAAACTACCTTCTGGGGAATCTTGTAAGATCTTGGACAAGTCACTGAACCTCTCTATTTCATATGCCTCACTTATAGGGATAATAATACCTGCCATTTCCAGTACTCTACAGCTAATACATTAAGGCCCTTGTCACCACATGATACTATCTAAATATTCATTGTCGTTATTTTTATTATCTTTTATCCATGAGACCCCCAGAGGTGACGTGAAATGTTGGATTGGGAGATATTAAGGTTTTAATCTCCAGCTGGAAGGGTCTTCAGAAGTCAGCTGGGCCAAACTCCTCATTTTACAAATGATGGAACTGAGACTCCAGAGGTGAATGATTGGCCCATGACCGCTCGGGTAGTCTCTGAGTAGGTTCCTAAGATCACTGTACAGGTGATTTAGATGGTCTTTGGGTCCCTTCTAAATCCCAGGGTTCGGGGACTCCATAATTCTTTCAATTGCTCAGTCCCAAGCTGCCTAAAGAGCCTTCAGAATCTCACCAACTAAAGCAGAAGTTGGTTTCATTCCTTAGAGTGAGCTCCAAATGCAGACAGCTTAGGCAAGGAGGGTGAAGGGGTGAGAAGGGGGTGTAGTTGGCAGCCAGATGAGAGCCAGGGAGTGTTTGAGATACAACTTAACTGGAATGGATAAAGTCTCTTGTCCTATTTTTATGGACCCAATCAATTAGTAATCACTAATGGATTGGATTGATATCGCCTTGGACAGAGGTCTCTCATGCAAGACTTCGGAAATATGTGCCGGACCTATGCTGTTTAATGTTTTTATCAAAGACTTGGATGAGGGAATCATTTCATTCATCAAACTTTTATAAAGAGCCTACTACATGCCAGTCGTGCTAGGCTTTGGGGATACAAATGAAAAACTGCCATCCGATATGTTGATGACACACCATTAGGAAGTGTAGCCAACATACTGAATGAGAGAGGATTGAAAAAAGACTTTGATGGCCAACACCCTTGGAGTGAACCTAAGAAACTGCCTTTATTGTGGATCAATGTAAAGTTTTACATAGCTTCAGCCAATCATCCTCCCAAGTACAAGCCAGGTGAACCAGGAGGAAAGAGCAAATTTGTCCCAATTGACTTTTGACTTCCAGAAATCCCTTACTGTTCCAAAGCTGCCCAGTGGTCATCTAGCCTCTAGCAATAGGGCAGAGAAGGAGATCTCATTCAAGCAGGGGTAGGACCAGATGCCACTAGGCTTCCCTCCAACCCAAAGAGTCTACTCTTCTCTAATGGATGTGATTTGCCCAATGTAGTGGGGACAGGAGGGCTTTCCAATCAGCCACAATTAGTATCATCACTTTGTTATTTTCCTTTGAGTTCCAGTGGTATGTTCTTGCTGTGTGAATCTCAGGATACTTTTGGCTTCATGAAAGAATGCACATGAAATGCTGCCTCAAGAGTCACCCCAAAATGGGGACCCTCAGGGCTCATGCTGCTGCCTGCCCTAGATTCTCACCCTTTCTCAATGTGCACAGCCATCTCCTAGTTTCTGGGCAACATTCCCTGTGAAGTCAGGCTGGCTGGAGCAGCCAAATCCATCGTTAGTGACCCCTCCCACAGAGACTCCATGGTACCCCAGTGAGGAAAGAAAAGTACTTGGTGGGAAGTCTGCTCCAAGTGAAAGTGGAAAGAAAAAAGACCCAACCTGACCCCACCTTAAACTTCTCTGGCAAAGAAATCTAATTCATGAGGACATATGGTGTGGCCTGTGATTCTTCACTGTATGGAAGAAGCATTAATGGGCCCAGGAAATCAGCCAGAGAGGAGCCAGGGGATGGATAGGAGAAGAAAATGGTGGGCTTTGGGGCTTCCTTTGACTGAAAGAATTTCAGATACAGAAAATTCCAGTTTTCTGTAGTGAGTTTATCATGGAAACCCCTGCAAAAGTGATAAGGCCATCCGGTCTCCTCTTAATGAGTGGTGAACATTAAGGATTCCTCCAGACTCAGTTTAGACTTACTGGATTTAGGATTCAGTGTTTTTTGGTGCCTTACCCAAGAGCACACAGATAACTTGGACTTCCTGGAACCCAGGGCTCCTCTTTCCCAGCTCACTCTATTTTGGCCCAAGGGAAAGAATTCCCAATGTGGTGAACCTGAATTTGAATACCAGTTACTTATGGGATTTGGCATAAGTCAGTTGATCTCTCTGATCATTAGTTTCCTTACCTATAAAATGAGGCATTAGATTAGATAACCCCGGGTCCTTTTGATCTAAGTATGATCCTTTGAAATTCACTGTGCTCCAGTTGAGGCTGTATATTCAGCACCTTAAGTGAATCCCAGTAGGAAAGATGGACCTTCCTTGGACCTTCCTCCTCCTGCTCTTCCTCCTCCTCTTCATCCCCAACCCCAGATTTTCAGCATCTTTAGGACTGGCAAGATTTTGCTGGTGGGGGACTAAGTTGCATGGGTGGGGTCCTCCTGGACAGGAGTTGCTTCCTTTATATATTTATTTATTCATTTTGAAAAAAGCTGTTTCCCTAAGGATCCCTTAGTGATTTCTTGAAAGTGTTTACAGGATTAATACTGGCAAAAATCAGATTCAGAGGAAGCAAGCCAAGTGATTACATCATAGGACTAACAGACTCCAGAGCCTCTTAGATGCATTCTGGGAAGATAAAAGGGTAGCTATCTGATTAGATTGGAATCCTATAGGGTTGCCGAAATAGTTGGGATTTATAGGATTTGAGGTAAGGAGAGTGGATGGAAGTAGGGATACTGAGACCCAGTGCCATAACTTGGAAAACACCATAGTCTTCCAGCAAATAAATCAGTCAATGGATCAGGACCTTATTTTGCCGAATTATTTAGACTAGAAGTTGCTATGACCCTAAAATGAGAGCACAAAGCCCCAAATGGTTGAGGTCCAAACTCTGGAGACAGTGCCAAGTGTTAATGGGGTGAGCAAAGGCTGGTGTGTGAAGTGGGGGGTCTGCCCAGATCTCCTGTCTGATTCCTGGCTTCTTAGCTCAAAAGTTAGGGTCCAGACCTGAACCTGTCTTCCCCCTGGGGAGACAGAATGGGGAAAAAAAGTCCAGTGAGGGAACTCATGAAAGCCCCTACACAAATGAAGTGAAGAGTGTGTCTACTGCTTAGTCCATGGGGCGGTCGTCAAAGGGACCCCTGGGATTAAGCCAACCAGCCCTGGAGTCTTTCACTATCCAGAGAGCCGGGGGAGTCTAAAGGAAGGAAATGGGTCTAAAGAAATTTCATATGAATTAAAAAAACCCTCGTCAACTTGAAAGAGAACTGAACACACATACCCAACTGGAAGGAGAAGATCTACACGACCCCCCACACAAAGTAAACACTGTGTCCGCCTGATTGATCTGGCCCTGGAAATAGAAGGGGGGGCGGGTTACAACACATCCAACCTATTAGAGTCTACCATTGGTTTGTCTTTCATTGTGTACCTGTTCATTTTTCCTTCAAGAAAAGAAAATAAACAAAAGGGAATGTCCCTCCTTTCCCCCAAGCAAAGGGCCTTAGCTCAGAGAATGATTTTCTTTAAAAAGAAAAGTTATTTCAATAGCTTGTTTTAACTTCACCTTTATTTCCAGATGTGTTCCTGCCCAAAAGAACATGTCCAAAGAGAAGGGAAAAGACTGTTAAGGAAAAGTAATCTACGAGTCAGCTAGTCTGACAGTTAGAGACCACCTTCTCAATCATCTTCCCTATGTCTACAAAGGACAGAAGGCAATTTGGGGCTCATCGCCCCTCCTGTAACCCTCCTAATTACATCACACTCTCCTTAGGGGCTCAATTTTTGGTTTGCGTTTTTTTAATTTTTGAGTTGTTTGATTTATCTTTCTGAGATTTAGGATAAGAACTATATTGCATAAAAGGGCTTTTCTTTCTGAATTTTTGAGAATAATTTGTATTGTACAGGTGTCATTTTTCTTTACATGTTTAACAAATTTTGTGGTGAATGTGGTTTGATTAGGGGCTTACCCTTTGGTTATTCCTTTATTATTTGTACAATTTTGTTTTCTAAAATCAAATGCTTTATTAACTTAGTTATTATGTATTTTTGTGAATAATCCTCAATTTGTTTTAAATTCTCAGCTTTTATAGCCTATATATGCAGCTCTGATCATTTCAAAACAATTTGTTCTAGGTATTATCATTTTACTTTATCAATTTTTTATTCTCATAATCTGATTTTCTTTAGTTAGATTAGCTGACACTATGCATTTTGCTAATTTTTTAAGAACTAGATTTTACGATGAAAAATGCCAGGGAATGAACTGTGGAGGCTGAATGCAGACCAAAGTTTACTATTTTCAATTTTTTCAAGTTTTTTGCTTATATTTTTTCCTTCTCAGGGGTTTTCCCTTTTGTTCCAGTTTTTTTTTGCAACATGACTAATATGGATATATGTTTAATGTAGTGATACATGTGCAACCCCCAGCAGATTACTCATTGTCAAGAGGAGGGAGGAAGGAGAGAAGGGAGGGAAGGAGGACAATGTGGAATTCAAAAGGACAAAAAATGAATGTTGAAAATGATCTTTGCGTGTAGTTGGAAAAGAAATAAATTAAGAACTAACTTCCAGTTATGTCTGCTATTTTGTGAACTTATCATCTATTTTTTCTTTAATTTTCAAGATTTCTTCCTTTTTTGCTTATTTTAGGTTTTGGGGTATTTTTCTGATGGTTAAAAATCACATATGTTTATTAACTTTATTTTTCTATTTATTAATATATATTCTTCAAATACTAACCCTCCTTGAGTTCTTTCCTAGAAATTTGGATAAGCTTTTTCATGATTATTATCTTTTATAGTTTTATCTCTGTGATTTGGTTTTTTTACCTATTCATTATTTAGGATGGCCTAGTAAAGTCACTGCTTAGATCTGGCCTTTTGCTTGTGTTGCTTGTATTAATTACTTATTTTCATAACCTTATGCTCTATAAAGAATATGCTTAGTATACCTGCTTTTTGACATGTGTAATTTCTCTGTGGCCCAACATAAATGACCATCTACGTTGTTCTAAATGATCCCTATTTCTTTACCTTTAGGGAAAGAAGCTATGACTCCATCCTCTCTTCTCTGGAAAGTCACTGACTTTTCCCTCATTATTCAGAATCCAGCTCCCTTTTAGGGATTTTCCTATTTATTTTGTTGTTGTCTGAGCTCCAGACCTTTGGCTTCTGCTTTTAATCACCCCCTTTGCATTATTGAAATCTTCCTATGTATTTCTGTATTCCTCAGATTCAGACTTCTTACTTCAAGATCATATTTCATTAGATTCATGTATCCTTCCCCCCCCAGCTGCTCCCCTGGATAGACACTCATCTTGTTTCCAGTTATTTACTATTCCCAAAGTGTGCAGAGTTATGAATGGCTTGGTCCATATTGCACATTTACTTTTGTCTTTGTCTTTGATCTCCTTGGGGGTCTATGTCCAACCATGGGATAGCTAGAACAAAAAGTAAGGATCTCTTGGTCATCCATCTTCACCATTGCAAACTGCAATTCAGAGCGTCTAGGTCACTTTGGAGTTCCAACAGTGTTGCAACAGTCTTCCAGTCCTTCCTACATGGACTGTTTGTGTCTTTTCACATCCTTAGTCTTTTTATAGATTTGAATACATATGTATATGAATAAATATACATATTTTATGTACATGAAATTATGAAAACAAATTGCAGGAATATTCTAAACTTCCTTTCTTTTATATCAGATGATATGAAACATTTCTGTAAGAGATCCTTTATGATTTGACATTTTCCTTTCAAAAGCTCTCTCTTAGGGAATCGTCCTTGGTGTTATAGAATTATACCAGTTCCCTGTATTTTTTGTATATCAGACTTTTATTGGTTATCCTAGAAGCAGGTCAAAGTAGCAGTAGTGTGGTATTGTGGTTAGAAATCCCACCTCAAGGGGCAGCTAGGTGGGGCAGTGGATAGAGCACTGGCCCTGGAGTCAGGAGTACCCGAGTTCAAATCCGACCTCAGACACTTCATAATTACCTAGCTGTGTGGCCTTGGGCAAGTCACTTAACCCCATTTGCCTTGCAAAAACCTAAAAAAAAAAGGAAGCCCACCTCAGACCTAGAAAAACTTAGGGTCAAGCCTTGACCCATATACATACTGATTGTGACCCAGAACAAGTTAGTTAACTTCTCAATATTTCACAAAATCTTCCATGTCTCTATTTAGATCATGGAAAAACCAGAATCCTCACTAATTGTTTTATGTTTCATAAGAATGTTGGGATTAATGAAAGCACAGTACACGGATGGGGGGTTGGATATAAAACCTTGCATCTATTTTTTGGTTGATGTGTGGGTAATTTTGCTGAACTGATCCCTCACTACCTCCCCCCATCCCTTCCCCAATTTATTCTTTGTAACAATAAATGTTTCTTTATGAGAGAGAGCATTTGGAAATGAAGGTCAAACAAACAAACAAACAAAAAGAATAAAAATGAAAGAAAAAAAGAAAGCATCTTATAGTTTGCCTAAGACAACTATGAATGTTTTCTTCTTTTAGTTCTGGACTAAGTTCCTTGGCCATCTGCAGTGTCCATCTAAGATAGTGATAGATATGCTTTATGGATTTTTCATCAACTGTGTAGTCTTTTTGATAAAATAGGAATTTTTCATCCACCAAGTTATAAAGGTATGGATGGTAGACTGATCCCTTCTGTCTCATTTAAGAGATTCTGTGGTGTTCTGAAGTTTGGTGCAATCACCACAATGTCATCAATGCACGAGAGCATCTGGAGTCTATCAATAAGCATTAATTAAAAGCCTGTCTTCTACTAAAAGTGCCGAGCACTGGAGAGACAAAGATGGAAGCTGACTTTGCTCTGGAGGAACTTGAAGTCAAAGGGGACAGATCATATGTAGCCAAGAATGTACAAACAAGACATATGCAGGATCAACTGGAGGTAATGAAGAGAAAGAAGATACTGGAACGAAGGGGATGGGGGACTGGAAAAGGCTTCTGGGAGATTTGAGGGATTTCGGCAGTGACTTGAAAGGAAGCAGAAATGATTTCAGGCATTTGGGACAAGTGAAGAAAAGGAAAGGGTTTGAGGAGGGAAAAAAAGAATCTGTTTGATTTGGGACATGTTGAGTTTAAGATATCTGCAAGTCAAGATGTTCCAGAGGTAGTTGGAGATGTAAGTCCAGGAGTTAAGAGAGAGGTAAGGGCTGGTTAAAGAGCAATGAGAATCATGAGCATAAAGATGCTAACTAAATCCATGAAATCCTGAATTATCATCTGGAGAACCTCACCATGTGCAGAAGACTTCTCGGCAACTTGGACTTGTATTGGACAATCTCCCTTGATGGTGATCCACACCTTGGGTGAGCATTCAACACCTTCCTTAGTGTTCTACCTGATCATAATCATCCAAAGTTGATCAGCAAAGCTATCTCTTCTATTGCACCTAGCATGGTCATAGCAAATGCTTGAGAGGTAGTATGGTGTGGTGCTTAGAGAGCTGGGCTTGGAGCCAGGAAGACTTGGGTTTGGGTCCCTCCTACTGGCACACCTTGTCTTGGACCAAGATACCTTAGGCAGCTCTCAGGGACTAGAAGTGGTAGAGATTTCTACCAACATTTTAGTAAATAGGTTCCTCACCTGGTGCTCCCTATAGAAGAAATGACAGGTCCAGTGATGCATATCTGCAGTGGAGACTGGTGGATATGACCCTTCAAGGCATTGGATTTTACTGAATCTCGTGATTTTTTAAAATCATCAACCAAAAAACATGCTGGAAGATTTTGTATTCTCTGCACCTCTCAGTCAAATGGGGACTGTATAGATGTGATCTACTATAAAATGTAATTTGTGAGAACCTGCCAGCCCCTCTTCTATATTCATGAAGGCTATCCTGGGTGCTTATGTGGGCAATCTAATATTGATATGTTATGGATATGTAAAGACAAGTTTTGGGGAGTTACTGGTTTCTTTTTAATTTAATTTAATAAATTAAATGAATTATATTTATATATAATATTTAAAATATATGCTTATTTATATAATATATAAATTTAATCAACTAAATAGCTATGTATAATAAATATATAATAATTATATGTGAAATAACTATAACAAACAATAAATTCTTTAAACTAGCTTTGAATTTTTTTAAGCTATATCATTGTATGAAATGAAATAACACTGAGCTCAATCACACAGAATCCTCTCCAGGGCAGTACTCAGCAGAAAATAATTGTAAAGAGAACAGAAGTAGGTCAGAAGGAATCACAGGCAGGAAAAAAATCACTTAGACAGTTCCATGCTGAATTTATATATAAAAGGCTAAAACAAGTCTTGGACATGTAGAATCTTTTTGTCCTGTTTCACTTTGTATACGGAAATGTACATTTTATTTGGTGTTTCATAATTTCAAAACAAAATAAATTAAATGAAAATGAAAGAAAAACAGATGTGTGCTTGAGCTGACTTGCTAACAGTTAATTTTCCTTAATTTATGGTTATTAAAAAAATTAAAAAGGTAAGAATCCTTTTCTCTTTCATGAATTTTGTGATTTCCCTTCCCAAAGCAGACTAATATAATTGAGAATTAATGAATATGGAAGGCCTGGAAGGCTCCAGAAAGAAATGGTAAATTAGAGACAAATTCAGAATTTTGCTTAGGGCTATTTTCTGATTCTTACCAGAGAATCTGTGGTCTTATGGTCAGGGGTCTGGGCCAAGGCTCCTAGCTCAGAGCCCCCTCTGTTGACCCAGGGCAAGCTCTATAGATGCCCAGTTTTCTTCTCCCATGATCTCACATCAAAGATGGAAAGCTCAATACTGAAGTGGATGGCACCTGTATTGGGTAATCAAGGAATATATCCCTAATTTCTCTGAGTTGGTCTAAGGTATGAAGTCAAATAGTTCACACAGAATGTAAGATTCTCACAGAGTTGACTGGGCCCTATAAGCTAGATTCTTGAGAAACTGAGACTGTTTGAGTCCTTTGGAAAGGAAACATTTGAAAGAGTCATCCACTGGAACTAGTCAGGGCTATCGAAAACTGAATTCTTGCCTTTTTTTTTTCCACCAAGAAAGCAAACCTACTCAGATCCCGGCTGTCACCTCCAATCCCTTTGCCCTGAGAATCTACAATTCATTTGCATAGCCCATCTTTCCTCAGGAGAACTTCTGGCTTCATCCTCCTTTGAGAATGACAAATGACCCATGATGAACTGTTTAAACTTCCACAAGAATATACAACCCTAGAGAAAACACGTGTGCTTGGGTCTCGGTGATCTCCACAATGGCCCAAGGAGCCTAGTTTGGATGATACCCAGGTCTTCTATATTTTAATTCTCTTTAGCAAACATTTGGTCCTCTATGGAATTGGGCTCTTTCTCATTTTTCCCTGATTATCATTTGAAATCTAGAGGGGCTGAGAGTTTCTTCAGAATGGAATTTCTGCAGTTCCACGTATTTATTGGGGCCTTTTTGGATACATCTCCTTGAAGGACTTCTCTTAGCACAGTGCTCAGCACACAGTAGGGACTTCTCTTGAATGTGTCCACATTGTGACCCCCCAATCAAAGCTTCTCAAGAGCAAGGGTGTTATTTCTTTCAAGCCTTTGTACTCCCAGAGCGGAGCACCACCTAGAATCTGAATAAATGGTTATTGAAGACTGATTTCTCAAACTTGGTCTCCAGCACGCTGCCCAGAATAGACTTATTGAAGAGATCAGTATAGTTATGTATGTTAGGCATAGCCTTTGAAATTCATGTTATAGAAAAAGCCCTGATCTGGGAGCCATGAGACCTGACTCTGATACTCATAAGGATGTAGATTTGTAGCTGAAAGGCATCATAGAAGCCACCATGGGCAACTTTCTTCTTTGATAATGGTAGAAACCAAGTTAGGTGATTCCCCTAAGGTCACACAGATATTAAGTGTTAAGAAGTGGGATTTGAACTTGGGTCTTCCTGATGCCCTTTCCCCTCACTACTCTACTCTGACGATTTTCACTAGCTTTGTCCCTGAGGAGTCAGTTAATGTTTCTAAAGCCTCAGATCCCTCATTTTTAAAATGAGGGAATGGGTTTAGCTTAATGGCTCCCAACATTTTTGCTCCGATAAATCTCTTTCAACAATAACAGCAAAAATGTGTTGCGAACCCCCAGGGTAATTTAATATACTACTCATAATATCCTTTTAGATATTATTCATTGAGCGCTTGCAATAACTCCAATGATAGTTTTGTCCTCAAAGTCTACAAATTAGAGTTTATGTTATATAAGTATAATCATAAAATAGATCATTTTATTCTCCATATAATTATAGAGTGTGACTATGAAATTATAAAACTCAAATTATAAAATAATTATGAAAATTTTACATGCAAATAAACATAAAAGAAATAATCCAGCAAGAGCTCATATGCTTACTGTTATCTGCAAGACTTCATATTCAATTTCTTTGTTTTATAAAATTTTAATAGACTCATATTTTAATGAAATAAGCTACAATATGGAAGAAGTTTAACATTAAATAGCAATCATATATAAATCCAAAGCTGGACCTATTTATTTGAATAAAAGTTTGCAATATTGGGGTCAAGTCCAGTAAAACTCAATCCTTGATCTGCTTCTGTGTCAAATTTATTTCTGCATTTTAATTAAAAAACAAAGTGAAAAATGTTCCCTGGTGAAAAATCCCCAGAATCCCAAGATGGAGGGTCCTGTGTGAGAAGCATCTAGGAGGCCAATGTCCCATCCATGGGGTTGGGGAGAAAGGTATAACAAGCCTGGAAAGGTCTGAGGGGGGTCTAGTCAGATTAGGGAGGGCTTTCAAACACTTGAGGGTTTTTTTTTTTAATTTACTCCTAGTGGTGATGGGGAACACCTGAATAGGTGGGTGAAGTGGTCAGACCTACACCTAATTGAAAGATCAATTAGACAGCTGAATAGAAGGAGGGAAGAAAGACTTGGCAGAAATGCATCAGCTATGGAATTTTAGGTTGGGTAGAGGAACTGTTGGATGGAGGAACTCCCTTTGGTGATTCAGGTCAAAAGTGGATGTTCAGTTTAGAGTCTGAAAGAGTTGCTTAGGATGCTGAGAAGGTAAGTGACTTGGTCAAGGTCACAAAACCAGTATATGTCCCAGGTGGAATTTGAACCCAAGACTTCTCAAAATCAAGACCAGCTGCCTATCCCCCCTGGGGTTATACTAACTACTTCTTTGCCTACACTGATTATACTAAGAAATCAAAATAAGCTTCTTATATTCCATTTCCTAAAAGAGACATTTGTAAATACTCTTTAAGACAAAAATAAATTCTAGATAATAGTGTCTTTTTTTGGATTGAAAATAAAATCAACCTTGTCCTAAGTTTGATCTATTGAGAAAACAAATGCTCTCAGGCCAAGTGGGTGACTGTTATTGAAAAGAGGATGTAGTTCATAAGAAACAGAGGAAATCATTGTGAGGAAATGGGAGAATGAATCTTCATCTGGAACTGTCCAAGATCGATTCTTCTGTAACCAGAGAAGGCCCCTTGGAGGCCTCTGGGGCCCAGAGTGCCTTCATTAATCACGAAGAAACACGCAGCATGATGTTTCTATCTCAACCGAGGGAGCTTGTTTATTGGTTCAGTGACTAATGGCGCACCCTTGCCATGATCGAAAACCCAGCTGCCAATTGGAACACAATCCAACCTCGATGCTGGCTCTTGGCTGCATTTATTTTTAAATAACTGGGTTTTAATAGCCCAATAAAACCGTGCTTTAATCTGGCTCATTATTACAAAGAGTTCCATACAATCTAGGTCAGTATGGGTCCTCTGAGGGTTATCATAATGATAGATATTTGTTGTCACCCCGCACCTACCATGGGTGGGACCACACTGTCTCTGAGAAGTTACACCGAGGCCCTGACACTCCAGTCAAGAGGACAAGACACAGAACCATTCGATGACCAACGACCATACAAAGGGCACATTTTAATTTGGGGAATGCAGAACAATGGGAAGAGTTTGGCATTCCTGCTTCCTAGCTCTGTCACTTGCTACTTTTGTGATTTCTCTGTTCCCTATCTGTAAAATGGGAGAGATGGAATGAATGATCTCTAAAGTCCCTACTAGTTTCAAGTTTTGTGAGCTGATTGCAGTTAAATGAGCATTCTAGGTCATTTATTCATTCAACAACTATTTATTGAATAAATGTCTATTGTGGGCCAACACTGGCACAGGGAACAAAACAGAAAGACAAAAAATGAAATAATTCTTGTATTTAAGGAGCTTAAATTCCCAGTTAACAGCAAGGAGAATCAAGACAAGCTAGTTATATGAAGCAATAGTCACTGGAGAGGTGGAGCAGAATGGGGGGGGGTGAGGTTTTTGAGGAGATCAGGAGAAGCTTCCTTTAGAGAGAGGTGTTGATTGAGATGGGCTTCTGAAGACCTTGAGGATTATTTGTCTACTCCTTAGTGCTACAGGAGACCATAGACTGGTCTTAGGAATAGGGAAAATTCATAATGAGCATCTTTTCCAGACAAGCTTTCATCCATCCATCCATCCATCCATCCATCCATCCATCCATCCATGCCTCCTCCCCCACATTGAACTTGGAAAGGTGATTTTTTTGAACCCAAGTATCAAACTTTACATTTTGCTTTATTGAAGTTCAGGTGAGAGAAGATGGTGTCCCTGCTGTTGTGCCTATCCTGCCCTATGCATAGAAGACAGCTTGCTAGAAGGGGAGAGCCCACTTTCAGAGGGTTCTATGGTTTCAGACTAAAGTGTGGCAGGTATCTCAAAACTCCTTCAGGATGAAATTGTGGAGCAATCATTCCTAGCTTAAATGGGGAGTGGATTGATGGAAAATTTCTTCATTGTCTTTTGAGGTCCACATAGAAAGAAGGTACTTCAGTAGAACATTGTCAAATGTTCTACCCCCACTCCTTTCTCAACCAGGCCTGTGTCAGTTCTCGTCCTCTATTAGGAGGTCCAGTGTACTCACCTGGGTTGGAGAAGATCTCTTATTAGAAGTATTTACAAATATGCTAGTTTCCCAGAGCCAATCTCACAAAGATGATCTGAAGGATCCAAGAATCTATCAGATGCCAGTGATTTCTGAGACTGGCCCATTAGCAGTTCAAGTTCATGAGGAGGAAACACAAGTCTTGAGAGGTCAGAAAGTCAGGGTACCTGATTGTATGACTCTTGATAAGTCACTTAACTTGCCTAAGACCAAATTGCAGGAGAGGTATTGATCTGCATTGACAGAAGACAAGTCTTCACAGCCGAAATCTCAATGCTCTTGAAATATGGATTCAAGTCTATGACTTGAGAAAAGATCTTCCACAGTGATCAGTAACTTCACCACCTTGGAGACAATGTGATGAGAAGCCCTTCTCTCTCCATGTAGTTCATCAGGCCCTGGACCCCAACCCAGCAGAGATTTCTCTTCTGATGGTCAATGAGCACAGCCTGGAGCTCCCCAATCCCTTCAAGCTATTGAGTGATCAGCCAAGGAATTTTGTTGAGAGGTGAAAATAGAGTATGTGTTGGAGAATTCTGAGTAGCTATGTAGTCACAGTCTAGGAGCTGGGGGCTGGGGTAGAATTGAGTCAGACAGGGCAGGTCCAGATATTGAGGTCTGAGGGGAAAATGAGTCCCCTCTTTTCTGGGGTCACTCTAAATGAGTGGGGTGATAGAGAGTTCTAAAGTTTGGGGTGAGATCTTCAGAATGGAAGCCTCCAGAATGACTCCTCCTGATTGGAGAAGTGGGCACTGAAGAGCAGAGATATAACCCACCTCCAGACTAGGAGAAGCCCCCTTGGGACCTGACCTATTATGGAAACTATGCTTGGAGCCTCTGGTAGAATTCCCCATCCCTTCCTGAGTGGTCCACCTTTCAGAAACATCTAGTAGCCCCATCACAAGAACCTCTTCTCTTTAACTAAGAACTCAGGTGAGTTTTTAACATTTGATTTGCATTTGGCTGCAGGAGTAAGATCTAGACCTGGGGTAGGGTTAGTCATGGAAGAGGAGGAATATGTGAAGCCAAGAGCTCAAGCCTGAGGAGGGGCCAGACAAGGAGGGAGGCCCCTGGAGATCTCACCTTCTGGCCCCAGCATGCGGGGCATGTAAGTGCTTCCAGCCCTTATTCTTCTGAATATGACACTTTCAAGTGCTGGGTGCAATATCACACAAAGTTTATCACAGGTCTTGAGTCACTGGTCTAAAGGAATTGGCTCCTGCTTGGAATTTGAAGGCTTCCTGGTTGGAGATGGGGACATGCTCCCTTGCCAGGGACTGAGGTGGGTGGGGTCCCCTGGAAGCTCATAAAATATCAACGCCAGCTTATTCAACTGCCTGTTGTTGTCTACAGTCTCTTTCTCCTCTATTAATTATTGTCTTTGACATCCAGAGGCCAAAAGCAACACTTCTGAGCCATGACCTGTCCAAAGGAGCTGGAGGGAATGGACCCCACCACTCCAGAGGCTACAGCAGCCCCTCCTCCCATTACTTTAGGTAGTTTAGAGACATTTCCTTGTCAATTGAGTGACCCAGGTCTATTTCCATTGACTCCTACGTGTATATGTTGCTGCCCATCCCCATTCCCAATAGATTGACTTCCATAGGGTTATTTACATTGAAGCATTTAGCCCAGTGCTCAACTTATGGTAGGCACTGGAGAGATATTGGTGGGTGGACTCTGATGGCACTGGCAACCCAAGTTCTCTCATCTTCCCAGGCTTCCACAATGAGGGGGTCAGAGAAGAATCATGGAGCTCCTTCTAGTGCCAGCTCTAGGATCTGAGGATAGAAAGGAGCGCACACATCTGGCAGGGACCAACACTGGACACCCACAATGCCCAAGTAGCTTCTGGCCACTGCTTCGCCCTGGCGGTGAGAACATTGCCATCGCCTCCCTGACGCCTGGATCCTTCCATCTCTCTTTGGCACAGTGGTAGCCAGAAGGTTCAGAGGAAAAGGTAAACCTCCATTTACAGCCCTCGTGAGTGGATGCTTCTTGGTGTTCATGTTGGGTCTCTCAGAGGGCAAGTGGCCTAGGGCCAAGACTGTAAAAATATTATGAAACCTCTTTGTTGCTCATAGATGATCAGACATAATCATTGGGGCCAGGAAGCAGATCTTAGTTTCTCATGGGGAAGTTCAGAGAATTTTTGCTACTAAATCTCACTGAGCCCATTAAGCCTAGTGTGTACCCCCCAGGATTGAAAGGCATTGCCAAGAGGTTGGTGCATGGATTTTACAAGAGAGCTAACAAGGGCAGAGGTCCAGTAAGAGCATTACAACATTCTCTTTTCCATTTTTCATCGTTTTAAAGGAATTCACCCGAGTGTTCCATTGAATAAGCTCTTACTTAATGTTCATAAAAATACAAAATAAAATAAAATAAAAACCTGTTCCATTGAACCCCATTTTCCAGATGACCCAGAAGAGTGTCTGGCTGCTATGGAACAATTACAGATCTCCCTCTCTCAGAGATAAGAATTGAGGAGTCAGTTGGAAGTAGCACAAGGTGACTGTTGTCTGGGTATTCTCATAAAGCTTCAGTCTCTTGGGGTTTGGGAAAACCTGAATGTGCATATTTGAGAAATGACCAGGGAGGTATCCACAGCTGAGTGAGGTATAGTTTCTTCAGAGAACTGTGCTCAGGAGCCCCTTCTGAAGTAGTTTTCTACTTGTTTCTTGTGTTTTTTTGGGGGGAAGACAATACCCCCCTCACATAAAACAAAAGAGAAATCCACTCTCTATGTTAAGAATTAGGGCCCCCTCAGGAAATCTAGCCCTAAGCTAGAGACTAGAGGTGAAGAAATTAAGTTCCAGATGCTATGATGGAAACCTTCCTCAGTGAAGAGCAGAACTCCAGATAAAACTGGAATTCCAGAAAGGAGGACAGCTCTCATTTTCCACATCACCTCCTCATGGTCTACAAATGACCCTGAGTCCTCTGAGCCTATACTGGAGAACCATCAGCTCTCATAGGTCCCGCTTTCATGGATTGTGCAGTTGTTGTCTGGGTGGCATTCTAGGTTTGGAGTCAGGAAGACCTGAATTCAAATCTGACTTCAGATACTTGTCCCGAGCAAGTCATTAAACCAGGACAATAACCACCACCACCACCACAACAAACCTGTTTGCCTCAGTTTACTCAAGTGTAAACAGAAATAATAAGAGTACCCACATCACATGGTTATTGGAAAGACCAAATAAAATATTTGTAAGGCACTTAGCACTGACACATCATGAGCAGTACATAAATACTACATTATTATTATCATCATCATCATCATGGCCTCAGCATTTCATCAACTGGATCTCAAAGGGGTGAAGTTTTCACTGAAAGCACCTGTACAAAATCAGTCTGTTCAGGGGCTACAATCTGCCCTTGTGGAGATATTTTTCTGATCCGTCTAGTTGTTAGTTCCCTCATGCCCCTTCTGAAATCCCTCCTCATAATATCATCTCCTTTGGAACAAGTACAACTTTCTTGGTCTTATCTCTAGACTGTAGTACAGAGCCTGCCAAGTGAGTCCTGAATAACTCTTTATTGACCTCCCTTTTAGAAGGGGCAGCTCAGAGAAGTGATCGCTCCCTAAAATATTCATTGATTCAAGCAGCAGGTCCTGGCATATAACACTCCTGTGTGTGGGGGGGGAGGTGGTGGTGAAGGGGTGTGTGTGTGTGTGTGTGTGTGTGTGTGTGTGTGTGTGTGTATGCATGTGCATTATTCTACTTGTACATGGATACGCCAATGACAAACACCCACAAAAGAGAGACACCTTGAGGTTTGGAGCATCCATAACCTGTGGTCACCCAAGCTGAGATCTCGATGATTATCGCTGACTTGACTCACAGAGCGAATTCTCTCTATGTGTCTCAGGCTCTCAGCCCATGATTTTATGGGAGAAATGAATTCCACTGAAGGAAGGATGCAATAATACTATATCTGTCCAAGACTAAACACTCAGGAAGCCTGATCCACCATCAGGACTGGTGGGAAATAGGAGGCAGGCAGAAATGACCTATTGGGCCCAAAGGCATCAACTTCAACTCAGAAGAAGCTTTAATTTAAGGGATGCAAACATTGATAGGGCTTGGTAATCAGTTCATGGTGAATGAGTAAGGAGGAGCAAATGTCTATGGTCAGTCCCCAAGATTCTATGAGGTTTACAAGGGGAGGGTGCACAGAACTCTCTGGGAATCTTCAGAGTCCCCTCCAACTCTACTATCCTACCATTGGAGTTGGGGGGGGGGGTGTGGAGTGAGAAGGATTAGCAGATAAAGGATAAGAAAGTCTTTGGCTTTTTGGTTTTTGCAAAACAATGGGGTTAAGTGACTTGCCCAAGTCCACACAGCTAGGTAATTATTAAGTGTCTGAGGTCGGATTTGAACTCGGGTCCTCCTGACTCCAGGGCTGGTGCTCTATCCACTGTGCCACCTAGCTAGCTGCCTTAAGGATAAGAAAATCTTAAGGGGCTATCAATGCTGGAAGTTATAAAGAGGTCAGGGGGTGTGGGAGCAGGAAAGGACTTTGAATAAATGATTGGGGCCATTAGTAACCTTGGAAAAACTCATCTCAGTAAAGGTCAACTGCAGCAGATCAGGCAGGATACGTAGGAGGGAAGACCTGGGAAATAGGGCACAAGAACCCCAAAGTCCAGCACTTTGGGGCCATTGAGTATCACTTTGGGCCCTTATCACCACTCTGAGAAATTTACTTGTGAAAAGTAGCTGGGTCTTCAGACCCTCTAGTGTAGGACATTTAGGAAATACATAAGTGTGAGAGGCAATGTCAGAAGGCAGCTCAGTGGTGCCATTTTGCACAAAGCTCTTCATTACTTCAAATCTGACCTTGGACTCTTTCTGACTGTGGATCCTTGGGTAAATCACTTCACCCTATTTGTCTCAATTTCTTCATTTGTAAATTGACCTGAAGAAGGAGATGGTGAACTCCTGTAGGATCTTTGCCAAGAAAATCCCAGTGGGGTCACCAAGAGAATGTTATGAGGGAAATGACTAAACAAGACAGGTAATGAAGTGGGATCCAAAGAGACTGTTGGAAAGGAGATGAGCATCAGTCCAGTTCTAAATGTATAATTTTGGTTCTTCCTGGTATCAGACTATTTTCTGTGCATGTCCTAGCCCCTCAGGAGACTGGTGCTTTTACCAGAGCATCTTGAACACTCAAACTGTCCACCATTGCCCACTTTTCAGGATTCCCTAAATCAGAGGGGTCAAAGTCAAGGTTGGAAAACAGAACTTGATTACAATGTAATCAGAAAGTATTTAATACTAATGTTTCTATTTGGATTCGACACTAATGTTCTAGGTGATTTTTATGGTTATTCATATGATAATAACAGCAGTCATGATAATATCAAAATAAAGATTATTGCAGGAAAACTAAGAATGAACAACAAACATGAAAAGTTTTTGTACTTCTGAATAGCTAATATTGCATAACCTGTATGGCAGAATTAGGCATCAGCTG
This sequence comes from Macrotis lagotis, assembly GCF_037893015.1. NCBI lineage: Eukaryota > Metazoa > Chordata > Mammalia > Peramelemorphia > Peramelidae > Macrotis > Macrotis lagotis. The sequence continues at coordinate 270,076,640 of NC_133662.1, read as the reverse complement.
CATTCTGTCCTTTGATAGGCAGGTGGCAATCCCCACACCCAAAATACAGAATTTGAGATAGCCCAGATGACTCAACCAATGAACTATCCTGGCATCAGGGCATTGACACAGACCATGCTGTTGCTCATAGTCATCCAGAAAAGTTGAATGAGTGACCTTTTGAATGGTGCTGTGGTTCCCCAAAACTCAGGATCTCCAAATTACATTTGAAACATTGTAATAGCAGAAGATTTCTGTTAGACAAAATTCTCCATTTTCTGCAACCAATGGTTCCACATATGGATGGTGCGGTGCTGGTTAATGGAGCACCTCTGTTTTCTTGATGTTAATTGTTATGCCAAAATTAGCACAAAAGGCCGAGAATCAATTCATACTTTGCTGCATCTTAGTTTTAGAGGCTGCATTGAGGGCACAGTCATCTAAGAATAAAAAGTCATGCACCAATTTTCTTTCTACTTTAGTCTTGGCTTATAGCCTTTTCCAATAAATGATTTACCATCACTGCAGAGGCTGACCTTGATGCCATTTGTCTTTATTGAAGTTTTTGACAACAATATTGTAAACATCATTCTAAAAAGCAAGGAAGCAAGCCTACAGCCTTTCTTCACCCCAAGGTTATCTGGGAAAGTATGAGAACATCAACTATTATCAAGAACTTGGCCAAGCATGCTGTCATGGAACTGGCATAAAATATTGAACTTCTCTGCACAACCAAGTTTTTCCATAATTCTTCATAAGCCCTTCCAAGTGATTGTGTCAAAGGCTGTATTTGGGTTGATGAATATTATATACAGACCTTTTTCTGCTCCCAGCATTTCTCTTGGAGATGTTGGGCAGCAAACAGCATATTAACTATTCCTCAAAACTTTCTGAAGCCATGCTGGCTCTCAGGGAGGTGACCATATTCTAGGTGAGGTATCAACCTCTTGAGAAGGACTCCTGTAAGAATCTTGCAGGTAATGACTAAGAGAGAGAGAGAGATACTCCCTTCCCATGATATTCTCAGGACAGTGTTTCTTTTATGTTTATAGAGATGGACAGTGGAGGTGTTCTTGAACTCCTGGGGAATAACTTCATGACATACATTCTTTTGTATGAGCAGTCAACCCTTGCCTTATAAATCTCAGCTGGAATAAATTCAGCACCAACTGCTTTGCCCATGAGAGGGGTCCCATGACATTCAAAATCTCTTCTTCAGTCGGAAATTCAGATAGAGAAGGATTAACTTCAACCTGAGTTATACAGTCAAGATTTAGAATTGGTAGATGACAGTCTATAGAGAACACTATCATGTCTTTAGGATCATGTCTTTATCATCAATCAATGTAACTCCATCAGTGCTGAGTAGTTGTGATGCACCTTAGGTCTTTGGCTCATAAATTGTCTTCAGGGCAAGATAAAAGTGCTTTGGATTGTTATTATCAGTGTGAAGCTGAATTTTATCTGCTTTCTTCCCAAGTCAAGAATCATCTATCTCACTAAGCTTCAGTTGTACTTTTATAAGTGCATGAACCGTCCTACTGGTAAACTCTGTGCAGTTCTCAGTTTTCATTTACTAGTTTCTGAATTTTCCCATCATTTTTCGTCAACCAGTCTTGATGTTTGAGAGTGTTCTAACCCAAATGAGTCCATGCATCTTTGAAAGCTGCCAACTCCTTTTCTGCTCCACTGTTGCCAACCATGTGCTGGCTCAGCTTTCCCTTCAAGTTAGACACAATCTTTCCTGTTGAGAGATGTGCTTTCATATGTTGACATGAAGTCTTCTGGTAGTCATTGTGCCTTGGGGCTGTGCTTTTGTTGAACATGAATATTTAGCTTGGAGAGGATAAGTCTATGATTAGTCCAGCCCTCTGCACCACATATTACCTTCATCATATCACCTTCATCACTCTCACATCCTATCTGTCTTTTCCTTACATTGACATAGTCTATGGAAGACAGTGTTGGTGATGAGAAGGTCATGAGATGCAGAAGTCTTCAATAGTAGGTCACCATTGCTGTTGTTATTTCTCACTCCATTTCTCCCAAGGACTCCTTGCCTTGTCTGGAAATCTATGCTTGTATTAAAAACATCCTGAATTATAAGCTTGTCATCTTTTGAAACACTGATTCATAAAATTTTTTTGGCTTGATGAGGTAATGGGAGCATAGACACTGGTGATGGTGGAGAGGCGATTTTCTGCAAGTGACAATCACATTGTCATGGGACTACCATTCACTCCTTTTGGAGACCTACAGACTTGTTGATTAGTTCTGATTGCAGAACCTTTCCCAGTTTCCCAAACACTCCCTTTCACTGCAGTCACTCCAGCAAAATGTGTGTGTACAGCTCCAACTTCAGTGAGCCGGCCATCATTTGCCAGCTTTGTCTCACTCAGGTCTGCTATTTGAATGAGTTACCTGCTGAGTTTTCTTACAACAAGAACTGTTTGCCTTTCAGGTCTAGATTCTGTGTTATTCATAAGTTTACACACTGTACTCATGGTGAGTGGAATCATCTTTGCAAAAGGTTTTGTACATTTTTGTGTCTTTGGACTATAGAATAGGATCCTCACGTACTATAGTAAACAGGCCAGAGCTGGGTAAGCGCACAATTTTGGGTTCACTTTTTCTAGCCCCTCCCTCACACCAGGAAGTGAGCAGTATGATCATTAAAGGCTACTCAGACACCAGGGGATTGCTAAATCCCACTACTGTTTCAGTTCTTTGAGAAGATAACCCTATGATCAGGGCCACCTGTGTGCAGGGTTGTGATTACAGCTTCCAGTTTGTCACTTGCCTGTTGCCATGGAACTTTAAGATAGGCAAAAATGGTGAAATGGCATGGGTGATGTCTTGCCTCATGTGGAAATTGGTTTCAAATGAGCCAATTTGCACAGTCATAGCCCTCACTCTTCCACAGTCTTCACAGTCCAATGGCAGGATATAAATTAAGATGACAGCTAATAAGTTGGAATTCAGTGGATGAGCTTAGTATCTTCCATATCTGACCAAGCTCTAAATGTTTCAAAACACCTGCTTCTGCTACCTGTTGAAGCAAATTGTTCACATCCATTTATTTTGTTGTGGAAATCTTCATAGACGCCCTCCTAACTCGCTGATGGTTTTGAGGTCCCTAAGTTACTCTCAGCCCAATGTGTGACCACATTGCATGCTATAGCTTCTTGGAGCCATAGATAAAAGTTGGGTAAATCAGGGAGATACCAAAGATGCAAAGAAGCAGCCCTGAAAAGGGCTCAACAGCTCTCACATCAGAGGTGCTAGTCTTCCCTGACCACATCCTGGTATGGAAATGACAACTTAGAAAAAAGAAGTGGCATCTACAGCCTCACCAAGGACAAGCATGTCAGAAAAGCCAAGGAGGGCAGGTCATGTCCTGCACAGCCCGAACTTGAGAAACAACAGATGGATGACCCAAGGCTTTATTTTTGAATTTTACAATTTTTCCCCAAATATTGCTTCCATCCCCCACCCCCACAGAAGGCATTCTGTTAGTCTTTATATTGTTTCCATGGTACACATTGATCTAAATTGAATGTGTTGAGAGAGAAGTCATATCCTTAAGAAAAAAAAAATAAAATATGAGAGATAGCAAGGTTATATAATAAGGTAATGGTCCCCCCCCCCCAAACTGAAAGTAATAGTCTTTGGTCTTTGTTCAAACTCCACAATTCTTTCTCTGGATACAGATGGTATTCTCCATTGCAGACAGCCCAAAATTGTGCCTGATTGTTGCACTGATGGGATGAGCAAGTCCATTAAGATTGATCATCATGTTGCTGTCAGGGTGTACAATGTTCCTGGAATATTCTTGATCTCCACAAAGAAAAGGATGGAGAAGTCAGTATTGAGGTAGATCATTGCTTGGGTCCAGTCCCTTCTTCAAATAATGAGCAGGGGACCATCTGTCTCATCAGAGATGAAGGCAACTCATCTGTGAAGACATGATGATGGAACTGTGGTCATACCGGCCAAAAGAGCAGTCCATTCAGAAGCTGTATAAACATAGACCTTGTCCATTCATTGCAACTCTAGTGTCAGGGTCTTTTTTTTTCTTTTGCAATTAATTAATCTTAAAATTATAATTTTGTTACTGCTTTTTATTTAACTATTCCATTCATTTCCAGGCCACTTACCTCTTCCCGGCTTAGTGAACTTCCTCTTAAAACAAAGAAAACAAAAAAATGAAGCAAAACTCATCAGCACATCAACTTTTTCTCATCATATACACAGCATTTGACATCCACAGCCCCCATCTTAGACAACAAAATGAGGGAAGCATATTTCCTCATCTCTCTTCCAGGGTCAAGATGGGTTATTGTCCTTAATTTATGTCTTAGCTAGTGATTTCAGGGTCTGCCTACTTTGAGACCATATTTATTGCTCTGAAAATGTCTCCAACACTTGCTTAGAACAGGAAGCCTCTTTTAAATCAGCCAGCAAAGAATGACAATGGAAAAGCCCCATCAAAATGGTTTTCATTTTTTCCTTTGAAATCCTCCGGGCTTTCGTCTCTGATGAGATGGATGGCTCTCTGCTCACCGTTCCAAGAAGGGACTAAACTCCTCCCTTCTCCCTCCCCACCCCCATCTTTCCTAGTCAGGGAGGGCTCTCCACCCTTCCTCCCTTGGTTCATTTCTTTATTTTTCACTTGATGACAGGCCCCACAACATTTCTGCAGCAAAGGAAAGAGCATAATGAACTTAATTTTGGAATGACAAAGGTTATTATTATAATCACTTTCCTCTGAAGAACTGCAAATAATCCATTTGCCCAACTGCCCTCCAAGCTTCTAATTATGCTTTTGTGGCTACCCATACAAAGCTAGCCATAAGTCCATTGCAAAATCTAGTTTTCATTTGTTTCTTTTAACTCTCTCCCAGCTCTATACACAACTCCCCTTCCCCATTACTTCTACCCCCCCCCCTCCCCTGGGCAACTAGATTTTGGAAATTAAATTCCCTTAGCTTTTTCTGGAGTCTCATTTCAACTTCTCTTCCCTTGCCCGAGTGATGGAAGGTTTCTGCATCATATTTCATAGACTAGAGAAATATGGTTTGATATGTGGTCTCTTCTTTTATATTCCAAGGACAGGCAGCTTACAGATTTTTTCATCCAGTCCATGACCCCGCCTTCAGGCAGAACCCCACCTAGATCATTCCAGACAGATGAGAATCTGTCCTGTTTTTAAAGCTCTCTAGAGGAGAATGCTAGGCAGCCTTGCCTGGCAACCCATTTCATATATAACAACACTCACTTATTCACTCACTCTCTTCCTAAATCTCATCTAAAGCCCCCAAACCTGAAGCTCACTTTTCTTGTTAAAGATGGCTTTGGAGGAAGGAAAAGTGTAATATTCCTCCATATCTTCCATAAATGTGGTATTTTTTGACTAGATTAGTTACTGTTATCTAGTAGAATGTAAGCTCCATGAGAACAAGCTCCCAGTTGCATTTTGTGCATCTCATCCCAGCACCTAGGATAGCGTCTGACTTATTTGTTCCATTATTTTCAGTCTGACTCTTCCTGACCCCACTTGAGGTTTCCTTGGCAGAGACACAGGAGTATTTTCCATCTCCTTCTCCAGCTCATTTTACAGAAGAGAAATCTAAGGTAAACAGGGTAAAGTGACCTTTGCAGGATCACACAGCTAGTGAGTGTCTGAGGCTGGATTTGAACTTAGGCTAAGTCTTCCTGACTCCAGACTTGGTGCTCTGTATGTAGTGGTGTCCCTTAGCTGTCCCTTCATGCCTGAGTCATTATAGAAACAATTGGTGCTGGATGATTGATTAATAATAATAGTAATAATAATAATAATAGTAATAGTAATAATAATCATCAAGCTCCATGAAGGCAGACAATATTGCTCATTTCTGCATCTGCATACAGCCCCCAGCACTATATTTGACACACTGACACAAATCCTTATTGATGCATTCATTGAAATGCTTGATGGATAGATGGACTGCTCACACCTTGAGGTTTGGGGATAGGGCTGGTTTTTGTTCTTTCTTTTGTTGCTTTTGAATCCTCAAAGTCCAACAACATCTCTAAGCACACAAAAAGTACTTAATAGATGCTTTTTAAGAGGAATTGTTTACAGTTTATAAGGAACTTTTGCTCCCTTTGTTATCTTTGGTTCTCATAGCAACCTATAAGGAAGATGGGGCAGGTGTTTATCCTCATTTTACTGATGATTGATGTGAAAGTCAGAAGTTAACTTTCCAAGAACAGAATTGTGATTGGCTAATTTCTTTGGAAACTATCTGAGGGTTTGAATGGGGGCGGTTGTAGCTCAAAATGAATCAGCAGTGTGACATGGGAGCCAAAGAAAACCAGCTCATGATATCTTGAGCTTTAATGAGAGCATCAGAATGCCCAGAGCTAGGTGATGGTCCCATTGTTTTTGACCCTGGTCAGGCCACTTCTGAATGCTGCATTCTCTTCTTCATCACAATCCAGAAAGGGCACTGATGACCTGGAGAATCCCAGAGAAGTGAGTCCCAGCACTATTGGGTGATGATTAGGATATGGACCCTTTTGGAACTGCTTTAGTACATTCACTTCATATGTGATATGAAGTGCCACTGCTGCTGTATAATGTCAAGTGCTGAATCAAGTCTCATGTGGGGAAGGGTTCTTTTATTTCTTATTATATACTATAACCAAAAGGGCAAACCCTATTTAGGGAGATAGTGTAATGAAAAGGACTGGAATCAGAGAATGGAGTTCAAATTTCATCTTTTTTTTTGAACACGCTTTTTGTAAATAAAATTTTGAGTTTCAAATTTTCTCTTTCCCTCCCTTCCCACTCCTCTTCCTAAGATGCTAAGCCATTTGATATTGGTTTTATATATCTGCAATGATGTAAAATATATTTTCATATTTTCCTTTATAATTTCATCTCTCTCAAATCAATAAACATTTATCAAATGTTTACTGTGTGCCAGACATTGCATTAAGCTTTGGGGGATACAAAAAGAAGCAAAAAATAACCTCCTTCAAGGAGTTTTCAGTCTAATAGAGAAGACAACAAGCAAACAAATATATATAAAGCAGGCTACAAACAGGATAAACTAGGAAACAATGAATGGAGGAAAACATCTAGGATTAGGAAGAATTGGAGAAGCTTCCTAGAGGAGGTGAGATCTAATTAGGACTTGAAGGAAGTCAGTGAGCAGAGAAGAGTATTGCAGGCATGGGGGATGGCTAGGGGAAAAAAAGCCTAGAGCTGAGAAACAGCATGTCTTGTTCATGGAACAGTAAGGAGGCTGGGGTCACAGGATCAAAGAGCTCGGGAGTAAAATGTCAAAAGACTGGAAAGGAAGAGGGGGCAGGGGCTTTGAAAGCCAAACTGAGCTTTTTGTTTTTGATCCTGGAGGTAACAGGGAGCCCCTGGAGTTTATTGAGTACAAGATAACAGACCTGGACTTTAGGAAATCACTTCAGTGGCTGAATAGAGAATGGGTTGAAGTGAGGAGACACTAGAGGAAGGTAGACACCCCCCACCCGCCCCCCGAAGTTATTGCAACAGAATAGAAGCAAAGTAATGAGGGTCAGCCCTGGGAGGAAGCAGCATCAGAGGAGAGAAGGGGAGGCGCTCGCTCCAGAGAGGCTGCAGGAGAGGAAATGTGTGGGAGGTGCACGGAGGTGAACCAGAGAAGAGGGGTAATAAGTAGAGGCAAAATGGACCAGAGGTGTAATAAATGGAGGCAAAATGGACAAGAAGTGCAATAAATGGAGGTGAAATGGACCAGAGGTGTAATAAATGGAAGCAAAATGGACAAGAAGTGTAATAAATGGAGGTGAAATGGACCAGAGGTGTAATAAATAGTGGTCAAACTGGACAAGAAGTGCAATAAATGGAGGTGAAATGGACCAGAGGTATAATAAATGGAGGTGAAATGGACCAGAGGTATAATAAATGGAGGTGAAATGGATGCAAGGTGTAATAAATAGAGGTCAAACAGACCAGAGGTGTAATAAATAGAGGTCAAACAGACCAGAGGTGTAATAAATAGAGGTCAAATGGACCAGAGGTGTAATAAATGGAGGCAAAATGGACAAGAGGTGTAATAAATGGAGGTAAAATGGACTGGAGGTGTAATAAATAGAGGTCAAACTGGACCGGAGGTGTAATAAATAGAGGACAAATGGACCGGAGGTGTAATAAATGGAGGCATAATGGACAAGAGGTGTAATAAGTGGAGGTGAAGGACTGGAGGTGTAATAAATAGAGGTCAAACTGGACCAGAGGTATAATAAATAGAGGTCAAATGGACCAGAGGTGTAATAAATGGAGGCAAAATGGACAAGAGGTGTAATAAATGGAGGTGAAACAGACCGGAGGTATAATAAATGGAGGCAAAATGGACAAGAGGTGTAATAAATGGAGGTAAAATGGACTGGAGGTGTAATAAATAGAGGTCAAACTGGACCGGAGGTGTAATAAATGGAGGTGAAACTGACCAGAGGTGTAATATATGGAGGCAAAATGGGCAAGAGTTGTAATAAATGGAGGTGAAACAGACCAGAGGTGTAATAAATAGAGGTCAAACTGGACCAGAGGTGTAATAAATAGAGGTCAAATGGACAAGAGGTGTAATAAATGGAGGTGAAACAGACCGGAGGTATAATAAATGGAGGCAAAATGGACAAGAGGTGTAATAAATGGAGGCAAAATGGACAAGAGGTGTAATAAATGGAGGTGAAATGAACCGGAGGTGTAATAACTGGAGGCCAAATGGACAAGAAGTGTAATAAATGGAGGTGAAACTGGCCAGCCTCCCATCAGGTGGGGGAGGGGAGGAGGAGGTGTGCAGGTTGGCCCCTAGGTTGGGAGTCTTTTCCACTGTGACGCTGAGAAGGACCTTATTTCTCTGGTCCTCAGCGCCTTCCTCTGTGACATGAAATGTCTGACCAGGCGGCCTCTGAGATTTGCTTCAGCTCCACATCTTTGATCCTAGATCCCAGACTAGGATGAGGCACGTTTCTATTAAATGAAACATTTTCTTGCTTACTCTTCAATGGGTTTGCACTGAGCTTCCTAGGACATTTCTGAGACTGGTGAGGAGTCTTCACCTTCTGCCTCTCGATCTTCCGTTTCTGTGGTTCACGGCCCCTTTGGCAGTCTGATAACTGACTCCTTTTAGGAATATTATTTTAAATGCACAAAATATAGTTATCAAAATTTATGCATTTAAAAGAAAAATAATACGTTCATAGACTCCAAGGGAAGAACCTCTGATTTAGATGGTCTCTGAGGCTCTGCTATCCCTGGGGAAACTGAGGCTCAGATATGAGGATTTAGTGATTTTCCAATACTAAGAGACAGAACTGGATTTTGCAGCTCTGTTTCCTGTCTCCAAATCCAGTCTTTGCTGTCTGCCTAAGCAAGGGGCTGCCTTGTCATGGTCAGCCTTGGGTTGGGCATGTGTTCTGAAGGAAATTAGGAAGGGTCTTATTTGTCTCTGAATCCTCGCTCTCAGGCTGAATTGTCTTATAGCCTTAGCTCAGTCTTAGGATTTTCTGAGATAAATGCTTGATGATGGATTGATTTGAGATAAGAAGAGAATTCCCACTTGTCCAGTGGCTGAGGCCAGGAATCAGTCATTTGGACATGATGGGTTGGAAAGAGGAAGGAATGAGCTGGGATCGTGTCAAAGGCTAAGATGGTTCTGGTCTCAATTAGGCTTCCGTGTTTCTAGGACCACAAATCCAAACCTTATTTGTCAATCTGGGTGGAGGGAAGGGCTTCTCTGGAACATGCATACTCTTCTGTGTGCTTCTTATTTCTCTGTGGTCTCTATGAATAGAGAGAAGATCAATGAGCTGGACCCAGAAGAGAGGAGGCAGTGCCACCAGCCCTCAGGCATAGGCTCTGGATTTAGAGCTGGAAGGAACCTTAGACACTGTTAAATCTAGTCTTTGTACCTTCTCATTCTACAGATGGGGAAACTGAGTCTCGTGGAAATTAAGGGACTTATCCAGGGCTACGAAGTTAGTTAAAAATATGAGGTGAGATTTGAACCTAGGTCCTCCTCATGTTCAAGGACCTATTTACCACACAATGCAGAAAGAAAGAGGCCATGGTGGTCTTGGACTTCTGAATCAGTGCTCTGGGAATGCTCTGAAGCTGCTCAGGTGTTGGCAGGCAGAGACCCTTCTCAGGCTCTGATCAATACTTCTTCACTCCTGGTTAGGGGGATACAAATCAGCCAGGAATAGAAGATTCTACTGGGGACTGGGACAGAGGTGGTCTCAGGCAAGGGGAGATGGCCCAGGGTTTGTTCCATAAGAAGAATGTCCCTAACTCTGAGGGGGATTTGTCATCTTTTACTGTGAGGGTAGAGACAAATATCATGCATTTCCTTTTCTTCCTCTATGCCCTGGCTTAGGATCTCTGTCACATTTGACCATCTCCAAAGTCTTTAGGTTTTATTCCCTTGAAAGTTTTTGTCTATGAGAAGTATGAGTAAAATCTGCTGATATCCCACTTGCCTCCTATCACATTCATTCATTCACTCATTCAACTCATCCATTCATTCATTCCACAAAAACTTGTCATTCTCCATCAAAAGCAAGCCACTCCAACATCTCTCCTCTCAGGGATGATCTTTTGTTCTTGATCTGCTGAGGGGAAGCGCTGACTGGGAAAGGAGTCAGATATGAGTTTGTCCATCACTCCATTGTTTCTGCTAATGATCCTTCCCTACCCCTACTTCTCTGAAATTCATTTGGGGCCTCTCTCCTGTGGGCTTATTTAGGGACATTTTCCTCTCTTGGTAGAATGGAATCTCCTTGAGGTCAGGGTCTGCTTCACTGCTGTTTTCATGTCCAAAGTGCCCAGCTCAGTACTTGGCAAGTCATAGGTAATTTAATCAATGCTTGTTGATTGATAGCTGAGCGAAAAGTTAAATAATGGCCTAGATCCTGCCTTCTATGAGGTTATTATTTAAAGGGATTGTGTGGTTCCAGAGTGGGTTTTGATTTTTTAAACCAGAACATCTGTTGAACAGCAGAGGAAGGACCTGGAAATAGGAACTCTGCATAGTTGTCCTGACTCTGTCATGGTGTGACTTTGGGCAAGTAATTTCACTGCTCTTGCCTTTGTTTACTTCATCTATGAAATGGAGATAAAAGGAATCTTCTTGCCAAGAGGTGAAATCTGAGTTCTTTCAGCTCTCTGTGAGGGACCTTAAGGACCTTCCCAACTCTAGAGGTCTATGAATTTGGACTGCTCTCTGGAGTGAGCCTCAAAGCCTGGATAGAGGGAAGGATTGTTCACCACCCCCAACCCTACCCCATCCTTATGAGCATAATGGTACATGACAGCTGCTCAGATTAATTTGAATGGAAGAACCCTTGTACATGATCCTGGGATGTAGATTTTCATGGATTTTCATGATTTAAAATCTACAATGATAATATTTCATTTATAAAACACTCTCTGTTCATTACTTCCTATGAATCTCTGAATAACTCTGTGGGGTCAATGTTAGTATACCTATTTTACAGATGAGAAACCTCAGCATATCTGAGGAAAGATCTGAATTTAGATCTATCTCTAAATCCACACCCTAGCTGCTAGACATTTCTCTCCACATTTTAAATTATTTGATTCCATTGATCTTAAGGGGTATTTTTGAAGCACCTACTGTGTGTCCATAACTGTTCTAGGTGCTGAGGACCAAAGGGAGACTAATCCCTGACTCTTAGGATGTCTATCTTTCTGTTTCTAAGACATTCTGTTAAAAGAATTTTGCGAGTTTTGTGGATACTCTTTATTTTCTCACTATCATGATTATCTAATATGCTCCTTCCTCCATTGCAGCAATTGAAACATTCCTTAAAACAAAGAAAAACAGTTGATCAGAACCAAGGAACACCAAGTCTTATACTAGGCATTATCTTCACCATTGGGCATCCATAGTCCCCCACCTCTCTACTGAGAAAAGAGGTGTGGTTTTTTTTTCCTATTCTCCTAGACTAAGATGAGTTGTTATGGTTACCCAGAATGCAAAGGTCATTTAATATTTCTGGTTACTTTATTACAATCATTATGTGGATTGTCTTTCTGGTTCCACTTTCTCCAATCTGGATTACTTCACTCAGAATTCCCCATGTTTCTCTTAATTATTCATCATTCTCAGTGATAGCTACTAGCACAGTTAGTTCCCCCATTCCCCCATTCATGGGAACCCACATTTTCTCAAGATTTCTTGTTACCACAAAATTGCTTCTATGAGTTTGGGGTGATCAGACCTGGGCTTGTTCCCCAGAGAGAGTTCCCTGAGGCCCTACCAAGGTTGGCTCTCCTTCCCCTCAGCTAGTTCCCTGCTATGAAGGCTTGTATACATCCTAGTCTTCCTTTTTGTCCTTAGATTCCTTGATTATTTGGTTACTTCTCAAAATGAGACCCATGGGAGTGTCAGGAGTATGATGTATGCAATTAATTGAAGTCCAGGTGAATCCTTGGATCATGAATCTCATCCTTTCAAGTCAGGTCTTCAATTTTCCTTTATCTGGCAGAGGTTTTTTATGTCATCTCTGTCTCTTTCCAAATTTTTTATTTCCACCCTGAAAATCATTCAGGTCTTTTCTTGGAAACCATGTGAAAAAACATGTTTTTTACATATCAATTACACTGAAAAATTAAATTCCCCCTTTACAAATCAAGAACCCGACAGTGACTGGTCAGGCAGGGAAAAGGTCATTGGGATTGGACGCCTGGCCGAGACTGAGCAGCCATAGCCAGAAAGTTGAGGGAGCACCTCCCATTTTTAGACAGCCGCCTAGCCAGGGTCATGTGAAGCCCAGGCCAGCAGGGACTCCCATCTGGACTGGCTGGGACATAGTGCTTTAAAAACAGGATTCTTTTGGTCCAACTGAAGGGGAGTAGGTAAAGAATGGAAATCCCATGGAAAATTGTACTGAGGAGCCCAGGCCCTAGGCTCAGGGAAGGAGCAGGGGATTTGGGGTCAGGCAGCTTGGGTTTAGTGATACATTGGCTTCTTGCTACTTGTATGACCTTGGACAGGTCACTTCTCCATCCTTGGATTCAGTTTCCTTCTCTATAAAATGAGAGTATTAAATGGCTAGGTGACTTCTGAGATCAATGCTGTGTCTAGAACCAACTCTGCAACTTTCTAGATATGGAATATTGGGAGCATCCCTGGACCTCAGTTTCCCTATCTATGGAATCTTTTTCCACAAGGAAAGTACCTGCTTGGGTCTTTAGAGGTCATCTGCTCCAATGATCTCATTTTGCAGAGAAGTAAACTGAGGCCAGAGAGCCCACACTGTCATTAAGTCGAGTAAGAGATGACTTACTCATAGTCACACAGTCAGTGGTAAGGCTGAGATCCAAACTGGCTCCTCAGTTTTCCCATCAAGTGCTCATTTCCACTATGGTCCTAATAGCTGAAATTTATTGGTTTTTTTCCCCATGCGTAATCTTAACCAGATCTTATAGTAATTCTGGAACAGAGATAATATTATTCCCATTTTAGAGGGGAGGAAAAGTAAGGCAAATTGCCCGGGGACATATAGATAATTAGTGGGACATGGGAGAATGAACCCACGCCACTTTGCCATATTTCCCTTCATGGCCCATCTTTTGTAGAGGCGCCTCAGAATAACCGTGGGGTTAGGATGATCTGAGTTCCAGTTCTGCTTCAGATGTATATTGGCACTCACCATTTTGCTTCTGAAATAAATGAAAAATGAACTGCTGAATGACATCAGTGGAGGGAATCTCCATACTGCAGGTTCTCGGCAGGGGTGAAATTATTCCTTCCTGCACCAAACAATCTCTCCTAGGAGAAAAGAAGTGAAGCCAGTGAGCACGGTGGTCCTCAGAGTCTGGAAGAATCCAAATTCAAGTCACATGACCTGTATGGCTCTGGACAAATCACTTGATCTCTTGTGCCCTAAACACTTCTCTGTGGCCAGCAGCTGCAGGGGGTACCAACTGGCCTCGGAGAGGGAGTTCCTTCAGTGGCCCGTCAAAAAAGTATAGAGATCAAAAGACAGGCGCCTGCCTCCGTGGGGCTTCTAGTCTAGTAGGGGAGAAAAGACAGGAGGATTCAGTCCAATCCCAGTGTGAGCAGAAGAGGAATCCGGAATGTTGGGAGACCTGGGGAGGGACAGGCGAGAGTGACTCACAGATGAGTCAACAACGTCCATTCTCATCTGACAGCAACAAGACGCCGCCGGAGTGTGGGGACAGCGCTCCCATCCCTTTTGAATGATGGATGTGAGAGGTCTGACCCCATTGCTCCAAGGGGAAGACTCTGGCCTGTCTTTCCTTGGTCCCTTGGAGTCTGAGCGAGAGCCGGCCCCGTTTCAATGGACCCTGGGTGGTTTGTTTTCCTGCTTGCCCTGGGAACAGCAAGCTGTCCTTTGCTGGCCCTGAGGACTGGCTTCAGGAGAAGGGATCCGGGTGGGAGCCTGATGCTTTGACCTGGGTGACAGGGAAGGAGAAGGAGAAAAAAGAGGAGGAGGAGGAGGAGGAGGAAGAAGAGGGCAGAGGGAGGAGGAGGAGGAAGCAGAGCAGGCAGGGAGAAACCCCTCTAGCCTCCCCTCCTGCTTGAGATATTTTTCCAATAAATAATTATGAAGCCTCGAATGAAATACAAACCCGATGCATTTCTTTCTTTTTTTAAAACGCCTTGGAATCCAGGAATATTTCAGGATCTGGACAGGATCACAGAGCCTCTGAGGACTGGCCCTCCCTCCTCCTAGGGGAACACTCCTTTCCTAATGACACTGGGGGAGATTTCTCCCTCTCCTGCCCTCCTCCCAGCTCCATCCTCATTACTCCACCCTGGGCTGGAGGCCGTCCTTTGAACTGTTATTATTATCTTGGCACTATAATATGACTAATCTCAGTTTGCATGATAGTTTTTTTCTCCCTTCTTGGAAAGGGAGGGACCCATGCTGTTGAAAGAGCCTGGGGGATGAGCTGGACCTGGCAGTCAGCTGCAGCTTCCCCTGGCTGTCCTAGTTGAGCTGGCTCCCCCATTTGGTTTCCCCAGAGAAGCTGCCCATCTCCAAGGCTTCATGCCCCTTGCTTTGGGGAGGCACAGTGGGGAGTGGGCAGAGCTTTGGACTGAGATTCCAAGAACCACTTTGAATACTGGTTCTACCTTTCCCCCTCTCCAGACCTCATTTCCTCCTCTGTAAAGTAAGAGGGTTGGACTAGAAACCCTCTGAGGTGCCTCCTCATTCCAGAGTGATCATACTGAAATAACAGTGAATCTGGGTGGAAAGGGACTAAATGGTCTCTGGTGTCCCTTCATGCTCTGGGACTTTGTTTTTCTTGGTTGACTTTTTACAGCTCTGATTTGTGCAATAGTTTCCAGTAAGCATGGACCATCATTCAAGATTTAGAAAGTACCTCAGGGATCTTTGATCTGGTCCAAGTCCTTCATTTTACAGGTAAAGAAACTGAGACTCAGAGAGTGGTAATGGGAATGAGGTGGGGTGGGGAATATCCCAAGAGATGGCCTGGAGAGAGGCAAAGACTCAATTCTGAGTGAGAGAGGGTGAAAGTTCAGCAGAGTCCCACTTGTTCCAGGACAGAGTCCCTTGGAGTTCTTGTCCTCAGTGGAGATGGTTGGGAAGCGTGAGCTACTTGAGGGAAGGGGTGAATTCACTTCTGTCTCAGCATCCCTAACATTTCCCAGAGTACCTGACCCAGAGAAGACACTCAATAAATCTGTGCTGACTGATAGACTTCTCTAAACTTCATACTAAAGTGAAAGTAAGTCCTTTGAGGGTAAGGAGGGATTCATTTGCTATGCACAGTGACTGGAAGATAGTAAGTCACTGGGTTGAATAAGGGAATTCCTTGGGACAGATCACAGGCAGTCATACCTCCTCATCCAAAGTGAATTCTTGAGCATGTTTCTCCATAAACTGACCCCATGCTGGGTAAATATGGACCTGTTGGTCTCCTGTCCATTATCCATGAGCTCTTTTCGGTCTGTTCATCTCTCTAGGTGTTGGCAACATAACACACGCTTCTCCTGCTCGCCATATTCCTCTGCTTTGCCCTTTGGGTGATCCACAACTTAAATTGTTTGGAGACTTTGATGCTGTGTGACTCACAGCTAGCTTATGGCATCCTTGGAAGACTGGCAGTGTTGGAAGGATCAGAGAGCAGTGTGAAATCATTCAAAAGTCATTGTGTCATAGTTTTCAAATCATGCAATGACCTCAAGGGCATCAGAAGAAATACAACTGTCCTCGAATCCATAAAGGACATTGCAAACCAACTTGTCACTCAGTCACTATCCTATTATAGGCTCTTATGACCATCTGCTGGACTCCTTTCAATTTATCCCTCCTCAGGCAGCCAGAACAATTTTCTTATGCAAAGCTTGAATTGAGTCACTTTTCAAAAGCCTTCAGTGGCTCCCTATTGCTTAACATTCAACCCCCTTGACCCACCTTCAAGAATCTACTGCAGACCAAAGAAGACATAGAGAGCATTACAAAATGTAAAATATGTAATTTTGATAATATAAAATTAAAATTTTTTATATAAACAATATCAACATAACCAAAATTGTACGGAAAGCAGGAAACAGAAAATAATTTTTGCAATAAATGTCTTGTAGAAAGGCCTCATTTCTCAAATATATAGAGAATGGAGTCATATTTATAAAAATGCCAGTCATTTTTCAATTGTTAAATAGTCAAAGCATTTAAATAGGCAGTTTTCAGATAAAGAAATTATAGTTATCTTTAACCATGAAAAAATGCTCTAAATAACTATTGATCAAGAAATTAAAATTAAAACAAATTAATTCAAATTAAAATTGAAGTATCACCTAATACCTATCAGAGTGATTAATATGAAAAAAAAAGGAAAATGCTGAATGTTGGAAGGGACTTGGGATACTAAGACACTGTCAACGAAGTTGTGAACTTATCCAAACATGCTGGAGAACAATTTGGAACTATGTCTAATGGGTTATAAAATTGTGAATATGCTGCTAGATCTATATTTTAGAGACATCCAAAAAAGGAAAAAGACCTATGTGTACAAAAATATTTTTGGCAGCTCTTTTTGTGTTGGCCAACAATTCGAAATCAAAGGTTTGGCCATCCTCTGGGGAATGGCTAAATGACTTGCAGTAGATGATTGTAATGGCATATTATTGTGCTACAGGAAATGATAAGCAGGGTGATATCAGATTACATGAGCTGATGCATAGTGAAGTGAACAGAACCAGGAGAACATCATCCATGGGAACAACAATATTGTTCAGTGAAGAAATAAGAATGACTTAGCTTTTCTCAGCAATATCATGATTCCAGGTCATCCCAAAGGACTACTGAAGAATGCACTCTGCCTCTGGAGAAAGAACCGATATTGGTTGAACTCAAAGGGAAGAGGCTATCTCGCCTTTCATTTGTCCCTTTTATTCAAATCTTCTTGTCCAAAATAACTACTATGGAAATGTTTTACATAATTGCACACATATGACCTATATTTGATTGATTATTCTCTCACGGAGGTCTGAGAGCAGGGAGGGGCGGGGATAGAATCTGGAACTCAAAACTTAAAAATATTTAGAAATTGGACAAAAAGAAAGTGGTGCAATGGCTCCCTTTGAGCCTGATTTCATACAAATCTCTCCATCGTGTGGTGCCCCACACTGCCCCACCCCCTTGTCTTTGCTCATCTCCCTTCTATTTGATTCAATAACAAGAATATCAGACTTATGTCACACCTTGTTCGGGGAGCTAAGGAAAACCTTGACCAGCACTTGTCCTCAAGAGGCTTATATTGCTATCCCTGCCTGCCTGCCTATCACTGGCCAACAGACCCATGTGTTTCTTGGATAAATTGATGGATGATATTATTCTGTCTGAGGAATGCCAGGTGACGGGGATTGTGGAACATCACAATCTCAGAGGAAGCAAAAGGACAAATGCTCCAAAGGGCTACAAGAAAGATGATTGGTGGGAAACCAGAGGCCCCAGAATGCCACCAAGGATGACTCCTTCACCAGAGATGGTATAAGCTGTGCCATCAACAATGAGTAGGACTGTAAAATGGGGGCTTCTTGGAGTATATGGCATGAGTCAGAGGGAGGCATCTGGCTTGAGGAACTCTACTGACTCACATTGGATCCCCACAACAAGCCAGGGACATAGGTGTTAGTCTCCTTTCCACTTTACAGATGAAGAAACTGAGGCTTGTCCAGAGTCTTACAGGTAAGTGTCTGAGGCAGGATTCAAACTCAAGTCTTTCTGACCCTGCACCATCTTGTTGCCACATGTGTCCTTTGGAGGGTTCATGGAAGACCACGGGTGAGAAACGATATATGCTCACAAATATGAGGTCAGGGTGCCATCCAAGGGATGAAAGACAGATACCCAAGGGAAGCAGGACATTGGGTTTGTCTCCCTGCCTGTTCCCTGGATGAGATAATATCTGTAAAATCGGGGCGGCTAGGTGGCGTAGTGGATAAAGCACTGGCCTTGGAGTCAGGAGTACCTGGGTTCAAATCCAGTCTCAGACACCTAATAATTACCTAACTGTGTGGCCTTGGCCACACCACTTAACCCCATTTGCCTTGCAAAAACCTAAAAAATATGTATCTGTAAAATCCCTCACATGGTTTCTCACCCCCAGTAGAAGCCACATAAGGACTTATTCCCTTCCTTCCCCGTGAGCAGCTTGAGGGCAGAGATTGTTATGGCTTCTTTTTAATTCTCAGGCTTTAGCTCAGTTGATTGACTTTAATGCTTGTTGACTGACCAGTTGATGAAGGTTCTGGGGGATTCCTGGTCCTCTACACCACTGTCTATGGCCTGAAGCCTGGGCTGAGTGAAGCATGGCCTTCTGCTCTGAAGCTCCATGTGGAAGGACTGACCACTGAGCCAGCCAGTCTCTTAGGATTCATTTCAGACTCAGCCCTGGGCAGAAGGACAACAAGGAACCTACCATCCCCCATGATCCAGAGCCACCTTGTCCTGGTAGAAATCCATGCCTTCAAGGTCCAAAATGAATCAAAGCTGATATGAGAGGTGGGTTAGGCCCTAGCAGTTGAGAAGGTGATTGGGAGAAGACCCATGGGAGCTGCCTCTGTTGTCAGAGGTCCTGGGTTCTAACCCTGCCTCTGGTACTACTACATGTTTGAGTTTGGACAAGCCAATCAGCATCCTTGAGACTGTTTTTTGACCTTCAAAAAGTAGTCTGAGGGGGTGGCTAGGTGGCACAGTTGATAGAGCACCAGCTCTGGAGTCAGGAGTACCTGAGTTCAAATCCAACCTCGGACACTTAATAATTACCTAGCTGTGTGGCCTTGGGCAAGTCACTTAGCCCCATTGCCTTGCCAAAAAACCCTAAAAAAAAGTAGTCTGAGGTTTTTGGCTCCAGAGCTATGGTCCAATGCAAAGGATGACCCTTGGATTGATCTTCAAAAGATGCTGGGTGTTCTAAGAGGTGGAGGGGAGGAGAGATTCCAGGCATGGATGACAGTGGATGCAAAGACCTGAAGATGGGAGATGGGAAGAATAGTTGGAGGGCTGAAGACAGACTCATGTTCTTGGAAAGGGACTTGTCCAAATAATTCAAATGGCCTAGCCCCCAGTACCCTGGGGTCCATCTGTGACCGTAATAATGAGAGACCAAGCTATGCCTTAGAACAATGTTGGGTGGGTGTTGTGGGATGGCTTGCCACTAAGGATGATGGGGTAACATGGGACTGATGATAATTAGGAAAGGAAGATCAGGGCAAGAGGCCAGTGGGCAGGGGTGGGGGCCACCTCCAGGCCTTTGTCTATGCTCTCTGTTATTCTGCTTCTACCTGCTCTACGAACTTTGCACATATATTTATAGTGACTTCTCTGAACACATGCCATTCCCCCCTCACTGACTGTACACTCTTGAACACATGCAAAGAGGTTGCTTTTGTTACAGGTATTGCTAGATGCTAAGTATACACCAAGTGCCCCATAAATGTTTATTGAATTGAGGGGAATCCCTCAGACTTCTGACTCTTCCTGGGACTTCTCAGGACTGCTGCAGGTCAATACTGAACCAAATCACTTGGGCTTCCTGGCAATAAGCCGGCATGATAGGTAGAATCCAAGCCAGTATCAGTGATAGGACTCCATCCTTCCCACCAACCTACCTTCCACTGGTGACCTTGCCTCTCTCCAAGTAGTAAAGTAACCTAATTGGACTAAGTCAATTAAAGCAGACTGTCCACACACATTGGTGTTTGGGGAACAGTAACATCACTGACCAACATTTAAATCCTCAGTCATGTCCCATCCAATCTAAAATTTGCTGAGAAGGGCACTGTTCCAGGAATTATTTATAATAAATAGTAATAATACCAATAGTTTATTTATATAGCACATTATAGTTTATGAACCATAAAGTGGGGAAGCTCAAGATTATTAAAGCTGAGAAAACTGGGGCACAGGGAGGTTAAATGAGGGCAGCCAGGTTCTTTCATCTCTGACTCTGGAGCCTACTCAGCTGGGGGGCTCAGTGAGTAGAGCATCAGTCCTGGAGTCAGGAAGTCACCTCCGCCTGGAGTTCAAACCTGGCCTCAGACACTTCCTAGCTGTGTGACCCTGGACAAGTCACTCCATTTCTATTTGACTGTAAGATAGGGCCGATAGGATCTGCCTTCTCAAGTTGTTTTGAGGATTAGATCTCCTATGAACATATTTGACAAACTTTCAAGCAATGTTATTGTTACTATTAACGATTAATTATCGTCTCTTTAGAATTGACAAGGATCTCTAGCTTGAGCTGGCCTTTGGGGCTAGATAGGCCTGGAGGAAGATGGACATTTGGAATAGGGAAATACTTTGCCAGAGCACATCTGCTCCCCACCCTATCCCAACACAGACCAAGGCCTCCATGGAAGAATATGGAAAGGAACTTGCAGGAACAGAGCCCTGCTCTCATTAAAAGTTCTCAGAAGGAGCCCCATATGTTGCCAGCAAGTAGTCAGTGCTCCGGCTCTCCTCTCTGGTGCCCAGATGCCTCCTGGCTTTCCAGTTCATCTGGCCTGGGTGTAACCAGATCCTGGGTAATGGGGTCTCCCACAGGGCTGTGTTTATGCACCTACCTTCTTTCCCCTTCATTAGTCCTAAGGTCAGAAGGGTTGGTGGGTCAGACCCAAGCTCACTGGTTTTACTTTTAACAAACTCATCATCTCCCCCAGCCCTTTCCTCAAAGGACTTGTCACATAAATTTTCATTTAGAAACACTGCTTTTCTTTGGAGTTACCAACAGGGACTCATGGACTGAGAAGCATGAGGTCAAATGGTCTTTCTGAAACGATGAGAGCTGATGATAGTTCTGGGCTGCAATGCCAGATCCATCTGGTCAAGCCCTAGTCCAAACCACATGAATAGATAGCATTGATCTAGTGCCCTAAAGGGGCAGAGCACTGCACAAATATTATCTCCTTTGAGTTTCACAACAACCTTGGGAGGGACAGGCTACTATTACCCCCATTTTAAAGTTCAGGAAACTGAAGCAAATAGGTTTAAAGGGCTTGTTCAAGATGTCAGAGGTACTAAGTGTCTAAGACTGAATTTGAGCTTGTTTTTCCTGACTCCAGGTCTAATGCATTATCAACCAAACACCTAATGTCATACTTGAATGTTCATATTTTTATGATCTCATTACTGTGGGGAAGTTTCCTCTTCTACCCCCTTAATATCAGAGCTGATTGTCATCTCCTCATCCCTAGAGTTTCTTGCCCCAAACCCTCCTAAAACTATGTTGATTTACACAATTCATGGGAGATTTCATCACATTATGTAGGTGACTTGATGCCCTCACAAAACTATCTGCCTCTCTAAGTCTGCCCTATTTCCATCCTTTCTGACCATATATTGACCTCTTGGACCTCTGACTCTGAGGTTGGCTTCCTATCCACCAGTTCATGCTACTGTTGATGATAGGATTTCCTGTTTGTTTAGGTAGATTTGGTGCCTTCATTTTCTGTGATGCTGTTTGTTCCTTGTCATGGCCAGAAATTCACAACTTTTTCAACTGTTCATGATGGATGTAAGGGGAACAAGTCACTGGTCTCTTTCATTTCTTAATAGCAACCCATCATTTCATTCTTTTCCCTGTCATTCTCCTTTTGACTATCTCACTATCCAAGTCTCTGGCACTAAGATGGCAGTTTTGTGGGTTTAGAAGATTCTGACAAGTTTGATTTGGAGTTTTTTGAGTTTTTCCCTTCAACAAACCTAGGTTGCTTTACTCTTCATAGAGGAACTTAGATTTATGCTCATCCAGAGACCTGTGAGAGAAGATGACCAAGTGTCCAATGAAGGGTCTTTGCGTCCATCCGCAGTGAAGCCAAGGATGCTGACTCACACCTTCAGTTCTTTGAATGAGAAACACTGGGAGCATCCTTCCCCTTATCTGAATACAATTCTGCTCATTCATTGGTCAGAAGCATAATAGTAATTATTTTTATTTTTTGATATATAAGTTTATTTTTCCAGCTTCATGAAAAGATAATTTTCAATATTCATTTTTTGATAAAATTTTGAATTCCACACTTTTCTCCCTTTCTCCTTTCCCTCCCCCTTCCCCTTAGCAGCAAGTAATCTGATACCATGTTAAACATATTTCCATGTCATGAAAGAAAAATCAGAACAAAAAAGGGAAAAACCATGAGAGGGAAAAAACTATAAAGCATAAAGCAAATTTTTTAACATGGAAAATAGTATGCTTTGATCTGCATTCAGACTCCATAATTCCTTCTCTGGATGCCAGTGGCTTTTTCCATCACAAGTCCTTTAGAATTGTCTTTGATCCCTCAACTGCTGAGAAGAGTAATCTGGTCAAGCCCTAGTCCAAACCACATGAATAGATAGCATTGATCTAGTGCCCTAAAGGGGGCATCTTAGATGATTATCACACAATGGTGCTGTTAATGTGTACAATGTCCTTCTGGTTCTGCTCAGTTCACTCAGCATCAATTCATGTAAGTTTTTCCAGTCTTTTCTGTTGTGCCCATTCATGATTTCTTTAAAAAAATTTTTTTTAAATCTATTTTCCCAACTACATGCAAAGATAGTTTCCAATAATCACTTTTTGTAAGGTTTTGTGTTTCACATTTTTCTTCCTCTCTGCCTTCCCTCCTCCTCCCCTTTGACAGCAATCTAATTAAGGTTATTTGTGTATAACTCTGTTAAACATATTTTCATATTAATCGTTTTGGGAAAGAAGAATGAAATTGAAACAGGAAAATTTAGAGAAAAGCACATAATACAGAAGACAACTTTTAAAAATTAAACCTAGTGAGCTCTGATCTGCATTAGACTCCAGAGTTCCTTCTCTGGATGCAGAGAGCATTTTCCATCACAAGTCCTTTAGAATTGTCTTTGATCACCAAACTGAAGAGCATGGTCTTCATAGTTGGTCATCACACAATACTGCTGTCCCTGTATATCATATTCTCTTGGTTCTGCTCTCTTCACTCAGCATCAGTTCATGTGAGTCTTTCCAGACTTTTCTGAAGTCCTGTCTCTCATAATTTCTTACAGAGCAATAGTATTCCATCACATTCAAATAACATAATTTGTTCAGTCATTCCCCAAATGATGGGTATCCCCTCAATTTCCAATTCTTTGCTTACAAATAGAACTGCTAGGAGTGTTTTTTGTACATGTGAATCTTCTCCCTTTTTTTATGATCTCTTTGGCTTACAAACCTAGTAATAGTATAGTAATTATTTTTAATAGGTTTTTGGAGGGTTTTGGCAAGGTAATGGGGTTAAGGTCACACAGCTGGGTAATTATTAACTGTCTGAAGTTGGATTTGAACTCAGGTACTCCTGACTCCAGGGTGGGTACTCTATCCACTGTGCCACCTAACCACCCCAAATAATAATTATTATTTTTTTATTTTTTTTTAATTTTAGGTTTTTGCAAGGCAAATGGGGTTAAGTGGCTTGCCCAAGGCCACACAGCTAGATAATTATCAAGTGTTTGAGACAGGATTTGAACCCAGGTACTCCTGACTCCAAGGCCGGTGCTCTATTCATTATGCCACCTAGCCGCCCCAATAATTATTATTTTTAAAAAATCATGAAAAAGCTTTGAAGGGAGGGACTATTGCATTTTATATTTGTATCTATCCTCAGGATCTAGGCACACAGTAGGTATTTAGTAAATGCATGTTAATTGTTGGATCCATTAATCATCATTATTGAAGAATTACAAGGTTGAATCTTAATCATTTTCCTCAGAAGCATGCCAGTCATTAGTCATTGAACCATAGGTTTGTATTCAGAATATGCAGAGTTAAGTTTATATTTTCTGATTGCCCAAAAACTCTGATTCTTAGAACCCACACCCTTTCTTTGTTGTTGCTTTGTTGTTGTTCAATAATTTCAATTGTTACTGATTCTTGGCCGCCTCACTTAGGGTTTTCTCAGCAAAGATCCTGGAGTGGTTTGCCATTTCCTTCTCCAACTCATTTTACAGATGAGGAAACTGAAGCAAACAGGAAAAGTGATTTGCCCAGGCTTACACAAGTAGTGTCTGATGCTGGGTTTGAACTCAGGTCTTTCTGAATTCATGTCTGATGGCTTCGCCTAGTTACCCTAACCTTTTTCCTGGTCAATTCCAATGGTTATTCTAGAAATCAAAGAAGTCTCATTAGATTAAGTATCATTTTTAATTTGTGTCTGTGTCCAATGATGATGACCTTCTCTATATATTCTTAATCTGGTTGACCCTTAGACAGAAAACATATCAGCTACTATAAGACATAGTATCACCATCTACTGAGAGTTAACCTTGGATGAGGACTTTAGTGAATATATGTGATACTCTGGGCCATAGTGATTTTTCAGCCAGAAAAATGTGTGTGTGTGTGTGTGTGTGTGTGTGTGTGTGTGTGTGTGTGTGTGTGTGTGTGTGTATTTGTATAAAAGTGGGGATGGGGGTGGGAAGGATAGGAGGTCAAACCCATTTTCCATCATTTCTTCATTTCAAAAGAAGGGATTACAGTTTCAAATGCAGAAATATCCACACTCTTATTCTGGTGGAGTCCTTTGTTGCTTTTCTCTTCTCATTTAGTAGCAAGCGAGGAGTAACATGGTATGTGTTTTTAAGTTCTAAACTCTTTACGATATTTTATACTTAGGAACAATTTTTTTTCAGGAATACCTCTTTGTCCTGCCTGAGACATAAACTGCGTGACCCTGTGTAAGTCACGATCTACCTGTCTGAGTCTCACCTTCCCAGTCTGGACAGAATAATACCTTTGACATCAGGTTACAGTCAGGATCAAATGCTACTAAAGGACTTGGCAAACTTTAAAGTCTTATAAAAATATCACCGATTATTACCAATTCCAGAATTTCTCGGATTGGAGAATGAAATGGTTCTTGGGGGTCAAGTCCATGCTGGGGATTGTCATTCCATTCCAGGCTGCTGGCACAAGTCCACCCGTAGCAGTCCCATCTCCACAACCCTTCCCTACCCCTGCCTGGTCCACAGTCCTGCCTGTGCCAGCAGAGCATTCCCCATAGGGCGACTATTTTCATTGGCATCCAAGCTGTAGCTGAAATCATTCTCATTCCCAGTGACTTACGAGCTAGGAGAATGTGGGTCAGTCGGGAGGGAAAAAAATCCCAAATCTTTGTATAATTTATGGGGCATGACTGTTTTCTCTCTGAAGTAGAAAGGTAATAGACTGGCCTATAAGTAATTAGGGAGGCAATATGGAAATAGCTCTGAACTGGGAGCCAAAGACCTGAGCCCTCCCCAGGACTTAGTCTGAGCCTCCCCAACTCCTCACAATGCATCTGTCCCCTTGAGGTCTCAGTTGACTCAAGTATAAAATGAGCAGGTCCTCCTCTTCTCTC
The DNA here is from genome assembly GCF_037893015.1 of Macrotis lagotis. Classification (NCBI taxonomy): domain Eukaryota; kingdom Metazoa; phylum Chordata; class Mammalia; order Peramelemorphia; family Peramelidae; genus Macrotis; species Macrotis lagotis. Next base: position 270,050,754 of record NC_133662.1, on the reverse strand, counting down.
ACCTGGACTTTTGTCAGGGCCTCTTCCTTGCTGTCCATCTTGACTCCCTGACTCTAGTGTCCCGTCTCTCATCTTCTTCTCAAGTGACCATGTTACTCCCCTGCTCAAGAAGGGTCAGTGGCTCCCTTTTGCTCAAGATTCAATGAGAATCTCTCTGTTGAGTCTTTTTTGATGTGTTCCTATGTGATATTTCCACAACGATTCCACATTGCTCCCTTTTAAGCATTCTACCCCAAGTGATCTGTTTGTTTTTCCTTGTGGAAGTTGCTCCATTTTATTATTGTACAGGCTGTACCCCATGCTTGGGGTGCTTGCCTTCTGGAACCCCTGCTTCTGTTCAAGGCTTGGCCCTGCAGATTCCCTCAGTTGTAACAGTGTCTTTATTTGGTTCTCTTTTAAAGGCACCCCTGCCTTTGCCTTTCTTGTGCCTGGCCTCCAGTTGGTGCTACACAAATGCCTATCAATGGGTTGTCCAATGGTTGGTGCTTCCCCTCCCCTGCCTTGATCCACATGCTGCAAGGAGACACAGTCTCCCAAGGGTGCAGACCCTGAGTTAGGGCTGTTGCTGCCTTTGCATAGCTTGAAGAGAGCCAGGGACAAAGGAGTTTAGTCACCATGTTCATTTGTCCAGGTCCTCCTGATCTCTAGCTGACTACTATACCCAGATGGGTCTGGAGGAGAAAGTGAGGCTGGTGACCTAGCACAGCCCCCCTCACTCAAATCTAGTCCATATGCTTGTCATGACATCACCTCCCTGATGTTGTGGCCTTCTTCAAGAATGAAGGATAAACATCATCATCATCATCATCATCATCATCATCATCATCATCATCATCAAATAGATCATTGTAGCTTCTATATAGAACCTGGAACAAAGGACCAACTCACTGGCCAAAATCACAAGAAGACTTTTGGAGACTAAGTGTATGTCATTACAAGTAACAAAATGAACAACCAAGGAGGTAGCTAGACAGTCTAGTGCTTAGTTCACCAGGCCTGGAGTCTGGAAGACCTGAGTTCAAATCCCTCAGACACTTAGTAGTGTAGGATGCTGGCAAATCAATTAACTCTTGTACTTCAGTCTCCTTTTCTATAAAATAGGAATATTGACACCTTCCTCCCAGGTTGTTGGGTTGATCAAATGAAATAGATTGTAAGCATTTAGCAGTGCCCATGGTAAGTGCTTAAAAAGCATGAATGGCATTGAAAGTTAGTTTGGAGACCAGTTAGGAAGGACTTAAATGTTTTAAAGGAGGAGCGACAGAGGCTTCTTGAGCAGGGGAGTGACCCTATACTTTGGGAAGATCAGCTAGACAATTGTGGGAATCCCTGAAGAGAGAGGCTAGGCTGGAGGGGGAAGCCCAGTTCATGAGTTCTTATATAGTTCAGATAGGGAGGCAGCTGTGAGGAGGGGTCAAAGGGAAAGACTATCAGGACAGAATGGACACTTCACCAATGGTGAGGGAGAGTAAAGCATCAAGGATGACTCTGGGATTGAGAACTGGAACATCTGGAGGGATGAGCTAGGGAAGTTTGAGAAGGGTTTGGGGGAATGAAAATGTTCTCTGTTGGGAAAATGGTGGGTTTGAGATGTCTCTTGGAAAGATGATCCTTACCAGGTGACTCACACTAACACCCATTGTGGAGTGTCCTTCTCTGATGACACACACCAAGCCCATCACCAAAAGGGAAGTCAAGATCTACCCAGCACAGCTAGAGCTCCCCAGGGCTGGGGCAGGGGGGAAGAGGAGGGGACTTTGAGATCCTCCCTCCCTTTCTCTGTGAGCACGGGTGGGAATTCTGTGCTCTATTACTAGCAGGGCTTTCCGTGGCTTTTCTGTCTCTGTCTCCATCTCTCTCTCAGTTGGCTTCCTGTGTCCACACTGCTAAGTTAGGGTTCCTCAGGGAAGTGCTTGCCACAAGGGCCCATGATTCTAGCATGACTCTGCACCAATAAGTCAACAGACTACACTAACTCTTATTTGTTTTTTGCAAGGCAATGGGGTTAAGTGGCTTGCCCAAGGTCACACAGCTAGGTCATTATTAAGTGTCTGAGGCCAGTTTTGATCTCAGTTCCTCCTGACTCCAGGGCTGGTGCTGTGCCACCTAGCTGCCTCTACACTAACTCTTTTAAAACATTTTATTTATTTATTTTTCCAACTACATGCAAAGTTGGTTTTCAATAATCAATTTTTGCAAGATTTTTGAGTTTTACATTACTCTCCCTTCCTTCCCCTTTCCCTGACAGAAAGCAATCAAATATAGGCTTTTCATGTACATCCATACCAAACATAAATCCCTACTAATTAGGTGGTGAAAGAAGAATCAAATCTAAACAAAAGACAAAACATTAGAGAGAAAAAGCAACAAAATATATAAGACAGCTTCTAAAAATTGAAGATAGTGAGCTTTGGTCTGCATTTAAACTCCACAGTCCCTTCTCTGGATATGGATGGTATTTTCTCTCACAAGTCTAGACTGCACTCACTCTTTTTTTTTTTTTTTATTTTTGCAAGGCAAATGGCTTGCCCAAGGCCACACAGTTGGGTAATTATTAAGTGTCTGAGGCTGGATTTGAACTCAGGTACTCCTGACTCCAGGGCCAGTGGTGCTCTATCCACTGTACCACCTAGCTGCCCCGTCTGTGCTCACTCTTAACAAAGACATTATTGAATAGGCTAAACAATACCACTGATTGCACAAGATTCCCCACACAGTCCTGGGGTATGCTCTCCTCACAGTTTCAGAGAATTGGGACCACTTGGGACCAAAACTGCCTCAAGGTCTGTTCTCGGGGACAATTCAGTTCCACAACCTTTTATTATGCCCCTATTGTTTGCATCAAAGATCCCTGACCTTTTCAACAATTTGGCTGAGCCCTCCAATTCCAAAAAGACCAAACAGATGAAGAGCATCTCCAACTCAGAGTACAAACTTCATCTGAATGGACAATCCAACAAGGTTATTCTGCGTGCTTGGAGTGATAAATGAAGATGAGTTGGAGCCAGAGTTGAGTAGGAGAAGAGTGGATTGGATCATGCCTTTAATGAGTCAATCTCCTTCCAGGAACAAAAGCCCATCTCTTTAATACTAACATTCTTGCCATCTTCCTGTTGGACCTCAATATAGAGAAAGCATCACTTTCTGAAGCAGAAGAGAAAGAGCTAAAATATATATGGAACATTCATGTTTGGGAAGCACTTTCCATGCATTATCTCATTGGATAATATTTCTGTTATATAGTAATAATACTTTTATAATATAAATAATAATAAAAAATTTCCAAAGAATTGATAAAAATATGGCATGGAGAGAAATGGAAACTAAACCACGTGGAGAGAAAAATGTGGGGTGCTAGCAGGCTAACATGGCCTTAGAAGAAGAGTAGGAATCAAAGCCACACCAGGGAAATGTATGATGGGAAGAGAAGATGTAAGGTGGCAGGTGGACAATCACTCTGCTCTGTTTTCCATATCAGGAAAAATTAGGGAAGACTCTCATGGATTCTTAGGCAGGATGTGACCATGGATAGAAAGGAGAGTCATGGAAAGAGTTTGGGGGCCTATCTGCCAGACATCATAATAGGCAATGGAGATGCAAAGGCACAAATATGAAAATAGTCTCTGTTCTCTCTTTCTGTCCTTTCTCAGCCTCTGTCTCTCTGAATCTCCTCTCTATTCATCTTTCTGTCTCACTCTCTCTCTCTCTCTCTGGGTCTCCCTTCCTCCAAGGCTTCCTAAGTCTCAACTTGCATTTATTATTGATTCTGACTGCTTCCCTATGGGGGAGAGGAACATTTGGAAAAGACAAAGCCTTCACTGCAAAGCAAAATCTCATCGTGGGACCCCCTGAGTTTACTCCCCCTGTTCAAATAATTAATTGGATGGATAGAAAATGATTCAAGAGCCCAAACCCAATGTCAGCCAATGCCAGCAATTTGCAGAATATTATGGTAGCCTTGAAGAGCCCAGAGGGCCGCAGCACTTGAGGTTCAGTTGGCAGGGGAGCCCTGTACCCCTCAACTGCTATTACATTTAATATCTGAAACTAGTCCACACGGAGAGCTTGGGGATATTTAGTAATAGGGCCAGGCTTTTCTTGTGCATTAAGGAGGTCTGATCGAAGTAATTTTGTGGTTAAGCGAATCTCCCATTGACGGACTCTCCTCTTTCTGATTTTTTGTATGGATGGGAGCGATTACTTTTGGGTTTTTCTGAGGGAGTTAGACATTCTGCTGATTGAAGCCAGGCCTTGTGTAAATTCTGCACACACACGCCTCTTTGGATTGTACCTTTGACATAGTGACCTTTAAACCTTGCTCCCTCCTAGCGAGATCCCCCATTATAACTCTCTTCTGTCTTTATGCAGTTCCTCGCAAAATGATGTGAAGGCATCTGATGGCCTTGTGTGGTAGGTAGAGGGGGGTCAGCCAGGATAACTTCAGCCAAGCAAGAATTCTCCAGCTCCAAATTCAGATTTCATTCCACTCTAGAGCCTTCTGTCTGGAGTCTGAGAAAGAACTAGGTTTATTAGGGTTTTAGCCAGGAGTGTGCTGGTGAATGTTCAACAATCAGCTTTCTGGGGAAAAACAAAATTAAAAAAACTGTATAGAGGATACACTTTAAAAAGTGAATCTGCATTATTAACATTTTTTCCCCACTCCTTTCTTAAGCCAAGAAAATCGGCAAAACAATAAACCAAACCCTAATTCATAGACTTTGCCAATTTCCAAGGTGAAAATGCTCACATGGAAAATTTAACAATCAGCTCCTGAGACTGAATGAGGTGGTTTTACCACACCCTTGGCTCCCATCTTGCAATAATATTGATCAATTTAAAGCTGGAAGGGACCCCAGAAGTCACTTATTTTTACACCTGAATTTCCCATGTGTAGAAACTAAGGGAAGGTCCTGAAAGGCATCAGGGGGTGTAGTTTCTTCCTTTTCTGTATTCCTACTGTCTGCCATATCACATTAAAAAGACCCTTACAAAGCACCTACTCTGTGCTCCTCTCTTCAAGACGCTTACACTCTGGGGTCAAGGAGAGCTGAGAAAGAGAAAGGGGGGAAGAAAGAGTGGGGGGCAGAGAGAGAGAGAGAGAGAGAGAGAGGAGAGAGAGAGGAGAGGAGGAAGAGTGGAGAGGAAAGACATAAGAGATAAGAGGGAGACAGAGAAGAGAGATAAGAAAAACAGATGAGAGAGAAAAACGGGGAGAAAGATGCAGAAGGGGGGGAGATGACAGATAAACAGTGACAGAAAAAGAGACTTGGAGAGGGACAAAGAGGCAGAAATAGAAAGGGAGAGAGAAGGAGGAGAAAGAGAGGAAGAAAGGAAGAGACAGACAAAGAGAGAACAAAATTTTATATAAATGTAATGCACAGCCAAGGATGATGGGAACACAAAAAAGACTGAATTCAATGTTTTGAAACAGACATTTGTTACATATCTTCCTCCTTGCCAGGCCCTGGGGATGCATAGACATACAAGAATCCATTTATGACCTCAAGTTTACTTTCTACTGGTGCATGAAAATGCTCCTAGACTAGAAGTCCCTCTTGGGATTGGGGGAGGGTGAGTCAGTTAGATGAGAAAAGACACCTAGGAAGGGGTAAGACCTGAGCAGTGTCTGGAAATTGGTGCTGAATTTGAACTGGGCTGTATGGGGAACCCAAGAGGAGATGACCAGGCCCTTGGCGCAGTCCCTCTCTTGGATGTTTGAGTCACCACATATGATCTGCAAAGTAGGGAGAAAACCTTTGTCAGTCCTTTTTAACCAACGTGTGTGTGTGTGTGTGTGTGTGTGTGTGTGTGGTGGGAAGGGACTTGCAAGGCTTCATGCAGGAGATAATATTTGAATTAAACTTTGAAGGGAATGATTGATTTCAAGGGGTGGAGGGGAGAAGGGAGAGCATCCCAGGCTAGGGAATAGCCATAAGAGTTGGGGTTCACAAGGATCAAGCCCTGCTCTCTACGGAGTGGGGTGGTCTTCTCAACAGTCCTCCATGCTCAGAGACATGATGATATTGAAAGACCAGGGTTCTCTTTAAGCAGACACATCTCTGATGCTTTTCTAACCATTCTTTTCCTACCCAAGTCCCTAGGACTGATGTCAGAATGAGATAAAAAGTAGGCTGTCCTTGAACCATTAGACTGTTCCCCAAATGACAATTTGCTTTTTAGTCCTCTGAGAAAGGCAATTCCACCATTAGCCTTGAGAACAAGTCTGGTATGGATTGTTGCCTTCCTTCTTAGATTCCAAGAAGTCAAAAGTCCCCTCTAGGCACTAGGGAGCCACCAGAACTTGTTAAAACACAAGGCCGCCATGTCATTGGAGGCCTCTTGTAAAGACCCTTTGGCAGTCAAGGGAGTTTGGGATTGGAATCTGAAGAGTCTTGAGGTAGGAAGGCTGATTAAGAGGCCCTTGCATTCTAGTGAGGAGATGATAAGAGTTGGGGTGGTGGTTAGGAGATCTGCCTAGCCCCCATGCTTCCTGAGGCCAGTTTGGGGTGGAGACTCTCCCCCCTTGGCCAGGCTGGTCTTTACTCAGGATCTCTGTCCTTGGGCCACTGCCCAGTTGGGGAGGATGTGTTGGCCTTTGTGCTCTGTTGGTGAACCTTGGAAGACCCTCCTGTAGGATGCAGCCCTGAAGAGATAGCTGCTCCTGATGGGTTTTCTCACATCCTTCTGAGGTACCTCCTAGTGTGGTGCAGACCCTTTCCTCTCATTCTAACCTCAGTGAGATGAGGGGAAACTGAAGATGACTCTTGTTTTGCAATAAAGGAACTTTGAGGTTATTCATAGAAACAATAGAAACAACTCCCGTCAAAGGTCAGAGCACACCAGGAGTAGGGGTTGGCTGCCTTGAGCTTGTTGATGACTCAGATCTTTGTTGCTGCAGCTGGCCTGCATTAGGGGCTAGAATTGGGGGGCTTGGTCAGTGCCCAAGGAGGGTCGAGTTGGGGACAACCATGGGGGGAGTTCACACCCCAGATCCTGCTCCTGCATTCCTTCCTGACAAGGACACAGGTTGTGGGAGCCTACCAGTCCCTGAGATCTCTCAGGCAAATGGGGTCCATGTCTCTAGGGCTCAGAAAAGCATTTTCTCCCCTCTGAAGATGAGGGATAATTTCCAGGACGTCCTTGTGAGGTCGATGGGACAGGTACCAGAAGCTCCTAATTACCAAGAAGGAAATGGGCTCAGACTTGTCCAAGGTCACATAGCAAATCAGTGACCAAACTCTAGGTAGATTCCCAGCCCTATGTTACCTAATAGCCTCACCAGATTAGACTGAGAACTGAAAGACACAGTAGTTTTGTTTTGGAATTCATTTAACATATGGGGAAACTGAGGCCCAGAGAGCTTACATGTCCAAGGTTACATATAGCTTCTAAGTGTCTGAGGCTTGATTTCAACTTGATTCTTTCTGTTCCTAAGGCCAGTGCTTTGTCCATTAAATCATATGAGACTGGCTGAGAATGCTAATTTTTTTTATCTTAATAGTATTTTTCCCCAACAGGTAAAGATAGTTTTCAACATTAATTTTTTGTAAGATTTTGAATTCCAAGTTCTTCTCCCTTCTTTTCTTCCCCATCCCATCCCCAAGACAGGAAGCAATCTGATCTAGGTTATACATGGACAGTCGAGTTAAACATTTCCCTATTCACGCAGTTGTGAATGAAGAATCAGAATAAAAAAGAAAACCACAAGAAAGAAAAAAACAATTTGAAAAAGTGAGACTAGCGCACTTTAGGCTGCATTCAGATCCCATAGGTCTTTCTCTGGAGGTGGAGTTTTCATCCGTCTTTTAGAGTTGTCTTTGATCACTGTGTTGCTGAGAAGAGCCAAGTCTATCAGAAGTGATCATCATACAATATTGCTCTTACTGTGGACAATGTTTCCCTGGTTCTATTCACTTCAGCATCAGCTCATGCAAGTCCAGGTTTGTCTAAAATCTGTCTGCTCATCATTTATTATAGAACAATAGTATTTAATTGCATTCACATACCATGGCTTGTTCAGTCATTCCCTTAATTTCCAATTCTTTGCTACCACACAAAAAAAACTGTCATAAATATTTTTGTATCTGGGGGTCTTCTCCTCTTTTTCTTTCTTTCTTTCTTTTGTTTTTTTGCAAGGCAATGGGGTTAAGTGACTTGCCCAAGGTCATAGTTAGGAAATTATTAGGTGTCTGAGGCCACATTTGAACTCAGTTCCTCCTGATTCCAGGGCTAGTGCTCTATCCACTGTGCCACCTAGCCACCCCCCTCCTCTCCTCTTTTTTATGATCTTTTTGAGAAATCTAGTAGTGATATTGCTGAATTAAATTTGATTTTTTTTGTTTTTCAAAATTGTTTCGTTTTTCAAAATTGTTTTTCAAAATGGTTGGATCAGTTCACAACTCCACCAGCAGTGCATTAGTGTTCCAGTTTTTCCAAGATTTATCCTTTTCCTTTTCTATTATATTACTGGCTGATATTCTTGTGAACAACATGTTGGGTTAACTGAGAAGTCTGGTGCCTTGGGTTGCTTCAATTACTCTGCTTGGCTAGATGTCCTTCCTTCTTCTTTCTGTGAATCTCTTTGCAAGCTCCATGCTCTATTGAAGACAGCTGTCACAAAGACAGAATCACAGAGTTAGAAGGAATTGGGAGGCCATTTAGACTCCTTTTGAATAGGAATCCTGCCTATAATCACTCCCTTATTAAATGCTGGTTCTCCTCCTCCTACCTCCTTCAAATTTTTTTTTTTACTTTTAGAGAGGCAATGGTCTGTAGAGATCATTTAACATCATCCCTCTTATTTTGTCAATGAGGAAACTGGTCTGGAGATACCAAATAACTACTTCAAAGTGGGATAGATGGTCATGGTGACTTTGGGTGGCAATGAGTGAGTGTTTCATCAGGAAGCGTGTTGACCTTAGAAACCCTCTGACTACCTGAAGGACCTTGGTCAAGTCTCTCCAGCAATCTGGGCCATTTCAGCTATCCTCGAAAGGGGTCCCTAAATGTTTTGACATATCAGAACCTCATTGGAAGAAATGTACACTCATCCAATGGGACAATTTTGAAATAACAACAACACTCATTTACATGCATCTGCTCTAGGATTTTTTCACTCATCATTCTCAATATTCTCCCATTTAGATATTCATGGGGGTGTATATGGATGTGTACATAAGAGGCTAACCTAAGTTTTCCCAATAAGGCCAGCTGGCATTTCTAGAACACTTTGAGGTCCCAAACATGATCTCATTGAAAGCTCACACCAATCCTGTGAGAGTCCCATCTTCTATTCCATGGTTCAGGTCAACTAATTTGCCAGAACTCTTCATGTAACTCCAGGTGAGTTAGCTGATCCAAAGAAAGCTACTGATGTATTGAAAGTTTTGCTCTTTGTTTTATTGCAAAAGACCAAAGATGGGGAAGGGTTAAAAGCTTCAGGCTGAAGATTGGGAGATATAGGAGGGAGCTCTGGGACACTGAAGGGATTAAACTACAGTCACTTCATCAACCTTCTCTTTGTGACCATCTCTGTTCTGTGGAGGGTCACTGGGAAATCAATCTCTCTGTCTCTGTCTCTGTCTCTCTCTCTCTCTCTCTCTCTGTCTGTCTGTCTTAAGAGCATTTTTAATTGAGTTAACTAACTTACAGGATATTAAAGTTGGAATGGGCCTCAAAGGTCACCTAATCCTAATACCTATCCAGAAATCTTCTCTAGAAAATATTTTTCAAGTGAAATTCAACCTTTAGATAGATGGAGGAATGGATAAAAATATAAAATAGATAGGTAGGTAGATACTTAGATAAATGGAGAGATGGGTGGAAAGTTTGATAGGAAATACGTGATAGGATGGGTGGATGAATAGATGATAGATAGATAGACAGACAGACAGATAGATAGACAGATAGATGGATAGATAGATGGATGGACAGAGAGCTGTGTCAGACATTGTCAAGCCTTGGGAATTTAGATATAAGCAAACAAGACGGTCTCTGCTCTCAAGGAGCTTCCATTCTAATGTGGTAGTCTTTGCTTCGATTCATCCAGTGAGGGAATTCCATGTTATTGAAGGATCTCTTCTTATTGAGGGAGAGCCCTCATTGTCAGCAGGGGCTTCCCAGGATGCAAAATCTCAATCTGCCCCTCAGTAACTTCCCTCTACAGCTCCTTGGACTTCCTTCTGGGGCTGAGCAGGATGAATCTTATCTCTCCTATACACAAATCACTCTCCAAACAAAAAGCTTTCTTTTTCAGGTAAAAACTTCCTAATTCCTTTAACCCTCTCACATGACCTGGATTCAAAGTCCATGTCTACTCTTCTGCTGGCTAAACACCTGCTTCCACTGCTGGCCTGGCCTCTGGGCCCTCCCTTTCCTGTTCTTTCTCCCCTGAACACTCTCCAGATGATCCATCAGCTTCCTAAAATGTAGCACTGGCTACAGGGTCCAGTAACCAAACTGCTTTGTTTTATCATTCAATTGACTAAGGCAGCCTTTCACAAACAAACCAACCCCCCACCATGCCAAGTTGCCACCTTGTTCTTCTGCCCAGATTCTTAAGTCAGGGATGGAGTGGACCTATCCACACTTGATAGGTAGCTTTGTCTGGGAAGATAGTGTAATGGAGACATCACGGCTCTTGGAGTTTGGAGTCTTCAGTTTGGATCCTGGCTTTGCCACTTTTTAGCTGTGTGACCTCTCTGAGGTTCCCCACCTACTTCACAGACCAAACCTGTAAACATTCTGAAAATGCTGACTGTTCTTGTTCAAGCTTCAATTGATCCCTGATGGGGCATGGTCCAGGAGTTCAAGAAGGAATGAACAGGAATCCTGGGTCATATGGGGATGCACTCACATGATCTGGAGAGCTGGAGGGTGTGTTTTATGGGGAGGGGGGTTAGTATATAGAGAACTGGGGAAAGATTGTAACTGGGAAAAAACAGAAAAAAAAATGACCAGAAACAAAATAATAAAGAGGAAATTGCCACGGGGTGGGGGTGGGGGAAGGGGGAAAGACTCAAGCTTGTGGGAAATTGCAGACAATCAAGCAAAAGAGTGGAGAGGGAGAGAGCTGTGACGTGGGTTTGTCCCTGTGCCAACGGGGTGGGGGTGGCCAGATGATATCTCTTACTGTGTTTAAATATATAAGATAGACTCTGATTCATTTTACTAGAAGACACCAACATTAAACCAGCAAATCCCAAGGCCCTAATTAATGTGAAGAGGCGGCTGATGACTCATCCTGGAAGAGGCCCAACACACACACACACACACACACACACACACACACACACACACACACACACACACACACACAGACACAGACAAATACACATTCTCTAACCCCCACCAAACCCCAAACCAACTGAAAGAACTCTCTAAGGCCATCTCCACTGGGGATGACTTCAGCTCCAGGTACTTTGGGAGTGAGGCCAGATAAATAAAGGCCCCTCTAAGATGGGTCTTCAAGGGAAAAACCATTCCTCTTCTGTGCCCACAGAGAAGAATGACCAAAGTTCTTTGTTTCTGCAAAAATACGTGAACTGAAATCAGCTCAGCTAGGTTTGGTGGATTTGCCTTTCCCATTTTCTCCGTGACAGTGAGTTACTCAGGGAAGAGTTCTGCCCTCCAATGGAACTGTGGTCCAGGCCTGGAAGGCAGAAAATCCAGCTGGCCTGGCCTTGCCCCGGGGTTGTTTTGGCCAGAGTGAACTTTTCTCTGGAAGACTTGGGTGGTGGGGGAGGACAGTAAGTCTTTATCTTCTGGGATGTGAAGGGGAAATATGAATACAGAATAAAAACTTGTCAAGAGAAAGGAAGGATGGGAGACTAGAGGATTTCTTTCTCTTTACTTTTAAAGGTGGAAGAAACTTAAGTTTTTTACCTCCTGATATAAGGGGAGGAACTGGGGACTGATATTAATTATGAAGCTGGGACCCTCAGGAAGTAAAGTAAAAAGAGCCAAGAAACCTGTTTCTTGGATCCCCACTTATTATTTCTGGTCAAGTCAAGCTAAGAATTAGGCGTGTTCCTTAGCTCTGATGATGTCCTTCCTTCTCGAATAAGACCCTGACATCAGGAAGTGATGCCATGAAAAGCACATGAGTTGATTTGAATGGGGGGACAGGCTGTGCTAAGTCTCAGTGGCCGGGTAAAAATGAATTAGGATGACTGGAGTTGACCTGTATGTGAGGCGATCAGGGTTAACTGACTTGGCCAAGGTCACACAGCTTATATCAAATGTCTTCTGGTTTGGCCACCATGTTCTTAAACACTTCCCTCTCACTTCCCCTGATTTTCTTCTTCTTTCTGTGGGAGGTGTATCCTCTTCCATCACCATAAGCTCCTGGAGAGCAAGGGCAGTCTTCCTCCTTCCATGTACAGTGACTTGTATTCCTAATGCTTAGCACAAGGACTTCCATATAGTAAGATCTGAATGCATTCTTGTTTTCTAGCTGTGAGTTCTGCCCTAATCACAACAGAAAGCTATTTCCTTAATCTCCAAACTGGCTCTTCATTGAGAGCTCAGTAAAATGGTCATAGGTGCAAGCTTTGAAACTGAAAGGGACTTGAGAAGTCATCTAGTCCAACTGCCTCCTTTTACAAGTGAGGCAACTGAGGTTCAGAGGAGTAGTTTGTCCACACCATCTCTCTCCCACCCCAGGTGGAATGTAAAGTCCTTGGTAGCAAGGATGACAGGAAATAAAGGGAGTGTTAGGAACGCATTGTTACTATACCTAAAGGCAAGTAGTTTAATATTTTTCTATTCCCTGGTATTTTCTGTGCTTACTGGTGAAACTGAACCCACTCAGGGTGGAAGATACCACAGAACCAGCTACCCATGGATCCTTGGTAAGGATTAAATTATATCCCTGGCATTGTAGAGAAGATAAAGAGCTATGGACTAGATGGTTTAATTCTGTAAATACAGACTCAAAGAGAAACAACATCTTATTGTCAGTTTGGAACGAAAGCTACCATGAAGAACCTCAAAGATTTCAACTCTTTTGCTTTTGAACTAGAGCCTGGAAAATGGACTAGACTTAATTGACCCATCCCTGGATGGGCTAAGCTCAGGAGAAATTGAGGCCAGCTAAGGTGGATTGAAGTGGGACAGAAGGAAGTTTTCCATGCGGGTTGTCTCCATGCAGGATAGCATGCAGGAGAGGTAGTGGCTTTCTTCTTACTGGAGATGTTTAAGTAAAGGTTGAGTGGAGACTTGGGTGTATCACAGAGGTGACTCTCTGTCTGACATGAGTTGCACCAGTTAATCTCTGAGGGAATCAGGAGCTGGGAGCCTACAGACCTGAAAAACATCTGAGAGGATCGTCCCAGATTATTGTTCCAGGAATGGGCCCTGTCCCTGCAGTCATTGATGGGACAGGATACCCCCAAAATGAAATTCCTGCTGACATTTTCCAATGAGGAGAAAACTCCAGCCCATCTACATCATGACTTGGTTGACCTTAAATTGCTCCCAATTACCTCTAGTTGCTACAGAGATTCATGGCCCCAGAGAGACACAGAGATCAGAGTAGAGATTTAAGTGGGGAGTCAAGAACTGGGGCTCTGCATGACAGAGGAGGAGTGCAGACTGGTGGGCAGACCCCTGTTTACAGAAGGGGGTGTGCTCATCAAATCCATTGGGGAGGCTGTTGCTGAGGCTATGTAAACAGCATGATAGATGGGCTCATGGCCTTGTGGTCCAGGTTGGGGACCCAGGGGACTCTGACAGGCTGCACCTTTGAAACAATAGTTACAAGAGAACCTTGCTGGAGGATTCACCACTGATGAAACAAAATGGAAAAAGAATTAGATGGGATAAGAATGGATTCTTCCTTTATGGCTTCAAGAGTCTGCTCTGATGGAGGGTGGGGTGAGGGGCACATGTGATTACGAGAGGATCCCTTTATGTGTGCTGTGCATGTCTGAGACCATCTTCAATACCCCCTTCCCCAAACCCATAGGGCAGTTGGGCAATGTAGTGGATACGTTGAACTTTGAATCAGGGAGACCTGAGACTTAGAAACTTACTAGCCGTATGATCCTGCACACATCCCGTAACCTCTCTGTGCTTCAGTTTCCTCAAATGTAAAATGAGGATGATGATAACACCTGCCTCATATTCTTGCACATTGTTATTGAGATAACAAGGCAACACATTTTATAAAAAATAAAACACTACAAATAATCAATATAATTTTTCCACTTAATTATATTTTTTCCATTTACATATAGAGATATTTTTCAGTATTAAATTTTGTCAAATTTCCTCCCTCCCTCCCTTTTTTCCTTCCTCCCCAAGACAGGAAACAATCTGATTATAAGGTTATACAAACACAATCATTTTAAACTTAGTCAAGGTGTAAAAGAATCAAACAAAAGGGGGGGGGAAGCAAGAAAAAAGTGAAAATAATAGGCTTTTGTCTGCATTCAGGATCCACAGTCTTTTCTTTAGAGGTGAAAGACATTTTCCATCACCATTCTTTTAGAATTGTTTTTGATCACTATATTGCTGACAAGTCTAACTCATTGACAGTTGATCATCTCATGATGCTGCTGTAAAAGTATTCAGTCTTCTCTTGGTTCTATTCACTTCACTCAGCATCAATTTATGTTCAATCTTTCCAGGTTTTTCTATAATCTGCCTGTTCATAGAACAAGCATATTTCATTACATTCATATTCATAACTTGTTCAACCTTTCGCTCGTTGAAGAGCGTCCCCTCAATTTCTAATTATTTGTCAACAGAAAAAGAGCTACTATGAATATTCTTGTACATGTGGATGGATTCCTTTCCCTTTTCTAATGGTCTCTTTGGGATCTAATAGTGGTATAGTCGGATCAATTTCAAATGGCCCTCCTGAATGGTTGGATCAGTTCACAACTCCACCAACAGTGAATTAGTGTTCCAGTTTTCCCACATCCCCTCTTACATTTATCATTATCCTTTTCTGTCATATTAGTCAATCTAATAAATGTGAGGTGACATCTCAGAGTTGTTTTAATTTGTATTTCTCTAAACAATTTGGAACATTTTCCATTTGATTATAGAAAACTTCAGTATCTTCATCTGAAAACTGCCTGTTCATAACTTCTGACCATTTAAAATTTTGTGAATGACTTGTATTCTTTTAAATTTTACTCAGTTCCCTATATATTTTAGGAAAAAAGACATCAAAAACTCCGTCTGTAAAAAATATTTCCCAAATGTTTTCTTTTCTTCCTTCTAATCTTGGTTGCTTTGATTTGCTTATACAAAAACCTTTCAATTTAGTGTAATCAAAATTATCCATTTTGCATTTCATAATGTTCTCTATCTCTTGTTTGTTTATGAATTCTTCCCTTTTCCATGGATCTGACAGAAACAAATGCCTTGTTCTCCTAAGTGACATATAGTGTCATCTTTTATGTCTAAAGAATGTACCTATTTTGACTTTATCCTAGTGAGGAGTTTGAGATACTGGTCTGTGCCTAGCTTCTGCCTTATTCTTTTCCAGTTTTCCCAGCAATTTTTTTCAAATACTGCAATTCTTATTCCAGAAAATGTAGTCTTTGGGTTTACCAAACAGTAGAATGCCATAGTCATTTACTACTGTGTCTTGTGTACCCAACCTATTCCATTGATCTGCCACTCTATTTTTTACCTAGCCAGTGCCAAATAGTTTTGACGATTACCACTTTATAAGAAGAGTTTTCGATTTGGCAAGGCTAGGCACCCTTCCTTTGCATTTTTCATTAATTTGCTTGATATTCTTCACTTTTTGTTCTTGCAGATGGTTTTTGGTATTTTCCTAGCTCTATAAAATAATTTTTGGCAATTTAATTGTTATGGCATGGAAGAAATCAATTCATTTAGGTAGAATTGTCATCTTTATTCCATTAGTTTGGCTTACCCATGAGCAATTGACATTTTCCCAAATGTTTACAGCTGACTTTATTTGTGTGAAAAGTGTTTTGTACTTGTGTTCATATTATTCCTGGGTTTGTCTTGGCAGGTAGATTCCCAAATATTTTATATTGGCTACAGTTATTTTAAATAGAATTTCTTTTTTCTATCTCTTGCTGCTAGTTTTAGTGGTGAGGTATAGAAATGTTGATGATTTATTTTATTTTTATTATATATATATGTTTAATATATTTTATTTTATATCCTACAACTTTGCCAAAGCTTTTCATTTTCATGTGTTTTTTTTTTAGTTTATTCTCTAGGATTCTCTAATCTGGGATTATTTAGCATACTCACATCATCTGCAAAGATTGGGAGTTTTGTATTCTTATTGCTTATTCTAATTCCTCCAATTTTTTTTCTTCTCCTACTGCTAAAGCTAATAATTCTAGTACAATATTGAAAAATAGTGATGATAAGTGATATCCTTGTTTCACTCTTGGATCTTACTGGGGATGCTTCTATCTTGTCCCCATTACATTTAATGCTTAGTGATGGTTTTTAGATAGATACTGCTTATCATTTTAAGGAAAACTCTATTTGTTCTTATGCTCTCTAGTGTTTTAAATAGGTGATGCATTTTGTCAAAATCTTTTTCAGCATCTCCTGAGATATTCATTTTGATATCTGTTAGTTTTGTTTTTGATATGATCAGTTATGATGATTATTTTCCTGATATTGAATCACTTCTACATTCTTGGTATAAATTCCACCTGAACATAGTGTATTTTCCTGATGATAAATTGCTGGAATCTCTTATCAATATTTTATTTAACATTTTTCGCATCAATATCCATTAGGGAAATTGCTCTATACTTATCTTTCTCTGTTTTGGCTCTTCTTGATTTAGGTATCTGCACCAAGTTTGTATTGTAAAAAGAATTTGTTAGGATTCCTTTTTCACATATTTTTCCAAATAGTTTAGCTAGTACTGGATTTAATTGTTCTTTATATGTTTAATAAAATTCACTTGTAAATCTATCTGACCCTGGAGATTTTTTTCTTATGGAGTTATTTCTTTTTCTAAAATGGGAATATTTAAGTATTTTATTTCCTCTTCTGTTTTTTTTTAGGGTTTTTTTTTGTAAGGCAAATGGGGTTAAATGGCTTGCCCAAGGCCACACAGCTAAGTAATTATTAAGTGTCTGAGATCAGATTTGAACCCAGGTACCCCTGACTCCAAGGCCGGTGCTTTATCTACTACGCCACCTAGCTGCCCCTTCCTCTTCTGTTAATCTGGGAAATTTATCTTTTTATAAATATTCATTCACTTCATTTAGATTGTCAGATTTATTGACATGCAGTTGAACAAAATAACTTTAAATTATTGCTTTCATATTCTCTTGTTTGGTGATGAATTCCCTCTTCAGTTTTTGAAACTGGTATTTTGGTTTTTGTCTTTCTTTTTTAAAAAGCAAATTAACCAAAGATTTGTCTATTTTATTGACTTTTTATCTATTTTTATCTATTTTATTGATTTTTTAAAAAATCAGCTCTTTGTATTATTTATTAGTTCAATAATTTTCCTACTTTCAATGTTATTAATCTATTTGATTTTCAGAATTTCTAATTTGGTACTTAATTGGGGATTTTAATTTGTTCTTTTTCTATTTTTTTTAGTTTCACATCCAAATCGCTGACCCCCTTTTTCTCTATTTTATTGATATAGGTGTTTGGGTGTATAAAGTTTCCCCTAAAAATTGCTTTGGCTGCATCTCATAAGTTTTTGTGTGTTGTTCATTGTTGTCACTTTCTTTGATGAAATTATTGATTGTTCTATAGTCATTTTTTAGGATTAGATTAGTTTTCGATTAATTTTTTAATCTATCTTTCCATGGACATTTATTACTCTCAATTTTTATTGCATCATGACCTGAAAAGGATGCATTTCATGTTTCTGCCTTTCTTTATGCATGTGACTGTGAGGTTTTTTTATTCCCTAAAACCTAGTCAATTTTTTGTATATGTATGTATATACAATATATATGTATATTTGTATATCTATGTAATGCTGAGAAAAAGGTGTGTTGCTTTTTATTCTCATTCGGTTTTCCACAGAGTTCTCTTATGTAACTTTTCTAAAATTCTATTTACCTCCTTATCTTCTTTCTTGTTTATTTTGTGACTAGATTAATCTAATTCTGAGAGAGAGTGGCTGAGGTCTCCTACTAGTATGGTTTTGTTGTCTATTTCTTCCTGTAACTTCCTTAACTTTTTCTCTATAAATTTGAATGCTACATCATCTGCTACATACATGTCTAATATTGATATCACTTCATTATCTATGATACATTTTAGAAAGATGTAATTTTCTTTTTCATCTTTTAATTAGATCTATTTTTGCCTTTCCTTTGTCTAAGATTAGGATTGCTATCTCTGCTCTTTTTTTTAACTTCATCTGAGGCATAATAGAGTCTACTTCAGACTTCCATCATTCCTCTGGGTGTATCTCTCTGCTCCAAGTGTGTTTTCTTTCAACAAAATATTGCTGGATTTTGTTTTATAAATCTACTCTGCTATTCACTTCCATTTTCCAAGAGAGTTCATCCCATTCACTTTCACAGCTATGATTACTAACTGTGTTTTTCTCTCCCTTGTATTTTTCCATTTGTTTATACTTTTCTTTCTCCTTTCACCTTATTCTTCCTCACCAGCGTTTTGCATCTGACAACCACATCCCTCAATCTGCCCTCCTTTCTATCTGTTCCTTCCTTTTCTTTCCCCTTTCTCCTCCTAATTCAATTCTCCCTTCCACCCTCTCTTCTGTTTAGCCCCTCTTTCCCCCTCTACTTCCCTGTAGGGTAAGTTAAATTTCTAAACCTGAGTGTGTGTAATTCCTCTTTGAGCCAAATCCAATGACGGTAAGATTCAAGCAATGCTCACCCTTCTTTTCCTCTACTGTAATAGGTCGTTTGTACCTCTTTATGCAATATACCCTAAACTCTCTCCCCCTTTCCTCTTCTCTCAGAACAATTCTTTTTTCATGCCTTATTTTTTATATCATTGCATCAAAATCAACTTATAAACACAACCTGTCTATGTATCATTTTTCTAAAGTCCCTAATAAGTATACAGTTCTCAAGAGCTACATGTATCATCTTTCTGTATAGGGATATAAACAGTTTAATCTTATTGAATAACATGTTTCTACTTTTCCTGTTTATCTTTTTAATGCATCTATTAAATATTATATTTATTTGAAGATGAAATTTACAGTTCAGCTCTAGTCTTTTCATCAGGAAAGTTCTAACATCCCCTTTTCATTGAATATCCCTCTTTTTCCTTGAAAGATTATGCTGTTTTGTTGAGCTGTTGATTTTTGGTTGCAATCCAGGTTTCTTTCCCTTCTTGAATATCATATTTCAAGATCTCTGCTCCTTTAATATTGAAGTTTCTAAGTCCCATGTGATACTGACTTTGGCTCCTTCATATTTGAATTATTTCTTTCTGGATGCCTGTATTTTCTCCTTGACCCAATAATTCTGTAATTTGGCTACAATATTTCATGGATTTTTCATTTTGGGATATCTTTCAGGGGATGAGTAATGAATTCTTTTAATGATTATTTTACTCTCTGGTTCTAGGATATTAGAGAACTTTTCCTGAATAATTTCTTGAAAGATGGTGTCTAGGCTCTTTTTTTTTTTTTTTTTTGATCCTGGCTTTCAGGGAATCCAACAATTCTTAAGTTATCTCTTCTGGATCTATTTTTCAGGCCAATTGTTTTTTAAGTGAGGTATTTTATATTTTCTTCTATTTTTTTCACTTATTTGATTTGTTTGAATGATTCTTGATATTTCAGAGACATTAATTCCATTTGTCCAATTCTAATTTTTCGGGAATTGTTTTCACAGTTAGTTTTTGTATCTCCTATTCCATTTGATCAATTCTGCTTTAAAAAGAGTTCTTTTCATCAGTTGTCCCCCCCCCCCCCCAATTTGGTCATTTTTATTTTAAGGAATTGTTTTTTTCAATTAATTTTTGTGTTTACTTTTCCAAGTTATTGACTCTTTTTTCATAATTCTCCTTCATATCTTCATTGCATTCCTCAAGTTTTCTTCTATGTCTCTTACTTGATTTTGAAAATCCTTTTAAAGCCTTTCCACAAGGACTTTTTGTGCTTGAGAACAATTTATATTCTCCTTTGAGGCTTCATAAGAATGCATTTTGCTGGTTTCTTCTTCTGAATTTGTGTGTGTGTGTGTGTGTGTGTGTGTGTGCTGGCACATACTTAGTCCTTAATAAATCTTTATTGACAGATTAATTGATTGTTGATTCTGGCTCCTAATACATCTCTTGAGATCCTGGGTCATCACCAGTCATCTTGACTTTTGTCTTGCCACTGATTCCAATGACTTTGGAGGAAAGAGTGAAGATGATAGCTATGTCAACATCACCCAATTATGTCATTGGTGCTTTTCCAGAATGAAGGATGAGCAATAGCAGCATCTCTTGTACCTCTTTTTAGCTCACATAGCCTCAGTCATAGGCTTAATGTTGACTTGGACTATTACCATAGCTTCCTCCCTGGTCTCTGCTTCAGTGTCTCATCTCAACCCATTCTCTTCACTGACACCCAAATCCTCTTCCAAAGTGTCCAGGTCTGACCATGTTGTTCTCCTGCTCAAAATCTTTCAATTTTTCCCTAGAGTTTTCAGGATAATATAGAAATTTCTAAAGTTGGCATTTAAGGATCTAAGTGTGGTTTTAAAAGAAATAATATTTTCATATTACACAATGTCTGACACACACAAGAGGCATTTAATAAGTGTTCCCTTCTCCTTTCTTTTGCAGATTTATTTCTTATTTAATGTTGTTATTTTTCAATTAGTAAAAAAGTTTTCTTTCTCTTCTACTTTCTCCCTGCCTCCACCATGAAAGACAAAAGCAAAACTTTTGCAACAAATAAGAATAATCAATCAAAACAAGTTTTCACACTAACCATATCCAGAAACATATGCTTAATTCTATACCTGATGTCTGTCTATCTCATTTATGAGATGATAACATGCTCAATCTTTGATCCCCTATCAGGGTTAGTCATTCATTGATTAGCATTCTTGCATTTATATTGAGTGCTTTACTCAAAGTTTAGTATTTCAAAATGATTTTTTTCTTAATGATATTGTCTATCTTGTTCTACTCACTTCACTCTGCATTAGTTCATACATGTCTTTCCAGGTTTCTCCAAAAGCACCCTTTTCATAATTTCTTCATTCAGTCATTTCAGTCATGTCAGAATATTTGTCACCTAATTTGCAGTTTTCTTGGCAAAGGTTCTGGAGTGCTTTGACATTTTCTTCTCCAGCTCATTTTATAGACAAGGAAACTGAGGCAAATGAGAGCAAATGACTTTTCCAAGGTCACACAACTAGTGAGTATTTGAGCCTGGATTTGAAGAAGTGTCTTTCTGACTCTGTGCCTGGCACTCTATCCACTGTGCCACCTAATTTCCCTTTATAATTTCTTATAAATTATATATAATTTTTATATTCCATTACAATATTAAAAAAATAATTTGTTCAACTAATACCTGTTTAATGGATGTTCCTAATTTCCAGTTTGGGGCCACTATGAAATTATCTGGTTGTAAGTATTTTTGTACATAGAAGTCTTTTTTTCCTTTTTTAAATCTCTTTGGGATCATAGACCTAGTAGAGGTATTGCTGCAGTAAAGGGTAATGACAGATCAATGATTTTTTGTGCTTTGTTCCAAATTGTTTTCCAGAATAGATGGATCAGCTCAGTTTCACAAACAATCCATTAATGTACTTTTCTTCTTGTAGTCCCACCAAAATCTGCCATTTTCCTATTTTGTCATCTCTGTCAATCTGGTTGGCATGAGAAATAAACTTCAGAATTGCTTTTCTTTTAATTTTTTTAATTATTAGTGATTTGGTGCATTTTTGCATATAACTATTGATAGTTTAGATTTCTTCCTTTGAAAACTATATATATATATATATATATATATATGTATGTATATATGTATATATATGTATATATATATATATATATAATAAAATTGGGGAATGACTTTTATTTATATAAATTTGAATCAATTTCTTATGTATCTTGGAAATGATAAAGGTCAAAGAAATGTGATGTAAAATTCTTTTCCAGTTAATTGTTTCCCTTCTAAGTTTAGCTGCATTGGTTTCATTTGTTCAAAAATTTTACAGTTTTATTGAATCAAAATTATTTTATCATCTCAGAACCTTTGTCTTTGATCATTTCACCATTCATAACTCTAAAAGATAATTTCTTTTCTGTCTCTCTAATTTGTTAATAAGGTCCTACTTGATGTCTAAATCATGGACCCATTGGGAGTTTATCCTGGTATGTGATGTGAGATGTTAGTTTACACCTTATTCCTGCTAGACTGCTATTTAATTTCCCCAGAAGTTTTTGCCAAATAATTGTTCCTTATCACAGCTGTCAAGATCTTTTGGATTTGTTGAGGCTACTGGCTTGGTTCTCTTAAAGTTAAGGAACACTGTAAATTTGTATGTTTTTCCATAGGGTCCCTGTGAATCTTTTCTATGTTATTCCAACAATTGTATCTGGGATATTGAAGGGAACCTTTGATAGACTCATGCTACATTTCCTCCTTGTTCATTCTACTTTCCAACCAAATTAGTATATTCATTTTGCTTCATAATGATATATTTGTAGATCTCATTGTCATGTTGGAATTCTCTCCCCTTTTCCTGTCTCCTTTTCACAATCCCTTTCCTTTTCTCCTTCAAGGTTCAACTTGGTTGTTACCTCTTCCAATGATGATGATGATGATATGATGATGATGATGATGATGATGATGATGATGATGATGATGATGATGATGATGATGTTTGTCCTTGTTCTCAGAGACTGACATTAGGGAGGGGGTGCCATGACATGCAAGTGAACTGAATTTGAGTGAGTGGGGCTTTGTGCTAAGTCACTAGCCTCACTTTCTCCTCCAGAGCCATCTTGGTTCAGTGACCAGATATCTGGGAGTGGCCTTGGATGGGAGGCAGTCATGGTTAAATGACTTGTTCAAGGTCACACAAGCAATTAAGGGTCAATTGTCTGGGGCTATTTTTGAACTCCAATTATCTTGACTCTAGGGCTTCTACTTTAGCCACCATATCTCCTAGCTGCCCTTGCATTTTCATATGAAGTAAGATGAAAGTCTTTTCTCCTCTTTTTCACATTTTTCTCAGAGATGAACTCTTTCTGATTGTGCCTTTAACCTCACTTTTCTTGCATTATTGTTCCTTATTTTGGAGTCATATCTTCTCTGTTAGACTGGAAGGTCCTGGAAGATAGCAAGAACTCTGTCTCTATACTAAGATATGCCTTGGTCTAATGGTGGATGAACAGTTGACCTCAGAGGCAGAAAGACCTGAGTCCAAGTACAGCATTTGGCATATACTGGCTCTGTGACCCTGAATCAAATCCTCCCATCTCTCAGGGCTCCAAGATCCCTTTGTCACAGATCAGATTCCGACATGCACTGTTGGAGGAACTTTTCTGCTGGGGAAACTCCCAATAGCTATGAAATCACAGGACTGGTCTGTTCCCCTGTAGTTTATTTACTTATATTATTATACTTATATGGTCTCACAGAGTTTCTCCTCCCCTAGAATAAGTTCCTAGAGGACAGACTTTTTTCCTTTTGTCTTTTTATGACCAGAGTCTGACACAGAGCCTGTGCCTAACACACTTTTATTGAATGAATGACTGAATGACCTTCCCCTCATACAGGAGCATCTCTAACACAATTTTATGCTTATCATTTATCATCAATATTTTAAAATGATTAAAAAGAGAACCCTTGTGTTAGATCAATGAGCAAATAGTGAGAGGACAGAGGAGAGATTTGACTGAATGGCAGAGTACTTTGCACAAGAACAGAGAACCAGCTATATTATTCTATTACTGTATATTATTCTATATTATACAAAATTATTTTTACACATAGACAAAGTGACTTACTATGTTCATAGGGCTACTTGGTGGCAGCCAATGAATTCTACATAATCTTGTGCTTCATCTGTGCTGCCAGATTATTGCTAGGAAGTAGGAAGATGAAGGGTGACTGTTCTGCAGAAGAAGCTGAGGCCTAGAGAGATCAAGTAAAAGACCCAAGGTCCCTCAGCTAGTTCGTGGCAGAGCTGGTTTGAATCCAGTTCATCAGGCTCTTTTCTCCTCTTCACTCTCTCTCCTCATTGACTTGTGATGAGGTTTGGCCTTTGCCACACTGAGTCCTTTAAATTGGCTAGTTTTGAATGCTTTGGCTGACTCTCTTTCCCTGAGAATGAACTCAAGAAAGCACCAGATGCTTTTGCAATGAGCTGACCAAGGGACAGTGCAGTCTGCTTCACTTTAGAGCTGCTGCTGACAGAGGTGTTGGAGGTCTCAGGAGATTTAGGGAACGGTGTCGATGAAGAGAAAATGGGGAGAGATTTGAGTGGGAGCCGGGGAAGATTCAGCAGCTCATAAGTGGTGTCTCCATCAATTGCTTGCCATGAGTCTCCTCCTAAACAGACGCTTAGCATAAAAATAGGAATGATAGCTTACAGGGGAAATAACCTGAGAATTGGGACCTTTCTGTGGATGTCTGGAATGTGTGCACATCTGCAACATGAGGCAGGGAAATGAGAACCCTCAGGAGGATTGGTTCATTCTGCTCTTCTTAGCCCCTTCCTTGGGTTACAACCCAAAAAGTGCAGCAAGACTTCATTCCTCTTGTGGACTTGATTCCTATTGTGGGATCCTGGGTTTAGATCCAAAAGAGACCTCAGAGAAGTCATGTCCCACTTGTGCATTTTACAGATGAGGTGAAACAGGGTTATGGGACCTGTCCAGGGATTTGTATCCAGCTCTTCCTGATTCCAAATCCAGGGCCCTATCCTCCAGGCCCCATGGTCTCACAAACACTGACATTTATTCCTTTTTTCTAGAGTTTAAATGGTCTCAGGTCCTAGTGACCCTCATGTCAGAGAGTGTGTCCCATTAGTCATTGGACTTTACAGGCCAGAGCTACATTTGTCACCCCAATTCACATAGTCCTCCTTGAGAGTAGGACTGCCTCATTCTTTGTATTTATATTCCCACTGTCAGAGATAGTGCTTGCCACACAAGGGTAGAAGCAGGGACAGAATCTGTGATTTCTCAAACTCTTTAGTCTCAGAACCCCTTTATATTCCAAAATTAATGAAAAGTTTCTAGAGTACTTTTGTTGATGTAGGCTATCAATCAGCAGTTGCAGTTTTAGAAATTAAAACATCTTAGTATTATACCATAAATAATTTTGGCCTTGAGCCTCCCTAAAATTGTCTCAGAGACTCCCAGACCACACTGTGAGAAACTCTAGTACAGTCTTGCTACCATACCTGTTCCCCAAAAAGGCCAACGCTTTCTATATAACTATTTTCTATACAGTCATTTAGATACAGTCTATATATTTATATGGATATAATATATAAATAATATATATAATACAATATAAAAATTAAGAATAAATATATAATATGGCCAATTAAAACATTAATAGCTTTTATTACTATTAATTGTCTTGATATCTAGATTTCCTACAGTGGGCCTCACACTAGAGAGAATTTTTTTTGTTTTGCTTTTTGCAAGGCAATGGGGTTAAGTGACTTGCCCAAGGTAGGTAATTATTAAGTGTCTAAGGCAGAATTTGAACTCAGGTCCTCTTGACTCCAGGGCCCATGCTCTATGCACTGCACCACCTAAAGAGAATCTTGATGTTTAATTCTTTCAGGTGTGTCTGATTCTGTGATCCTATTTGGGATTTTCTTGACAAAGATACTGGAATGACTTACTGTTTCCTTCTCTCTAGATCATTTTTCAGATAAAGAAATTGAAGCAAACAGGGTAAGGTGACTTGCCTAGGGTCACACAACTAGAAAGTGTCTGAGGCTGAATTTGAGCTCACTAAGAGGAGTCTTTCTGACTCCAGGCCCAACACTCTACCCATTGCCTCACCACCAAGCTATCCCAGAGAGAGAGAGAGAGAGTGTTAACCCTTAAAAGAAAGAAATTTTAAAAGGGAGAGAGAAGGGAATAAACATTTATAACTCCTATTCTAGCAATTTCTTTATATATATACATGCTATTTCATTTGAATAGTTGTTTAAAAAAGAAAGAAAAGGGGTGGCTAGGTGGTGCAGTGGAGAGAGTACCAGCCCTGAAGTCAGAAGTACCTGGGTTCAAATCCGGCCTCAGACACTTAATAATTACCTAGCTGTGTGGCCTAGAGCAAGCCACTTAACCCCATTTGCCTTGCAAAAATCTAAAAAAAAAAAAAGAGAAAGAAAAGAAATCAGGAAAACTAATAAATACATTTAAAAACCCATGATGCATGTTATTTGTGACCCCCCCCCCCACCTTTGCAAAGGAGTAGGGGAAGTATATTTTTATATTTCTTTTTTTTTGGGGGGGGAATGAAATTTAACCCTACCATCTTTGAGAGTTGTTTGGAGAGCTGGAGCTTAGATCACTTCCCCAGAGGCCCATAGTTAGCATATGTCAGAAGAACCTGGGTATTCAAAGCCAGTCTGTCTCCTGCACCATGATGCCTCTGGTTGGCACAGCTTTGGCACTTTGTAAATGTTTGTTGATTGGTTGACTTCTAAGGCCTCTTACAGCTCTAAATATATGGTCTTGGGTCTTGGGATCTATGATCATTCAGTACTTTTCACTGATGCCTTTTGTTTATACATCACTCTTCTTTCCAGATATATGCCTACTTGATTCCCCTAAGCAGCAAGTAGGGTCCCAGGTGTGCCAACCTTCATTCCCCTCCCAGTTGTGCTTTGGATTTTCTGACTATCAACATTATGCCTCAACTAGGTTCTTACTGTCCTTCTCACCCTGGGGTATCAGCTACTTCTGAGGTCTTCTCATCCTGGAATATCTCTCTGCCAAGCTGATCCCCATCTCTCCTTGGTTAGTTCTCCTACTGCTTCCATCTCTGGCCACTCTTCACCTTTTACTCAGCTTCATTTCTGACCTTTCTGACTTCAACACTGGGTCCCGGGGAGGGGCTCACCCTTCCTCTTCCCACCATTTTAGCTCCCTTTGATGTGTTGTTTTCTCCTTTTAGCATGTAAACTCTTTGAGGACAAGGACTGGTTTGTTTTTTTTTTTGTTGTTGTTGCTTGTATTGGTATCTTCAGCACTTCTCATAATTTCTGGCATACAATGTCATACATGCCTATTGTCTCATCTGCCTACCAGTGGGCCTTCCCTTGTCTTTGAAAAGGAAGTGTGAAAGTAGAAGTATGAAAAAGAAGAAAGCAAGTTGTCAAAACCAACCACAAAGGTCACATGTGAAAGGAGATGTGATGTTCTCTGCCTCCCACCTGGGCAATGAAAGGTACATTTTTCTCAACTCTTTTTTGAAGGTGAGCTTAGACATTGCAAGGTTTATTTCCATACCATTGGCATTGTTTAGCTTAGCGTTGATCACTGGGTTCTGTGCTTCATGTTAGTTCTCCGAGGCTTCTCTGAAATCTTCCACGCCATTCATATCTCACACCTTGTTTGGCCATGGTCATGGAAGTGGCCATCTGCTTCATTTCTAGTTCTAAGCAACACAAAATATGCTGCTCTAAATATTTTGTTATATGTGAAACCTTTTGGTCAGTCTTTGATCTGGTTAAGGTATGTTTTGGCCCAGGTCAAACTGGGTCTAGTCCAGTGATGCAGGTTTGAAATTAGAACACGATGAAACAATTGTGAACCCTAAACTACAATGAAACACAATTTTACTAATAAAAGGAAAAGAGGATAGCATTTCTATAAGAAAAAGGAAGTAGTTCAAATAGAAAACTATTCTCCCCTCCCTCCTCTGTTTCCATGGTTATGGACACAGTAGGTTAGAAGGCATTTGTTCCCTATCTTATATATGGAAGGAAGAAAGGGAATAATCATTTAGTAATGTTATAAATGGCTCATGAATACTTAGTCCAGAGTGATTAAAATGGTTTTTATTAAGATAGCTTAACAAAATGGCACACCTCTCAAGGTGGTAGAGAGAGGCAGGGAAATCCCAAAAGGCAAGGTTTCTTATGCACTTTGAAAGGCCTTGTTCCTGCCCCCTCGTGCCAATCATTGGTTGGGGTCACAATCTAAATTTGATACATTGGTCCCCCTACATTTCCCCCACCCAGCTCATTATACTAATGAGCAAGAACAACTATCTCCTTGAGCATGGCCAAAGGAAAAGGTGAACTCTAGGTTAACTTAAAAGCAGGTGGGGTGATCTCATCCGTTTTTGATCAGATTGAGACTCCGAGCCCTTAAGGCAACAATACAGGCGGAGCCCAGTCTTTGTCATGTAAACTAACAATCTTCCCTTCACATTCTTGTGGAACCCAAACACCCACATATTCTGCGCAGTAAGAACCTACTCAGTGTTAACTTACTGTTCTAGGGCCTGTACAAATATTATTTTATTTGATCCTAACTACAATTCTATGAAGGAGCTGACGTTATGATCTTCATTTGATAGTTGAGGAAACTGAGGAAGACGAAGGTGAAGCAACTTTCCCAGAGCCACATAGCTAGTCTGAAACTAGATTTAAGCTCAGTCTCCAGGTCACTCTAATAATAATCATTAACATTTATACAGTTTAAGGTCTGCAACATACTTTGCATATATGATCTTTTCCTACATATCTTAAATCTCAGATCTGATGTCAAGAACTTTTGTACAGTCAACAATCTCCCTTCTCATGGTACCACATTTGTTCCTAGTCATCTCATGAGTTTCTGAAGAGAGGGGCATATAATTCTGAGCCGGACCTCCAGTCTAAACATCCTATTTGTCAGGACCGGGAGGAAGGCAGCTGAAAGCTCTAATTGGGTCCAGCTGGGTAAGTGGTCTTGACAGCCTCTTGGAGGCCAAAAGCCGAGAATCCCCAAGTTTACTAGCTGTTGTCATGACTGGATGTCTGTCTGGGGTCAGAGGAGCCACAGGAAATCCAGGAATTGAGTTTGAGGGGTAGAAGTAAATGGAGCCAATTGCCCCATATTGGGATATGAAGAGGAGACGGCTCAGCTAAGCAAGATTGATGAAAGGCAAAGCTGAATTGGATCAGAATCATAGAGAAAAGCAGTAGGAGCTGTGAAGATAGGTCATGGATGAGGATTGCTGGTGAGTGATAAGGTCAAGCTGTCTGAAGACTAATCTGTTGCCCTTGTGACGGGATTGGCAGCCTTCTTTTCTCCTAGTGGCATCCATCTATTTATTTATGTTTGACTTTTATCACATAATCATTTCTCTCCCACCACACTCCAGGAGAGCAGCACCAGCCTTGGAGTCAGGAGGAAAGGAGTTTGAATCCAGCCTCAGTCACTTACTAGATCGTGACCTTGGGCAAGTCATTTAACCCTTATTGCTTCATATCCAGAGCCATCTCCAGTTGTCCTGATTCACATCTGGCTACTGGTCCCAGATGGCTCTGGAGGAGAAAGTGAGGCTGGAGACTTAGCACAGCACCCCCTCACTTGTCATGACATCACCTTCCTGATGTCCTGGTCTTCTTCAAGAATGAAGAATAAACCTCACAATAGCTGATAACCTTGGATGATCTCACATTACCTACAGATAAACATTCAAACACCTTAGACTAGCAGTCAAAACTCTCCATCCACCAATTCCAGATGAACGTTCCAGCCTCATTTCTCATGATCCTCTTTCTCAAGCTCTTTACGCCAGGCAAATGGAATTTCTCTCCATTTTTGAACGTACCTTGCACTTTCCTACTTCAGTGCATTTGCTCATATTGTTCCTTCTGTGTCTAATTCCCTTTCTCCCTCTTCTATTTTGTCTATGTGAACGTTTCTCCTTGTTCTTGAACTTTGTTAAGGATTGTTACTGATTAAAGGGATCTCCTTCCTGGCTTTGCTTTCTTTATTTGTCCTTCCAAAGTAATTATCTGGGTCTCCACTACATTATAATTAACTGTAGTGTTATGTTCCTGTTAGACTAGCTGCTCAGGACGTGTTAGGTTCCTGCCAGCTAGCTTATCCTTACCCAGGAGAATTTTGAAGGGGCAGGAGACAAGGGAGACAAGGGACACAAGGATGACAAGTTCTCCTTATAGTTCTCCTGGTTCTCCAGTTTCTCTGTTTATTAAACCAAATACAAGTGATTAAATATCCTTCACAGTCCCTGGTCCACTCCCACTCCCATGGCACTCTACAATCAATGAATAAAATAAGGCTCTGGTGCTAGAGCACACCTGGTGATGAAATTTTACAGTATTTCCACACACAACAGTCCCTTACACTGTGGGAGTTAGAAATATCTATTGGAGAGGCAGCCTGGAGAGAGAGAGAGAGAGAGAGAGAGAGAGAGAGAGAGAGAGAGAGAGAGAGAGAGAGAGAGAGAGAGAGAGAGAGAGAGAGAACAAGCAGACCTCAGAGCCAGAAAAGCTCAAAATTCAAGTCATGCTTTCTAGTCATAGGACCCAGGTAACTCTTGGTGAGAACTTGTTGAAGAGCTGGTACCAATGTTCATTGGTAAATGGATTTCCTTAGCAGAAGGTCTGGTCTCTCTTTCCTTCATGATAAATCCTGGTGAATTATGATGTGAGTGAGTTCTAAGATCTCTTCCAGCTCTAAATCTATGCCTTTTCTGTCCCCCCCTAGATTGGAAAATACCTGAGGGCAGGGAATGCCTTGCTTATTTTTAAATTTCCCATTCAAGTTTTGCTGGCTAAGTTATTCTTTTTTTTTTTTTAGCTTTTTGCAAGGCAATGGGGTTAAGTGGCTTGCCCAAGGCCACACAAGTAGGTAATTATTAAGTGTATGAGGCTGGATCCGAACTCAGGTCCTCCTGACTCCAGGGCTGATGCTCTATTCACTGCACCACCCAGCTGCCTAGCTAAGTTATTCTTGTAAACCTATATATATTTTGCCTTCTGAAATATCCCGTGCTCCTCACTTTTTCATAGAAGCGACTGCTAAATTATGTGAACATTCTGGTTCTAAAAGACACTTTGCTGTTTTAATGTCAACTTTTTTCCTTGACTGTGGTATTAGATTATCAGATAGTTCAAATGGTTTAATTTTTTTTTTTTACTTTATGTTTTCCAGGTCAATTATTTTTTCCTATGAAATTCTGCTATCCTATTATTTCAGCATTTTGACTTTGTTTTAATATTTCTTGCTGTCTTCTGGAGTTCTGAGTTCTCTTTGATTCATTCTAATTTTGGGGGAATTTGCTGCTTGGACAGATTTTGTAGCTTTTGCACCAAGCTCTTAATTTCCTTTCCAGTTTTTTCTTTGAAGGCTCTCATTCTTTTTTTTTTCCTTCAAAAACAAAAACAAAACAAAATTCAAACCTTTTACTTCATCTCTTCCAAGAATTTCAGGTAACCTCATGCCAATAATCTGTTTTTCTTTGATATTTTGTTTGTATATGTTCTGGAACCCTTCTCTTCTGTCTGTCTTGAGAATCCCTATTGGCCTAATAGCTTTCTTTGAGGACTTCTTCTGTTTGTTCATTCTTCCAGACCTCTTTCTGACTTTTTAGATCTGATATTAAATCTGGGCTCTATACACCTCTGCCAGGAGGGTCTGAGCTGCTTTCTTGAGGTAGTGAGATGGTTTTAACCCAAGATATCAGGGACTATTCAGTTTGAGGACTTGAAAGCTTTCCATGCTCCCCAAATGGTCTCTTCCAGAGTAGTCTTTCACTGCCCTATCCTGGTCTGAACTCTGCAAGTTCCTGACCAGGATAAGGTCTGGGCTTGTCCACATTCATCCAACTAAGAAGTTCTACTGGGTCAAAGAGACTTAGCAAGGCTCCCCTTTGCCTTGGGATTTCTTCCCTGATTCCTTAATGTCTTCAAACTAGGCTGGGAGCTGGAAGTGAAACCTTTCTCTGCTCTAGGACCTGTGAACATTCCATATCTGGGAAGGCCACCTCTAGTGCTCAGGCTCCCCTGGATCTGTGACCCAAAACTGGAGAATTGGTGAAAAAACTGTCATTTGGCACCTGTTCTCAACCTTTTCTCATGATTATGAGTCAAAGACCTCCTCTTGTCTTGGTGTAAACTCTGTGTCTCCTCTGTCTTTCTCTATAGCTCTGTCTCCCTTTCTCTCTCTGTCCCTCTCTCTCCCGGTATGCATATGAGGTATGCTCCTGGACAGATCTTTCCTCAGTGTCCAAAGGCCTCTCTGTCTGTCCCCCTATGATAACTTGAGCTGAAAAAATGATTCACTGTGGTTTTTTTTCTTTTCCTCATCAGTACTTGTTCTGGTGAGTTTTCTAGATCTGTTTGGAGGAATCTGATGGATGGAGGTGGGTTTTGTTATACTTCCTGCTAGTCTGCCATCCTGGCCTTACCTTTCATTTCTATGTTTTTTTTCCCCTAAGTACAACTCTATGAGTTTAGGAATGTGGGTCTTAGCTATATTTTACAAATGAGTCTCAGAGGGGTGAACTTGACACACATTTAGAGTGAGCAGTAATCTCTAGCCACCAAGTCTTTTCTAACCCAAGTTACTTTCCAACTCTGCCTTTACTACCTTGTACTTGTGAAAAAGGTTCCTTTTAGCAGCATTTTTTTCCTTGATGTCTCTTCTTAGATCATAATGAAGTCAAAAAAGGAAAGAGTATTTCAACAGGCAGGGAGGTGAATAGGGACAGCATTGTTTCTTTTGTATAGGTAAAGCCTCCTTTTTATTTATTTATTTACTTGTCTATTTATTTATTTGTTTGTTTATTTATTTATTTTTGTTTTTTTTTGTTTTTGCAAGGCAATGGGATTAAGTGGCTTGCTCAAGGCCACAGGGCTAGGTAATTATTAAGTGTCTGAGGCCCCATTTGGACTCAGGTACTCCTGACTCCAAGGCCAGTGCTCTATCCCTTGCGCCACCTAGCTGCCCCAAGCCTCCTTTTTTATAACCTGAGAATAGCTGAATTGCATTCAGCATCATAGAAAAAGAGACCTAGCTCATTTTGGCATTCATTGAGAGTGTGTTCCTCCAGGCTTAGGACACCAAAAAACATGGACCATCGAAAATTCATTTAGAAAGATTCTTTTCTGTTAATTTAAAATATCTATCTTACTTTTTGAGCTGGGACCTTTGTTTTGTTTTTATATCATTGTTGCTTCTTTCTTTTTTATCTTGTTGTTTGTTTGTTTTTAAATATAGTTCAATGAAATGTAATGGGGCTTGATGTAAAAGATGACATTTGCCCAAACCTTTTTGGTTCCCACATTCATTCTGAAATGTATCTCCTCAACCAACCAGCCTTCCCTTGCGGCAAAGACTAGACACAATTAAACAAATCAATCAACGAAGTGATCAGGTTAGGTAATGTATTCAGTATTTCACTCCCAGAGTCTCCCACCTCTGATGAAGGGAAGGGGGCACATTGGCTCAAGGTTCCTCTAGGGTCAACTTTGGTCATTGGTATTGCATATCTGAAGGTTTGCAGTGATACACCTGCAGGTACACCTGCAGATCCTGCCTGGGCCAGGTGAGGCTCATGTAGGAGGTTGCATGAGCCTTGCCTGGCCCAGGAGAGTCCTGCAGGTGTAGCTAATTCTCTTTGTCAATGACCACAAATACTTCTCCTCTCTGGAATTCTATTTGAGGAAAAAGTCCAGGAAAACCAGCTCTCTTCCCACCCCTGGCGTTGTCTGGACCTCATTGTGTCCCACATGAAGGGCACCCTCCTTCCCCTTCTTCCCCCCAGGTTTTCATGTGTTGTTTTCCCCCAAAAAGTGTGAGCAACTTGAGGGCAGTAATTGTCTTTTGTGTGTGTGTGTGTGTGTGTGTGTGTGTTTTGTTTGTTTGTTTTTAGGTTTTTGCAAGGCAGCGGGGTAAAGTGGCTTGCCCAAGGCCGCACAGCTAGGTCATTGTTAAGTGTCTGAGGCCACATTTGAACTCAGGTCCTCCTGACTCCAGGGCCGGTGCTCTATCCAATACGCCACCTAGCCACCCCTATCTTTTTTGTTTTTTAAAAATCCCCAGTGTGTATTAGATAATGTTCAGCATATAGTAGGTGCTTCATAAATATTGATTGACTGACTAATTGCAATTAGGGAGGCTTACTAAAGAGAAGGTCATTAGATCCATTTTCTTTTGCCACAGATGTCTAAACTGGTGATTGGAGAAATGCTGCAGATAACATTTAGTTCATTTTTAGCAGAGCTTTTGATAAAATCCCTTGTGTTCTTGAGGACCAGAGGTGTGGGGTTGAAGATATTCGAGTCAGCTGAATGCTGGATTCAAAGAATTCTCATTAAGAGTCAATGTCAGGGCTGGCTGGGTGGCACAGGGCACCAGCCCTGGAGTCAGGAGGACCTGAGTTCAAATCCGACCTCAGACACTTAACAATGACCTAGCTGTGCGGCCTTGGGCAAGCCACTTAACCCCGCTGCCTTGCAAAACCCTAAAAAAAAAGTCAATGTCAACTTGACTAGAAGTCTCTAGTAGAGTGCCTCAGGGATCAACATTCTTGACCTTGAATCATTTAACAGTTTTGTCAATGTTCTTGGCTAAGACTATTTAACTTTCTTGGCAATGACTTGGTTAAAGGCAATGAGCTTAGATCAGTTTATATCTTAGACAGTTATTCACTGGGTTAGTCACTCTCTCTCTGCCCTAGTTTCCTTATCTGTAAAATGGAAATAATAATAATAACACCTACCTCATGGAGCTGTGAACATCAAAGGTAAGACATTTTACAAATCTTTTTTTATTTTTTTAGTTTTTGCAAGGCAGCGGGGTTAATTAAGTAGGTTGCCCAAGGCCACCCAACTAGGTCAGTGTTAAGTGTCTGAGGTCGGATTTGAACTCAGGTCCTCCTGACTCCAGGGCCGGTGCTCTATCCACTGCGCCACCTAGCTGCCCCCATTTTACAAATCTTAAAGAATCATATAAAAACTAGATATAATTACCATCACTGTTATTTCTATTCAATTTATAGATGAAATGAAGCACCAGGTGATGTAATCTGAGTCAAAAAAGACCTTTGCAGCATAAACATTGGACTAAATGAAACCAAGGTTGTATAAGAGGAATGAACAAAATCTTTTCTTTAATTTTTTTAAAAAATGGCTTCCTAATTATGAGATCAGAAAGTGTTGATTTCATAGTAGGTTGACTGATAAACATGAGGCAGGAAGGAAGCAAGCGTGAATTCAGACTGCCCTGGTTAAGAGGGTCTTAAGGAGGGCATGGATATAAGGTTCCAGGTGGTCTATACGTGGCCCAGTATGTCCAGTTCTGAGTACCATGTTTCTGGATGACCATGGATCATGGAGAGCTCCAGAGAGGGAGACAATTAGAA
Source organism: Macrotis lagotis (assembly GCF_037893015.1). Lineage (NCBI taxonomy): Eukaryota > Metazoa > Chordata > Mammalia > Peramelemorphia > Peramelidae > Macrotis > Macrotis lagotis. The sequence continues at coordinate 270,015,476 of NC_133662.1, read as the reverse complement.
GGTCCTTAAATGACTTTGACATTATCCTGTTGGAATTGCCTTCACAGACGATGGGGAAGATGATCCTAGAGAAGATGTAGGGAGATGTGACAGGTGCCATAGGAAAGTACACCCTGAGAAAGAAGAATGAGCTGTTTTGCTACTGGCTTCCAGAAGGCAGACCTAGGAACCGAGGATAGATACTCAGGAATCAGTAGATTTAGGGTTGAAGGTGAGATTTTCTAATAATGAGAACTATTGAAAACTAGGGCAGGATCCCTTAGGAGACAGTCGTGGCTCTGCACTAGAAGTCTTGAAGCAAGGTTGGAGGTCAGTTGTCAGATGGGGCATGTTAAGAATCCTTCCAACTCTGGAATTCATTATGATTCTGTGGTTCTGATATTGTTATGCAAGACTCTGCCAATGGAGATCAAGTTAACGTACATCCCACCCAGCTCTGAGAGTTGGCATGGTGTTAAACTGTCTTTCTATCATTTACGGAGGAAGCTGGCGAAGTCTGAAAGACTGGAGGGGCTGTAATCTTTGTCAGTGAAAGGAGTTTCTACATCCGGGAATTAGGGTTTATTCAAGGTGATACCTATTCATAAATGGTTCTAAATTGCCAAAGGGTTTTCCCCCAAAAACCAGGGTGTGTTAAGTAATTTTACATATGGGGGAAATTGAGACCAGGAGGTCAGTGATTTGTTCACTGTCACACAGCTAGTATGTGACGCTTAATATTCAAACCCCTATATTTCGTGATTCCATGACCAACCCTCTTTGCCCTACCCCATGATTTGGACAAATAGCAATGTGGTGACTGGGAACAAGTCCCTAACATCAGCTTTGTTGCTCATTTCCTCCCCCCTCTATGGGAATCAAGTAGAAAACGGCAGCCAGGATATAAGAGGCAGCGCTGTCTAGTGACTAGGGGCACTGGTCTTGACCTCCAAGTCCCACCACCAACACTCACTAATTGTGTGAACTGGAACCAACATTTCAATTTTTCTGAGCCTCAGTTTTCACATCTGCAAGATGGGGGTACAGTTGGAATGAGAATCCTCCATGCTCCCTTCCTGGGCTGCTGGGTCACACATGAATGTGAGCACACCCTGATCCCCTCCTCCCCCATCTCCTCCACCTCATATTTGTCAGACAACCTGCTATGGAATCAATGCTTTCTGATCTCATAGCTAGAAAGTCAATTTATTTAAACCCAAATGTGATCCTGCGAACACTAGAAATAGTTGAAGGTCAGATCAGCCTCTTCTGTTGCTATCGCTTCTTGACTGACTGCAGCTCTATCCTTTGGTCTGGGGTCTGATTTTATTAGCCTGAGAGCAACTCAAGGGCTAGTCCTCTATTTTGCCTTTCTTTTTCTCTCCAGCAGCAGGTGGCAAATCCTTGATAAATGCTCACTGATGGACTGATGGTGACCACCAGGCCCAACATACATAAATCACACCAGAAGTGGCCCATGCTGCCTTGGCTCACTTCCTTTTCCCCTTTGCTTTTAAATGAAGGCCATGAGGAACGTTGAAGAGCATCTTTTTTAAGCAAAAAATAAAACATAATGTTTTTGATTTTTTTTCCTGGAAAATGGATTGAGCAAGTATTCCATGCTAAAGGAGACAATGGTCTGATTTATGTTTCTGGCATTCAAAAAAAGTACCCCAATAAACCTAATCCCATTTCAGAAACTAAACAGAGCCAAGTTCCCTTGCCGGAGAGCCAAGTCATAGCCAGTGCTCCAGGCAAGAATACATCCAAGGACATGGCGGCCTTTGCCTCAGGAGGAGGGTGAAGGCTGGGCTGAGTCAAGCATGTCCCCTCATAGCAGTCTGGCTCCCAGGAGGCCTCAGGATTGCATGGAGACCTTGGCCCTGGCCAACATTAGCTCTGGCATTGCCAACAAGGTCTGGACTCTCTGGAAGTCTAGGAAGGCCTAGAGATGGTCAGATGTGCCACTCGAGCTGGATGCCATGGCTGGTCTGAGATAAGATGAGGCCCACTTTGCAGGTCCTCTTTCCTAGCTTACTTTTTTCCTTCTTTAATGGTTCCAGTTAAGAGTGTACCCAAGGATGCCCCTTTACTCTCCCCCTTCATAAGATCAGAGATGGAGAGCTGGGAGGAGTCTCATGGGGCGCTGATGCCAGTCATATCATTGGATAGATAAGGAATGAAGTGACTTAACCAAGGTCACACAGTGGGTGAATGTCACAGATTAGAAGCAGCATTTCCTTGGGAGGTTTTAGTTCACATCCTGCTTCCTGAGGTTTAGGGACCCAAACACAATCCTTTAAACTTTCATTGTACCCCTCTAGGCTGGTCCTCCCCAGCTGGAAAAATGGGTCCCCAGAACAGTAGCTATTTCTCCCTTCAGGGTTCCAGGGCTAACTTTGGCTGCCAGACTCTTACATCTGTGTCTACTCATGTTTCGACACCACCTTTGGCCAGCCTTCATTAATTTTGGAAATTCTCATCCTTGATTACTAAAATGCATCCAGATTTCCCCACAAATCAAAGGCAAAGTTAGCTGGAGTCCACATTTCCTAATACCTCTCCTTTTGACTTCTTTCAGACCTCCTAGGACCAAGGGAGGTCATTGATTAGGGACTGCAAGGTGCTGTTTAGTTAGGATTTCCTTTCCTTTCAAGTTTCAGCTTAGGGACTTGGGCGCCTTTGATTCCCAAGTTAGAAGGATCAGATAGATACTGTCATCCGATCTCATATTTGATATGAATGTAAAGGGTTTCTATGGTGGTGGTGGGCTTTAGAAGAACAGAAACCTTAGCAAGCTTAGTTCAGGGGTCAAGGAAGGGAGAAGAGTTAATAGTAAGGATATAAATAGCCAGGATATAAATAATTTTATTGCCCACTGTTTACATGAACACAAACTCATATCCTTGGTTAGTTTACCACAAGCTCCTTGGCACAGTCTGATTCTCCAAGAAAGCAGTCACTGCCACCCTGCCACCCCCACCCCCCCAGCTTGCCTTTGGCCACATCTAGCTTTCATTAAACGCTTGTACATTAATAATAGCTCCTGGGTCCATTAAGCTCACAAAAGCTTTCCTCATAACAACCCTTCCAATAGAAGGGTTGTAATCTCCATTTTACTAATGAGGAAGCTGAAGTTCAAGGAGATGGGATAATTTGCCTTCACTGCTCAACAGGGATCCAGTGGTGTTAGGACTTGGCTCTGGGTCTCCCAACCCAGAATTTGGCTCAATCCTCTCTGCCAGGGGGCCTCTCCTTGTCCCCTTCCTCATTTCTCCCTTCTTCTTCCTCCTCACCCCTCATCTGTCAGATGAAGGGGGTTGGACTTGTTGGCACAGGAAATTCCTTCTACCTCCAGGTCTCTGATCCCAGGATCCTATGACAGAGTGTCTCAAAGGGGTACCTGAGAATCCTTCTGAAAGCCCCATTGTGAAGCATTATGGGAGGACAGCCTACCAGCCTGCATACCTTTACTGGCCCATCTCTGCCAGGCAGAAGCCAGGGGATGATTATCTAGCTGGGTAGACTGATCAGCTCCACTGAGAGGAGCAGCAGGAGGAAGAAGAAGAAGAAGAAAGAAAGAGAGGGCAGACTCCAACAATCCACTGGGATCTGAGGCTGGGGTGGTTTCATCTTCTCTCTCTTGTCCCCTCCTGGTTCTCAGGTCTTGAGAGTTTGGCAGGACCTCCTTTGACATGTCTGGGACTTTGGGGCTGTGGGCAAAGTCATACCTCATGGGGATCCTGGCCACACCCAGAAAGAATTCCCCATTTGAAATCAGTTTTGATTCTCCAATGGGCTATCATCCCCAGCTAGGTTCTCCAAAGGACTAGTTTCTCATTGAACAGATTGCATTGCATATGGCGCCCCCAGGAACAGACAATTGCTTAGATCTCTGTAATTGCCAATCCTCCTTCCTTCTTCCTTTGGCTCATGTATGTAGAATCTTGTGCTGGTAAATATTTCAACTGACCCAAGAGACCCTGAACACCAGCAGTCCAACATAACTGGACTACAAAAGCCCGATGGGAAAGAACCAGAGAACTTCCTCTAATAGCTATCTTCAAGGTCAAGGTCAAGGATGGCTCTAAGATGGAGAAACTGGGGGCTGGGTGAGGAGAAGAATCAGAGCAAGCTGCTTCAAAGTGTGCAAAGCAAAGGTCAGACTTGTTAATCTTTTTCCCCCAAATTAGCTTATGGATATAACTAATAGCAATTATACAAAGGTATCTGGGGAGGGGTAGAATATATGGTGGGGCAGATTCCAGGCTTCCATGAGCTCAGTTTCCAAGAAATATGCTAGGAATGGCCACATCATTCTCAGGGGACTCAGGGCACTTTAGAAGGTGAAAGGTCCTAAGAGGTTCCTTCCAAGGATTCCTTCCAGGCAGCCTGTCAGTGACTGCCACAAGCATTTATTAAGTGCCTACTATGCACCCTTCATTGAGAGATCAAAAGGAAACATACTCTGCCCTCAATGAGTTTACATTTTATCTGTTAGTCAGCAAGCATTAATGAAATGCTTCCTGTATACTGGGCACTGTATTGGCCTTGAGTTATAGAGACCAAGGGAAATAGTGCCTGCCCTCAAAGAGCTTCCTGTCTACTTTAGGATACCCTGGTGTGCAAATAAGTCATTACAAGAGACATACAATGAAAATGTTTTCTGGAAGAACTCCAGAGATGAGAAATTTCTTCTACCTTGGAATAGTTTTTTCCCTGTTATCTCTGCAGGATGTGTGACAAGGACAGGTAAAGATTAGACCACACAAAGGGACTTCAAGAGGAGGGGCAGAGAACTTGAAGTAAGAAATGACATTCATGAATCAATTAAATTAAGTTACCTCACTTTTTATATTGCTTTAGAGTTTGCAAAATTCTTTTCAAATGTTATCTTCCTTTATCCTCAGAAGAACCCTAGGAGGTAGGTGCTGTTATTATTTCTATTTTAGATGAGAAAACTGAGACAGAGGTTAAGTGATTGAGCCTGGGATTTGAACCCAGGCTTTTCCAACAGCGGGTCCGGTGCCCCCTCCACCAATGAGCTCCATTTAGCTGCCCACTTTCAGGCAGGAGGCAGAGGGGAGGCGGTCTTGTTGAATCCCTCAAGTTTTTTTGGAATTCCTCCATTCCCAGACTCCACTGAGGCCTTTCTCAAGCTCTGAACTTCCAGCCCCTTCCCAGCGGGGGTTTCCTTCTATCTCTGGGGGTGTTGCATGGATCTACTTATTTCCATGTCATCTCCCTGTTAGAATGTGAGCTCCTGGAAGGCAGGGCCTGCTTCCACTTGGTCTTTGTGTCATACTCAGCACCCCACAAATAGGAGAAAAGGATTTCCACCTGCCAGGAATGGGGAGCGGCCCACTCTGCCAACTCTAAGTTTAAGCCCACCCTCTCCTGTGGACTCTCTATATACTTGTGGGACAGTGTCAGACTTTGGGAGGAGAGGGGTGGAGAGAGTGATGCTTTTCTAAAAACTTACTAAGTCTGGATGATTAAATGATATCATCTGGTAGCCAATGATGGAAGCCCACTGTGGGACATCAGGATGCCAATCCCCCCACCCCTGTGGCTGGCCCTGGAGCCGTTGAGTGCTCAGGCCACGGTGGACGGTACAAAGGGAGGCTTGGGTGGTTGACTCCAGAATCTGTCTCCTTTTGAATGAACAAATGACATGATTGCCAAGATCACCAAGGTGACCAGGAGATGATAAACTGCGTGGCTTCTTTATTGTTACTGGCAAGAGAAGCAGTATACACAGCAAAATTGCAGTCTCTTAGCTTGTTAAAAATATCTCAATAAATAAAACAAATAAGCAACATATACATTGAAATAGAAAATACCAAAAAAAGAACTGGCGAGCTGAGCAAGTTGGGGAGGCTTGAGAAAGGGGAGGAGCAGCTGAGAGTTTGAATTCCAGGCTTACTTGAAATCATCATGCAAGAATCATGGGAGGAGAAAGGGCCAGGGGTGGGGGTGGGGGCAACCACTTCTTCTGAGAGCCTTGGTCCAGTTTAAACAGAACTGTACAAGAATTCATCTTTCTTTCATTAAAAAAATATACATTAAAAAAAGAACACAGTAAAAGGAAAAACAATTCCCAAACCAAGATTTCTCTTATATGTGTTCCTGAATCTCAAGATGTTCAGAAAACAAAACAAAACACGCCCAACCCAGAACAACATACATCCACGACAAGCAACGGGAACAGCAAGGACGACCAGGACACATAGATTGGCGTTGGGGAAATGTCCCTCAGGAGAGATGTTGAAAAGCTTTCGAAGACTGCTTAGCTTCAGGGCTGTTTTTCCACTCAGTCTCATTGCTCTGTGGGAGCTCAGAGCTGCGAGGTCAAGAAAGGCCTTATGGACCAGATTCCTTGAGGTTGTTAAGGTTTCAGAAGTTATGAACTCGGAGATGTCCCAATTCCACTTCACCTTCAAACACGTTGGACAATCTATAACACGAAGGAACAAGAACAAAACATTTAAAATCTTTATGAATTTTACTTGGGGGGGACATTGAAGGCAATGTCCTGCAAGTCACTTGCAGGGACAACTCACAGCCCCTCATATCAGGAAGAGCCTTCAAAGACTGTGGCTTCCTCGACCTGCCGAGGGATCATGTGCCCTTTGGGGGAAGAACCACCATGAGAGGGAACCCCCTGCTCATTGCCCTGGGTTATGCACTTGTTAGGGAGGTTTCTCTTTTGCCAAGTCTAATGTCCCTTTTTTTGGCTGCCATCATTTTTCCTGGTCCTGACCTTTGGGATCAGATCCTCTATGTAATAGTCTTCTTTAAAATAAATTTTTATTGCAGTAAGTCTAATTGTTGGTATTAATCTAAGCATTGAACACCCCCCCCCCCCAGCACTGGAAAGACCCTGCTTATGCATTTCCAACTATAAAACAAACTGATTGCTGAAGGAGAGGGGACTCCCCCTTCTAGGCCTCTCTTCCCAACTTCCCTGACCCTGCAATGTAGGAGCTACCAGGGTTTAATTTCTGTCTTTCAAGCCCCTTTCCCTGCTGACTTTTGGGGTGATTTTCCTCACTGCCTGAAGCTTAACTATCAGCAGAGAGAGAGGCCTTAAGATGTTCAGCAATAATTCAAGTCAGCCTCTGACACTGAGTTGTGTTTTCCTTGGCAACAGGGATGTTGGAGAAGGCCCACTGGGGTGATCCTAGCCGTCCTACAGCCAAGTGATTTGATTTGAATTTGGGTCTGGAAGAGGGGGTGTGTGTGAATAAAAATACACTTGAATTCTAACCATGAGCTCAGTTTGAATTCTAGTTGGGTGAGGGGGAGAGGGATGAGGGAACCAAAGGGCCAGGATACTGTTGGGGAGCGGGGTCCTCAGAGAACTGAGGAATGCTGCGTCAAAGCTGCTGCATGTGATCTATGATGGCATCTCTCCAGATTCTGCCTTGGGTAACCTGTGGGAGGTTAGAAGGAAGACCTTCCCTCTATCCCCCCATTTTCCTTCTGTTCCTAGCCCAGGGTGGGGGCAGTATTGAATCATTATATAGGCTTTCATTTCCTTTATACATCACTTTTCTAAGATCCAGGGCACTTTGCTCACTACTCCATCCTGCAAAGGAGGAAGGGAGGATTAGAATTATCATTCCTAGTTTACTCTCAGAGAGGTCAAGTATCTTGTCCAGAGTCAAACAGCCCTAAGAAGCTGGGGGATGGTGAATCTTCTGCTGAAGGGTTCAAGATCTCAAGGGAGCCAGCTGATCAGAGACCATCCATCCTACCCCTCATTCTACAGAAAAGGAAACTGAAGGTGTGACAAGCCCAAGGTCACTCCTGGCCTAGGTGTTACATATTCAGCCTTAAGTATCAAAGGAAAGGATTTCTGAGAGAAGAAAGGATGAGCCCCATCCCTTGAAGCCCCAGATTCTGTCAGCCTGGGGGTTGGGGCCTACCACTCCTGGAGATTTGGCCATGGGACTGTCCCCTGCCACCTGGACTCCAGAGTGGGGTCACCTCCAGTCATTCCTTGAAGGCACTTGGAATAGTTTCCCTGAATTTTCAGACAAGCCCAAGCTATGGTGGGTTAGGGGCTGACTTGGGAGCTGCAGGAGCAGGGGGATATCCGCTCTTACACACTTGCTGCGTCAGCTGGATCCAGCCTTCCTCTCCTGTAAAAGGAGGGTGTTGGTGGAGGGGTTCCCCAAGGCTCTGTCCAGCTCCAAATGCTCAAAGTGCCTTCATTCTGCACACAGATACAGTGATGACAGTGCCAAAGACAGAGAAAGGAGAGATGGGGGAAGGAGAAAGGGGAAGAGGGGGGCTCAGAGATAGAGAGAGAGACAGACAAGCAGATAGAGACAGACAGAGATAGAAAGAAGAGAGATAGGGTGGGGAGGGAGAGATAGAGAGGGGTAGAGACAGACAGATAGACAAAGAGCCTGCTCTCAAGGAGGTGTTCTCGTTGCAGGGAGAGCCCGGTTATTTGGGCACAGAGTGTCTACATAGGAATTGCAGAAGGGAGGTAGCATTAGTGGGCAGGCTGGTGTGGGAGGAGGCACCTGGGTTGGGTGGAAGCTGGGATCCTGCCCTTCCCACACATTCCCCCCATTGACTAGTCCGAGCCACCTGGCAATTTTCTCACTCCCCTAGCTCGCTCTCTAGCCCCCAACCCAGCCCCGAAGACAGTTAGCTGGCCCAGTGGCATTGGATGCCCATCACATGAGTCTTGGGCTCAGCCACAGCGGTGGAACTGAGTCCCTGGCCCGACTCCACTTGGAAGTTTGCAATGAAGTTTCTCCTCAACCTTTGCGTCCCCAGGCTGTGTAAATCCCAATTCCTTGAGCCTTGCCTCACAAGGCCAATTTCCCAATCCTTGAAATAGTTTCATTGCTCTTTGAACCTTTTCCAAGTCCTCTGGAGTCAGATTCCATGGGCCCTGGCCAAGAAGAGGGGTTATGCATTATGTCCCCACTCACACTAGACTAACTCGATTAAGCTTTTCTACTGTTACACAGACCAGAAATGGAGAGAGAGAGGAGATTTGCAGTATTAAATGGTCCCCGTTTATTACCCGACCTGGGTAAGAATTCTCCTCTGGACAGTTGAGCAGCAACAGATCCTGAAGGGGCCAAGCTCCCAGAGGAGTTCACTGGCCTCCGTCTCCCCTCCCCCAGCCTGTGGGGGGCTCTGGGCCCTGTTCAGGCACTATCTGGCTAGGGGGGCCTGGGCACATCCCCTATCCTCATCTGAATGTGGGGAGACCAGAGAGGATTGGGACTGTCTAGAACGCTGTCTAGAACACCGTGTAGAACTCTGTCTAGAACAGTGGAGAAGCCTAGGGTTTTGTTGGCAGCTCTGCAGGAGAAAGGCAGGAATGTGGAGGAGACTGAGAGAAAGGGAGTGTGAACAGGAGACGACCTGGCCTTTTTCACTGCTAGGAGCAACAAAACTCTAGGATAGTCCACAGGATGATGGAGGGGGGGGAGCTGCATTAATGGAAGGTTAAGGGATGAAGATGATGGGATGTTCTTTCTGTGGCTCTGCCTTGGAGCCATCTGGAGACCACATTTTAGAAGAGACATAGATAACCCAGAGAAGAAGTGAGGTCCAGTGGATGGAGGCCTGAATTTGGAGTCTGAAGAACTAGCTTCACATTTCAGCTTGGCTACTCGCTGTGTTGACCAGGTCAGCAGTCTATCTTTGGGTTCTCTCACCACCTTTCTCAGGGGATCTTTCATTCCACCACCCCAGGAACCATCTCTCATCGACTCTACCCTACTTTCCCTTAGCAACCAACTCCCTCTATCGGCTGAAAGTTGGATAATAATAAATTACCTCCATGGAGATATAGAATGATAATTATTCCAGTGATTATTTGTATTTTAGTAGAAGTGTTCCAAAGTCCAAAATGTTCTAATGCTCCCTTCCCTGAGTTGATAATGTTAGAAGTTCAGGTGGCCTTATATCAGTGATGAGATACAGACATCACTGACCGTGATACTGCCCTCCCCCAGAAGCTTCCATGGCTCCCTATTACCCTGGACACGAAAAATAAATCCTTCTACCTAACATTTGAAACCTTTCCCCGTCTGGCTTCACATGGACTTTGGTCTCCTAGATGTGCTCACTATTCCCCTTAAAGTAACCCTTTGGTCTTGATCTAGAACATTCAAGACAAGTCCCGTAGGCACAGACTGGGCCCCAGAGCTGCAGGCCCTTCTTGCCCTCCCTCCCCAGCCTTCAGCTCTCTCTAAGGCCCACCGCTTCAGACTCCCCCATTCTTGTGTCTCCCTCCCTCAGACTTCACTTCTATTTTGCATTGGTGTCTATGTCCTGAGGGATTCCCTTCCCCCTTTCCTGAAGAGTGGCAGCTTCTTGAGGGCAGGAAGAGTTTCATGTTTGTCTTATCTCTTAGGACTTGGATCAGTCTGGCAGGCAGGAAATAAGTAAGAAATGCCTGTTTAGGGGCAGCTAGGTGGCACAGTGGTAAAGCACCGGCCCTGGAGTCAGGAGGACCTGGGTTCAAATCCGACCACAGACAGATAATAATGACCTAGCCGTGTGGCCTTGGGCAAGCCACTTAACCCCATTGCCTTGCAAAAAAAAAATGAGTGTTGAACTGAATGGTTTGGTAAATGAGAAGTCTGGAATGGTGGAGGGTTGAGGGACTTGGCTCTGAAGGCCAGCCTGGCTCTTATCTCTTCCCCTTTCCACCTCCCAGGCTACATCTCTAGGCAATGTTGAGCAAAACCCTTGACTCCCTCAGTTTCCTCACTTGTAAAATAAGGTGTGTGGATTAGATGTAAAGCTCAAGAACTAGGAGGTATGAGGCCACTCCACAGAGGTCTGATGGGAAGACCAGCCCTTCCAGTGCGAGGAGGCCCACCCCTGATTTCCCAACCCCCTGCCATGGAGCCATGGGTGGATGGGCCGGTCTTGGGCTCCCGTGTCCGCTGCCTGCCTGTCCTCCTCATGCCCACTTTGGACCCAAGGGACCCATCCTTTCCCTGAGAAATCGCCTAGTCAGCATTGAGGCCGAGGGGGAAGCCTGCCCCCCACACCCACACCCATGTGTGCTGCCCATCCCCCACCCCCAAATCACTTCAGGCTTCAGGTTTAGTCCACTCCAAAGAGTTAAACCCTTTAAAGTGGGCCTGGGCAGAGAGTCAACTGGGGCTCTCCCTTCCAGAATGTGGTTGTAATTAGGTAATTAATAACGGAGGATGGAGGGAAGGGGGAAGCTAAATGGAAACCTTCCTTAGTCGGGGGAAATCATTATAGCAGTTTTTGATATATGAGCTGACTCAGCCCTCCAAGGGGCGATAGCGTGGCATCCGTGAAAAGTCAGAAATTAGAGGGGCCGTCCCCAGGGCAGGGGGGTCACAGGCTGGGCTTCCTGAGCTGCTGCCCTCGGGGAAGGAGGCCTGGCCTTGGCCCACTAGACAGCAGCAGGTTCCTCAGGCCTCCGCACCCGGCTCCCTTGGATGACCAAGGACTCCAGGCAGCTGCTGGGGTGGAAATGGAGCTGCATTATGGGGGGGGGGGGGTCACACTTGTTTGTGATCTCTGGGAGAGTGACTGAGCCACAGTGATTGTGACAACCACATCTGGCACTGCCAACGGTGACCAGATGTGGTGGCCAGGGACAAAGAGAAGCCTGAAGGGATCAGTGTGTGTGGGGGGTGGTTCCACGGGGCTGGAGGAGGAGAGGAGGCTTGTCCCGGGCCAGGCGGTCTGGGCAGTCAGTCAGCGTGGACCTCAGGGCTCTCCTGGAAGTGCACCCAGAGCTGGGCTGCCATTGCATGGGAACTCCGAGCTGCGGCACAGGACACTTCCTCCCAGAAGTCCTCCCTGATTTCTCTCCCCTCCTTCTCTAGATCACCTTGCATCACTCTGCAGAGCACGCTTCCTGCGCCTCCCTGCAGGAATTGCAGAGCGCCAGGACTTGGGGAGGTGTGTATTGCCAACACCTGGCATGGTCCCTTCTGGCTCTGGGGCCGAGGGATCGGGGTTCAAGTCCCAGCTTCACCCTCTCTTATCTGTGACTAAGGGTAATTCCCTCGGTCTCCTAGGGGCTCAGTTTCCTCATCCGTCAAGTGAAAGCCTCGGGGTCCTTTTCAGTTCAGAGTCTATGATGCTGTGGAACATGTTTATGATGATGGTGCTGAAGGATGGACATGGGAGTGGCAGCTCAGGGGCAGGAAGGGCATTGGCACCCATCCCCCACACTCCATCACTTGTTACTACCTGGCCAAGGAGACAAAGGCACAGCACACCTGGAGCCTGGCCCTAGAACTGGGCAGCTCGGGGTTCATCTGCTCTGCATTATAGTTGAGGAAACTAGTGCACAGGGAGGCAAGTCCTTCTCCAAGGTCTCCCGGCGAGAAAGCAATGGAGCCAGTCTCTGGGGACTCTTTTCCTTCCTTCCTTCCTTCCTTCCTTCCTTCCTTCCTTCCTTCCTTCCTTCCTTCCTTCCTTCCTTCCTTCCTTCCTTCCTTCCTTCCTTCCTCCCTTCCTCCCTCCCTCCCTCCCTTCCTCCCTTCCTTCCTTCCTTCCTTCCTTCCTTCCTTCCTTCCTTCCTTCCTCCCTCCCTCCCTCCCTCCCTCCCTTCCTTCCTTCCTTCCTCCCTCCCTCCATCTTTTTCTTCTTTCTTTACTTCCTCCCTCCCTCTTTCTCATCCTTCCTATCTCCTCCCTCCCTCCCCCCCTTTTTAGTTTTTTTTTCTAGGCAAATGGGGTTAAGTGACTTGCCTAGGATCACACAGCTAGGTTATTATTATTAAGTATCTGAGGTTGGATTTGAACTCAGGTCCTCCTGACTCCAGGACCGGTGCTCTATCCACTGCACCACCTAGCTGCCTCCTCTTCCTTTTTTTCTTCCTTCCTTTCTAGCTTCCATCTTTCCTTCTTTCCCTTCTCCTTTCCTTTTCCTTCTTTATTCTTTCCCTTTTTATATTTGACAATACAATCTATAGAAGCTAATGGCTCCAAGAGACATCTAGAAATGATAAAACAAAATTCAAAAATGAAAACATGTGATCAAGGAGAGATAATTTAAAAGTTATTGAATTTCTTGAAAGTAATGATCAAAAAAGAACTTAGGCAACATATCTCAAGAAGTGATCAAGGAAAACAGTTCCAATATCCTAGATTTAGAGAGTAAAATGAAAATTGCAAGAATCCACTTATCACCTCCTGAAAGAGATCTTATGTGAAAACTCCTGGGAATATTATGGTCAAAGTCCAGAGCGCCTAGGTCAAGGAGAAAAGAATGCAAACAGTCAGAAAGAAGCAGTTCAAACACCCTGGAGCCACACAAAATTGAGCAGTTTCCATGTTAGAGGAGTGGAGAGCTTGGAATGGGACATTTTAGGAGGCCAAGGATGGAGGATTATAACCAAGAATAGCTTCTCCAGCAAACTGAGTATAAATTCATCAGGGGTCAGATGGATAGGTTAATGAAATAGAGTACTTTTGAGCATTCCTATTGAAAAGACTAGCACTGAAAAGAAAATCTGATATTCAAATACAAGATGGAAGAGAAGAGTAAAGAATAAATATGAAAGAGGACTCCTGTAGTACTCAAAAAAGTTAAACTGTTCACATTCCTATTTGGAAAAATAATCCTTGTCACAGAGACGAGAAAGGATTACACTGGGTGAAGTGGGGAAGGAGAGGTAGAATGAGGAAAATAGTCCCATAAAAAAGGCAGGCAATGACAATCTTCTATACAGGAGATGATGGAGGTGATGGGGGGGAGGTATGCCAGCTTTGGTGTCTTTCACATCTCTCCTTGTTTGAGGAGTCCTAGGATCAGCAGAGATGTCATTCATGCATTGGTGCTGAGACTGAATAAAAGAAGCCCCCGTCCACCCACCCCTCATAGGATCCTAGATCTAACTGCTGGCAGGGCTTTAAAGATGAGGTCAGGGAGGTGCAGAGTGACTGTCCAAATTCCACAGCAGTCATCGGCAGATCTGGGACTTGAACCCAGATCTTCTAACCCCTAATCCATCCTTCTTTACATTGTCCACATCTCTTCCTTCTGGACTGGATTCTTCAGTCTCCCAAAGTAAGACAGGAACCTGAGGTGCCATATTTCACATGAGACGGCAGGTACATTTGAGGCTCTGGAGCTCCAGTATCTAGTACAGTCTCAAGGAGCATCTAGAAGGAGCCCAATACATGCTTCTTAAATTAAATTAGATGTCCATTGGCTTACAGAGTCAATCACTATCTGGGTGATCTTTACAAGTCATTTTTACATCCGAGGGGCTCGGGGTCAGGGCTGGACTAGACGGCTCCTGAGGCTTCTGAGCTCTGGTCCTGAAACTTGTAAAGGTGATGGGCACCAACAGGCTCTTGCATCCTTCAGGTTCAGGTGGGAGTGAATGTCTGGGCCATCCCAAAGGGGCAGTGCAAGAAGGGATGTTTATTGCTCAGAGATTGTCTATGGAAAGGGTCCCTTCATTTGAAAGAAGAAGAAAAAATTGAGACCCAGAATGCCTTACCTCCCATCAGAGCATTGGGTTCAAATCCTGACCCTTTATTCGCCCTGGGTCAATTAATTCTCCTTCCTCAGTTGCCTTATCTGTAAAATGAGGGATTTGCCCTTGATGGAATCTTGGATTTCTTCCAGTTCTCTGAGCTTCAAACAGGTAGTAAGACCATCCACAAGGATGCCCGACCCCGAAGTCGCTTCTCGGGGGTTTTCTGGAAGGTCTGGTTGTACTTCCATCTGAACATGGGTGTGGCTGCCGTTCAGGGAATTCTCAAACTTCAAACAAAATTGTGGAGCCGCATTGTCAAGACCTGACTCAGAAGGAGCTGCAGAGGAAGTGGGAGGCTCAGTGCCAGCCCTCCAAACTGGGGAATGGGCAAGGCAGCCCTTCCTCAGCCCTCAGTGGCCTGCCCCTTCCCCCAACTCCAGGGCCCAGCTGCCCCCCATCTCTCTGCCTCTGTTCCTCTCTGTCTCTGCCTCTCTCAGAAGAGTTTGATTTAGAAGGAGAAAAGCCTCAGGTCTCCTTCCTCTGCCGTTTCTGGGGCGAGTTGTCACAAAGGAGGCCAGAGCCAGAGTCCTTGCTCAGGTAGGTTAAATGCTGCCGCTGAGGTCTCCTGTAAGGCGGGCGACACCTCTCTTGGGTGCCTGGCTCCCCTCTCCTCCTTTGCCTGGTTCTCTGGGTCCACCTACAGTGCCCCACCTAGACCTGACTTTTCTAGGCATCACCCCAGGGATTGCTTCAATTCCAACTAAGGTGTGAATGACCAACGGCCTCTGGTGTGTTAACTCTCACTCCAGGGACATTTGCATTTTAAAAGTGAGCTTGTGAACCCCAGGCTCTGAGAAGAGTGTTTAAGTCCCTGATGCCTCTCCTCCCCGGGCCCCCAAACTGGAAACCTTCTCGTCTTCCTCAAATTCCCCTGGAGCTCTTTGGAGGGTGGATTGGAAAGGGTGAGAGATCCAGTTCCTGCTAGAGGGACCGGCCTGGGGTCAGGGCAGAGGCTGCAGGAGTGGGGGCACGGCAGGTGGGCCGGGGCGGGTAGGGAAGTAAGACTGATGCCACATGGCCACAGTGGGGATTGGGGAGAAGAGAGTTCAGGCTGCCTCAGAAGTTCCTGTAGCATTCTGGTGCTCTCAGGTGAAATCGGGGTGCTCCCTCCTCAAGAGGGTTGGTCCAGCCTCTGCTGATGGAGCGACCCCCAAGCCCTAAGGGAGCCCATTCCTCTGGGGGTAAGTCTCCTGCCGAGGCAGTTTTTCTGATATCGAGCCAATGTCGCCTTCTTGGAAAGACCGAGATGAGTCAAAGAGCTGGGTTCAAATCCCCAGCCCTAGCCTCCTGCTGCTTATTTCCACCTATAGGACCGAGTCAGAATTCCCCAGGGCTGCGTCCTCTAGAAGGCTGGAGAGCTCACAGACTCTAGGCCATGCATTCCTGGAGGACCAGGCCTGGACCATGGCAGGGAAGGGAACCCCCTCCCCCAACATCCCGTGATATAAACTCAGTTTCTCCTCAAAGAGCTACTTCTGTCCTCTCTGGGGAACTGGATTTCAGGCTCGAAAAAATATACATTTATAAAAAAGGGAACATTAAAGCTAATGCTTTTTCTTGCCCCCCCCCCCCCCCCCCAGGCATCTTGTGCCTTCCTTCCCTGGCTCCCAGCTCCTAGTCCTGGCTCCAGGGGGAGGGCCTGGGCCTCTTCAAACCACCCAGTGAATACACCCATGGAGTCCACAGACAGGGCCTGGCTTGCCTTTCTTTCTCCAAGGTGGAGTTCATCTGGTGACCGATTAACTTCCAAGGGTAAAAGGGAGGATGGCAGAGGCCGACCCAGGGGCTCAGAAATGCAATCATTTCCATATGTGACAACCTAGGGGGGATGTGGGCCCAAGGGTTGACTGTCCCACTCCTGAAGGACCTTCTGGTGAATGTCCCAAGATGAGAACGGACCCTTCCACAGGATGATCTGGAGGCCTTGGTCCTGGGCTTCCCATTAAGGTCAGTGAAGGCCGGGGAGCCCAGACCTCCTTGAGAGTCTCAGAGAAGGAATTGCTTCAAGACAGAGATTTTGTGTGTGTGTGTGTGTGTGAGTGTGTGTGTGAGTGTATGTATGTGTGTGTGAGTGTGTGTGAGTGTATGTGTATGTGTGTGAGTGTGTGTGTGTGTGTGTGTGTGTATGTGTGTGTGTGAGTGTATGTGTGTGAGTGTGTGTGAGTGTATGTGTGTGTGTGTGAGTGTGTGAGTGTATGTGTGTGAGTGTGTGTGAGTGTGTGTGTGGGTGTATGTGTATGTGTGTGAGTGTGTGTGAGTGTATGTGTGTGTGAGTATATGTGTATGAGTGTGTGTGAGTGTGTGTGTATGTGTGTGAGTGTGTGTGTGAGTGAGTGTATGTATGTGTGTGTGAGTGTATGTGTGTGAGTGTGAGTGTGAGTGTATGTGTGTGAGTGTATGTATGTGAGTGTGTGTGAGTGTGTGTATGTGTGTGAGTGTGAGTGTGTGAGTGTATGTGTGTGAGTGTGTGTGAGTGTATGTGTGTGTGTGTGTGTGTGTGTGTGTGTGTGTGTGTGTGTATGTGTGTGAAGTCCAATTCTCCTGCAGGGCAACTGGGGAAGGAAGGAGAAGGAGAAACTTTCCAAGGGCTTATGGGGCAGTGGGATGTCATGGGCTTGTTCATTTTATCTTGGGCAACTGGTCGGGGGGGGGGGGGGCTGGAGAGACCACCGTAGCCTGCAAACTCTCATGAGAATTTGAATGCAAACAATTCTTCTCATGTGACTTATCCAGGGTCACACAGCTTGAGCTATTGAAAGAGTTGAGATCTGAACTCACGTCCTTTGCCTTCCAAGTCAATGTTCTCTCTCCCAAAGCACTCCAGTTTCTTCTGGGTTGAAGCTCTCTGTGACCCAGAGGCTGGGGTTTGACCCGCTTCCGGCTGCCCCCGGGGGCCTCGGAGCCCCTGTGATGCTTCTGGGCAACTCTGGCTCTGCCTTCTAGAGGAGGCCTGCCCGGGCCTCCCCAGCCCAGGGCCTTCCCCCTCCCAGGTATTTCCTCCTGCTCCAGGCGGGGCATGGCTTTGTCTGGAGGCTGGTGCATTGTCTGTCCCACGAGACTGTAGCTGCTTGAGGGCAAGGCCTGGCCGTGGCCTCCTTTTAGGCCTGCACCTAGCAGGGTCTCCGGCAAAGCCCTGCTGTGTGTTCCGTCATTGTCAGACGCTGTTCACCCAAGGCCGTGGCCTCTGCCTTCCCTTAGGCCTTTGCCTCCCTTCCTCCTTCCTGCCTTCCACATTGGAGGTTCCCAAAGAGCCCGGGAGCCTCTACATGCCCAGGGAGCCCAGGGGGCAGGCCATCAGGAGGGGGCCATGGAGACAGAGGAGGCCGTGGGGGGAGGCTATGGGGAGGAGCCCCCTGTCCTCCATGCCATCTGCCCTCCCCCGTCTCGACTCCACGAGTCAGGCATCTGACCTCTGGCTTGCCTTCCCATCTAGCTCCAGTTAGAGATGAACTGATTTGGGAGGCTGTGAGCAGCTCCGCCATGGGACCCAGCTCTGCCAGGGGGCCCGGCTCTGCCCTGCGCCTTGGGGCAGGGCCTCTTCCCCTCCCTGGGTGTAGTACTTGGACACTGGCCTACCTTGGGCAGCTCAGTGGGTAAGGCTTGTCCCCAGGGATGGCGGCCTCCCCAGCCCTTGGCAAAAGAATGGGCCAGAGGCCCAGGATGCCTTTCTGAGAAAGGTGGCCTGGTGGAGTAGGCTTGGAGTCAGGAACACCTGAATTCAAATCTTACTTCTACTGTTTATTATCTACATGGTCCCCACCCCCACCCCCTTTCGGGCCTCAGGTCCATCCTCTGTAAAATGAGAAGGGTTTGATTAGATGACTCTGAGGACCCTTTTAACCTAGCTGCTATGACTCTAAGGCATAGATTTAGGCCACCAGCACCACCATTACCATCAACATCAGCACCACCACCACCACCATCACCAAACTACCACCACACCACTACTACCACCACAATCAGCACCAGCACTGCCAACTTCAACACCACCACCACCAGCAGCAGCACCAGCACCATACCAACACTACCACCAGAACCACTAGCACCATCACCTTCACCAACATTACCACCACCATCAGCACCACCACCACCACCACCACCACCAGTACCATTAGCACCACCAGCACCACCACTACCACACCACCACCACACCAGCACCACTACCAGAACCATTAGCACCATCCACGATCACCATCACTACCACCACCACCATCAGAACCAACACCACCAGCACCAGCATCAGCACCACCATCACTAGCACCAGCATTACCACCCAGCAGTAGCACCACCACCACATACCGCCCCCCACTACCACCAAACTACAGGGAGAGCTAGAATTTATATAGCACTTTAAACAAAACACTTCACAAATGTTATTTCATTTGATTCTCAGAACACCCCTGGAAGGTAGGTGCTAAGATAATCCCCATTTTCCAAATGAAGAAACAGACAGATAAGAGGTTAAGTGACTTGCCCAGGATTACACAGCTAGAAAGTGTCCAAGGGTAGATTTGAACTCAGGTCTTCCCTGAGAGTCTGTGTTCTATTCATTGTTTAACCTTTAATGTGTATGTGTGTAATTTTTAATCCCTAAATCTAATAATTGAAGTTATCAAAAGTAGAATGGGTTTTCTCTTCCCAAAGGGCTGATAGGTCATGTGTGCTGGAGGAGAATCTGTATTTAGTCATGAGTTACAATAGGAGAGATTATGAGATCCCCTGACTCCCACCAATATAATATAATATAATGTCTTCCCCAAACTCCTTTCCCTATGTATGTGACTGTCTAGGGTAGTTACTGGATGATGGGAGTAGGGATGAGGATATCCTTGCGATAAGCCCCCACACTCTGGCCCAATAAGCCACAGAATACCAAGGAACCTCACCGAAACCTGATGTAATTACCTACTGAAATACATTTGGAAAATTGTCCCTTCCAATCTCCTTCATATCCAGGCCAGGTTCTGCTTTCCAGGGTCTAAGATAGCGAGTGTCTCCTGTCATTGCCCTTGCCAACTGGTTGGCATAACAAGGGGAAGAAAAATGGTGCTGGCCCTCGAGGCTCTCTCTCTTAGTGTTGATGGTCCAGCATAAAAGGTGGGGTGCCAATGGGACCATGACATGGAGAGCAAAGGTAGAGAAGGAATCTCTTCAGTCACATGGGAGCAGAAAGGGAAGTGCTTTGCTTTGAGTATGAGAGTCCAAGCTTTGTTTGAGGTCAGGGAAATATTAAGACCCCCACAGGTTCTTCAGCAAGTTGCCTCAATTCTGAGAGACTCTGAACATAGAAGCAGCAGAAAAAGACAGGAGGAATATGAATGAAGGTTGGTGTCAGGCCCTCTGACTCCCAGATCCAGCCTACTGCACCCCTGCACCACTTCAGCATTGCACCCCTGCAACCCGCACCACCCCAACCCTGCACCACTGCAACCTGCATCACTGCATCAGAAACGCTAGGGATGGAAGTGTCTGAATGGACTTGAGGCACAAAGAGAAGAAAGGATAGAAAGGATACTGGATGAACTCTCAGGAGACCAAGACGTCTGTGGTACCATCGCCAGGAAGTATCACCAGAAATACTAGTGGCTCAGATGGCCCCTTGTGTCCCATCTTCAGCTCAAGGTCTGTGATCCAGAGACCATTTTTAATATATTCCATCATCTCCACCACTGCTCCTATTTCTAAGTCAATTTTTCACCTGTTCTGCAACCTTTCCTGTACCCATTTCTCTTCCAAATCTCCAGGGGGTGGGTGCAAGGCCTATTGACTCTGGTGATAACCCTTGAACCTATGAATTCCCTTCTTCACCCCCATCTCTGCCCTTCTGCAGGCTCTTTATGGTACCAGTTTTTTCTAGGCAAGATGAAGCTCTCACCTTTTCTCAGAATTCTACATTTACCTCTCTACTAGGGAGTCTTTTCTGATGAACTTTGGCCCTAGCTTCTGCTTTTCCCTCAGCAGACATCTGCATGTATTCAAACACTTTGGGACAGAGCAGGAGTTTTTAACTCGGAGTCCATGGATTCATTTTCTCTTGCTAACTGCATGTCAGTAGAATTGATTTCTTTTGCAATCCTATGGATCTGGATTTTAACATTCAAAAACCTGATTCTGAAGAGTCCAGAGGCCTCAACATTCTTCCAAAGGCCAGGTTGCACAAAAAGGTCATCATGGCGACCATCCAAGCTCAGGAGAAAGTGAAGATTATTGGGCTTAGAGTAACATTATCCAGAGCCCTCACCAGTCTTAAATCTTAGAAGAAGTGACAGAAATTTATGGTTTAAAAAATCATTAAGTAAATAAAATTGGAACTCAGCAATGATTAGACTCATATAGGAAAGAATTCTTCAAGAACCCATGAGTACAGTCTCTATATTTCTCTACAAGGGCTGAAATGAATAAGACTGCTCTAGGTAGTGTCAAGATTACCTAGGTGATCTGGAAAGTAACTGAATTTTGTATTCTAGGAGTAACATGTCTATAAAAAAGGTGGTGCTGGTGGTGATGGTGATGGTGATGGTGATAGTGGTGGTGGTCCTGGTGGTGTTGGTGCTGATGCTGATGGTGCTGGTGACCTGTCTATGCACATATATTTATAATTCAAACAAATAAAAAATAATTTATGTGAAAATGTACACCTATTCAAAAATGCTAATGTGCAAAATATATATTTTAATATTGGAAATGATGGTCATCCCAAATTGGTGCTTAAAATATGGACACTACACATTTTAGATATTACCTAAAACAGATTTGGATAATTCTATATAATCATCCACATATTTTAAAAACATGAGTATTTTTGCTGCCAATGAGATAACTAGCTAATATAATTATGACACAACTTAAATATATTTACAAGTAAATTAATCTTTTGATAATAGAGCTGGGTCCCAGTTAGTGAAACAATGAATTCCCTGAAATGGCCACTTTATTTGAATTAGCATTAGGGAGAGAGTAAAGGGTTTATTATTATTACCGATTTTAAATGGCAAGGGAAAAGGTGATGGGATATTTTCATGCTCAATTTTTTAAAAAATCTTAGATTCCTAAATTTAAGGTCCTACTCTTAATATAATATTAATCTCTCTAGCAGTCATCAAGGCTTTTATTTATACTCAATGGCATTTTGTAAAATAGAAATGAAATAGAGTAAAAGAAAATGTCATATTTTCCAAAGGTCTGGAAAAAAATCACTGTTGTAAGCTGGAAAATTGCATAAATGGGAAATACTGTATATGTTCACTGGAGGTCACACCACTGAAAGATAAACCTTCTAGACGGGAAATCATTCTAAGTGGATTTCATGGTACTCAGGATATGTTACTTCATTTAAAATGCTTCCTGAAATGGCTGGCTCCTGGGAACCTTTTCCTGAGCTGTGGCCCATTGGAGCATCCTTTGGAAAATGAAAAATGCTACTTTTTGTGTTGGTGGGAAGGACTTTTAAATGATACTCCTTTGTGGGGATTGGTTTCCTGGTCCCAGAACGAGCATAGCCTAAAGGCCAAGGGCCAGAGTACACATTAGCTGATGGGCACTGACCATTATTCTCATGAGAGTCCAACCCAATCAGTCCCTTGGGTCACTGTTAGCAGTATCCACCTGAGGGGGGCTG
This sequence comes from Macrotis lagotis, assembly GCF_037893015.1. Classification (NCBI taxonomy): domain Eukaryota; kingdom Metazoa; phylum Chordata; class Mammalia; order Peramelemorphia; family Peramelidae; genus Macrotis; species Macrotis lagotis. The sequence continues at coordinate 269,993,352 of NC_133662.1, read as the reverse complement.
TTCTGTGATCACCCAGTAGCTGATATTCAATGGTTCTTTTGTAGATGTATTTAACCAATGAATCTCATGTGGAACCTTGCTGGTACTCGGCAAGTCTTGGAGCTGGCACATCAGAGCTTCAAGCCCATCCTACTCTTGCATGAGAATCCCTACTCCTACATTCCCAGAGAGGAATCATTCAGCCTTTGCCCCAAGGAAGGAGGAATCAGGAGACCAGGATCCAAATACATGAAGGGCTGTCACATGGAGGAGGGATTAGCTTTGTTCAGCTTGGCCCCAAGGGGCAGAACAAGGAGCCGTGGATGTCAGGAAAACCTTCCCAGTTTTTAGTGATATCTAGAGATGGCACCTTTGGAGATCATGGGCTCCTTTTCCCTGGAGGGAGCAGACTGAATAGATGGATAATCCTAGGTTGAGGCTCCATCTCTAGAGAGGATTCAGGCATAGGCTGAACTAACTGAACTGAAGGGGCCTCTTCCACTCTGCAATTCTGGGATGTAGCCCTGATTTTATATGGGTAACAACTCTGAGCACTGACTTCTGTGGAGACACATATCATATACATACTTCAAGATGGAACAAGGTGTACATGGAACTTTTCTCTTCCAGCTGGAAACCCAAGTTTATCAAGCTACCTGCTCTCAGACCTAAAGAATTCAAGCAGTCATCCCCTATGATGGGGCACATCTCACATTCAAGCATCCAGAGATAAATATTCAGAGATCTCTAAGAAAAATCCAAATGATGACAAGACTTAAGGGGTATGATGCCCTGAAAAGAACCTGACAAACCTCACAGTTTCCCTCAGCTCAGTTCAAAGAGATGAAAAGGAGCTTCAGCATACAGTAATACAAACAAAAAAGACCACACTGGCAAAGCCAGTCAATTAGATTTTGATTCTAGAATCCTTTGCTTTACAAAAGGTCACACTGACATTTCATTATATGGCATAAGTCCCTCTTGTAGTTTATAGGCCTGTTATGGATGTGTATGCATACATATGTGTCCCTATACATGTCTGTATATATATGTGTGTGTATATATATATATATATATGTATGTATATATATATATATATATATGTATATATAAAATGTCCATGTATATAAGTACAGAGCTTCTTTGGGGTGAAAGGGAGAGGGAGAAACCATTTTGAACTGTGAGATTTTGAACCAGAAGGAATCCTCAAGTCTAACATTCTCATTTTGACAGAGGGAAAAAACTGAACCTCAGTGAGTGGAAAGGACTTGCTCAGGGTCATACAGGTAGAGAGTGGACAGAGCCCTGGTTGGGGGAGCTCCCCCAGAGTATATTTGAACCTTCAAGGACCAGGGCTCTTTCCCCTGTACCTTGCAGTGACAAGACAGTAGATTCTTTTATTGATTTAAAATGTTTTTCACTGTCTGAGTTTTTCCACTGGCTTATCCAAAAGAGAAAATCTATGTTACAGAAATAGCCTGGTGGAAAGTGAGCCAATCATACGTAGGCACACAGATAGCCATACGAGACACATGCAGATGTCCCTGCATGCACACAGATACACACTCAGAAACAAATACAATCACAAATAACTTTTTAGACTACTGATTTCAGTAAGTATCTTTTAAAAATAGAGTTGAAATCTCCCCAAATCTCTACCTAAGTGATAGAGGTTGGAGCAGCCAGGTAGCACAGTGAATAGAACACCAGTCCTGGAGTCAGGAGGACCTGAGTTCAAGTATGACCTCAGACACTTAATAATTATTTGTGTGACCTTGGGCAAGTCACTTTGCCCCCATTGCCTTGTCACAAAAAAGAGACAACCTAAGTGGTAGAGGTTGATCGACTTGAAGTCTCCCAGATCTATTCAAACACAAATGAAATGAACCTGAAAAGGCTGCTTCGGGGACCCATGATTTCTCCTGGATTTCTGGGCTTTTTTGGCCAAAGCCAAGGACATAATTCTCACCTAAGCAGGGCCAGGGAAGTGTGAGTGACAAGCCCTCAGGCATTAATGTCATCTCACTAACAACAAGGGAACCAGACTGCAGAGCAGGAGCCTTGGCAGCTGGGGAAAAGGGGACTTTTCTAGTCATTGCTGGAAAATAATTATTTATGTTTCATGTCTTTATGTGAAGATCATTAATAATATTGGATTTAGGTTAAGCTTTTAAATTTATGTGTTTTTTTTAAAGTGTTCCAGGACTTTACCTTCCTAACTCTAAATTACAGCATAAATATTAGGTCAATGCCTTTGAGACAGGACTTTTGAATTAGAGACCCAATCCCTACGCGAGCTCTGGCCAGTATTTTTTCTTTATCTCTAATGGTTACCTTCATCTTGTCAGACACATTTGTAATATGGCCAGTTTGGGGGATTACTGAAAATCTGGACAGTGGATTTTTCTCCCCACTTTGGAGATCCCCATTTCTATCTTTTCTACCTGGGGTGCTACCTGCATTCTGGGTGATGTACAAAGGGCAGGCTAACCTCAGAGATGGGGTGATCAGTAGAGTAATTTGTGCAGCACCTCAAGATTTACAAAGCACTTTGAACATGGAATCCTTTGCTCTAATCACACAGTGGCTCTATGAAAAAAAGGAGAGCAAATTCCTCATTTTACAGATGAGGAAACCCTCTCAGAGAGGACAGATGACTCACAGCTTCATGTGATAGCCAGACTTGCCCCTCAGTGTTCTGTCACGATGAAAAGACTGTTGGATTGGTAGATGTGAAAACCTGGGTACCAATTCTGCCTCTGATACATAGGAGATAAGTGACTGGGTCATATCGTTCAATCTCAATCAGCCTCAGTTTGCTTGTCTGAAAAGGAGGGACAATAATAACCCAGCTCCCACTGAGCTGCTCAAACGTGATGATGGATGTGAGGCACTTTGCAAAAATGACATTTTATTTTGGTCTCTGTTGTTTTTCCCATAAGTCAGCAGAGTATAACTATCAGCCTCTACCCTGGTGCCTATGTTTATTTTATGGAGGCCTTGAGAGTTAGAGTGACCCCAAGGTCAGAAGTGGAAGGGTCCTGATTCCACCTTGTCCAAACTCCTCTTATTTATAGCTGAAGAAACTGAGGCGCAGGTTGATTCGAGTGACTTACTCCAGGTGAGCTGAGTCTTGAAATATGGCTCCTTGGATTCCTTCTAATACTGCACTGGGGTTCCAAGAGGTTAAGACTAGAAGGAAGAATGTTCTAGTCAGTGTGAAGGTAAAGTTCACTTAAGGACACCAAGTAAAGTGTCCACCTCTTGTCAGGGACTCCAGTGAAGATTTCCCTTTTTGCTCAGATTCTGACTCCAAAATGGTGGAGGTAGGATGAGAACTCACATCTCTTTGCTCATCCTCCTGATCTCTTTACAGGCCTCTACTTTTTCCAGTAATGCATTGAAGACAGACCCACCAACCTGGAGATTTTGGAGGGATGGGGGCAAGAGTCTGGGAGCAGTTGGGCTATTGGTCACATGGTCACCCTTGTTGTTATATGTCCAGTGAAGTGAGAGACATTGGATGGGGTCAATCGATTCACTGCATTGGTGGGGATGGAGGGCACATTTTGGATCTGGGTATGAGTTATCAGTGGGATCAGAGGTCATCTGGTTCAAGGTGGACATTTAATAACTGAGGAAACTAAGGCAAAAGCATCCAAAGTGGAATCTTAGCTATCAAGCCCATAAGGAATTAATCATCCATGCAAAAGTTGCTTTCAAAGGCTTTTAAATGAGCTCATGGGAGACCCAAAGGCTCTTTTCATTGGGGAGTGGGATAAATGGGGCAGTAGGGAACTGGAGCTAGAGGCTGACCCCATCCTGGCTTCTGCTTCAAGTCCTCTCCAGGATCCTTCTTTGAGGTGGGACCTGGGTCACTAACTTAACCTCTCAATGACTTAGGGACTTCTCCAGGATTCAAAGTTGCAGATGACCCCTGATATGGCCCTTGACAGCTTGAGTTTCTTCCCTGAGAACTCTGACTTTTGCCTGTTGCTTAGAAGAGCTGACTTTTTATTTTGATCGAAGAAAAAGATGGGAGGGAAAGAAAATAAATGCTCATTAAATGAAAATAATTTATTAAAAATTAGAAATTGCACATCTGAGGCCAAGCTATATTGGTAAGGGGAAAGCCTTACTCAGTTTCCTATATTTCCTAGATTGTTGAACTCACTGCCTTTCCTCCATGTCCTTCCCCCAAAGAAAGAAAGGAGGAAAGAAAGGCATAAGGGAAGGAAGGAAGGAAGGAAGGAAGAAAGGAAGAAAGAAAGAATGAATGAAAGAAAGAGAAAGAAAGAAAAATGAAAGGAAAAAAAGGAAGAAATAAGTAAAGGAGTAAGGAAAGGAAGAAAAGAGTCAGAATGCCAACCACTTGAGTACAAATGCATCAATCATTTATATAGTCTGTGGATGCATTTGAGGAACCTTCTGACAAGGGTAAGGAAACAGAGGAAGCTAGAGGAAAGGGTTTTGGGTTTGGGTTCCTAAGAGGCATTGGGAGGTCATTAACCAAGTCAGAGCACAATCCAGGTCTGATCATTATTACAATTTTTGCACAATGTTTTTGTGCAATATACAATATATATATTTACAGAAATTACAAGCCAGTTCCCTTCCCTCAGATTCCTCATCTGGAAAGTAAAGGGGTTAGATTGGTTAGGTCCCAAGATCCCTTTGGTCCCCCCAAATCTGTGAACCCAGTGTTGTTGTTCTTGTTTTAAATATATGTGGAATGTTGGATAAGCCACACGCCATCTTCAGGATTCTACTTGCTCCATCTATGAAGTAAAGATGCTGAAATAAGCTGGTAGAATTAGAGCTTTCCTTCCTTGAGACTCAAATTCCTCATCTTTAAAATGAGAAAATTGAACTAGAAAGGTAGAAGGATTTCTGAGTCACCCACCTTAACTGTTGCTTTTCTAAAGATTAAAAAAAAAGACTCATCCAAGGTCCCATAGGTGCTGGTAGCAGAGATAACTGACCTCTAAGGTCCCTTTCGACTCCAAATGTATGACCCTGTGATGAATTCTCAGAAAACATTCTGAACAGTAGTCAGGGATGGGGCCTGGGTTTAATGGCGAGGGTCTAGGTCTAATGAAAAGATTTCAGAAGGGAGGCGACTTAGGAAGAATTCAGATAACTGGAGAGAACAGAAGACCAATCAGATTGAATGCTGTGGCTAAGGGCAGACTGAAACCAGACACCCTTTGCTCATTGGTTTTTGCCTTTCTTTCTTTCCTTTCCTTTTTCCTTTTTTCTTTCCTTTTTTTTGTTTGCTAGAATGAGCTCTTAATCGACCATTCACCATTGAAGTCTTGCAGATACGAAAAGAGAAAAAAATAAGGCACGGTGATGTCCCCCCACAGCTGGAAAGTTACTAAAACACACACACACACACACACACACACACACACACACACACACACACACACACACACACACACTCCCCTTGCAGCTTTTCATTCCTAACCCCCCCACTTCTCCCAAGGTGCAGAATCCCCACTGTCTTCTCTGAGTCCTCTCCAAAAACTCCAGGAGCTGTACAAGAAACTCCAGGAGCAGCCTTACCCCAGTGGTAAATCACTTTCCGGCCCTGCCTTCCAATGCTCAGCACAGTGCCTTCCCAGGCACATTAAAGGAGAGGCTCCCCGAAAACCTCGGCTGCCCTAGCCAAGCATTCCTGCTCCTCCACTGTGGACATTGTCCCTCCTTCTTGCTTTGCTTTCTGCTTTCCCCCCCTCTCCTGAATATTTTCCTGTTTAATATCAAGTTAGCCAGCTAAGTTCCTTGGAGACTTACAGCTGCAGCCCTTAGCTTGAGTGGATTTTAAATCAACAGAGAATTTTAAAGATGAAAAATGTGGTTGCAAAGGATCTATCTTTAAAAATATAGGCTTTGTCACAACCCTGCGCTCTGGGTGCCCTGCAGATCATCTTAAGGAGGCGAAATTCCCAAAGGACAGCTTGAACTTGAGAAAGAGTCATTTCCCATCCCCCATCCATGTCATAAAACCAAAACAAGATCTGGATTGCCATCAAGAACCCAAAAGGCTTTTGAGAGAAGTCAGCAGTAGGTTTCTTAATCTGCCAATATGAAATATGAACTTTAGCAAGGTTGGGGGGCTTTGTCTCGGGGCCGCCACTGTTGGGTTGTACAGTCCGTTGTCCATTCCCATCTGAAGAGGTCACTGGAAAATCTGGCCCCAGACTACTATGGGTGCTCACTTACAAAGACACCTTTCTCTCTCAGCACCTCTCCAGGGCCTGAATTGGATACTACCTGTCTGGCACTATTGGAGAAGTTTTTTGACTTTATTATCAAACTGCAAACACTGGCATATTACAAATAAGAAAGTGGTCAGGAGATGGGGTAAAGATAAGGGACGATCTGCACGCTTCAGTGGCTCTACAAAATGTCAGGGGAGCCCACCAACATGTTGAGCATCCACCTTGAGGCAGATTTAAGGGAGGACATGGATAGGAGTCACCTAGAATGGGTAGGCATAGATAGACTGGCTGCAGTCTTCAGCCTTGGAGGGACTATCCAGTTTATGAGTTCTTTGGTCCACTGGCATTTTGAACAAAAACACCAAAGCTATTGTGCACGTCAACTCAATGAATATTTTTTTTTAAATGCCTATTAGGTCCAAGGCACTGTACAAAGACAAGAATGGCATAGTGCCCGACCTCAAGGAGTTTCCATTTTCTTGGCCAAGCATTAGTTGTAGTTCTCACCCTTATTTCAATCAACATATCTTGACTAAATGTACGCTGGAGAGAAACCAAGGCATAAAGGAAGGGCCTACCATGCAGCTGGTACTAAGCATATGAAAGATAGACATCAAATTTTAAGCTCCTTGAGAGCAGGCCTTTGTTTTTGTTTGTTTGTTTGTTTGTTTGATTTTTGGTAAGGCAATGGGGTTAAGTGACTTGCTCAAGGTCACACAGCTAGTCAGTTATTAGGTGTCTGAGGTTGGATTTGAACTCAGGTCTTCCTGACTCCAGGGCCAGTGCTCTATCCACTGGACCACCTAGCTGCCCCCAGACTTTAGTTTTTAACTGGCATTTTGTGAGTGACCAAGTCCCTCATCTAACTTCTGACTGAAAATATTAGACAACTCATTAATTGATGTTGGGCAATTCCAGAGCATTCTAGATCAGAAGGGGAGTCCAGCAAAGAGAGATGTTCGGACTCTGGTTTCTCCCTCACTGTGGAGCTCAACACCCCCCCCCCCCCACCACACACACAAACACACCCTGAATTATATGCCCTAAAATGGATCAAAGTGCCCTTTCACATCTCTTAATTATACCTCTCTGAGCCTCACATTTCTCATTTTTCAAAATGGGGAAATGCTTTCAGTCGACATTCCTGGGTATTGTGAAAATCAAGAGATTCAAGGCAGGGGAATCCTTTAGAGGGTATAAAACTCTAAACAAATCCACTGGTGGTACCTCTGCTGTCATCCACAGGTGCTAAAATAGCTCGATTCACGAGTCTTCAGGCAAAAATTTGTTCTTGCATTCACCCAACATGCATTTATTAACATTTTTGTTAATAATTTATTAACATTATTAGCATTTAGCAACATCTTTGTCAGTTGTGAGGGATAAAAAAGAAAACAAATCGGCAGGTCCTGCCTTTAAGAAACTTGTCGACTACTAGGGGAAACACTCTATATTTAGACACTAGAATATAGACAGAGTAATTTCGAGACAGTGAGGGCTCCCTTGGGAGGGGTTAGGAAGATCACTCAGTGGAGCTTAGCCACTAAAATACCTCCAAAGAGAGTCTTAGATCAAAGATCTAGCTGGTCAGGGACCATAAAGAGCATCTCCTCCAATCTCCTCATTTTACTGATGAAAAGCTGAGCATCAGAGAGGTTAAGTCACTTGTTCAAGGTCACAGTGTCAGAACAGAGTTTTGAACTCAGGATCTCTGATTCCAACTCTTCCCAATGAACCATGCTGTTTTCCCTTGGACTATGGGCAGATACCAAAGATCATGCTTCTAAGAATAAAATGGAATCGAGTACATACTCGGTTGGTGGAAATGGGGGGGAGCAATAATATGAGGCGATCCAGAAGTGGGGCCAGAGCACTGGCTTTCCTCGCTCCCTCAGATTCTGCACGATGTGGTACAGACCTGAGGGGATTAGAACCCAAGCCTTTCCTCCTTTCCTTGGGTAGTCTTGGGCCCATGAGTGATGGGCCAGACTGTGGCCTTCCAGAGAAAGTCACACTCTCAATCACAGATTTAGAGAACTCGTTGTTCAGAGGCCCCAGGAAGCCAAGCTTCTCTGATGGCAGCATCTTACTTGCTCCTTTCCCAAGTCCTTCCCTGGCTGGAAGGCCTCTTCAGCTGGCATTCGCCAGTCTGCCACCCCAAGCACCTCATCTTGGTTAACTGGGTTCTGCTACCCTGCCTTCTTTCACAGAGTTTCTCTAAACAGTCTTTGTATTACCAGGCTCATTTTCACAAACTGGTGAATTAGTGGCTCACTCGTAACATAACAAAAGGCTTGGCTGCAGGGGTCCTTTAAAAGGGAAATTTCCCTCTTGGGCTTAAGGATCTTACAACTCATTAACAACTTAATAGACTTGCTCAGAGGAAGTTCCTTCTTGAGGTCTTAGGAAAAAGAGGCCCAGAAAGTCACCAAGAATCAAAACATCTTGGACCCAGACACAGTCAATTCTGAAAATGTTTATCCTCAGAAAAAGGGCTAGCTTTGAAGGTCTCCGGTGAGGGGAGTCCATGAACTCCCTTCCCTCTTTGGAAGAATCTGTACCTCTGTTTCTGTCTCTCTGTATTCGTCTCTCTCTGTTTCTCTCTCTGTGTCTCTCGGTCTCTTTCTGTCTCTGTCCATGTCTTTCTGCTTATCTGTCTCTCACCGAGTCTTTTCTTCTTTAGGCTAAGCTACAGCAGTTCCTTCCCTTTGCCATCCTATCTGCCCTTCTCTGGATGTTTCAGTTTATTAATGTCTTTATTAAAATGAACAAAGGATTCTCCTGATGGGACCTGAACAGAACAGACCAAAGAACTATCTTCCCTCTGGTTCTGGACATAGCATAGCATCTCATTCAACTTAATTTTTTTTTGTTCAACTTTTTTTAAGGTTTTTTTTTTTTTGCAAGGCAATGGGGTTAAGTGACTTGCCCAAGGCCACACAGCTAGGTTATTATTAAGTGTCTGAGGTCGGATTTGAACTCAGGTCCTCCTGGCTCCAGGGCCAGTGCTCTATCCACTGTGCAACCTAGCCACCCCCTTATTCAACTTTTAAACAAAACATCTGAGTTTCTGATTAGATAAGACCAGAAGAAGGAAATTGAATGATGTCAGTCCTGGTCCATTGCAAAACTGGAGGTGACTATATGTGATTCTCAGCTTAAAATTCAGAGGTAGAAACATTTGTAGACCATCAGAGCTAGGAGGGACAGTCAAGACCATGTAGCCCATACTAATTTTACAGATGAGGGCCCTTTCTGAGGGATACAAAGGCATCACGCCTCTTCTCAGGATTCTTATCATCAAAGAGGAGAAATGGGAGATACACAAAACTTTAAAGCACAAGACAAAGCAGCATCTATGTCACAGGAGAGGGGATGGCAAAAAGTTGTTTAAGTATTCTGAGGAGAGGAATCACAGGCTTCAGAAAGGAGGTGGAAGCCTTTGATCAAAAGAAGCTTGCAATCGATTTAAAAAAAGGTTTGTGAAATTATGGATGAATATTACCTTCCTCTTGACCTGAAACATTGATCAAATAGGTCATGAGTCATACAATATACAAACTGAAAGGGACCTTCATGACAATTTTACATCAAATTACTCATCTTACAGAAACTGAGGTTCGGAGAGGCAGGAGATGACAAATTTACATAGCTGGTGAGTTTAGCAAGTCCAAATCAAGGTATGAATTGTCAAACTATTATGTAAGAATAAGAAGAATATGGAAATCCCAGATTAGCTATATACAGATTACAAGCCAAGTGGAGGAAGAATGTTTGTGACCTGGTCTGTCTATGGCAGAGAGTTGTGTAGATACTCTGTAGATCCCATCTACCCAGTATCTTGGACAGATGCTGCAAATGGATCATGAACTGGGGAGCAGGAGAGTGACTTGGAAAACTTTTGGGAAAGTTGAGATGCTTTGATTGACTCTCCTTCCTCAGCTTCTCCCTGAAACACTGATGAAGTTGGGTGACTGAGTCATGAAGTGACACAACTTTGGAGAATTCAAGTTGCAGGTCACTCAGTGAGCAATGGAAAGATGCCTGGTGGCCATCTGTGGGTCACAGCTTCTAACCAATGATTCAGAGAGGGGTGGGAAGATGCACGGTGGGCATCTGTAGGTCACACTTTCTAACCAATGAGTCAGAAAGGAATGGAAATTGCATGGTGGACACCCGTGAGTTATAGTTTCTGATCAATGACTCAGAGAGGGACAAGGGCTGGATGTGCGATTTCGTTGGTGGGGACCTCCCTGGGGAGGAGACAGTCTCTATGAGGGTACCAACTCGGCACTTTATTGACCTAGTTGGAGATGTTTAGAGCCCTGGTTAGTTCTTAACCTGCTTGCCCAGAATCAGGAAGTATCAGAAGCAGAACATGGACTCAGGACTTGGGTTCCTGGTTCATCTCTGCCCCATTGCCCATGTCACCTGATATTTGCATGCCAGGTGCCAGCAAAGATTCCACTGGGGAGAAGGACATGATGCTTGGAAAGATGATCTGAGATCCAGCAAAGGATGGAAGGCTGAGTACGCTAAGTAGTGATTTCCTCAAACTGGCCTTTTCTGGACCAGCCAGCATCTTATTAACAACAACAGCCACTAAAGCTGGTTTTAGGCTCTTCTTTTTTTTCGGGGGGGGGGGTGATTGGCACTGTCTACATAAAGTGTGTGGTGGAACTTGATGCCACACAGGGAAATTATAGTCTTACTTTTGGGAAGTGGTCATTTCCTCTTTTCTAGAAGCCCTGCCTTCTTCCTTGATATGGTTTAATAAAGTAGTTCTTACTGGAAAACACCTTGAGAGAGAAAATGGAGCTCTCTGGGTATGGTCAGGAGCAAGAGCATTCTTATCTGGACCCAAGTTGCGTTTTGAGGGGCTTGAAGAACGTTTGCTTCTCAAAGAATTAAAGAGGAGAATCTACCATTGTTTGGAAGAAATATTATCATTCTGCTCTGCCTCCTTAAGAGATACATTTCCCAGTAAACTGGGAAGCTCCCCAGCGCCTGGAAAGAATATTAAGGCCTATTACTCCCATCTCCACTGTCAGAAGTCTGAGAGCCTGGCTTCTAAGTGACCTGCCTATTTCCAGGTTGGTCTTCTGGAAAAGGACCAAGCCTTGAGCTATTCTGAAGGCAGAGCCGAGTGTCTGGGGACTCAGGAAGCCCAGGAGATTGCCTTCTTGCTGGTGTCAGAAGGCTTGGATTTTTTTTCTTCATGACACTCTGGAATTTTTTCTGGCTGCCATCTGATCCCTATGATTTTAGCATATGTGTGAACAAATGGTAGGAACCTGGTGAAACAACACACACACACATGCACACAATATACACAAACACATGCACGCACATGTACATACACATACCACACACATGCACACACATGCATGCACACATGCCTCTACTCTGATATCTAAAGAGAACCATTCCATGTACATTAATAATAAAAACCTTTAAGAAGAGGGCTGGCCAAGCTGTAGGGGAAAGAGGGCTGAGTTGAAATCAGATGCCCTATTTCCAAATCCTTTGAACAGATTGCTCCCTGTATGACCCTGGGCAAGTCACTTCTCTGGGGTTCAGTATCTCCCTTTGTAAAACGAGGGGATCCTTCTTACTCTGCAGTGTTAAAGACCATGTGGACCCTAGGAATCTCACCTGTTCTGTTCCTAGCTGTCTGAAGCTGACTGCAGGCTCTAACCTCTGCTCCTTTGAAGAGCTCACTTGCAGACCTTCCAATACTTTGGCCCTGCATGAACAGGTCAGGGTCCTGTGGCTAGCAGTTCCCTCTAAATCCCTAGAGCTGCCTCTCTCTTTGTTCCTTTGCAAAGACAGCCTACCAGTCATCTGGAAGGCTTGGCCCCTAGGCTTTCTTATGAGATTGGGATGGGTCAGGGCAGTGGTGACCAAACCTCACCTCACTAGTGGCTGGATTTGATCTTCCCTCGGCAGGCCTAGGCAGATGTCTGTGTCGGATCTGGCTCCGTCAGCACCAGGAAGGTGAAGGATCACCAGTCTGGCATCAGAGAGTACAGCTCTGGTGCACCTGTAACAGCTTGGGGAGCTCCGAGCTCATGCTCCGCTTTAGAAAGATCCAGCTGTTCTCCAACAACGATTCGGTGTCTCCGAATCACAGGTATTTAGAGCTGAGCAAACCTTAAGCAAGCAACCCCAGCTTAGATCCATTCCCCAGCTCACAGGAAGCTGCTCTACTGAATGGGAGAGTGGTCTTAAGTCAGGAGAAGGCAAAAGGGTGAGGTAGCTGCAGAGTGAGATTTGGAGTCAGAGTCCCGAGTGTGAATGTTACCTCTTTCACAGGAAAAGAGATGAATCGTTGGCAGCAACTCTGGAGACCGTTTAGCTATAGGATCATAGATTTTGAACCCCCCCCAGCATATAGAAGGTGTTTAATTAAAGCTGAACGGACTACCCCACAGTCTGATGTGGTGAACCGAAGACAGGCTCAGATACCAGAAGCCCTGAATTTAAAACCTGACTGCTGTTTTCTGCTTGGGCAAGCCTGGCATGTCTCTTTGAAGTCTTTATCAACTCAAACCCCCAAATCCCTAACCCTTCATTACATTAGGAGGGCATCGTCATCTTCCAGAAGTGAAAAGAGGACTCCACTTAAAGTCACATGTCCTGAGTTCAAATTCTGATTGTGTGGTTTAACCTCCCAGTCTCAACCCAGAGAAGTGAAGGCTGGCTTATAGCCCCAAACCAACTATGACCTTATTGTGTACACTCCAGGACCCTGATTCCTGATTTGAAGAGAGAATTCTACCTATCCTAGTGCAAATGGAGTTTGGGAACCCCTTGATTTTCTCTTTTAATTGCATAACTTCTTACAAAAGTTAATGAGGGAGAAGCTAGGTGGCACAGTGGATAAAGCACCGGCCCTGGAGTCAGGAGGACCTGAGTTCAAATCTGGCCTCAGACACTTAATAATGACCTAGCCATGTGGCCTTGGGCAAGTCACTTAACCCCATTGCCTTGCAAAAACAAAAAAAAAAAACACCAAAACGATGACAACAACAAAAACAAACAAAAAGCTAATGAGATCTTGGGCTTCATTAACATGTAAAGTTGACTTCCATTATAGGGTCACCTCTGATGACTGTGTCAGTTAGAGGGGCAGAAAACATCTTGATAAAGCGTAGAGCATGCCAAGGAGATGACAAGAACATTTGGGGCCTGGCAGGGTCATTCAAAGGAGACCTAGAGAAGAGAAAACTGGGGGGGGGGGAGGGTGAATATCAAAATGGGCTGGGGTGATGGGCTGACATGTTGGGGAGGAATTAGCTTTATTCTTGGCCACAGAATTAGAGGCACCTTGGCATGGTGGGGGTGGGTGAGGTTCAAAGGCACAGATCCAGCTCTGATTTCCTAACAACAAAGGCTGCCCCAGAGTGCAGCGGGCTGCAGTGGGCTGCCATGGGCTGCAGTGGGCTGCCGTGGGCTGCAATGGGCTGCATGGGCTGCAATGGGCTGCAATGGGCTGCAATGGGCTGCAATGGGCTGCCGTGGGCTGCAATGGGCTGCAATGGGCTGCAATGGGCTGCCGTGGGCTGCAATGGGCTGCAATGGGCTGCCGTGGGCTGCAATGGGCTGCAATGGGCTGCAATGGGCTGCAATGGGCTGCAATGGGCTGCAGTGGGCTGCAATGGGCTGCAATGGGCTGCAGTGGGCTGCAATGGGCTGCAATGGGCTGCAGCGGGCTGCAGCGGTAGCTGATCACCATGGGTCAAGAGTGCCAAGGATTCTCATCCGGGTCCCTATTGAGTGAGGCGCCCCTGAGGTCTCTTTCTACTCTGAGTCTGGGTGATTGTTGCAGGTGACTCCGACATAAGAACACAAAGGCATTTCTTTCTCCTCCAGGAGGTCTGATGCCACGTCCCAGGCCAGGTCAAAAAGTGACTTTAGGATGAGGCTCGATTTTGTCATCCTCTGAACTTCTCTGCTCAGCATTTCCCTCATCTCTTATATCAGATCTATTTGACAGGTTTTGATTTTTCTCTTTTAGGCCCAAACCTTTGAATAGGAACCTGGATCATGTTCTAGGAAACTGTTCATTAATTTCAAGAGCTTCTCTAGATACACTCGTCGTAAGGGGAAATGAATCCCCAGTGTAATTATTAACCAACAGATTTCATGCGACAATCTGATCGTTAGCAAATTTCCTTCATATTTTCTTTTTAGATCCTCTTTTTTTTCTGAATGGATCCTTCTCCTCCCCTACAATGTGCTCAGCCATCCTTTTAAACCCATAATCTGAACAGAACTAAAATAAAATGGAAGCCAAGAGGATGTGTGTGTGTGTGTGTGTGTGTGTGTTATCTAGCTAAACCAATAGAATGTTAAAATCTTAAAAGTAATAATGGGATACATTTTTCTTAGGTTTTTTTTTTTTGCAAGACGAATGGGGTTCAGTGGCTTGCCCAAGGCCACACAGCTAGGTCATTATGAAGCGTCTGAGACCAGATTTGAACCCAGGGACTCTGGACTCCAAGGCGGGTGCTTTATCCACTGCGCCACCTAGCCGCCCCCAGGATACATTTTTCCATTTCTACTTGTGTTTTACTATTGTTGTTATTCATTGGGACAGTATGCAGAATTTAGTTTAAAAATTTTAAATGGAAGAAACGAGAAACCCTGAAGTCTACCAACACAATTGGAGCCGACACTTAAAGTAAATGAGCGAATGACTGGGCAACGAGGACAGACTGGAAAGGGCCCGCTTGGGTGGGCCGAAAGTAACCACTCTTGGTTCATTTGAGTCGGTTGGCCCACCCAAGTAAACTACACCTTTGGGGGAGGGAGCAATGTGGCTGTTGATTCCGTGACATAGCCAACACGGCACACAGGCTAACTATCCAGAATTGGAGACAGACAGCTGTCCGATTTAAAACAAAAACAAAAACAAAACACCCAAGAGAAGTCCTTCCTTCAACTCTAGGCTGACGTTGTCTTCTCTTCCTGGGACATCCCAGGCAGAGAGAAAGGGCGTCAACACGTAGAACAAGAAACAAGTCTTTATTAAGTGTCTGTTATATTCCAGACAGAACTCAATTCAAAAATAGACACAAGGGTAGCTAGGTTACCCAGTTCATAGAGGGCTGACCCTGCAGTCAGAGAGACTTGAATTCAAATCCTAACACAGTAACCGTGTGACTCTAGGCAAGTCACTTAATCTTGTTTGCCTCAGTTTCCTCACCTATAAAATGAGCTAGAGAAGGAAATAACTCCAGTATCTTTGCCAAAAATAAAAATCCCAAATGGGGTTCAGAACCACCCAGATCCATCTGTTTCTCTTAAGCCTTTATGCAGCCTTCTCCGTAAAGACTCTCCTGGTTCCATCATTGTCTGTCTCCTCCAGTGGCCTCTCTTAACATTTTTGCTCATTCAGACATCTTTGCTCATGTTATCATATGGTCCTTTGTGATAAATGGGCAAGTCCCTGTGGGCAGGGGCCGCTTCATTTCTCTCCTGGTACCCCTTGCACTCAGCATACAGTGAGTATTTAATAGGTGTTTGTTGAATGACTGACTGTTGGATGCATCTTTGCATTCACAGCACCCAACACTAGGCCTGGCATACTGTAGGCACTTAATAAATGCCTTTTGAATCTAATGGCATTGAACTGGGGGCAGAGTAGATAACCTCAAAGAACAGTGGGAGGGGCCCTCTCTGGCTCTGTCTTGTCCCTATTTCATCTCTGGAAGGGGAAAAAACCTCCAAGGCCTGAGCCCCAACCTTCCCATCCCCCCTTATTTCTTTCCCCCACCCCCCATCAAGCTCTGTCAGATGACTTAAGCCCAGGAGAATTTGCTGCTCCTGAATTGTGGGGAGAGCTGACCCTTGTGAGGGAGACACAGGCAGGGCCATTTCCTGGGCCCCTAGCTGATCCTAACCCTGGAATTTGCTGGAAACCAACCCTGTTTCGAAACAGAATAGAAACAACCTCACCCTTCCATCCTTTCCTCAAACCCCAAACACTCAACCTTGCTTTTCCAAGGCAAGAGCTGAGCAGCAGGGACCCCTAACCCAGCCCACCTCCTCTGGCCAAACCTTTCTGAGTCCCTTTCAAGGTGGAGAGCTCCAGATCTCTGTCCCAGATGGCACCTGCCCTAAGCCCATGGAGTGATTTCTTCAGAGTTTCAAAGTGACTAAGGGTCAGAGGTGGTTTTGACCTCAGCCTGCTCTTTTGTCTTTATCCCAGCTGCCTCAGTTTATCAATAACACTTCAAAAATGTGCATAATAATAGAGGATCAAGAATGCTGGCTTCACTCCTCCCTCCAAGGTGGGTTCTAACCCTGTGATCTTGGGCAAGTCACTTGCTCTCTCTAGGCCTCACTTTCCCCTTCCAACTCCCCATCTAGGATTCTATGATCTATAAAACAAGGAGATTGGAAGGGAGGGCTCTACAAGCCCCTTCCAGGTCTCCATTCCTGATCAATCCTCTGAGGTACATGGAAGAATGAACTCAAACCCACACCAGTCAGTTGCCTTTTGGAACCTTGGTTCGGGCACTCTTTGAACACATACACACATGCATGCGTGCAAGCACACACACACACACACACACAAACACAAACACTCAGTCACTCTCAAATGCTCACTCACATTCACACACACATATTCATATTCACAGCATCACAGTTCTTTGTTTCTGTGTCTAGTTCTTGGTGAGGCCTTTTGCCACTCAACCTCAAGAAGGACACTGAAAGAAGGCATTGGGGGCAGCTGGGTGGTTCAGTAGATAGAGCACCAGTCCTGGAGTCAAGAGGACCTGAGGATAAATCCTATCTCAGACACTTAATAATTACCTAGCTGTGTGACCTTGGACAAGTCACTTAACCCCATTGCTTTACCAAAAAAAAGAAAGAAAGAAGGAATTGTGTTAGAAGGGTGGCATCATGCCCTCTCCCAACCTTGTGGACAGGGTTTCTCAGTGCTGGGCTTCTAGCAAAGCTGTTGGGCAGATCTCTCTACAGGATTAACTGCATAGTCAAACAGACCCCATTGCTCAGGTCTCAGAGGCTGGAGCTAGAAGGAAAGCACTTGGGTGAATCTCTGGGTCAGTCCCCTTATTCTACTTGGACACTGATGCCAAGATATGAAATGGCCTTTTCCCTAAGCCCTTAGGAGTATGATGGGGCAGACAAGACGCTTGCCTCCCTCACAGGCCACCTTTCCAGTGGATCACACAGTGCATAAGACCCACCTATGGCAGCAGTGGGAGGATTGCTCTAAGCTTATTCCTCCAGATCCACAACTTCAGACTTTTTCTCCATAGGGTAGAGTGATCCAGGGCAGGGTTAGGGGAATTGAGAGATCATTTACTCACAGACTTTTGTTTTCATCCCACTCCCTTGGGGATCATCACTTTCTTTTATCTTGCTACCCCAAATTATTGCTTTCATACCCTGCTGGAGGTCAAGGATAGGGTGATATTTGGGTCCATATTTCACTGCCTCAAGAGGCAGCTTGGCATAGTCAATAGGGAACCAGCCTCAGAGTTACCTAGCTGCCCCCAATGACTTTTTTCAATGTCCTTCTTGAAGTTGGGTGACAAAGGGCCTCAAAACCTGGATCCCACCAAGCTTGGTAATTATTTTGTTTCCTTGTCTTCCTTCTGTCTTCCTTAGGCTTTGTCTTACAAAAGATCCAACTCAACCCCCAACCTTCAGCTGTCCAGTACTGAAGATCACTCATCAACCAATCTTGGAATTGTAGGTCAAGGGGCTGACCAGTGAGTTGGCAACCTGGTTTGCTGGACAGGCATTATTAGCCAAAGTATATAAGATAACCTTCAGAAGGTCTGGTGGACCTACCTTGGGAGCACTTAAAAGGTGGGATTTGAGCTGAAATGAATGGAAAGATTCTAACAGGGTGGGAAGGGAAAGAGAAAGAACAACCTGGTATAAGGGGCAGTAATGGCAAATCTGAGAGGAATAGTAGAGGTCACTGTGACTGTACCAAGGATGGAAAGTGAGGAAGGACATATGCTGTGAAGGACTTTGAAAGTCATGACTTTCTATTTGTTCCTGGAGGTAAAGGAGAACCAACAGTTTATGGCATGAGGGTGGTAGGCTTTAGGGAAATCACTGGTCACTGCATATTTGGTAAAGGGGGAAACTGAGACTGAAATTTAGCTCCACAGGTAGGATCTGAACCAGTCTCTACCAGGGCTCTGAGCTCTATAGACCCATTCTACTGAAAGCGTCTCCAAAGTAGCTTCCAAAAGCCGATGTAGTCAAAATCAGAGTGAAATAAGTTCTCTCTGGCAACTTCTAATACTTGATCTCATCTGAATATGAGCTAGTGACCCAACTTTTTAGTATCTTTGGGAGAAATGCTGGACCATGGGTTGGTGGACCCTACCTCAGCTGCTCAGGTGAAGCCCTGTGTTGCTGGGCCAATAGAAAGGGTTTAAGGACTGCCCCCTGCCGTTCCATCCAATTCCAGGACAATCCTTTTGTTCTCTGGCCTAGCTAGAGAATGACCTTGTGGAGCCTTTTCTCATGCCTGGTTCTTAGGACTTGATACCCCCAGAGGAAGGCAGACAGGCTAGATTAACCCCAGAGTGGAGACAAAGTTACAGACCAGCAATGGGATCTGCCAACACGAACATGTCTAAAGCATGGTGTCAACTGTGTTACGCCCAGATCGGAAACAGATTCGGAGCCAAGAGGGCCCATCCCTATGCCAACTCTCTCTTTCCCCTCACCATGCTAATGGAGTTTCCTTCTGTGAGATGCCTCAGATGCTAGGCACAGTCACAGTTTACTGGGGAGGAATCTGGGGGGAGCATAGCCTAGAGAGGGCACAGACCAACCGAGGTGGCCAGACAATACAAAGCGTAGAACCTAGGCATACGTTAAGGTACTATGGCAAGCGTGGGCTGTGATTGGTATGGAAAACTCAAGGACCTAGTTTAAGGGAGAGAGAGAGAGAGAGAGAGAGAGAGAGAGAGAGAGAGAGAGAGAGAAGAGAGAAAGCAAACCCAGTCAGTTTCTGGTTGAAGTCCAGAACCTCAAACCTAGGAGAGAGCTGAGCAGCTTCAATGCCCAACCTGTATTTACTCAAGATGCCTCTGATCTATACCCTCTCTGGCTATTGTGTCCCCAGGCTAAGGGGACAGATTTGCTGTTCTGAGGGATCTCTCCATTCAGTGACATAGAGGACTCTGCCTTTCCAATGATAGCCCTTTAGCTTGGGAATGACTTTCATTGTGAAGACCTTGGCCTACAACAAGCCAAACTTTCCTTTTGAGTTTTCTCTTTCTCCAACTGAGTTGTGCCTTGGGGCCCAAGAAGAATGAGGTTAACCTCCTAAAAATGCCTCAATTTTCAAAGTGCAGAGACCTGTAAAGAGGATGCTTGCCAACTTCAGGGTAGGGCTCCAGGACTGCTTCATAGCAAAGCCTTGTACACCAATTACAGACGTTAGACCAATCTCCTCTCTGGGCTTTGGCCTGGAATCTGATTCAAGCTAACCACACCCATTTGGCCCAAGCTAGCCTCCTCCCCACCTTCTTCTTTTCCTTCTTTCCTGACCTGTACTGAATATAAGAACTCTCCAACCTCAGAATAAAGTTGCAAAAATGGTGTTGCTGGAGAAATGCATCTGAGTCAAGCAGTAATTCTCTTTGATATTCTCATTGGGGATTTCCTTATTATGGGAATTCTCCTTAGAAACCAGACATTTCTATGTCTCTCTATATAGATGAATAAATATATATGCCTTTATACACTATATCTATGTGTGTGCATGTGTGTGTATGTCTGTGTGCATGTGTGTGTGTGTGTGTGTGTGTGTGTGTGTGTGTGTATGCACTACTCTACACAGAAGTGAGTCATTCATAGCAGTTGCATGGAGCCAAAATTGCAGCATCCCCTTCCTGGTACAGAATGTCACTCTTGGACATACATCACCATCATCACCATCCTCCAGTGCTGGATTTAGAATCAAGGGGTTTGGTTCAAATTCCATCTCTGATCCATATTACCTGGGTGGCCCTTGGATAAGTCATTTTTCGTTATGATGCCTTGTGCTCATCTGTAAAATGATGAGTTTGAATTTGATGAGCCCTGAGGTCCCTCATGATCTTCACCATGCCATGAACATGGAGTATGTCTGCTGACCAGTCTTTGATTTCTCCCCTGGGAAATATTCTATCATCTCTTCCCCTGCCCTTTTACATACCCTAACTTCAAGGCTGAGTTAAATTCTGACTCTTCCCAAAGCTTTCTAGGAATACACCCCCACTTCAAGGTCCCCCTTCTTGGCATGCCCAGAAGACTCAGTCTGTGCCACACAAGTGAATACCTGAAGGCTGACTGGTTTTTGCCATTGCCATTGTTTTTTGTGGGTGTTGTATCCCCAGGGGGATGGACAGTTCTTGCAGGACAGTGACCATTCCTAAAGCCTCTTTGAGAATCAGCCAAGATTCTGATCTTGGAGTTGGAGGACCTAGGTTTGAATTTCAGTGTTGTTATTTATTAATTATATGCTGACAGTCAAGTCAATTAATCCCCCTGAGCCTCAGTTTCTACAAAGGTCAAATGGAGGTAGTGATACTTTACCTCCCAGAGTTGTCATGAGGTTCAAATCAAAATCAACAAATATGATCAAATTCCACAATATTAGTGAAGATCTCACTATAGTGCCAGTATACAGTAGGTGCTCAATAAATGCACGGTCCCTTTGTTCCCCCAAATGCCCTCTATTAATATCAGCCATTGTCATTGTTTGCTCTTCATGAATTCATTTGGGGTTTTATTGGCAAAGATACTGGGGTGGTTTGCCATTTCCTTCTCCAGCTCATTTTACAGATGAAGAAACTGAGGCCAATGGGTTAAGCCAGGTTCTGAGGTCAGATTTGAACTTAGTTCTTCCTGCCTCCAGGCCTGGTGTTCCTTCTACTGCAGCACCCCCTAGCATTGCCATTTAGTGGTGGCAAGATATTAGGTGGTTAAATCCCTATATGCTGATGTGCAGAGTGATGAAGGAGAGCTGGCCTGGGTCTGAGCCCCACCTTTCCTTTCCTCTTGCCATTTGTTTGGGTTTCCCTGGTCTAAAGCAGATCCTTCTTCAGCTCAATTCAGTTTAATTCAGCAAATGGTTGGTAAGTGTCCAGGACGGCCAGACAGACACAAGGTGAATCTGTCTTCAAAGAAGGAGCCTTCCACTGGAGAAATACAGGGCATTCACAGATAAATACCAAGTATGTCCAGTTATGTCCAAAGGGATTACAAGAAGGAAAGAGAGTGCTAAAGGGGAAGGGGGAACATGAAGGATAGCTTGTCTAGAAGGGTGCCCTCATCTGGACTTGAAAAGTAAGAATTCTTGGGGACAGAGGTCTTGGATCTCTGATCTACAGCGGAAAGAAACTTTGGCTGTCAAATACTCTCACCCCCATTTTGTAGGTGAGGAAACTGAGTCTCAGGAAGGCAAAATAATTTCCCCCACAAGAATTAAGGGCCAGAGAAAATAATTGAGGCCACCAATTTCTTTCTGTGTATATGAAAGAAGAGTTTCTGGCCACTCAGAGGGTACCTGAGGATGACTGGCTACACCGAGTCCAGAATGCGTGTCTCCCCTCGTAGGAGAGGGCTCTGAGAGCAGCCCAGTGCCCCAGCTCCAGCCCAGCAGCTGCTAAAGTACTCACGTTGCCACGAATGACACCCTCCTCCTCCCACACTGGCCATCTCTTGACCCCTGCAACACTTGACCCTTTCATCCGTCTGACCTCCATTTGTCTGGCTAAGCAATTGCTCCATCAGCCCTTTGTGCTGCCCTCCCCATCTGAGGGGATCTTCCATCTTTTTGGAGTAGGGGTGTCCCCGTCCACTCTACCCTGAACCCCCCTCTGCCTGCCTCTCAGTCTCCTCTCTCTGCACTCAGCTCTCTGCCTCTCGGTCCCTTCTCTTTGGCCACATTCCTGCAGCCCAGGGAACATTCCTGGACCATGTGGTTTCCATCTTTTCTCCTGTTTATGCCACCTTAGGCCCTGCTTTGCCTGCAAACTTTTTTCTTTGATTGGTGAAGGCTAATTTCACTTTGGACATAGTTTTTTTTTATAAAAAAACCTTGTTTAAACTGATTGATTTTATTTTCATGTTTAATTCATTTTCAGTTCAGATCAACTGCTTCCCCTGACTAGCAAGCCACCACTTCCAGCCGTGATTTAGAAAGGCACGAGGCGGTAGTGTTCCCCAAGCCCAGGCAGCTTGCTCACCTTGTCTGACAATATTGGCATCATTTTAGTTTCACAAAAGCCGCCTCAGGCCAAGCGAAGGCGGTGTGTGGCTTTGTCACTTCTTTTCCCTCTTTACTCAAAAAGCAGTTTTCCTGTAATGACTGGACCCTTCCCTTTCTTCCCCATTTCCAAGACATGTACGATTACGTCTTTTGTATGTATTCAGTTTAGTGTTATTCTGATGATAATAAAATGATGAAGATGATGATGATAAACTAGTTGGCATTCAGGAATAATAGCTCCGAGTCAAAAAGACCTGAGTTCACATCTTGCCTCAGATACTGACCAGCTGTTTGACCTTGGGCAAATCACTCATTCTCTGTCCATCTCAGTTTCCTTATTTGGAAAATGGGAATGATGGTAATAGTTCCTATTTCTTAGGGTTCTTGTGAGGAGAGTTCAAATGGGAAAACTCTAAGCAAACTGGGCAGACCAACATTAACATTAGCTATTGTTATAGAGCATTTAGTATATTCATGGAAATTCCAAAAGGAGAACCACATTTTTTTAAAAAATGAGTCATTCCTCATTTAAAGAGAACATGTTTATGATGTGTTTATATGTGTGTAAATGTATGTGTGTGTGTGTGTGTGTGTGTGTGTGTGTTTGAGAGAGAGAGTGAGATGTTATATACATGAAACATTTGGGGGGGGTCTCAGTTTCCTCAACTGCAAAATGAGTTGGTTGGACAAGATGGTCTTAAGATGCTGTAATGATGCTATCATCTTAAGAATAAAATCAATGTTTAAGTACAAGTTATCTAGAACAGAACGGGACCTTCATAGCACACATACTTTGGAGATGAGGAAACTGAGTCAGGAAGTTAGGACACATACAGTTGTACAGTTTAGGCTTGAACTCAGGGTCTTTAGCTCTAAGTTCAAAGGTGTCTCCATTAAGCCACCCTATCTCTAATACTGAGGCTGCTTGAGTCTCTTCTGTCCTATCTTGCCTCTAAAACTCCCCCCCGGGAAATACACTATTATTTCCTTTTAAATATACAGGCCAGGCTTTGGTTGGCATCAGCCCTCTGTTGTGTCTGTACTGTTTGCTCGTTTGTTCCTTTCTTTCCTTCTTTCTGTCTTTTATCTAGCTATCACCATCACCCTTTCTCAGAATTTCCCCCCCATTCCTTTCCCTCCTCTCCTCTTCTCTCCCTTTCTTTCCTATTCTCTCTCTCTCTCTCTCTCTCTCTCTCTCTCTCTCTCTCTCTC
This sequence comes from Macrotis lagotis, assembly GCF_037893015.1. Classification (NCBI taxonomy): domain Eukaryota; kingdom Metazoa; phylum Chordata; class Mammalia; order Peramelemorphia; family Peramelidae; genus Macrotis; species Macrotis lagotis. The sequence goes on along the minus strand of NC_133662.1, from coordinate 269,969,670 downwards.
TCTCACACACACACACACACACACCTGTCTATCTAAATTAACCAGCAAGAATGTATTAAGTCCCTATCCCCCTATTCTGGATATCCCCTGAAGTTCTGGGATTATAAACACATAACTAATCCAGCCCTCAAAGAACTTTATAGGTCTAACTTTTGTGGGGGGTGGGGCCTCACATCCACCAACACTCAGATGATCCACAATCCTCAGGGGACCTCCTTGAAGCAAGGCAGACCACAATCTCCCAAAAACCAAGGGAGCATTCTGCGCCTGCTGTGGGCCAAGGACAGCTTCTTGAGGTCTCCCTGGATGTTTCCTGCCTGAAGTGGATGTGTTCTGCCCAGGGACCTATTGTCATAGCGGGATAGAGAACTGACCTCTTCACCCAAGTCCAGCACTGTCCACAAGGACAAACAGCCTCTGAATAGTTAGATGAAGGCAACATGTATAGATGAGTCTCTGTCTACCTTTACATGGGTTTTTAAGGGGTGACAGCTTGGCACACCATGCCAGCTGGGGCAGAGATTGACTGTCTTGGAGTCAGGAAGCACTGGGACTCCTTCAGAATTTTAGGCACCCATCCAAGTAGCAGACAAGGGGGTGCTCTGCTCTGGTAGAAAGTGTTTCCTTGCCAAGAGACCTTCTATCAACAAAACCAAATATCTGGGCCAAAACAAAGGAAATAGGGCATAGAATCTGGAGGAGGTGATGTAGGTTTCCCAAGTACTTAGGCATATTATTTTATGTGATTCTCATAACAAGACTATGATGCCCATTTTACAGAAAAGGAAACTGAGGTTCAGAGTTGACCAATGACTGGTCCAGGATTAGACAGCAGGACCAGGATTTGAACTAATGCTCAGCTGACAGAGAAGACTAAACTGACCACTTGATGCTTCCTTATTACTTCAGCTCAGCACTCATTCCACTGAACCACTCTGGCAATCACATTGGGATTTTTGTCATTTCATTCTTCTCACCTTTAAGTGGGATGGAATCCAGATGGAAGTGGCCACCATCCTTCTATTATTGGTTCTTTAATGCGTAATGAATTCTTAATTGGGTGAATAAAGTGATTTATTTGCTCTAATGGAATGGTTTCAGATTCAGACTGTTCCCAATGTTGCTGTTGTTATCATCATATTTTTTGAGACACCCTATAGTCTTTCAGCTGGGGGGTGGGGAGAGGAGATGAGACTTTTATGGCTGCAGAATCCTGTAGCTTTCCAGTTTGACTTAGAAAGTTTAGAATCAGAGGACTCACTTGACCTCAGCCCTGCCACTTGCTGTCAATGTGGTTCTGGACAAGTCATGTTCCTTCCCTGGGACCCAGTTCTTCCTCTGTCAAATACAGGAGGGGGACTTGATGCTTCTGAAGTCTTTTTCTGGCTCTGGATTAGGTGCTAGGATCCTGAGGAATATTTCTAAGAGACAGAATGCAAGACGGACAGAATACTGAGATCATCCCAGGCTGGTTACCTCAGAGAGTGTATCTACAGGGCTGAGGGTGAATCAGAGCACAGTCATCCCCAGATGGGCTTCTCATGAGAACACAAGGCCTTTGCCTTCTTGTGGCATGAGTGTGAAGAGTCCTGGTTCCTCACCATGAGTTAGAGTCATCCCTATGGGTCTATCACTAGTGTCTATCCAAATGTTCAAAGTCAGCAGGATAGACAGAAGCTAGGACCATGGGGGAGATGGAACCAGGCTTAGAGCACTGGACAAGCTGGGTAACCCCAGAGCGGTCACTTGCTTGACCTTAGTTTGATCATCTGGAATATAGGAATAGCAGTGTTCCTAATACTCCCTCACCAAGAATGTTAGGAAGCTCAAATCATCTCTTGCTCTGATTCTAAAGGTTATCCAGTGGTCCAGTTTTAAGGGGTGGGTGTTAGACTATTCTGTTCCATCTCTGCCTCTGTGTCTCTCATCTGTCTTCTGCCTCTTTCTTTCTGTGTGTCCCTCTACCTTTCTCCTATCTGTCTCTTTCTCTATCTCTTTCTGTCTCTATTTCTCCATCTCTACAATGAAGATAAGAAAAACACCTAACAACTGTTGTGAGACCCAAATGAGGAAATGGAGAGGAAATCCTTTGCCAAACTTTCATAGAATCTTAGGTCTAGAGCTGGAAAGGCCCTCCATGCTCATCTAGTTAAATCTTCTCATTTTATACATGAGAAAACTGAGGTCTAGAGAGATCAAGGGACCTGCTCAGGTTCACAGTCAGGAATTGCCAAAGGATGCTAGAGAAACAGGAGTTTCTTCTATTACTGTTCCCATTGTTACCCCCACTACCGCTGCTGCTACTGCTGCTACTATCACATCTTCTTGTCTGGGTTTTACTACTACCACTATTACTACTATTGCTACTCCTCCTCCATCTCCTCCTCCTTCATCTCTTCCTCCTCCTCCTTCTCCTGCTGCTGCTGTGGTTACTACTATTACTACTTCTATTTCTCTCCTTTCCCCTTCCTCCACTTTCTTCTACTCCTACTCCTACTTCTATTACCACTACCACCACCACCACGACTACCACTATTGCTACTATGACCACGACAACTGATAATCCTATTGCTGCCACTGCTCCTGATAGCAAACTTCCCTTTGTCTGGAAAATATTGAAAGGCCAGAACGAGTGAACAGCTGGAGATACAAATGGTATCAGTGAGTTAGTCCTTGTTCCTAAGCAGGTGCAATTCTAATTGTGGTGATGGCATAGTTCCTGGGCAGAAGGAAAGGGCCAGCAGTCCCAAGGGAGCAATGGTGGGACTATTAGCCAGCCCAGGGGGCTTTAGGTTTCAGAGGGAGAGCTGGGGAACTGGAGAACACAAAGGAAGAACAGCTAGGCGGTGCCATAGAGTACAAGGTGCCAGACCTGGATTCAGGAATATTCATTTTTGTGAGTTCAAATCCTAGTGGGACAGTCACTTAACTCTATCTTCCTCAGTTTCCTCATCTGTAAAATGAGCTGGAGAAGTAAATGGCTGAGCACTCCAGTTTCATGGCCTAGAAAACTCCAAATGGGGTCTGGAAGGATTGAACACAACTGAAAAAAGAACTCAATAAATTAAAAACAATAGTGATTCTCCATGAAAGGAATAGTGTGCAAGTTGCCTAGCAGTAGGGGGCGGGGAGCACAGTCCGCTGGCATTGGGTCTCCTTACTGCCTGTATGTTCCAGGCTAGCCTTCTCTTAAAAGCAGTAATGATCACAGGATTGACCTTGTAGTTGGATTGTAAAGCTTGAATGAGGTCAGATATAAGGTACTTTGCAAACTCAAGTGCTACGTGGCTATCAACTGTTCTCACCCTTGTCATGGTCCCTGTTATTTGTATCATCATCATCATTTTTAGAATTGCTTTATGTCTTTTTAAATTTCTTAGATAATAATGATAATATTAGCCTTTGAAATAACCCAATGATCCCACATGGATGAAGAGATTTTTCTTTTTGTTATTACTTCTCTCTTCCCAAATTCAAATCAAACTGCCATCTAATGACAACTATTCCCCACTAGAAATGTGGCCCCACCAGGTTTGGAGGCTGGCTTTCCCTGGAGCTCCCCTTTGGCTGTATATGAGCTTGCCCAAATGGACCATATGGGTCCTCTCTTAAATTAGAAGAATGAAAATCCTCCAATGGCAGCAATCAGTGTTGATACCATCTCCTCACTCCGGAAAAAAGAAAGGAAAAAGGAAGCCAAAGTGGGCTGCAGTCCATTCTCCCCACCTTGGTCCCAGCCCTCCAAATTCACAAGGTTCTTTTTGGTTTTTATAGGCCCCATAGCAGTGGCAGTGGCATGCAGGTGGTTTGCCAAGGGCGACTTCAGCTCTTGGTCCTTCCAGCTGGCTCTTTTGTGCTCTTTAAATAGGATTGATTTCCATGAAAAGGTGCCTGGATTTTTAACTTTTAAAATAGGCCAGGGAAAATAACAGTGAGCATCGGTCATGAAGTCCCTCTCCTCTTCATAATTAACCCACAACAAATTCTGTTAAAAGTATTCATGAAAAGAATAGAGTTGGCTTTAACGCTCATTCATTTATTCATTCATTGATCATTTATTGACTGCCTACTATGTGCTAAGAGCTATGCTTGGAGTTGAGAAAAAAGGGGAAAAGTAATCCCTGCCCCCCACACCCTTGAACCTTTCTCTCTAGCAAATAGCATGATAAAACACAAGCAAAAGCAAAATAAAGGAAAACCCATCTCATTTGGGAGTGGAATGGGGGGTGAGGTGAGGGATGGGAAGAGAAGGGGCATTTCTGAAAGAATCAAGCCATGACCCCTGTAGACAAGTGCTGGAGGCAACAGTGTGAAGAGGGGTAGGGTAGGGGTAGGGAGTGGGGAATACAAACTAGCCAAGGAGATGGAAGGAGAGAATCCCAGTCATGGCAGTGACATGGAGGTGAATGCTATGTGTGGGGCTCAGTGAGTGAGTGAGTGAGGCTGGCTGAAAAATGAAAGGCATAGAGGAGCTGGATGAGAAATCTGCCTAGAGAGGTAGATGGGAAGGACAAATTGGGGAGGTTACACTAATTCATCAGACAGGTAATAGGGAGCCAAAGAGACTTTAGAGGAAGAGATTGATGACCTCAGAATGCTGCATTAGGAGTGGAACCCTGACAGTTGTGTAGAGGAGAGATGGGAAAGGGAGAGTTCGGAGGTAGAGACAGGGCTTAGCAAGTTGTTCTGCTGCTCCAGATGAGAAACAATGAGGGCCTGAAATAGGAGGGGGCCATGTCAGTCAAAAGAAGGAGGTGGATGTGAAACTCAAGTCAAGTTAACAAGCATTTATCATTAAGTTCCAGCCAGGGCACGAAAATAGGTTGTGAAAATGGTAACGGCGAGTCTTTGCAACTGATTGGACATTGACAATGAGTGAAAAAGCCTCTGACTGTGGAAAGAGAACTGATTCTGCAGTCAGAGGCCCAGGGTGACTGTGGGCAAGCCACTAAACCTCCCTCAATCTCAGTTTCCCCGATAATAAAAAAAAAAAAGATTGGATGAGATGACCCCCAGGACCCTTCTATCTCTAAAGCTATGATCTTGAGAATATTTTCAGGCAAGAAGAAGTGAATGAAGAAGCCCCTACCATGGTCCAGGTACTACCCTTGGAGCTACAGACACAAATACAAAGAGGAGAGTTCTTGCCCACATTTATCCAGAACCTTCAAGGTGCAAGATGCTAAGCTCTGGGAATTTGAGAGAAAAGAAGTTCCATTCCAATCTTTTGGACTTGGTGCTGTCTACCATTATCTCGATTCTACATGGCTAGAAAGTTCTTTTTCCTCTCTGCCCATCCCTCTTCCATAGTCTTTTCTGATTCATCAGCTGTCACCTGCCATCAGATCTCTAACCCCAACCCCAGTCTCTCTCTCCTGAGCTCCGCTCTCTCATCATCACCTACTACTTATATTTATTAATAATAATATTAAGAACAGGCCAAGATATTGATGAGCTGATGAATTCAGCATTGTAGACATTCCCTCCAGGGATGCAACGGGTCCCCCTCCATGTCTGTCCAGCCTGAGCACCTCTTGGTTGTGCCTATTTGAGGTCCACACAGTCACCATCTTGGCGTTCTCTCAACATAAATCAAGGATCTTATCACATCAATAAAATCTCTTATAATTATAATGATCCTCAGTCCTAATGGTGATGGTGCTAAACTGCTGAGCTTTGTATCATGCTTTAGGGCTTCACATAGTATTTTCCATAAGTCATCTCACTGAATTCTAATCTGTTGCTTTCCTTTTGTAAAGGCCTCCAATGGGCCAGTGATGACACTAGATGCCAAAAAACCAAGACCAAAGAGGGCACCGTCCCCACTTCCAGCCGGCCCGGCTCACTTTCAGCCTGGGGAGGCAATAAGGATAGATGGCATCCCAGACTTCATCATTTGCACATTGTCCTATTACTGATAACTAGTATTTGAAAATCATTTGCTGGTTTACAAAGCTTTTATGGACAAACTGATCTCATTTCATTAATTTACCTCAAGAAGCCGTGACATTTAACACCTTCATTCTAATTGTTGGCTGCATCTCATTCTCCTTCGATTTTGATCTAGTTTGGGTCAGAGCCCCTCTTCCATTTGCCTGCCAGGAAAAGAGAGGGGCCCCCTCCCTCCGGCTGCTCCTGCCTCCTTCTCTCTCCCTTTCTGCTTTTCGACAAGGCCGAACATGGCTGGGGCCCAAGTGAACTCCGTGAGCCCCTTGTCCAGTCCTCTCTTGGTCATACCCTGAGAGCAGCAGATGCTGGCTTTTTGCAAACCTCCCACTCTTTGTCTGCAGTCCCTGAGGGCCCCGTCCTTCCGCTACACCCCTGCCCTTTGGATCTCACTGGAGAGAGAAGAAGGAGAGAACAGAGCCAGGCTCTCCCTTCCTTCAAACTCACAGCCCAGCAGAGGAAGCAAAAATAAATAAATAAACTCTAGCAGGGTTAACCTCCTCTTGACCAGGGATGTTTTCAGGAGCTGACAGAAGACTGGAGAGGCCGAAGAAACGTGTCCCTCTCTACAGTCTGAGCCACGCATCTGAACCACACAAATCTGTTCTCTGCAAACTCCAGCCTCTGCCTGTAGATCAGAGAAGCCAGGTGAGGAGGAAGACCTCCATGTTCGGAGCTGCTCTCAGGTCTTCCCAAAATGGGACATACAAATGTATGCTTCTTCCCTGGACTGAAAATCCCAGCCCCCCTCAATACCCCCTTCCACAAGGAGGGCAGCTCATCTCCTTCCATGGCCTATCACATTTTTATGATGTTTTCATTGTAGTCTTTTCTGGCCCATCCCCAGTTAAAGATAGTCATAGTACAGGCATCCTGCCACCCCTTCCCTCCCGATCTTGCACCTAGCCCTTAATCTATCTCTCTAATGTCTATCCATTTTTTGGCCTTCCCATTTTATTATTTATCCATCAATCATTAGCCACTCAAGTCTTTTTTTTTTCTTAGTCATCTATCTACCCATCCACTGATCTATCAGTCCAGTGACCGATCTATCCCTCTCCAATTTTCCAGTTTGTTTATTGTGCACATCTCTGGAGCTGCCCCTGCCTTTCCTCCAGGCCTGTGCCTCCCTTCTCTCTGGCCTTCTTCCTTGGCTGACTGGGCTGGGTTGCACTGGCCGGTGCAGCAGCTGTCTTTGGAGGCTTGCTTTTCTCATTCAGGCCTTCCTGATTTGTTTATTTTAGTAGCAAGAAATCAGAAAGAAATCAGCTCTGACTCATTCATTCGTTTCTACTCCCCAAGTAGGTTTCTGAATCACCCCGCACCCCTGCCTGGGATGACTAAGGCATCCGACTGTTTAACCTCTTTGTTTCTCTGGGTCTTTCCCCACATCAGGCAGGGCCAGCTGTGGGGGAGCACTGTGGCCTACAGAGTCCTTCCTATCCACCCCCCAAGCTGCAAGAGAGGTGGATGGTAGGGGGAAGAGAAACTGTGCCCCCAGCTTCTGTTTGCTATGGCTGGGTTTTGAATATCCCCTTATTGAAAGCTGAGGTGTACCATTACAGTTATCTTAGAACAAATGAAGCCAAGGAGAGAAGCCTCAGGCACCTTGGGTCCAGTGTTTGAAGAGGGTGGATTGATGTCCATTAAAACAGAGCCTGGCATCAAAGGAGAGAAGCGAGGCCTTCCAGACCTTAGTGCCGAGTCAGACTGGGAACATAAACTGAGGACATACTGTCCTGGAACCCAGGATCCCTTCAGTTTCTCCATAGATCCTTTACCCAAATCAGGAAGGCTTTTTCTGAGACTCTGGCCAAGTTATCTGATTTATCTACATTTTAGTTTTTTCATCTGTAAAAAAGAGAATGAGACAACAAATAGAAGCCCCCCCCCCACCTTGGAGTCAAGGCCTAGATTTAAGTTCTGCCTTGGCTACAAACTGACTGCATGCTTCTTCCTGAGTCATTTCAACTCTATGTGCCTCAGTCAACTGAAGATTTCAGAGCAGATGCTGATGATCTGTATTGGTGAAGGGAGTCTCCACACCTGGAAGTTCCAATATGGATGAAATCACTTCCAACACAAAATCAAAAAGCTATGCCCCAAGCCTGTAGATAGAGCTATGTGGGGTACCGAATTCCCAGACTTTGTGAAACTCAGAGATCCTATCTGTAAAAGTCTATGCAGATCTGAAGCAAATGTCAACTCTCGTTATTTTTTATCAGATACCTCATTCTTGAGGTCCTGGGTCACACAGGAGAGGAAACTCGTAGCCTTTGAGTTGGTAAAACCCTTTGTGGGCCCAAGGATTTGGAGATCCAACTGCAGATCTGGATTGGTGTGTGCCCCTGAAAGAGGCCAGAACTAAGGAACCAATTACTTTCTTGACATTTAGTCCCAGATCATATTCACTGTGAGTCACTCAACTTTCAACAAGCACCCACTGTGTGACACCCACTGTGTGATAGCCATGGTGCTAAGTGCTGACTTGGTCCTTGAGGTTGAAATGGTTTACCTTTTGACTTTGATTGCTCATTCTAGACTGAGTGATAAAAGGGACATTGAAAGCATATCTCATCCAAGCTAGCATTGTACAGACGAGGACACCAAAGCTCTCTGACTTTCTTTCAGAACCTGGGTAGGAGAATCATCAGGGAACCTCAGATTTAAAGGAAAGGTGCTTTAGATTGACAGGGTCCTGACATTTAGTCTTGCTTTGAAGTAAGGAATGCCTTAGGGTCATGTCTTCATCATCACCATCAATAATTCCCATATCTATAGTTGTTTCTTTGGGTTTTACAAATCCCTTTAGCCATGACTCTGGGAGGTGGGAAATAGCAGGATTCTTATGGCCACTTTGTACTTGAAGAAGCTAAGACCCTGAAAGGTTAGAAAACCAGCCCATGGCCACCCAGCTTGTAAGCATCAGAGCCAATTCAGAGATATTCTTCTATGTCTATTTTGTAAAGTGAACCAAGGAGAGAAGTCAGGGAAATTCTTCAAGGGTCTCAACACAAGACCTCCAGACACCAATTTAGCTCTTGAAATCCCTCCAGTGGCCTCCTGGGTCAGCTGCCTTTACTACCCTATTCACTCACTGTCTGATGCCATTTCCCTCTGAGGGTCTCTGTCCAGGGAAGAATGACATGTGTACAAGTGGAGTCACACTCAGTTGGATTCACTAAATAAAACCATTTTTTTAAAATTTCTGGATCCAATCCACATGGCACTGCCCCACCTGTTTTTATCTTGGATTTGGATATGCTGATTCTTTGCCTTGCAAACTTAGCAGTTGGGTGAACTGAGGTGGGTCCCTTGTCTTCCATAAAATATCAATTTGATATTTGAACCCATATCAAATGAAGGGGTTGCCTGGAGGATCTCTCAATACTTTTACAGTTCCAAATCTGGCAATATTCCCTGGAAGAACAAATTATGAGGGGGGGGGTACTTTGAAAGCAAACCTAAGGAGGAGTTTCCAGAGTTTTTAGTGTTGTTTTTTTTTTAATCATTCTGTTCAGCAAAGACAGTGTTGAAGTTCTCTTGAGGAAATAAATACATAGTGTAAAAGGTCTAAGTCAAGAGACATTCCTTTGGTTGACTGAATTTCTCCATTTATCAGGTACTGAGGGTCATTTGGAAGACACCACTGTATTCCTTCCATCACATGATCTCCTTTTAGCTGGTAGGTGAATATTTGTGTTGGAGCCAAGCCTGCTATCTCCATGTCCCAGTAATTAATGAGCCCCAAGGGTATCCAAGAAGCAGCCTGGGTTTTCTATTAGCTCTGGGGCGAGGTGTGGGACAGGTTGTTAAAAGGTGTCCTGTGGAAAGCTTCCCTATAAAACTCAGGGAAGGAAGGTTTTCCTTATGCTCAGAGATTTGGAAATATCATAAGGGAGTGAATGCAGCAAAGACTGGAAACTGAACTTGCCTTTTAAATGAATAACTGAACACGTTGTAGACTATGCGTGTAACTATTTGTCCACATGTTTATGTGTGTGTATACACGTGGGGTGCATTAGAAAATGTTCTCTACTCACATGATGTATAGACTCATAGATCTGAGGCCATAGGGATCTTTGAGGCCACCAAATCCAAGCCCCTTATTGCATCATCTGTAAAATAATGAAATCAAGATCCAGACAAGGGAAGATCCTTAGGATCATAGAAGCAGAACAGAGGTCCCTTTCATTTTACATCTGGGGAGGCTGAGTCCGGAGAGGAAAAGTTCTGTGGGAGCATAAGCCCTAAGGATCTGAGATCGAGGTTGGGAAGATACCTCAAGGATGACCCAGAAAGGTACAGATTGTGACCAAGGTTAGAAGTTTTTGAGCACAATTTTGGTGCTTTTCCTTGCACCTGGAAGGTTTGCTTTAATTATTTATTTTAATTTAGTATTTTAATTACTTATTATTTTAATTTTTAATCTGCCTCACACCTGATGGAACAAGTGGTCACCTGTGGGATCTGTTCTGTACAGGTTGCATCTACATGACCCAGGCACATCCCATGCTCACCATTAACATCTGAGCACAATGTCCAAGGCAAGTCAATGATGGACACCTGTGGTCATGCCCATCTCTACATCATGGAGTATTCAGTAATGTGGGAACAAAACACACATTTGTCAAAACTAGCTACCTTGGGAAATAATTCAGTGGAAAAGGTGAAAGGCTACAAGAAAACTGGTTTCAACATCTTCCTCTTACCCAAAGAGAAAAAAGAAAAAAAGATGACAACACATTTAAGAATAGAGGACAAGTGTGGTACCAAAATCAAAAGTGATTGATTAGGGTACAGAGTTAAAGGCCACCTGGTCTGAACCTTTCCAGCCAAGCGGCACAGCAGATAGGGGGCTGGTTTCAGAGTCAGGAAGCCCTGCCCATGTGATCCTGGGCAAGTCATTTAACCATAGTTCCCCCTGGGCAACCGAGGAACCAGAAATCCCAGGTCTGGGGACATTACATGCTAAATTTCCCAAGATTACTCTTCTTGTAGAACAATAAGTAACTAAAAAGTGAGTGGGGGAGGGGTGTGTGACCCGTCAGATTGTGGCAAATACCTGGAATGGAACATTATTGTGCAGTGAGAAAGTTTCAGAGGAACCTGGGAAGACTTGAATGAACTGATGCAGAGCGAAATAAGCAGACGTAGAAGAATAATTTATGCAGACATAGCATAAGAAAAAAGCTTTGAAGGAAACTTTAAAACATTAAGAACATTACTTTTTTTTTTTTTTTAGGTTTTTGCAAGGCAAATGGGGTTAAGTGGCTTGCCCAAGGCCATACAGCTAGGTCATTCTTAAGTGTCTGAGGCCAGATTTGAACCCAGGTGCTCCTGACTCCAAGGTCAGTGCTTTATCCACTACGTCACTTAGCCGCCCCAAGAACATTACTTTCAAAAAGCACGAACTGATAAGGCTCAAAGGACTAAAGATGGAACCCACTTCCTGTCACTCTTGCTAGAGAGGAGATGGCCTTAAAACACTGAGAATGATGGGCATTTTGGGATCTGCTTTTGGAGCTGTTTTGTTTTGCTGGACTCTGAAAATTGATCATGAAACCTTTATTTTTTCAATTAAAAATGTTTAATGGGGGCAGTGGCAAGGAAAGATAATAAATACTAGTAAAATAAATTTAAGGAAATATATCACTTGTTAAGGAAATATATCACTAAAGAGGTGGAAAATGAATTTAAAAGACTACATTTAATAGCAAATATTGGAGGGGGAAAAATGTGGCTAGGACCTTGCCTGTGGATCACAGATTTATGATCTCCCAACTGGTAAGTGTTTGAGGTGGGAGTCTATGGGATGCACTGTGTACTCTCCCAAGGTGCTTCTCTATGGGCTGGGGAAGTCATTGAGATTGAGAACAATTGTCTCAAAGTGACAGAACTCTTGAAGTTTTGCAGAGTACTTTAGGTATGGCAGCTCTGGAGGAGGACGTGAGTCTTATTAGTCTTCATTTTATGGAGAAGAAAAGGTCCAGAGAAGCAGTGGCTCTGGCTCAGAAGCCCATTGGCCAGGAGAGGTCAGGGCCAAGATTCTGACCCAAGGCTCCTGACTCATTGCCATCTCGCCCTATGTACATATGGTTACTTCTCCCATATCATATCCCACCATCAGGTGTAGCATCTGGACTACACCTCTGGGCACATAAATGGTCTGAAATGGTAAAAACAAATAAAGTTCAGGACTTTTTAGGACATATTTCTCAACGTGATGCAATCTTTAAAAAGTTCATTTGGGAAGCAAAGGATTATAAGCACATGTCTTGAGCCTGGGGCGATTTCTAGCAGGATACGGGTCTGGAAGAAAATAAGAAAAATAACGTCTCATATTTATTGAGTCCTTAAAGGATTATAAGATAAATTTATGTTATTTCATTTGATTCTTCTTGTTATTGTCCCCATTTTACAGCTGAGGAAACTGAGACCCAGAAGGGTCTAATAATAATGATAACAATGTTTTTGCAGTGTTTTAAGATCTGTAGAGCACTTTTTAATGTGCTATGTCATCTTATCTTGAATGACTTTCTCAGGAAGAGTCAGGAAAAAGAATCAAAGCCAGACCAGCTCATCTAACCAATCTTGGCACTCTGCCTACCAGATAACTTCCCAGACATTTTAATCTAGGCAATCTGTCTTCCACAAGATAGTCCTTCAAAAAAGTCAAAGACAGCCCCAAGTCTTCTCTTCCCAACTTTCTTTAACTCATTTATCCTGTGGTCTTCTCTCATAGTTCCATGATTTCTAGGGGCTATTAACAAAAACAAAACTCCTTGTGGAATATACAATACTAAATTTTAACCTCAAGCTCCATCTTGCCTTCAGTAAAAGAAAATGGCATTTGATTCTAGCTTACTCAAAAACTGGACACTTTAGGAAACCTCTAGTCAAAGTGGTTCATTAGTGGGGGTGCCCTGGCTCTGTTCCAATTGCCAGATCAATGGCAGACCTTTGGACGAGTGATATATCCATATGGGCAAGGGGCCCATATACAAATGAGAAATACCTTCTCCCTGGGAAGATTATGAAGAGAGAAAACCAGATACATGGATATATGCCAAGGGCAGTCGAGACCTTTGGAAACATGTCTTTTTGTCCTTGACCCCCTTCTGCATACTCAAGCTTCCGTGATTCCATATACACACAAATACCCTCCATTAGCCTTTCTCCTTCCATCATTGCAGATCCCAGATTACAAATCAGATCTATGAATAACTCAGCAGATACTACTATAACAAGGAGACAAAAGGGGACTCACCCAAAATTACCCAGCTATTAAGTGCTAAAGGAACAAAAGTCTTATCTATTATACCACCCCAATTCTGACCCATTTCCCTTTTCAGAGAAGGAATGCTAAAATAGCAAAAGTAAATGAATCCAAATCACAAGGATGAATTTGGCTACATGGTTGAACTTAAGTTCAAATCCCACCTTGAAACCCAAGTCTGCTAGGTATACTGTCTCTTCTCCCACGGTGCTTCTGGAGGTTGGTGAAATGTTTGGAATAAGAACAATTGTCTCAAACTGACAGAGCTAATAAAGGGGCTAATAATGCTCTCAATCCCTCCTACAGAGTTACCATACCTAGAGATCACACTTTATAAAAGAAAGAACTTAAGGTTTAAATCCCACCTTGGGCTATTATTTTTGTTTGTCTTCCATTCTTAAAGAAGACCAGGATATCAGGGAGGGGATGCCATGACCTGCATGTGATTTGAATTTGAGTGAGGGGGTGCTGTGCAAAGTCACCAGCCTCACTTTCTCCTCCAGAGCCATCTGGATTCAGTGTCCAGGTATGAATAAAAGGTAAACCAGAAAAGTATATGTTTATACTGTCTCCTCTATTCTTTCCCTGTTTTTCCTTCATGGTCCCACATGATGCATTACCATCACCACCTTCACAACAGAGTAACTGCATTGCAAGAAGAGCTGTTTTAGGAGACCATTTTCCTTTCTCCAGCTCACCAGGACCATCACTGCTCCTGCTGCTGCCGCTACTGTGCATAACCCAATGGCTGGTCTTTCCCCAAATGAGTCTGGAAATATGAGTTGCTTAGTACCTCTTTCATTAACTCTACTCTGGACTTATTGTATGCAATGGGTCGAACCTATTGGAAGATGAAGCCTGCTGCCTGTAAAAATACAAACTTTCTCTCATTGCTTAAAAACATCCTTCTCTTATGGTTGGAAGAAAAATGAACAGATGGAAGAGAATAAGGTCATTTGGTTCCCCTTGGGGTTGAAAAGAACTGATGTTTCCTGGAGGCAGGTTGGGGGTCAGAGATGGAAATCTCTTCTGGGTCCGAAATGCATCAGTAAACAGACTGCACTCTCTTTGAGTGATGAATAATTGTGTGATTGTGTCTTTAACCGGCACATTCAAGAAGAAAATAAATATTGAATGGTTGCATTCTTTCATTTTCCTTGACCAGGAATCTCATAGGTTCATATTTAGGGAACCTTCAGCAGGATCCAAAATTGAAGTTGTCCAGCCCATTTTCAAAGGAGTTCTATCCTCAAGTAAGTGTGGTGAGGCAGTGGCAGATCTCTGCCCCAGAACTTCTCTGTTCCACATGGATAGGACATCCTCATATGTCCATTTCCACCCAGAAGTATTTCATTTTCTTTATGTGGAGTCCCTTCTTTTTTCTACTCTTTTCTACTATCTTCACCCTAGCCTTTATTTTAAGTCCATTTAAAAGCTCACACTCTCCCCAAGCCAGAGAATAACAGAATTTGAAGTATCTCAAAAGCCAATATATCCAAACTTATAGTTAACCAAGAATCCATCCATTAGCACGGCTGCTGATGGTCAGAAAACCTTTGATGGATGACCTCTGATTGAATCAAGGGAGAACCCACTGCATTCTGCGCCTACTCCAAGCTACTTGTGCAGTTCTTTGTGGTAGGAGGTTTTTCCTTGCAGTCCCATGAAATCTCTCTCTTTGTCATTTCCATCCACTAGTATTAGTTTTACTTTATGGGGTCAAGGTGAGGATGTCCATTCCCTCTTCTCCCTTAAACCCCTTTAAGAATTTGAAGATGACCAATACCATTTCACAATTACGTACTCTTCACTGTGTCCAAGGCCATGTCACTTCATTTCTTTGTGTCCCCAGACAACTTTCTGAAGGGTGATGATGAATTTCCATCCTATGTGAGTGGATAGAGTTTTCATATTGAGAATTTTCCCCTTGCCCCATTACTGGAACCACAGGTTTGGAGGACAACACAAATGCCATCTTCTCTTTTTTATGGTTTCTAAAGTCTATCCTGACTAGTGGTCCCTCTTCCTGGGTGACAGCTCCCTTTCTTCAATCAGGATGACTCTTGTATTCCTTGAGCAAAACCGGCCTGGTGCTGAGCAGGAAATACTTCCTGTGTGAAATCACTGAGGCTCACTTTGGCTGAGAAAAAAAATGACTAGATTGACAGAGGAAAATGACTCAAATTTCAAACAGTCTTCTTCTTGGTACACAATAGGTGCTTAATAAATAGTTATTGACTTAATTGACCTTGCTGTCACCAAGTTTATTCACGTGACCTTCTGCCAAGATCCTCTGGCTTTGAAGATACGTTTGTCAGGTGCTGTTGGATCCCATGTTCATCCTAAGCAGACTAGGAGGAGGGGGTTTGGGGAATGTACTTGTCTGCCAAAGGGATTCTGAAATGGTTTTCTGTTGAGTAACCTGAGTTGATAGATAGCTATTGAAGGTTACTATGTTCCAGGCAGGGCACCAAACACTCAGGATTCAAAGGCAGGCAAAGACGGGGACAAGAACACAGGAGATGGAGAAAGAGTGCTATTTCCTTGTTAACAATTGGGCTTTGGGGTTTTTGACCTGTTCAGAGTGTGACAAGCATGCAACAAAAGGTTTAAAAATGAAGTTGGCATCAATGGTCAATCAGACCTGATGCTGAGGCATGCTATTCATACTCTGCTAGGGATGGGATGGACCCAGGCACAGAATGAGAGATTTGGGGGCCAATGCAAGGTTTTGACTCAAGTGCATTTATTACAAGGATTTTCCTCCCTCCCTCTGTCATTCCTTTCCTCATTCCTTCCTTTCCTCCTTCCTTCCTTCCTTCCTTCCTTCCTTCCTTCCTCCCTCCCTCCCTCCCTCCCTCCCTTCCTTCCTTCTTTCCTTCCTTCCTTCCTTCCTTCCTTCCTTCCTTCCTTCCTTCCTTCCTTCCTTCCTTCCTTCCTTCCTTCCTTCCTTCTTCCTTCCTTCTTTCCTTTCTTTTTCTCCCCTTTTCTGTTACTGCCAAAACCCAGTGAACCAACACTGATATTTTCTAGCTAAGTGACCCTGGGCAAGCCAGTTGGAATCAATCTGCAAAGTGAAGGCCCCCAAGTTGCTTTTAGCTCCAAACCTCTGCCCCTGTGATTGTGCCTACATTTCATTTATTCTCCTATGCATAGACATTGTCTCCTCTGAGAGACCCTAAATGCCTTGAAAGATTTTCCCTTTTTGTCTGAAGGTGGTAGGTGTTTCTCCTCTCCTTTTCTTCCTCCCTCCCTCCTTTTCTACTTTCCTTAATCCCCTCTCTTCTTTCCTCCCTTCTCTTTTGACCAAGTAAGCCTTGGAAGTCATAGAATTTCTCAAAATTGTTCGATGAAGCTAAAGGAGGCATGGAGCAACATCGTGAACAAGCTGCTTTGTATTTAACTGAGAGGCCAAACCACTGCAGCTCCCCAGGGCTGTCTAGGGGTCAGCCAGCATGTTGGAAATGAATACTTGCATGGGGACCACAGGAATCAAAAGGTCTAAATCATTTTAGGGTTGTGGGGGGGGGCGTTGGCAACAAGTTTGATTAATTAAACGCTAATGAGCAAATTCTTCATTGTCTCATCCATCAATATCTTGGAAGGCCAGCTAAGAACCAGTTGGAAAAACAGTTTTGAATTCCTTAAAAATATTCAAGATTCTACTAACCTGAGTTCCTTTTTATAGCATGAATAGTATAACATTAAGCATGATGGCTGGTCAAGAGATATAAGATAACAGGAGAAAGTCATGTTCCCCCGACTGACTATATTGCTGTATTGTTAAGGAGAGAGGCAGTAGAAAGAGGAAGGGCTGAAACCTAGAGCCTAGTATAGTTCTGCTTCAAATACAGTTTCAAACCCCTATTAGCTTTTCTTTCCTGGGTATGTTACTTAGTCTTAGTCTCCCTCATTTGTCTCACCTATGCAATGAAAGAATTGAACTAGATGACCTCTAGAGTCTCTTTCAGTTCTAAATCAGTGAGTCTTTTCTGGGCCTCAGTTTCCCCATCTGTAAAAGTAAAGACCTGGACTATATAATCTCTAAAGTCTCTTTCCTAGAGCGCATTCTATGACCTCATGAAGTCATTGGCAGTTCACTCCCAACTCAAAAGCCTCCATGAGGAGTTGTCAGATTTCTTCCTGCCTCTACCCCTCCCCAGTTTCCCCAAAGCAATATACCTCTATATTGGTGATTTGCTACACAGATCTATAGGGAAATGAGATTTGGTATTTAAAAAAGAGTTTTACAGTTTGAAAAACACTATATATTGTCTCAATTGATCCAGATTGCTACTATGGATATTGTTTTTCAGTCATTACAGTCATGCCCAACTCTTTTTCACCCCATTTGGGATTTTCTTGGCAAAAATTCTGGGAACTAGGTGGGGCAGCAGATAGAGCACTAGGCTTGGAACTGGAGTGGTTTGATATTTCCTTCTCCAGCTCATTTTACAGATGAAGAAACTGAGGCAAACAGGTTTAAATGACTTGCTCAGGGTCACAATGCTAGTAAGTATTTCAGGTCAAAATTGAACATAGGTCTTTTTTTTTTTGAAAGATTTTTTTAAATTTTATTTTGTTTTTCTTCCTCTGAATGAGAATAGTATTGTCCATAGTTGGTCTAAAAGGGTTGTCCTAGCTCTCTGAACTGCTGAGAGCAGCTGAATTCATCAAGGTAAACACAGGTCTTTTTGATCCCAGGTTTGGACTTCATTGTTCCACCTAGCTTTCATACTAAGCATGTTATTTCCATTTTATAGGTAATGAAACTGAGGCTTGGAAGGGATAAGTGTTTTGGTTTTGGTTTTGTCACATGGAAAATTATTTTGAGAAATATTTTAAATATCAATCAGAAGTTTAAACATTTATGAAAACAAATCTTCCAGATTATATGTCCATGTTTTCTTCTTTCTTCTATTGTCTTTACTTCGTTGCAGTGACGACATGAAGATAGTATCTTCTTTTTATGGGATTTGTTCAACTCTAAATCCATAGAATCCAGAAGATGAAAGCAGTGGCAGTCCTTCAGCTAAGGCAGAGATAATGTTGTAAATCTGTAAGTAAGATGCAGTTGAAAAGAAGAGCAGGAGCTGAAAAGCTGTTGAGAATGGAGGGCACTAGCATTTGAATGGCCTTGATCAGTCCATCTAAACAGATGCTCTGGTTTTCATTGATGCAAGTAGGAGTGGGAAAGCTACAGGGAGCAGGGATAAAAAAAGTGGACAGATAGATCCTTCCATCCTGGGTCTACTTCATTAGACAGAGAATAGTAAACTTCACTGATATTACAAGTCAGGGAAAAAAAAATGTTTCATGCTCATGTAGCTCATAGAATATCCATGTACTCTATGAGGCAAATTGTAGAAGGGTAATTTATATCTTTTGAAAATGAATCCTAAATTTTATTGTCTCTGAATGAGTTTTATTGTTAAAATACAACTACTGTATGCAAATACAGACAGCTAAATTTCCAACTCAAAGAAGTTTTCCCTCCTAACTTCCTTCCTTCCTTCCTTCCTTCCTTCCTTCCTTCCTTCCTTCTTCCCTCTCCCCCATCCCCATATTTGGTATGTTTTACATTTCTTTCTTTCTTTCTTTTTTAAATC
Organism: Macrotis lagotis; assembly: GCF_037893015.1. NCBI lineage: Eukaryota > Metazoa > Chordata > Mammalia > Peramelemorphia > Peramelidae > Macrotis > Macrotis lagotis. The sequence goes on along the minus strand of NC_133662.1, from coordinate 269,950,836 downwards.
CAAGCTTTTTCTCTGGGGGCACTCAACAGGACCAACCTCTCCTATCAGGAATTCCATCATAACTCACACAGGTTTCTTGGAAGGGACCCAAAATACACCAATCCAACTGAACTCATGATCATCTTCTCTTCCTTTTCCTGAGCTGAGGTTTCAAATGTGGGGAGAGTAGGCAATCTCAGAGACAGGCTTCTTCACACCCCAAATTCCCTGACAGAGAGCAGGAGGCACCTGACTGCTGCCATCTGATTACTTATTGCCCCCCCCCCCCAAGTCCAATGACCTTTAATATACAACTGCTCATCAAACCCCCACCCTCAGTCTCCCTGTGGAAAGGGGAGAAGTGACTGCTGAGAAGCCTTTCTTCGGTCTCCCAGAAAGCTCAGTACTAACTGAGGGCACAAAAAGCCCACTATGGAAGCAGCATGCATCCTAGCCCATAAACGGTTGCCCCATGTTTTCTTTTAGGGAGTTTGTTTATTGTACAAACCTCAGAGGAGACTCAACTCTCTATAGAGTTAATGAGACATAACTACATCCACAGCCTGGAGGAGGACAAAAGATCCAGGGTGACCCTAACCTTGAAGAGCCCTACCCCTCAATAATTAATAAACCAGGGAGAATATGTGCGGCCATTAGTCGGCAATGAACACAGAAGGAAGTCTCTAGAGCCTCAGCCCCACAAATATCCTCAGAGTGATACAGAAACTACTTTCTAAGGTAAGAGCTAGTGTTGGCAAGTGTTTCTCAGGTTCTTGTCCTGAAACGATTGGCCAAGCAGCCTGTTGGCAAGGGGGCACTGCCCACATTGGCCAGGGAGAGCTGCCCACAATCAGGACTGTGGCTCTTCTGTACACTCATGTTAACCGAGCTCTTTGAATTGTCTACCACCTGTCTTTTGAAATGAAACCAGGTCCAACCTCGGCTTGAAACTCCACTGAGTCACTGTGTATTTCTGGTTCAGAAGCCACCACCAAATAAATTCATTCCTAGAATTGAAAGGCAATGTGTACTTTCTATAGGACTAGGTGGAAGAAGAGTGAAGAGAAAAGAGCACCTTCCTCCAATGGATTCTTTTCTCTAATGACTTGTTTCTGAAAATTACAGTTTCACATAGGAAGGGGGCAACTAAGCTAACAGGTCATCTAAAATTCAAAGGAAAGCCCTAGAAGGAGGGGAAAGGAAATCACAGTGAGAAAATGTACTCTCTCTCTCTCTCTCTCTCTCTCTCTCTCTCTTTCATACACACACGCACGCACACACACACACACACACACACACACACACACACACACACACACACACAGACTCCCTTATGAAAGGATAATGCTCCTTCCCCCAAAGTTCCCTTTCCCTTGCCATGATGGGTTTGGGGACACAGATCAAATCTTCCTTTGCCTTTTTCTGCCCAGCCCAGTCTGAAGGGCTAACTTCTCAGGCCTCTGATTTTTTACTTTTGATGTCATTACCATTTGTAACAAACTGGTGAGAACCCCATTGAACCCCCCGTTCTAATTTCACATCCATAAGAGAAAAACAAGCTTCTTCATATTTCTCCAGATACCAAGCCCTCAAGATCTGATGACCAACCACTGATTCAGGCTTGTTATTCCTTGAGACTTCAGGCCTGAGGATTTCTGTGCTCTCTCCTGGCCAGCATGTGCCCAAGTATCCTGAGATCTAACAAAGGCTGACTTTCCTAGGGAGCAAACATTCTCCAAATCTCTAGTCGCTATTTCCTTTCTGAGGATGAAAACAGGCTTCTGGGTCTGCTGGGGATACGTCCATGCTCAGATTTCGGAGAATCTCATCCTGATCATGACCTTGAATAATCAGATATCCTGTTTTCCACCTTCACCCCCTATTCTGAATGAAAGTGTAGCCAGGCAAGGCATGCAAAGGGGATAAGAAGAAAACATCTCTTAGAGGCTCAGATTGGCATTATCATTTCTACACTGGGTGAAAGCATCATCTGTTCTGTAATTTGTTCAACAGGGTAAGATTTTGAAAAAAACCTAGTTGACTGCTTTGGCCTGAGCTCCAGCCTCCCACTTGCCCGCCTCCCCCTGTTTGCTCATCTCCAGGGGCAAAGGTAGATGCATTTCTCCTGGCTGCGCTGCTCCCGGCTCTAGGCCTCGGCCCTTCGTGGCAGTCCCTAGCCGCATTGGCCTCTTTCCTTGGTGACTTTCTCTTTGGGAGAAAGCAGACAATTTTCATTTTGCAGCCTGTGAAGCCATTCCCGGGTCAAGTCACACACATAAGGAGACATTCCAGAATGCCCCCACAGGCTCGATGTTGCTGTTGTTTTGTTTTACTTTTGAATCACTCAGTGAGAAAAGACTCATATAAATTTGAAACTCAAGGAAGGGAGCAAAGAAAAGGAAAACTTAGCAGCAAATCTCAACCTTGAAAAAACTTTATTAAAAGTGGTTTTTTAAATTTATTTTTAATTTCAGTTTTGATTTGCAGAAAGGAATATTTTAAATGAACTTTTAGTTCTTGCCTCCCCTGTACCCCATCGCTAAATAAAAGTGACCTCTATTAATCCTCTCCAGAATAAAAAACACAGGAATCCTCACTTATTTTCACCTGTAAGATCTTTCCAAAGATATTCTTTACATAAGAAAGGGGAAGGTTCTTTTTTGCAACAGGAGAAGTTCCCTCATAGGATTGTTTTTCCTTGGATAGCAACATTTGAGTGAGGCCCAAGAATACTGGTAGACAGATTTTGGTATCAGCATGGCCACCTAGGTCTATCATTCCTAGTGCCAAGGGTGCTAGAAGGGGGAAGACGAAGACCTCCCCACATTCACTCAGTCTGCCCTGATCTTTTAGAAACACAGCACTGATATATTGACTCTACTTTTCGGACTTGCTCCTTTGAATATGCGTCTTCTTCCTGACCTGAGTGCAGACTCCACTCAGCTGTTAGGCTTCCCCCTTTCCTCTCAAAAGAAATAATTGGAAGTCATCCCCTGGCAGTGCCCTAGTCTTTTGGACAAGATGGTAAGAGGTACAACAGCCATCAAGGCAGTCTGGGTTAGGAAATTCTACAGGTGCTATTTGGGGAAAGAGTGGAGATGCCCCCAGTTTCACTATGCTCATTTTGGACCCACTTGATTGAAATTCCAACAGGAGAGTTTTCCTTAATGATGTGGAGAATACCCAGATACCCTGTCACTGCCGAACATGTATGAATTACTTGCATCTCTTCAAGGCCAGGTATCATGAGTATCTGCTCTCCTGATTTTCTCAGAACAATTTCACACACACACACACACACACACACACACACACACACACACACACACACACTCCCTCCCCAAACCTTTGGAATTTTCCTGTTGGGAAAGATCTAGCTGATGGTTCAAACAGACCCATTAATTCGGGTCCCCTTACACTTTGGAAATCTGGCAAGAGAAGAAACATCAGTGTAAAGCATGGGCCTCTACTTTGGCCATTTCCTGCATTTTTTTTTTTCTTCTAGAAACCTAAGTTTAGTTTTCCAAACCATCAGTTCACCCAGAGTTTTAGATGGATAGAAACACACAGAATGCTTCATCAAAATTAGAAGTCAGATTCCTGGTCTTAGCAAATTATTGGTGAAAATAATGAAATCTTGTTTCTCATAATTGTTAGCAGTAAATACTCAGTTTCAAGAGGAAGGAGATTTTAGAAAAGTGACCCATCCACATTGAATCTTTGGCTTCCGAGGTCAGTGTAGACTTCGGGCTACGATTAGATAATTTAGACCAAGCAAACCAAACCACTCTGGCTTGAAATACTATGCAAACTGGTCCCCTCACACTAGGGAACATCCTGACTGATTGATATTTTAAGTTTCTACCCTTTATTTATGTGTGCATGTGTGTGTGTGTGTAAGTGTGACTGTTGAAGAGACACAACTTTTCAGAATTTTCTATCTCTAATTCTCTGAAATAAGGAAAAGACAAAATAAAGGAAAAGGCATATGCTAACTAAATGGGTTAAATGCATCCCAAAGATGACACAAAGATCCTCTTACTGATATTTTCAGTGGGGGGTGAGGGGCTGGGAGGGGGGAAGGGAGAGGAGATTGTTGGTAATGAAGCTAAACAGGTAGGATTTTCTCTTAAATGTATCTTCATTTCTATTTTACAGTTGGCTCCCTAGAGATCCGAAAGGGCATTGTTTTTCAATGAAATTCTAAACTTTCCAGCTAAATTCCTTCATTAGGCGAATGGCTCCTAGTATTTACTTTCCATGGGTTTTTTTTTTTACTGGGACAATCATAATTATAATTCTGTTGACATTATACTTAAGCAGCGGGGGAGGGGTGCCTGTGTGTTTAACCCCCCCAACAATGAGACCTTTCATGCGCCTGTTCTTCCTTCTGATGTCCCGTACCACACGCTACACGAAGACTAGTCAAAGGAGAACAGATAAAGGGAATTAACGAATGGCGGCTCATATATAATTTTGGCAACAACCAAAGGCCAGAGTTAGTCTATTTCACCATTGTTGTGTTTCTGTCTTCAGCCAATCTAAACTTGCTTTCCCTGAGAAATCATGTGTTGGGGACATTTTACATCTGCTTTGGACAAAGCAGAAGATTCCCATAAGTTGATTGGTCTTTGTTCAAATATTTGGTTCTGTTTCCTCGAAAATACAACCCACAGAAAAGCTTTACGATCTCCAAAGCCGTTATACAAAAGTGGCTTCTCTCGGTCACAGCAAAAATGAGCTCCTGGTCCGAGCTAAGTGCCAGCAAGGCAGAGGGCTTCCCCGGAGCAAAGGAGGTCCCCCTGGACAGGTAGATATGAGAGGACTAACAGCATCATCATCTCCAATGACCCTGAGCTAACTCTGTCTTCTCTGAGAGGTCATGAGACTCAGATTGGCCTTAAGCAACTCTCAGAGGAGATTTTAGAACTCTAAGAAATGGGAAGGTTTGAAACTTACAATAAAAACAATAAAAATTTGTATTTTGTCCTGGTGCTATTGATTCTGATGCTGGTGCCCGCTTCTCTCCACATGTCCGTTTGGAAAGGACAATGAGGCATCTATGCCTTCATTGACAGACGTTCTCAGGAAGAATCTTGGAGGTGCCCTTCAACAGAAAAAAGCAACGGCCAACCTACACCATCTCTCTGCAAAGAGAGCCGGTGTCCTTTCCCTTTCTTGCTCTATTCTCTCTGTCCCATCAGTCGCCCAGGCTCATCCTCGATTTCACCAGACCAGTCGGTCCTCACTCTCCAACTTGGTCTTTTTCTAAATCTAGAACGTTGCAATCTGTCTCTCTTCTGTATCAGACACAAGACGATGGGAGGATTATGACCACAAGAAACAATCAGTGATGAGCCTCCCAAACCTTATCAGTTTATGGAGGAAGCAAACGACAAGGTAAGATTTTTGCTGTCCAATGGAGATCCTGTTTAGAGTCTGTGACCACTGTCTGTATGTATCTTTAGCATATAGAGACTCTGGACTGATCTCAGTCTGATACAACGCACACACAGACACATGTGTAGAAACATGTATACATGGGCTCACACACATTTGCACATGTATGAGGGTGTATTCCTATGCCGGCCACACTCTGTCCTTTGACCCAGAACACTTCCTTTCAATGTAGACCGAAAAGAGAAAAATACATTGAGAGCTAACTAAGCTAAGGGCAGCAGAGGGAAGAAGGAAAGCGGGGCAAACTCAGAAGAAATCCGACAAGGTTCCTGGGAAGGTAAGCCAAGCAGCCTGCTTCTTTGAGCCCTTCCTGGCCATGGGCCTGGATCTGGGAGGCTGGGAGGCTGGGAGGCTGGGAGGCTGGGAGGCTGGGAGGCTGGGAGTCTGGGAGGCTGGGAGGCTGGGAGGCTGGGAGGCTGGGAGGTTGGGAGGCTGGGAGGCTGGCTCCTTTTGAACATGACCAGTGCTGATGTTATCTGTATCTGTAAGTGAGTGGGAGCCTGGGCAACAGCAGAAGGCCAACCATCAAGCCCCACACACCCAGCTTGAACTTAGCTCAGAAACAGAAACGATAGTTTTTCCTTCTTTCCTTCTTTCCTTCTTTCTTTCTTTCTTTCTTTCTTTCTTTTCTTTCTTTCTTTCTTTCCTTTCTTTCTTTCTTTCTTTCTTTCTTTCTTTCTTTCTTTCTTTCTTTCTTTCTTTCTTTCTTTCTTTCCTTTCTTTCTTTCTTTCCTTTCTTTCTTTCTTTCTGTTTTTTTTTAATGAAGCCCTGGCACAGAACTGATTGTGAACTTAGGGCCGGGTTTGTGAAGTGCACCCCTCCAGGAGGGGCCCAAGGGGATCAACGAAATCCCTCTAAGCCAACTTGATCTGAGCTGCCTCTTCAGGGCCCTGGGAGGCTGTGGGACAAACAGCAGCTGTTGTTCATCTTTGCTGTCATTGGGCTCTGCTGGTTGTGTCCTCTTATACACAACTCCCCCCCCCCCCCCCCGAAAGAAAAACACTCCTGTTTGTATAAGAAATGCCTTCTGGCTCTGGGAAGTTCTGTCCCTTTCCTCCATCTGGGGGGTGCCTCCTTCCTCCCAACACCAGCCGGCATCCGTGGGGCAAAAGGCAAAGCACCAGGGCCTGTGCTTGCCAGTTTGATGCCCCTGCTCTGCCTTCCCTGGTTCGCCCTCATCTCTTTTGTTCTCGCAGGAGGGAAACAGAAGCAGAAATTTCTCCCCCCCCCCCCCCCAGGTTTTGGACAAAGCCAAAAAAGTGTGTTGTCACAGCCACAAGTAAGTGGCCTTAGCGGCAGGGCCCAACTCCTCACCCTCGGGTTGGGTCACCCAAGCCACCTGAGCCTTGCCTGTCCCCCTCGAGAGGGGCCCCGGCCTGCGCCCTTCCAGGAGAAGAAGCCTCCCTTCGGGGGCCAGCCCGGGCCGCCCGGGCCTGGGACCCACGGGGAGCAGGAGAGGTGGAGGGGAGAAGGCAAGAAGCAGGGACCTACCCCGTGAGCAGCTGGGCTTCTCGGGCGCCTCGGGGGCTGAGTTAGTGAGACGCCGACATGGACCAGGCGCCCTCCATCCTCCACACGGAAAAGGCGTAACTGAGCCTCTCGTGGGCCACGTAGCTGCAGCTGGTCATCTTATTGTCCATCTCGTCGCTCTGCAGCACCTGGTAGAGAAAGTCTATGTACCTGGCGGCCAGCTTCAGGGTCTGGATCTTGCTGAGCTTGTCCGAGGGCAGCGTGGGGATGATCTTGCGCAGGGCCGCGAAGGCTTCGTTGAGGGACTGCGTCCTCTGCCTCTCCCGGACGTTGGCCAGGATCCGCTGGCTCTGCAGCTCCTCGTAGGACTGCGCGCTGGGGCTGCCCTTCTTCCCCCGCTTGCCCGGGGTGGGGCTGCCATCTTCGCTGGATTTCTTGCTGTACCTCCTCTTCCTGCCAAACCTCTTGGGCTGCCTCTCCAGCTCTTCCTCGCTGGTGCCCAGGCTGTCCACGGGGGAGACCGGAGAACTGGAGCCCTCCTCCATTCTGGCTGCGGGGAGGCGAGGGGAAGGAGGAAGGGAGCCCTTAGCCCAAGTCCTCACTGGACGCCTCTCTCTCTCTCTCTCTCTCTCTCTCTCTCTCTCTCTCTCTCTCTCTCTCTCCCTCCCTCCTTCCGTGTGTGTGTGTGTGAGGGTGAGGGTGAGGGTGAGGGTGTGCGCGGTGGGAGCGCGCGTGGAAGCCTCAGTGGCTCGGAAATTCCTGGGACGGATCCTTTTGGAAAAACAGCAGTTTTGCTGACCCGACGTTTTCCGAGTTTCTCGAAAGTCTCTTATTTCAAGGACGGCTTGTGCAGAATTGAGGGCTTTGGGAGAGGAAGTTATTCTAACTTTTTTGGAAACTGTAGCTGGGCTCCGCTGCTAAATAGTTGTCAGAAGTGAGGGAGGTGCGGAGGCCGCCGCTGATTGGCCGCCGGCTCCAGGGGGAGGAAAGCCAGTTTCTTTTCTTTCTCTCCTTCCCCCCTCCCTCCCCCCCTCCCCGCTCCAACTTTCACAGTTTTGGGTTACACGGAGCCGAAATCCGGGCAAGGCACCTCCCGAGGCGAGCCGCGGCTCTCCCCGCCCGGCCCCGGCCCGGCTCGGGCTCTCCGGGCTCAGCCTCGGCCGCCTGGGGACCTCCCCCCCAGGCCGCCCCTCGGCCGCTTTGTTCGCTGGCTCGGCCCCTGGGAAGCCGGGGCGGCCCGCGGGGCTGCGCGCCCCTGCCCTCCCCGGGGCCGCTCCCCCACGCTCCCGGGCCCGACCCGGGCAGCGCCGTCGGGGCCGAACCGGCCCTGGCCCGCTGAGGCCCCGCGCTCGCACCCGCCTCCCGTGGGGAGCCCCAGCGGGCGCCGGCCGGCTGAGCCTAGGAGAGCTCGGGAAAGGGAGAGGGGGCGAGGAAGCGGGCAGGAGAGACGGGGGCAGAGAAAGGGGAGAGCTGGGGGAAGGAGGCAGAAGGCAGAGGGGAAGAGAGGAGAGAAGAGTCAGCGGGCAGAGGAGAAAGAAGGTGGCAAGGGAGAGATGGGACCGGAGGGCGAGACCCAGAGAAGACAGGGAAGAGGAGAGAAGCCTCAGGGAGGAGGAAAGAGGACTCCAGTGCCCCACGTCCTGACCCCCGCTCCCCAAACACTGACCCCTGTCCCCCCGCCCAAGGGGCCAGTTCCCCCCCTCCCACCCCAAATCAATCTCAGTTTCTGAGAGCTCTGGAGGTGAAGACATTCACCGGTCACTTAGGAGGAAGGACTTGTCAAGAGAGCAGAGGTTCTGGAAGAGTCCTTTGTAGATTCCTCTAGCCCTCTCCCGACTCCCAAGAGCAAGGACAACCCTAGCCACCTAAGGGAAACGACTTAGTCCAGTCGGCAGCCTGGCCCCAACGGCTAGGCAGCACCGCCAGCACCCGTCACACAAATGGAAGCGCCCTCTGTCTCTGTGAACTTTTCCTTCCTGGCCCCGGGCTGAAGATGCCCATGGCAATGGCTGGTTGTAAAACTCACAGAGTCTAACAGTCCACCGCTGGCCCTGGAATGCTTTCGTTCGCAAACTTTGCTGCGTTTCTCAAGAAACCAGCAAAAACCCCAAATCAGGGGGACAGGCCACAGAAAAGGGAAAGGGGGGGGCTGTGGTGGCAGCAAAGTTGCCCCAGGTTTGCGTGGGTTTGACTACCTTGCCTGCAGCTTTCCCCAGGGGCCTTGCAGTCCTGCCCCATCACCTTCCAGGGAAAGCGGGGAAATGACTTTGGGGAGACGGGGAGCCTGGCGACCCTCAAGGCCTCTTTCCCTCGTCAGGGGCTTTCCTGGGGATCACGTCCGACCCTCTTTCCCCCATTTTAAAGCCTGATCTACGGTTGTGGATGGGTTTTCTCTGAGGATCCGAAGGTGTCACTTGGGGGGAAGGGGGGGCTGTTTGATTGGCCAGAACCTGGGAGGACAAGGCAACTGTGCCAGTCCAGAGAGTCCAAAGAAACAGCCGCTTTCGGGGTTCTCCGCTCCCTCTGGGCCGAGGTCTAGCTCTCCAGAGGAACACAGCGCTAGCAAACGAATTTGCTGGAAGGAAAAGAGAGCTTGGATCCGGGTCTCGCTGGAGATCTCACCCCCATTTGGCTAGTTGGCGTCAGCGCCAGCTAGAGCCGCTGCCACAGCCGGGAAGGGAGGGTTGCTAGCTCCTCTCTCACTTGTGCAGCGCTTATTCCACATGTGGACCCCAAAGTTGCCGGAGCCGTTTGAAGTGGTTCAGTGTGATTTCTTTGTTTCACAGTTAGCTTTGGGCTCGAGGACTGGAGGTAGTTTTATAGCTTTGATGCCTTTGAAAATATTCCCAGGTGACCAGGTCTCAATTAGCCATTTCCCTAGTGCAGAACTGTCAAAGAAACCAGGCTGATCAAGGGAAAGGGCTGCGCCGTTTGATTGGAACTGAAAACCCCACTCAGAATCACCCGAAAATGATGTGGGAGCTATTTCCCCCCTCTCTGTTCCCATCCCCACTCTCAGGAGCCAGTATCTCACCAAAGAGCACGGTGGGCAGACCCGGGACAAAAGGTCAGCAACCTTTCTCAGCCAACTAGAGAGCTCGCTTTCCTTTGCCTTTTGGCTTTTTTCTTTCTCTCCCCCTCCCTTCCAACTCTCTCCCTTTGTTTCAGTCTAAAAAGAAGAGGGGACCCCAGAGCACAACTGCTGGAGCGAAATCACCGGGTAACAGTCTGTTTCCGAAGAGACAGGACTACAGAGCTTGTGATGGGAACTCCTAATTATTTTCAGATTGGATGGAACTTTCCAGGGACTTCCAATCCTTTATTTCTTTGAGCAGGGCCTCAGTTTCCCCAGCCTAGAAAAAAATTAAAACTGTGTCCCTTGCAACATCAGACACTAAAATAATAAATATTTAAGAAGTGCTGGATGAATGAACGAATCTTGTTTTGGAAAAGGAAATTTAGGAATATTTTATATTTATATATAGATAATATATACATATTATATGCAATTTTTTATTCATATATATGTAAATATAATAACTACTGCTTGGAGTTGGAAGTCCATTCTTCCTCATTTAGTTTACATTGAGGGTCAGCCCCCAGACTAGCCTCACTTTTCTCATCTGTACAATGGAGATAAGGAATGCAACTATCACATTGAAGCTTGAGGGCGAGTTAAGTGGAGAAAACACTTCGCAGGCTTTAGAACCCTATGTCAGTGGTGACTGTGAGCTGGGGATTGGGTGTTCCCTTACTAGCTTTGGAATGAATGACCGAAGTCAAGGAATTCCTGAGGACTACAGAGGCTGCTTTCCACACCATGCTTTGGCCCCTTCTAACTCTCCCTACACTCAGGGTCAAAGGAAGAGCGCTCCCCGTCTCCACAGTCTCCTCCTCTTTCTCCTTTCCCCTCCTCCACCTCTCTCTTCCTTCTCTTTCCTCTCCCCCTCCTGCTTCCTCCTGCCCCCTTCTCCTCTCCTCCTCCCTCCTCCCCCAAACTATGAAGCACCAAAAAGGTTATTTACAAGCGGGCTGTTTTTCAGAGTCCTCTTTTTTATAGCAGGGACAGTTCATCATTGAGTTTAATGGCAAAGCTGCTTTGCTGGAAAAGCCTAGTGACAGAGGTCCTTTAGGGAACAGCCCCTCCTGCCCCCGCCCCATGTCTGGACTTCTTGAGCTGTTAATGGAGCCCTGAGAGCTGAGAGGTGCTCGCCATAGACCTCCAGAAAGGAACCTGGAGCCCATATCTTGAACAAGGCTCAACCTCCCTGTGCAAAACCAGGATGGGCTATGCTCTGGGGGTAGGAGGGGGTGCTCACCGATTTGTAGTTGTGATTTGGGGACTCCTGAAAGCCCTTGGGAGTTTAGCATTCATGAGGAGAGGAGAGGAACTTGGACTTTAGGGTGCCAAAATCCGAGCTCCTTCATGTCTCTACTGCTTCCTTCCTTTCCTGAGCCACCCTGGATAAACTTGCTTGGCCTCTCTGGGCATCATCTGGAAAATGAAGGGAGTTGCATTAGATGTACTCTGAGGAGCTCCCATTCTAAACTATGGTCCTAAATCCCTCTGATGGATCCTGGATACTTTTACAGTCAGTGGAAACATGAAAAAGGCAGGAAAAGTGATGACTATTCCTTGAATGCTGTATATTCACCATTAAGTCTTTAAAGAGAAATGGGAATGTTCCATCTGGGGAAAATGTGCAGGATTCTGCCATCCAAATTCCATCAACTATTTATATATTTTGTTGGAAGAGCAGAGGAGCTTTGTATGGATTATTACTATCCTCCAAGTTCTTCCTGAGGTCAATGAATGCGTGTTATCTCAATCGAGATTCCACCATAAATATTTCATCATGAGACACCTACTGTGTGCTAAAGGTCAGCGATACAGCATCCTTGACTTAAAGAAGTTTCTATTATAATTGGAGGGAGGGGAAAACATTGATGTAAATAGATACCTAAAAGATAAAGGATGGAATTTACACTTAGAGGGGAAGGAGAAGGTACCAACATTTAGGGAAATGGCAGAAGTGAAGATCTGGGGTCTAATGGCCAGTTTTCTGCTTCAGTCAGTATTCCATGGAAAGTTGGATCCATTTAGAAAATGCCTACAGATAGGTAGCTGTGAAGGGCCTGAAGCTAGGTGTGGTCAGTTAAATTCTTTTTAAAGAAGAGGAAAAAATTGAAGATAAAGTCATTCAAAAGAAAAAATCAATCTCTCAATCTTTGCAGTGACCTGATTAGACATTTTCGTGTACCATCTCTAACTCAAAGTCATAGGAGTCCTTCCCCTCTGAGCTTGTCCCCACGGACCCTGGAGACATCTTGTTTGTAAATAGTTGTTTGGACACTGTCTTCCCCATTCGATGAGAAACTTCTTGACATCTGGGACTGATTTTTGCCCTTTCTTGAACCTTAGTGTCCAGACCAGAGTAGATTCTTGTGTCCGGACCAGAGTGGATGCTTACTAGATTCTTATTGATTTGTTGACTTAAATCCTAAAATTAAAGCACGTTACAGCCATGATCTCATTAAATCCTCATAATATGAGGGATCTACTTCTAGGTAATAGTACCCCTCTTTTAAAAGAAAAGAAACTGGGGCAGCTTAGGTGGTGCAGTGGATAGAGCACCAGCACTGGAGTCAGGAGGACCTGAGTTCAAATCCCGCCTCAGACACTTAATAATTACCTAGCTGTGTGGCCTTGGGCAAGCCACTTCAACCCCATTGCCTTGCAAAAAACCTGAAAAAACAAACAAACAAACAAACAAACAAAGACAAGAAACTGAGACTCAGAGAGATGGGGAGATTTTCCATAGCCATAGGACCAGCATGTCCTGATGACAGGTTTTTGAATCCAGCTCTTCTGACTAGGTAAGAAGGTTCAGTGCTATGGAAAGCATTCCGTGTATCCCCTATTATCTTAGAATCACGGGTGAAGATTGAAACTAGAGATTCTGACTTCTGAGGTACCAGAGGCTGACTATCTAGATGACCCTGAATAATTCATTTCCCTTCTCTCATTTTCAGTTAAATGTAAAATGAGGCTGTTGAAGTAGGCCTTTAACATCCCTGCCAGACTGAAATCTATGATACATGATTCCTTAAGGTAAGGAAATAATATATGAAATATAAATACGTACATATTAACAAGTAGGAAAGGAGTCAGTCACTCGAGTTGCTAGGGAAGTTCCCCTTCCAGTAAAAGGAGGTAGGAAACACTTAGACCATACTCCATTATCTAACTAGTAAAATTGAGCCCAGTCTAGAAGTTCTCAGTTCAAATTTGCCAAGAGAAATAAAAACTTGCAATGTGTTCACCAACTCCCTGTTGTAGCCAGCATTTCTTTCTCTGGGAGCATGAAATGCCTTTCCCTTCGTAGGGCCTTGGTACAGGCTGTTCATTCCTCTGAACCTCTACTGTTCTGTCTTTTTCCACTACTCTTGGAATCCCTAGTTCCCTCGAAGACTCAGTTCAGACATCACCTCCTTGGTGAAAATTCTCCTTATTCCTTCCCCTGGTAATTACTCTTCTCTGCTCTACTCATCTTTGCATTTTTTTGTTGGGGTATTAGTGCAGTTCAGCCCCTCCCTGCTCAGCACAATTAATCACCTGAGACTCATGGCCATCTATCTGTGGGGATTCCTTCCTTGAATGGGTTGAATTAGAATGAGAACCCATTTGATTCCTTCCAGTTCTCCAACTCTCTGGTGATTCTATGTTCTAGGTAGAAGCTGGTCTTCCTCACTTGAAGGTGGAGGCGGGGACTCCAGTTGCTAAGAGAGCTTGGTGTGTGGAGTGTATACTTCTCTGGATGTCTGCACAACTCCCTCCTTCCCCAGAGGAATTTCAGGTCCTTGAGAGGAGGGGCTATTTTCCTGGAGAACTTTACATCATGGGATTGTTGTGAAGCTCCAGGGAGAAGATGTTTCTGAAACATTTCGCAGGTCTTAGAGGGTCGTATAACTTATCTAATCATCTGTTATATGATCATATCCTGAGGTTTTCATTCACAGTTAATCACTTAAAAATTGAAAGAGAATTAATAGTGGAAGGAAATGATCTTTTGAAGCTACCATATGCCACATGATTGTTGATGGAGTGCCTCCTTCTGGCCATGTATCACAAAAATGCAACTTGGATCTCCTTTCTTTGGAATTGGCCCGTTTTCCTTAGATATCAGCAATCAATTCTCCTTAACAAGAAGAAGAATCTCCACTCCTGGAAGCTCATTGGGTCTGGCCACAAGCAGCCTGAACCAACATCTAGCAGTCAGTTTTCTCTCTATCTTCCCAGTCTGTTTGCTCCATGTTTCCAGTATAACCTGAGCCTAAAGCCTGGAGCATTTTACATAAGAGCCTCCTCCTCGGTGGAGAGAACAAATGAGTCAGTATTTGTACTGGGGCAGAATTAATAGACCAGCTTTGGGCAGGAAAGGCCATCTTTATTGGTGCTCCAAGAGATTACTGTTCCTGGTTCCAGCTTCTTTTCAGGGAGAGAACTGTGAAGAAAGAAGGGGAAAAAAGACTTTGTTAAATGGCAGACGAATAGGAGAAACTTGGTTCCATATCATCTCTCTGATTTCCAGTTTCGCTTTAGGAGACTTTGAAGAATTTTTCTTTGGGTGAGATCTGGGGTTCTGGATCTTGGTTGAGTGAGATCTCACTTTGCTCTCATATGAAGAGCCAATTCACTTAGGCATTTTTGGTATATATGGTCATAGAACTTCTCTGCTTTCTGAAACTATCTTCTTGGATGAATAGATTCATTGGCTTCATCATATTATCTTCTGTGGAACTGGCATTTGATGACAGGAAGTTTAAACCTGAATGTGGAAGCTTGGTTAGTTACACAAGGAAGCAATGGCATGTAGCTTTGAACTTTAAAAAACAATCATGCTCCAAGAGCAGAAATTTCTAGGGAGATAGATAGATGCAATTTCAGACCTGCTTCTCCTTCTCAGAGGTGAACATTTTTGCACTTTTACCATTCCTCCTTAAGAAGAATAAAACTTTTCCTTGGAGAGGAGTGGGCCAGATTCTAGAGATATCTATCAACACCTCCCCTTGAGCTAGCCGTATGCTTCCATACTTCTCCATGCGGACAACACACTCCCAGGCAATGACTCCTGGCTTTTCTCTCCAGTAAGGAATAACTTTGGACTCCCATCATTCTTAGTGTAATTGCAATCTGACATTGCATGGTCTTGACTTATGTCAAGACTCCACTGGACTCTGTTGATTCCACAGGAGAGAGTGAAGCTGGTGTCTTTACACATTTCTGTCTCGCAAATGTCCACTTCATTTTCAAGTCAAGGTATCACCATCTGGATGTCATCGGTCCTCTTCAAAAACAAAGGATGAAAAACAATTGCAACCTACTTTGGCTGCTAATTTGGGGACAAATTGGAAGAAATCCTCACGTGGTACTTTAAAACATCGGATGTAGGAATGAAAGTCCTTCAATCCCAGAGTACAAAAATATTCAGCCATTTCTGGGGAGCTGGAGTGAACAAGAGAATAGAATCACATCCCTACAACTGGATGAGACCACTGAGCATATCAAGCCCAGTTTTCTCCCCTGCCCTTTTCTTTCACTTGAGGAAAACAAGGTCCAAATTAGTTTACAGAACTAGCTCATAGATTTGGATCGGGGAGGACAGGATAGTTTATACTATTCCCTTAGTTAAAATGTGAGAATACCAGGATTCTTGAAAGAAGAGATGGTTCCATTCTTTGTTTCTGTATATCCAGGACCTAGCCCTGTGCTTATCAGTGGACTCAGAATAAATGTTTGTTGATTGATTCATAGATAAATCACCACACTTTACAGAAGAAGAAAGGGAGGCAGAGATGAGGGGATGAGCCACCCAAATTCTTGAGCAGAGAGTTTGTTTCTATGATCCCATAAACACCATTTCAGTGTTAAATCCCTGCTGACGTGGCATTGTTTCTGGGACATCTGAAATACAGTTGTCTCAAGGAAGTCCTGAAGACAAACATGATAATAACATACTTCTCCAGACACCCGAGGCAGGTGACAAAACTATGATTCTCCTTATCTTATGGATTAAAAAATCTGGAGTTCAGAAAATTGTCACTTGTTCAGGGTCATGTAGCAAGGAAGAGTTGTTGCTAATTCAATTGTGTTTAACTCTCTGTGACCCCCTTTGGGGTTTTCTTGGAAAAGATACTGGAGTGGTTGGCTATTTCTTTCTCTAACTCATTTTACAGATGAGGAAACTAAGGTAAACAGGGTTAAGTGACTTGTCCAGCATCACACAGCTAGTAAGGATCTGAGGCTACACTTGAAAGTTGGCCATCTGCATATCATAGGATGATATAACAAGAGTGAGGAGGATCCTGCAGATCATCTGGTTCCATAACCCTCCCACTTTATAGAGGAAAAATATGAAAGCCCATCTGAGGCTGGATTTGAACTCAGAGAGATGAGTCTTCCTGACTCCAGGCCCAGAACGCTATCCACCGTACCAGCAAGCTGCCCTGGTGGGAAATGTTAAAAGGAATCAGTTCAAATCTGGATTTCAAATCTGATCTGTTTTCCATGCCATTTCTCCTGTAATGCAGAGGTAAGTCCCCATTTCCCTCAACCAATTAACAATAATTATAAGAAAAAGAACATCAGACCATATTTCATAGAACATATACAGAACTGGAGAGAGACAGAATAGTACAGTGAGAGAGCACACTGGGAGAAACCTCGGAGGCCATCTAATACAAACCCTTCATTTTACACATGAGGAAACTGAGTTCCAGAAAATTTAAGTGACTTGCTTGAGTTTATCACATGACACCAGAAGTGAGCCAGTACTCTTTTGACTGAGAACCAGCCTATCTGGGAATGAAAAGACCAGGCTCTATTGAAGCTTTACCACTGAATACACTGTGTGATCTTGGACAAGTCCTTTCCTTTCAGCTTCCTCCTTATTAAATGATGGGAGTTGGCTAGATGACATCTGAAGTATACTCCAATGATTCTAAGATGATAAATGCACTGTACAAAAAGGACATGACAGCATCACTTGAATTGCATGCATTCATGACCTTGAATGAGTCCCTTCATTCTCTGGGCTTTGTTTTTATCCTCTATAAAGTGGTGGTGGGGACTATGGAACCAAATGGCCTGAAGGTTCCTTCTCACTCTTGCTCTGTCATCCTATGATACTCAGATGACCTTTCAAGTCACTTTCAGTTCTGAATCCAGTAATTTAGGAGTATACTTTGGCTGATCACAGGAAAGGAGGAGATGGCCACCCAATGAGCATGTTTTGAAGGGAAGCCAAGGACTCCCCTCCTGCCATATATCTCCTCTTTCCATGACACCATCTTCCCCTCCTACCTGGATGGAGATTCTCACCATTTGTCTCAGTCTCCTGGTTAAGACAACAAAGTCAGAGTCATTGTCTTTAAAAAGCATGTCCCCTTGTTGGGATGTCAATCACCAAAGGATGTTGGGGGTAAAGAGCTAATAAACTTTTATTGAGGACCATTCTACATCAGAACCTTCCTGGCCAGTGCCTGACCTTTGTGAGACACTGTCTTCTTCTCTCTTCCTGATTTCTTCCCTCATTCCTCTTGTGCTTTTTTGTCCTCCCCAAAGGCAGTGTGATATAGTGGGAAAAATTTTGGTCTGGGAGTTAGAAGCTCCAGGGTCTAGTTCATAGTCTGCTTCCAACTATATTATGTTACTCTGAGCAAGTCACAACGTCTTTGATCTTCAGTTTCTTTCTCAGCAACATAGGGATTAATAAGACCTGGCCAGTTTGTCCTACAGGATTATTGTAAATGTGATCAACAACATTGATCCTATAGGATTTTGTGAATGTTTCGGGGCTCAGATTGAATGATTTCTAATGTCTCTTCCAGTTTGGAAATTTGGATACTAGGATCCTGTATCACAATTTTCATCCGTCTCCTCTGACATTACCATAGGTACTGTTACTATGTCTTTAAGATGGAGTAGAAAATTTGGAAGAATGGCAATTTAGCTGTCATCTGGAGAGTGTTAACCGCCATGGCTCTATCAAGACTGTGGGAGGTTTAGAGAAAGAAAGGACTAAGAGATATCTTCTCCTCAGGGACTGATGGAATTAACTGTCATCTTTGAGGGGGAAAAAAGAACATTTCCCGCGAGAACTGGGTTTAATTTTTATGCGGTGGAGAGAATTTTTTATAGATTTTACAGTTCCAAGAGCTGAAAAGCGGAACTATGTTCCAGAGTTGAAGAGAAGATGTTGGAGCTGATAGAATGATTTTTTTCATTGTGATACATTGTTTAACTATATCAGCGCCAGTAACACTGAGGTGTATTTCATCCATTGAGACTAGAGGGAGAGTAAAGTTGAATGAGAGAAAAAATGCTGGAACATTTACGTTACTCCATTTACTTTTAAATTTGGGATGAGCATTCAGAGCAAATTGATTAATTAAAATGAGGAAGATTATCTAGTTCTATTTATGAAGAAATATCAGAACATATCTCCTGATTGCCTTAGAACTCAGGTAGTAAATTAACAATGCAATAAATCAAATAGGAAATTAAGAAAAATAAGAAAACTTGATATGTCTCTAAACCATGTGATGCACCCCACCTTGACCTCACCTAAATCGAGTTACTTGAGAAGTCGTCTTCTAAGCCTGTTACAATCCTCCAAACTATAAAGAACTATATATATGGTGTTTTAATGAAAGAGGAGGAGGAAGAAGATGTTAGTGATGACAGCTTAGGGAGAGGTGTCTTCAAGATTATCTCGTGGAAAAGGATTTTTTGGCATGTTCTGTTGGGTTTCAGAGGGGAAGCAAAGAACAATAGGTGGAAATTGTAGAGTGGCAAATTGCAGCTTGATATTATGGAAAAAACTTCCTAAATAATAGAACTACCAGAAATGGAAGGTCACCGAAAAAAATGAGAATTCATTTTTTTTTAAGCAGAAAGGGACATTAGGTGTCATCTCTCTGGTCTTATTCTTTTAGAGGTTTGGGTTTGGTCAAGCTCACACTGGTCCTTTAGCAGAGATTTGTTTAGGTTTAAACTTAGGGCCTCTAAGGTCATTTCTGCAGAGCAACAATGTCTACTCGTTCTATCATTGTCTCTGTCTCTCTGTTTTTTCCCATCTCTCTGTCTCTCTCCATTTCTTTGTCTCTGTCTCTCTCTCTCTCTCACACACACACACACACACACACACACACACACACACAACACACACACACAACACACACACACAACACACACACACACACACACACACACACACACACACACACACACACACACACAAACACTCCAGTTCTTACTCTAGCTAGTCTTGTCCTGCTGGGCTCTAAGTAAAATGGGGATAATGATGCAGAAATGTTCTTACAGAGTTATTGTAAGATTCCAATGAGATGATGCCTCTAAAGTGCTTACAAACCTTCCTTAATATCACTCAGCCTTCAGAACCAAGCAAAAGGAATCTCTCTGGAAGGATCTGGAGGGAGCCTCTACCCCCTCAGTGGTCTGCAGATTGTCTCTGGGATGGGCAGGTGGAATATTCATTAGGGCTACAGCAGGGACTGCTCTGCCACAAGTGAGAAGACTGGCAAGACAAAATGAAAACATATTTCAGGAGTTGGAAAATCAAAGCATGCAAAATATTTTATTTTCATTTCATTCCCCACCCCATCCACACTTTATTTTTTTTGGAGGCTATTTGTTGGGGGGATGGAGAGATTTTCTTTTGGTTAGATGGGAACCCTTAGGTACAAAGGCAATTATATGGGAACCCTTAGTTACAAGGTTGTGTTTGAAACTTTGACAGTCACAGCCACGGTTCTCTTGGGGAGATATTTTTCTCTCTAAATCTCACTTTGCTCATCTGTGAAACAAAAATAATACTTCTCTTCAGCTAGATCCAGGTTCATGGGCCTGTTTGGGTCAATCTTCTATTCAGATTCATAGGTCTGAACCGCAATCTGACATATCTCTATGACAAATCAAATCTGTTTACATATGATTTCAAAGTGAAACTGCTTTTAATGGAATAGAATAACTAAATAATCAGAAATTATTTTCCCCTTATAAAAAGAGACATAATCTCCCATAGATCATACTATCAGTTAGAACATGCATCCTTAGACAACAAAGAATCTTAGGAGGTAACCTCTTACAGAGTTGTTTCAAATACCAAAACAACAACACTTTTTAAAAATTATGAATTAATAATTGTACCAGTGCTTCAGTATTCAAAGAGGATTGTTTAAAAAGCTATACATTCAATCTATTTTTGATATCAGTGTTTTGTAAATCACCAACATTTTCCAAGGCATCCCTTCTGTTTCTCCTCTCAGAGAACCTTTCTTATTACAAAGAATAAAAGGTGTGGTGGGGGGAGAAGGCAGTTCAGCAAAGTTGACATATCAAGAATGTCATTGCTCATAGTCCTTTAATTCTGTAAAGAAGGTGGAGGGAAGTGGGTTTCACATAATTCCTTTAAAAAAGCCATCCAAGGGTGTGGCTAGGTGGCACAGTGGATAAAGCACTGGCCCTGGAGTCAGGAGTACCTGGGTTCAAATCTGGCCTCAGACACTTAATAATTATGTAGCTGTGTGGCCTTGGGCAAGCCACTTAACCCCATTGCCTTGCAAAAACCTAAAAAAAAAAAGTCACCCAAAATAGGAGGAGCTATCTGAATAGGTAATAGGTTCTCTTCACTTGAAGTTGTTAATTAGAAGTTGAGTATGTGGCAGACAAATTTTTTTTTACTCTATCATGTAGGATCTTTGGGGACACTTCCAACTCTGAAATTCTGTTGTCCTATAGCTAGATGACTTCTGACGTCTCTTGCCAATTCCATAGATTTTTCTTAGCTATCTTCTCTGGGGCTAAACTTGATCTTAGTGATTTTTGCCACAATAACTTTTGCTTGTTTTTATTGCTATTTTTTCCATTTCCAGTGTTGTAGACATTGTATATGGTACTTTCACAGTTTTGCTCACTTCTACTTGTATCAGTTTCCTCTTAGTTCTCTGCATTCATCATATTGTTTCTTTTTTATTTTTTTTTGGTTTATTTTATATTATTACAATAATCTTGTTGTGAGGGTAAACATAACCCCCCCAATAAAAGATGAGAAACCTCAGAATAGTGAGAGAGAGGAAAAATGTACTTCAGTCTGTGTTCAGATTCCAATGGCTCTCTCTCTGGTATGAGTTGCCTTCTTTTTCATAAGTCCTCCAAAGAAGTTGCTTCAATGTTTCTCCCACAGTTGCTATTACTAGCTGTATTTTCTTCCACTCTATTCCTCCCTACTATCATTTGTTCTATTCTCTCTCTCCTTTCATCCTGTCCCTGTTCAAAAGTGTATCTGAGTACCCTCTCTTCTAACATCTATTCCTCCCCTTCCCTGTTTCCATTCCCCCTTATCCCATTCCTTCCTTCTCATTTTTCTCTAGGGTAAGATAGATTTCCTCACCCTATTAAGTGTGTATGTTATTTCCTCTCTGAGCCATTTCTGATGAGAATGAAGGCTCACTCATTCCCCCTCACCTTCCCCCATTCCACTCCATTGAAAAAGCTTTTTCCTTAACTCTTATATGAAATATCTTAATTCCTTCTTCCTCTCCTTTCTCTTCCTCCTAGTACTTTCCTTTATCACCCATTGACTCTGTCTTTTTTTTTTACTATACTATACCATTATATTCAACTCTTTCCTGTGCCCTGTCTATATATGATCCTTCTAACTATTCCGATAAATGAGAAGTGAGTTATCAGTATCTTCTTCCCATGCAGGAATACAAACAGTTCAACTTAATTGAGTTCCTCGTAGTTAGTCCTTATTGTCTGCCTTCTCTATGGCTCACCTGAGTCCTGTACTTGGAGATCAAACTTTCTGTTCAGCTCTGGTTATTTCAATAGGAAAGTTTGAAAGTCCCCTGTTTCATTGAAAGCTCATCTTTTCCCCTGAAAGAGGATGTTCAGTTTTGCTGGGTAGTTGATTCTCAGTTATAATCCAAGATCTTTTGCCTTCCAGAATATCATATTCAAAGTCCTATGAGCTGTTAATGTAGATGCTGCTAGATCCTGTGTAATCCTGGCTATAGAGCCACAGTAGTTGAATTGTTTATTTCTGGCAGCTTTTAGTATTTTCTCTTTGACTTGGGAATTTTGGAATTTGGCTATAATATTCCTGGAAGTTTTTCTTTTGGATCTCTTTCAGTAGGTGATTGATGAATTCCCTCAAATTCTATTTTACCTTCTGCTTCTAGGATCTCAGGGAAATTTTGCTGTATTATTTCTTTTTTTTTAAAGAAAGACTTTATTTACTTTGAGTTTTATAATTTCCCCCCATTCTTGCTTCCCTCCTCCCCACCCCCACAGAAGGCATTCTGTTAGTCTTTACATTGTTTCCATGGTATACATTGACCTCAGTTAAATGTGATGACAGAGAAATCATATCCTTAAGGAGGAAAAATAAAGTATGAGCTAGTAAAATTGCATAATAAGATAATGGTGGGGGTTTTTTTTAGGTTTTTTGTAAGGCAAACAGGGTAAGTGGCTTGCCCAAGGCCACACAGCTAGGTAATTATTAAGTGTCTGAGACCGGATTTGAACCCAGGTACTCCTGACTCCAGGGCCGGTGCTTTATCCACTATGCCACCTAGCCACCCAATAAGAGTGTTTTTTTTCCTAATTTGAAGGTAATAGTCTTTGGTTTTTGTTCAAAGTCCATAATTGTTTCTCTGGATACAGATAGCATCTCCATCGAAGACAGCCCCAAATTGTCCCTGGTTGTTGCACTGATGGAATGAGCAAATCCATCAAGGTTGATCATTGCCCCCATGTTGCTGTTAAGGTGTAAAATGCTTTTCTGGTTCTGCTCATCTCGCTCAGGATCAGATCATGCAAATCCCTTCAGGCTTCCCAGAATTCCCATCCCTCCTCGTTTCTAATAGAACAATAGTGTTCAATCACATACATATACCACAGTTTGTTAAGTCATTCCCCAATTGAAGGACATTCACTTAATTTTCAATTCTTTGTCACCACAGAGGTGCTATAAATATTTTTATACAAGTGATGTTTTTACCATTTTTCATAATCTCTTCAGGGTGTAGATTCAGTAGTGGCATTGCTGGATCAAAGGGTATGCACATTTTTATTGCCCTTTGGGCAAAATTCTAAATTGCTCTCCAGAAAGGTGTATTATTTCTTGGAAAACAAAATCTAGGCTCTTTTCCTGGTCATAACTTTTAGATAGCTCAATAATTTTTAAATCATCTCTCCTGGATCTGTTTTTGAGGTCCAATGAGATATTTCACTTTTCTTCTAATTTTTGTTTGTTTTTTGGAATTTATTTCTTCCTGATTTCTCACAAGTTTATTGACTTCCTTTAATGTCATTCTGCATTTGAAGTAGTTATTTTCTTCAGAGAGCTTTTTTATCTCCTTTTCCAGCTGGCCAATTCTGCTTTTTAAGGCATTCTTCTTCTCATTTGCCTTTTGTGTTGCTTTTTCCATTTGGCCTAAACTGCTTTCATCATTTTATTTTCTTCAGTATTTTTTTGTATTTCTTTCACCAAGTTGCTGACTTGGATTTCACAGTTTATCTGTATTACTCTCAGTTCCCCTCCCAATTTTCCCTCTACCTCTCTTAATTGCCTTTCAAAGTCTTTTTTGAGCTCATCTATAGTCTGAGCCCATTTTTTTTATTTCTCTTGGAGGTTTTGAATACAGAAGCTTCAATTTTGTCATCTTCTGAATCTTCCATGGGACCAAAATATCCATCCTCAGATACTTGCTAGCTTTTTGACCCAGGACAAGTCTCTGAGTCTCAGTCTCTTCATAAAATGAGAATGTTGGACTTTGTAGCTTTCAGCGTTCTTCTCTCTGAATCCTTTCAATTGCATGCCATAATCTGGGCATTAGGCAGTTCTCATCTACTTGTGTTTCCCTGTGTAGATGATATTACTAGACCTTTTTGAGTGGTTACAGATCCCTTCCAGGAAGCCTTGCAGCATTTGATAGTTCAATGAAATAGTTCAGTGGAATCTTCATTGGGAGGATCTAATTATTCACAGGCAATCTTTCACTTGAATCTTTGAACTGAATGTCCCCTATACATTGGCAAGCAACTTTGGGGAGCAGGTTTCCCTGTTATGCCTCACCTGAAGCTTTGACTTGAACAAAACAATTTGCATTCAATCTGTAAAGGAAACCTGAGTAATTATGATGCATAGATGGCAGCCACCCTGTTGGAGAGGTCCTTTAAATGTGACGTTTTTTTCTCTATTGAATCTAATAAATTTTTTGCAATCTACCAAAAAATAAGCATAGTGATATGTTGGATCCTCTACAGATTTTAGTAAGTCATATGATAATAAAGATATTTTCTTCTGGGAATATTGCTTTCAAAACCTTGCATGTTTCTAGATGATATCTTTGTATGTCCTCATACCTTTATTGCTTTTCAATCATTTTCAGTCATGTTTGAATCTTCATGACCTTGTTTGAGATTTTCTTGCTAAGGATACTGGAGTGGTTTGCCATTTCCTTCTGCAGCTCACTTGATAGATGAGGAAACTGAGGCAAACAAGGGTAAGTGGCTTGCACAGAGTCCCTCCCACAGCTAGTGTGCCCAAGGCAGAATTTGAACTCAGGTCTTCCGTCTTCCTGTCTCCAGATCTGGTGCCCTATTCACTTCAGCGTACCTAGTTGCCCTACTTATACCTTGGCAGACAATTTCACTTCTATTTGCTACACAGCAGGTGTAATGCCTGGCAGCTCCTGATATCTTCTCAGTCTTCATTTTTTATTATTCACCAGCTCTCACCCTTTGCCCACTCTCCTAGTAGCTCTTCAGGTACCTTGTCAATATATCCTTGCATGGCCTCCTTAGTGTAGAGAGCTGCCCCAGATCTCTCAGTGTCCGTATGGTCTTTTCCAGATGCTTTTCCCACATCCACCCTCTTTTGTGCCATCTGGGTTTCCTCTATAAGTATGTACAGAAACCTTACTTTGCTTAATGGAAAAATATTCCATTTTTTCAAAAAAACTCCTTTCCAAATATTTTCCATTTTTCTTTTGTTTGTTTTATTCCTTCCATTTTCATCCTTCAATGCCCTTGGGAAACCTTTGGCAAATTGCATTTCTAGCCAGGTTTTCACTGTTTCTCTGTTTTATGAGGCAATACTGCTCAGAATCTTCCATCATTGCTTCTCCGTTAGATTTTATGAACGAGTTTATATTCTAAGAGGTGTTGGCTTTGGCTGCCATCTCTCTGCCATTGGCAAGCAAGTCGACGGTTTGCTGACTAAGGAACTTTTAAAGGTTTTTTTGGTATCATTGTTACAGTAATTCATTGACATCAGTTAAACTTCTGTGTGAAATAATTAAAGTGTCCCGAAGATGGTTCCTCCACTCATTACACATATTTTGATATTAATGTCTTGAATAGGTCATGATTGAGTTGCTCTATTGCCCCATCTCTGTCACATTTTTATTTTTTATTTTAGTTTTTCCTAATTTAGATCTCTGGTTTGACAAGTCAGTGGTCCAGTTGCACACACAAAGGAATGACACTATTGGTGATAAAAATTTCTTCCTTGTGAAAATATAATTAATCTCCTTTTTAGGTGTGGGTGATGTTATTTTAAATATGGAGATTTCTCATAGAAATGTGAGATTTCGGTGCAGTCTACAAGTCTTTGGCCTTGTACATTTCCTTTTCCTGATCCAATCTGCCGATATATTTTCCAGAAACCTTACTTGTTCTTATCTTTTCATTAAAGATCTTGATTTAATTCCACTGTTAGCTTCACAGAGTTTTTCTACCCCTTTAAGCATGCAAAAGTCTCTGATTCATCAGCTGCAATTATTTTCATGGTATTTTTTCCCCTTCCAAATACTTCTATGAAAACTACAAGACAAGTTCAAATTGGAGAAATTAATGCAGTGAAAATTTATTTCCTGTCTTCCTTCTTAATCCTTTCTTGTTTCTGTTTCTAACTGATCCTTTTATAAATCTTTCCCATGAAAATTTCTTTATCATTACATATTTTAAAATGTTGGAATACTTATTTTTTCCTCATTATTCCTGGCCTAACATAATGTTTTCTTGTTGTTCTGTCTCTTCTTTTCCCAGTAGAAATAGCTTTTTACCCCCTTTCTGGAAAGGTTCTCCTGGAATGCTGACTATCTGTGAGTGAAAGACTGACATATATTTTTAAAACCCAGAACC
Organism: Macrotis lagotis; assembly: GCF_037893015.1. Taxonomy (NCBI): domain Eukaryota; kingdom Metazoa; phylum Chordata; class Mammalia; order Peramelemorphia; family Peramelidae; genus Macrotis; species Macrotis lagotis. The sequence goes on along the minus strand of NC_133662.1, from coordinate 269,924,689 downwards.
TTTCATCGACTCATTGAGGCAGAGGGCATTAATTACATTGAAATGATTTATATATCTTACTATCAATGTTGTTAAACATCATTTTACGAAGAGCTTGAGGCTGAATAGCTCATAAAAAGAAATGAACATTGTCTGGCTAAATCAGCTTTTGGGGAACTGGTGGCAAATTGTTGGCATTTGGAAATCCATAATTTGAATATTTACTGCATTGTACTGAAAATGTCGAGTCTATTTTTGTGATGACCAAGAATGGTTTGTTCCACTATCTGAGAACATTTGGCCTGAGTCTGCTCCCAGTGAGATTTCTAAGTTTGAAGAAAACAGCATCAGATTCCCTCTTTGCTCTTTGAAGCTGTACCATATGAATCATCCAGGTCTGGGAGCTTTTGCTCCATCAGGGTCAGTGTCAGGTGTTAGGGTTATTCACAATTAAGTAAATAGGGTTCCAGTTGCCAACCATTCCTTTATCTACCAAATAGATGAGGAAAAAACTAAATCAAAGAGAAAATGCCATTAGGAAAGAATTTCAAAGTAAATCATTAGCGGGAAAACAAGACTCATTCCCATCCCCTTCTTGAAAGGAAGCATCTCCTAAGAAATACTCCTGCTAGTCAGAAAGAGTATTTCCCACCAACTGCCGTTCCCGATGTTGCAGCATCTAGAACTTTTGTCATGACTCTGTGTCCTGACCACTAGCCCTGCCTTATCCTTTCCACATCTACAGTCACCATTCTTCTTTGGCTTTGGAGCTGCCCTTGCTGCTTCTCCAGTTCTTTCAAGTTCAATTAAATAAATTTTAATAAGTGCATACTTTGTATTAAGTTTTAAGCTCTGGAGGTTAATAATAGTGTTTGTCCTTTATTTTCAAAGAAGATCATGTTATCAGGAAGGTAATACCATGACAAGTATGTGAATTGGGTGAGTGGGAAGGGTTGTGCCAAGTCACCAGTTTCACTTTCTTCTCCAGAGTCATCCAGGTCCAGGGGCCAGATAGGAATCAGGGCAACTGGAGATGGCCCTGGATGTGAGGAAATCAAGTTGAAGTGATTTGCCCATGGTCATACAGCTAGTAAGTGGCAAGTGACTGGGGCTGGATTTGAACTCCTACCCTCCTGAATCCAAGGCTAGTGCCCTATCTGCTGTGCCACCTAGTTTCCCTTAAGCTCTGGAGTATACAAATAAGAAAAAGAGACAGATCCTGTCCTCAAGGAGTTTACTATCTTATTTGCTGAAGCCATTCCTGTCACTTTGGATTCTTCTTTCATAGAAGGGATATTATGTGAGATTGTCCCAAGTCATTAATCCTGGAACTAATCAACATTTTTATTTGTTTATTTTTCTTTGCCAATTCTGCTGTTAAATAAAAGAAATTCTATGAATGACCATCAAAATCCTTTCAATTATTTTCCATACTTAATGGTAAATCTCCTCAGGTTCTTTTTTTTTTTTATGGTTTTGTTAAATCTAATGATTTTCTTTCAGTTCCAACCATGTCTCCTGGCAGCTAGTGCCTGGTCCATGCAAATTATGTTGAAACTTTGATAAGCATCAAGGAGGCATTTATCTGCACTAAATGGAATTTCTTGGAGCTTTCAACCTTTGCTCTCCCTTCTTTTCCCTTTTGTTACTTGTACCTTGATGCTTCTTGAATTTTCTCATTCACTATTAGGACTGAGCAGTTCCCAAGTTCTCATTTCTGTTTTAACTCTAGATTTTTTCCAACTTTCTTATTTTATTTTTAAGTCTTCCCTTACAAGGAACCTTAATATAGACTGGCCAAAGGTCATGAAATTAACTTTCAGATTGCCTCTAAAATAGAGAGAGAGAGAGAGAGAGAGAGACAGAGAGACAGAGAGATCTTTAAACATTGACTTCAAGGCCAATCAAGGTTGTTTTCTACACTATGAATGTTGTCACTTTAGATTTCACATTTTGTCATTCTGTTGAGATTTCTTTGCTTTTTTCCCCAACCAAATATAAAGCTTGCAAAGCCTACTGTGCCTCCCATCAACTGTATTTGTTTCCCCTTCTCTGTTCTTGGGCACATGTCAGATCTTTTAGCAAATGTGACCAAGTCCTCTTGGCTTCATGACTGGGCTGACTCACTAACCAGAGGTCTAATTCTTGTTTACAAATTGATTTTTGTCAAAAAAAAAAGAAGTGAATCTCGGCTTTTCACAGTGATTCAATCTTTTCTCTTTCAGGCTTTGTGTTTTCATATTAACTATAGATCAAATTCCCTAAGAATGCCATCTCCTGCATTGCTGATCTCATTTTAGCTATCACACATTTAATGGGATTTCCCCCCATAACCACTGACTCTCTTAATAAATGTCTCCAATGTCTCCTCTTTCTCATTGAATGTATACTCAACTATCTTAGTTATTTTCATAAAGTACAAGTCTGAGACACTGAGACACTCCTATTCAGTAAACTCCAGTAGTTCCCCCTGGTTCTTAGGATAAAATAGGTAGTCCTCTGATTTGCATGTACGTCTCTTAACCATCATATCCTAACTTTCCAGTCGTGTCATACTAAAGCACACACATACATTGCACATCTCTACATTCTCAGTGATACAGTCCAACTGGCTTATTGGTTATTCCTTGCATGTCTCTCATGTTTCTGCCTTTGCACTGGTTGAACCACATGTGTTTTTCCTCTTCCCCTCTGTCACTTGAATCCCAACTCCATCAAGATAACTGTCCAGTGCCACCTCCCTCAGGAGCCTTGTCTGATCTGTCCAATTGTTGGGGCTCTAGCTCATGTTCAGCTGAGGATACGTTTTTGTTTAGTTGACTTCACATTAATGGAGACATACTGGTTGACACTAGGGAAATGCAAACTGGAGGTCAGGGGCTAGTTCATTTTTATCTTGACTTCTTTAACAACTAGTATATTACTTGGACTTTTGAAACAACTTACATTATTGGTAAATTGGACTGAATAAAACTCTCTTTGTTGGTTTGCTGATGGTGCCCAAATCACTTTGAATGGTGCACATATAGCTGAAGGAGCACCTCAATTGTTTGGTGCTCCCAGCAAGGAAGGGAAGAAGCAAAACTGAAAAGGGGGAACCTTTTAAGGCTGAGAATTATATTAGAAGGAAAAGTGAAGACATAGGTTGTGAACCTATAATATAGATAATTAGATAATAGAGATACTAATCTTCCTTCTAGGACTTACAGGATCAAATAGACTTAAAAACCAATCACTATAATAATAATAATGATAATGATTCTTACAGCTTTTACTATTATTCATGTTGCTAAGTGTAGTTACTGCTTCAATCATCCTAGGTCTCAGCCTCTCAATAACGTAGCTTAGGCTTTTATGGAAATGAATAAATTCATTCCCTTAATAACTGAAAGCTCAATCAGCAGTCACTTATTCAGCCCCAGTCTTATAGAGAGAGGATGTAAATAACTAGGAACACACCATAGATAAAGAGAGTAAGTGAAGGAATTTGGAAGAGTCAAGAAGCAAGTCAGGGTGGATGGTGGGGAACCAGGATGGATTCTTGGGGAAGCTGTGAAGGAAGCCAAAGATTCCAGGAGACCAAAGTAGAAAGAGACAACATTGTGTCCTGGAGTTAGCATGAGCAAAAGTATGGAGATGGGAGATGGACTCCTTGAGTAAAAACTGTAAGTAGTACAGGTGGACTGGAGTGAAGCATATAGAGGGAGAAGCAGAGGCTCTAGGAGGCTAAGTGGCTTCCTATAAGTCTTTCAAATTCAACACATCCAAAACAAACTCATTTCTTTCCTCCCAAACTCTTTCTTCTTCCAAAATTGCCCATTACTATCAAAAGTACCACCATTTTACCAGCCACCCAGGCTACAACCTCAGTGTCATTTTAACTGGTATTTATGCCCCAAATAGAATCCATTGTTAGACCTTGACCTTTCTACCTTCACACTTTCTTTCCTCTCCCTCTCCCATTGAATAACCATCACCTTGTTCACACCCTGCTGTGGCTCACCTAAATTATTCTATTTACTTTCTAACCTACCTCCTTTCTCTCCCTGACGTTCAACAAATTCCAATGGTTCCATATTACTGTTAGTATCAAAAATAAAGCCCATCTAGTCGGTCTAGTTGGCTTATGCAAGGTCATAAAGCAGTAAGTAGTATAAGGCAGATTTTGAGCATGCCTAGCTTGCCTATTGTGGAGCCCTCTGCATCTCCAACCATGTGGGTAGTGTAGCCCCTTTTAATTGGTGGCATGCATTTTTAACAGTGATGAGACCAAGCTGGTCTTTCCTTTTCTGCTCTATTTTTGACTGTGCTCCTGGCCCACTGAATTGGGAGTTTAAGTCATAGCCAGGATTGCAGGGATGGTGATGTAGCAGCTAGCAATCTCAGCAGGAAACCCCTAGAAGTCAGGGTGCTCAAAGTTAGACCCTGGAAGGAAGAGTTGGGCTTAGAAATGGGACTTTGTTCTGTGTGAACTGAACTGTAAGATAATTCTAGTTCCCCCCCCCCCCCCCACCGCGGGACTGAAATGGTGAAGGAAGGGGTAAGAATAGGCTACACTCATGTGGGGTTGAGAGGGGTGGGGTGCTTGCATATTTGTGACTTTTTTTGAGGCAAATCTTCTTTCTACCAGTTTCACTGTATTAGCACAGAGAGCCCCTAGGTGAGAGTTGAAGCCAGGCTCTTACATAAGAACCTGGGCTCTTTCCATCATTCCCAGGGTGAGGCAGTTGTTGCCATTCTGAAGTGGGATTTAAAGTTGTTTTCTGAGCCCCAGCTAGGGGCTCTCTCCAAGAAGCCATGCTGGGGGGGTCTTCCAGAGAGCATTCCTGTCTGGCCAGCCCAAGCACCTGCCTACTCTATGGAGGGAGGTAGGAGAGGTAAGGGAACCTACGGATGGAGGAGACATGCTTCTAATCCTTCTTTTCCAAAATCAGCTATAAATATAGCAATGCTGCTGGGGCAGAGTTAGAAATATAAACACAGGATCATGAGATGACAGGACATATTTGCAATGTGGACAGTTCTTGGGATTTTGGGCTTGAGATCTAGACTGGAGATAAAATAAAGCCAGCGAAGGTGATGAGTGATGATGATATTAAATCTGAGGAAGGGCAGAGCTGACAAGCTCTCAATAACAAGGGGAGGCCACCCTGGGGTGATGGGGGAGTCCATTGGCTGAGGTGAGGTTGAGCAGGATGTGTCCTTATGAAAACAAGAGATCAAATACTGCTCCTAGGAGGTTCTCCTAGGGGGTGGCCGATTATGGAGATGTTGATTGGAAACAGGAGCATCCTGGGCTGATTCCACTACCATTTTGATATAGTTACATTTTTCAGAAATTCAGAATTTCACTAATTGGCTTTTAGAGATCTCAAAGGCAAAGATGTCTGAATTAGTTCCTAATTGGACAAGTGCCTGTTCTAATCAACTCATTCCCCCAAAACATTCTGAATGTGCAAAGGGCTGGGCTCAGGGCTGGGAAAACAACAAAAAAGGCCTAGTCCTCACCCTCAAGGAGCTTGAATCCTCTGGGGATGGGATTCAACATGGACAACTCTCCAACAAAGAAATGTAAGTCCTGAGAAATTTTTCAAATTAACCTGCATAACATTTTTTAATAATTTTCTTCAGTTTGAACAATTAACAAAACACTAAACCCAGTCATGACTGAGCATTTTCTGATTTGCCAGGTATTCATGATCCCAAGGAAAACTTCAAAAGTGACTCTTATAGCCAATCTCATCTCCAGCATACTCTTGACTCTACCACCCCTCAGCAGGCACAGAGAAGTCCTATCCTTTTCTTGATGTCAGCCACGTCTTCTGTTTCTGTGTTCATTAACTCCAGAATTCCTTTATCTGATCATAATCTTTTATGAGTCCCTTTTCCCTCCTGCTTTATGATCCCAATCCCAGTTTCTGATCTAATGGTAACCTCCATTCACTCTGCCCTTGAGTTTCCAGATCATCACCTCTGCCATGGTTATACTTTCCTCCCTTCCCTGCCTTTATCCCACAGTGAATCAGTTCAACTCCAGTGTTCTCTCTTCTAAAATTCTTTGAGATCACTTATCATAATTTGCCAAACTCAACTTTTTATCAATCCCACCATTTTTTCTTTTGCTGTTATTTATGTGATCTTTGCATAACTGGGGAAAATCATGAATAGTATGATTACTGTTCACTGTATTATGTTCCATTATGGAAGCCCTCTCTGCAACAAGGAAATCCTTTTTCACTTTCCCTAATCAATTAACTATCTCAATTACAAAAGTGATTATTCTATTCCCTTGGTCCCTATTTAAACTACCTCTCATTCTCTTCCTCCTCTTGGCCATGGACCTCACATTATGCTTCATTGAAAACACTGAGGTCATTTACTGAGAGTCCCCTCTTCTTTCTTTATCATCATTTCACATTATTCTGAATCTTTCCCAATCATCTTCGCTGATGAAGTGGTTTTCTCCTTACCAAGAATATCAGTGCCTCTATTTCCTCTCCTCTCACTCTAGTCTAAACTCTTTGGAGATTGATTTCCAGACTCATCACTCAACTAGAATTACTCTTTGCAAAGTGACCAATGATCTCTTTCCCCCCTCAAGATTTATTGATCTATCTTTAACATTAGTGTTTAAAATCTGAGTTACAAATTCTAATTCTCCTTCTAGTTCTTTCTTCATTCATTGAGAAGGCAAGAAATATAAGAGCTATTGTACCTGTGAAGCCACACCAAATATTTCCATATTACCCATGTTGCAAAAAAATAAATAAATAAATAAAACAAGAAAAATGAACAGATTTTAAAAAATGTACTTTTTTTCTGCATTCCAAGTCCATCAGTTCTCTCTCTGGAGGTGAATAGCACTTTTCATCCCCAGTTCTTTAAAAATGTCTTGGATCATTGTATTGATCAAAGTAGTTAAGTCTTTCACAATGGATCTCCACTAGAGAACTGCTGTTACTGTGTATAATAATTTTCCTCCTTCTGCTAATTTCACTTTGCCTCAGTTCATATAAATCTTCTCAGGTTTTTCTGAAACCATCTCTTATGATATGAATGATAATTATTATAATGGTTCTTCAAACCATTTCTTAAAGCATAATATTATTCCCCAATTAATGGACACACTTCTCAATTTCCAATTATTTGACAATATGAAAAAGCACCTGAAGATTTTTGTACATTTTAGTCCTCTCTGCTTTTCTTTGATCCTTTTGGGATGTAAATCTAGTAGTGATACTGTTGCAATGCAAACTTTTATAGTCCTTTGGGTATGGTTCCAAATTATTCTCAATAATGATTAGACCAGTTCACAACTCCAGCAGCACTGCATCAGTGTCTTTGCTTTTCTACATCCTCTCTAGTATCTGTTCTTTTCCTTTTTTTGGTCATGTTAGTCAATCTGATTGGTATCAGGTAGTATATCATAGCTGTATTAATTTATATTTCTTAAATCATTAGTGATGTGGACCATTTTTTTCATGTAACTATTGATATCATTGATTTCTTCTTCTGTCTAGTTCTTATTTTTATAAATTTGGCTCAATTACCTATTTATTTGAACCGTAAAATTCTCCCCTCCCCCAGTTTCTTGCTTTGCTTCTAATTTTGACTGCACTGGTTTTGTTTATAAAAAAATTAATTTCATGTAATCAAAATGATCCATTTTTCTTCCTGTATAGTTTATGAGGTCTTTTCTATGTAATCTATTATTCAGTATGACTGACCTTCTTGCACAGGACAGCCTCTGCCTTTGCACTGGCTGCACCTCATGTCTGGAAGCCAGTTTTCAGATCAAAGGGTGCTACACAAAAAGGACTGCTATCATTATTTAGTTGCATAGAGGGACTTCCTTTTTGTAGATGATTTCTGTTGGGTATATGCCTAGGAAAAGAAGTTATGATCATTTTAGCCACTTTATTTGCATAATTTTAAACTGTTTCCCAGCATGTTTGACCTAATTCTTGGCATCATCCACAAAACATTAATGTACCTGTCTTCCCAAACATGTCATCTTGGCTAATATGCTGGGATGAGGCAAAATCTTGAAATTGTTTTGATTTGCAGTGCTTTGATAGTTTTGGTAATTTGTAGCATCCTTTGATTTGGGGGTTGATAATCCCCAATTCTTTTGAGAACTGACTGTTAATATCTTTTGATCTCTTATTTATTGGGGAATAGCATTTGAGCTTACATATTGTTAATAAGAAGAAATAGAATTTGGCCAATGTGGGCGGCAGGAGTTACCTTCCTCTAGGCCTGTCAGAGAGGGAGAGGAAAAATGTGCTCCTTCCCTGGTTGGCTAGCTCCAGCCTAATGAGGTGCAGAAATAGAACCATGTTGCTCCATTTGTCCATTTGGACATGTGTGACGCACCCACTTCAATGACTCCCTCACTTTCTGTGCGTCACGGTGCTCATGTTTCAGATTTCTCCTCCACCCTGCATGCCGAAAGATTCCAGAAGAGCCCACAGAAGGGGTTCGAGCCTGGCTCCTTCCCTTTGTTATTCAAATCAGGGCGGGGAGCACAATGGCCAGAAATGGTTTTAATTAGAAATTGAAATAACAACAACATTTGAAGCTCTTGACTTTGAAGGTCTGAGAGTGATTTGAGGGCTAATCCTTCCAATATTTTCTAGGTAGAATTTGGCCAAAGCAATTCTGCTTCCAAATTAAGAAACTTAAACAGAGAAACACTAAGAGGAATGATTATCCAGAGGACAGTCAGAAAGACACATTGGATGATTTCAGAAAGCTCCCATGATGCCACCCTTTGCTGGAGATTCAATTCTCCACATTTTCCTGGAGACAAAATCTAAGTTGTTGGAGGGTGGAGACTGTTTCCTTTTTGTCTGGGGGTCTCCTGAGCCACCAGGATCTGGCACAAAATAGGCATCTTAATAAATGACAGTAGAATTGCATTGATAAATGGAAGCTCCTTGAGGGCAGAGGATTGCTTCACTTTTCCCTTGTGCTGTAGGACCTGGTTGAGTATTTGGTGTAGGGTAGGGATTCAATAAGAGTTTGTTGAGTGAGTGTTTGCTGGGTCTGTTTCAGATTGTCCAGAAGTCACCGTCTTCGTTATTAGGGACAGCTCTGTAAGGAAATAAGGCAATACCAAGAGGCATTGATAACAGCAGGTGGAAGGAGGGGAGATAAGGACGAGCTGTCTTGGGCATGTTTCAGTTGGATGTAAAGGAAAACTCAGCTCTTACAGCTGTTCCTGGGTGGGATGAGCTCCCTCCAGAGGCAGCCAGTTCCTCTTGCCTTCCTAGAAGCTGTCAAGGAGAGGCTGGATGACTACTTGGGTCGAGGATATTTTGGAAAAGATTCTTGCTCAGGTTGGAATTGCATCAGATGGTGATGGTGATGGTGATGGTGATGGTGATGGTGATGGTGATGGTGATGGTGATGGTGATAGTGAAGGGGTGTGTGTGTGTGTTCCTATATATGTGTGTGTGTTCTACATTTCTCAATTGTTGAATTAAGTTGAATATGGATGCAATATGTTATAGGGGAAATAATATTGAATTTGAAGACAAAGGACAAATGCTGTTGCTTAGTTGTTTTTCAGTTGTATCTGACTCTTTGTGATTACATTGGGATTTTCTTGGCAAAGATTCTTGAGTGTTTGCCATTTCCTTCTCCAGCTCATTTTACAGATGAAGAAACTGAGATAAACAAGGTGAAGTGACTTGTCCGGGGTCACTTAATATCTATCTGACACTAGATTTGAATTCAGGTGTCTTTAACTGGAAGACTGGTGCTCTATCTACTATACCATGGGAGTTGCCCCCCTCAAAGGGTCATAGGAACATAGACTGAGACCTAGAGGAGAACATAGAGGTCAACCTCCTCATTTTATAGGTGAAGAGTTAGAAACTCATGGAGGTTTAGTGATTTACCCAAGGAATAAAGGACTGACAAAGGCAGGAGTTGAAACCAAGTCCTCAGCCCAAATCCATTGTTTTTCCTTTATACCATTGTTCCGTTGACTATGTGGGAAGTCAATTAACCCTCCATAGTTTTCTGTCTCTGTCTCTTTTTGTCTCTCTCTTTCTGTCTCTCTGTGTCTCTCTTTGTCTGTATCTCTTTCTGCTCCTGCTCTCTGTGTCTCTCTCTTTGCTTTTTGCTGACCATCTTTTCTCCTCCCACTGGACAGGCCTTCTTATCCAGTCATTCCCCCTTAGCTTCTCTCCTTCAGAGAGATTTCTTTGGTGAGTTGACTGCAGGAAGTGTGGTCTATTGCTATTCATCTATTGCTGAGAACTGTGCTGATTGGAGAAAAAAGCTCAAATTAGGAACTGATTGGAAAAAAAATATTACTCCTGGGAACTCATTAGCAGGCAAAAGAATCCTTTGCTCCTTGACAATTCTGCTTAGGGAAAAAGAGAGGTTGATTTTTTTTTGTCTTCTCTTGCTGTCTAGGGCTGGAGAAAGTAACATCCTCCAAGTCCTAGCTAAGAGAGCTGACTTGAACAGCTCTACAAGTCCCAGCTTCAGAGGGAATCCCAGTGAGAAAAAGCATAAAACTATCTTCAGGTCCAGGCAGAGAGGCAACAATGGAACCACCAGAATAGAAAAGATTCCACAGAGCTGCTGAATTTTTGGCACAAGAATATTTCAGAAAGAAATTAAGGCTATAAAGTTTGGGAGTCTAGAAATGAGTTCCTATAAGCCCATAGATTTCCAGGAAGCTGGTGGATGGAATCAGGAAAACCTGAGTTCAAATCCTACCTCAAATATATCTAAGCTGTGTGACACTGGTCAAGTCACTTCACTCTTGTTTACCTCAGTTTCCTCATATGTAAAATTAGGATAATAGCATTTACAATGATCATGAGATTACTGTAAGGATTAAATATGATATAAATTCACACTATTGTTATTGTTATTATTATTATTATTATTAAAGTGACCTGCTCAGCCTTGTACTTTAGGAATGACAGCTGTATGGAAGGGTATTAGAGAAGAGACATGGGTTGAGGCTTTCATTAAGACACACCAGGTGACTGTCAAACTGTCTAGGCCCCAAGGAGAAGTTTACCAGAAAGCCCTGTCTGCCTTCTTCCTGCCCCCAGAAATAAGTTGAAAACTCCCCAGGCCTCTGCCCATAGGAGTCCTTCATGGCCTCCTATTTGCAAGGCCATGCACATGGCCAAAGCCATATGCTTCTCATTATTAATTATCTCCAGTCAGATGAATGCTTGGAAGTTGTTAGGGATTCAACAGCAGGCAAAGAAAAGGGAAGGGAATGAGTGAGGAGGACATCCACCACACTACTTGCTGCTGCAGAGAATAATGGGAAATAATGAGAGCAAATGAGGGTGGCCATAAAGTTTTAATAGAAAAATGTGACCCTCCCCCCTTTTCTTTCCCTTTCAGAAGTGACTTCCATAAACAGTGGAAGGCCTATAAATATTCCTTCCACTTCTCTTTCAGAAGGAGTGTGGTAGTAAATGGAGATCTCTGTAGTCTGTGGTTGACTAGAAGTCCTTGAGAAGAATTCAGAACTGAATGCTGTGGCAGGCTCCCTGCTTTCAAGTGGGCCTCCAAAGGGGCTCTCAAATGTTGACCTCCTGCTTATCACCATTATGTATCTATGGGAGGAAATGGAAGGAAATAGTAGGCATTCAAAATAACAAATACATGTCCCATTGCCAAGCCTTTTTTGGTCCAGGGATCAGTGGGTATCATCTCTCTTTCTTTCATCTTGAGGTGACCAGGGAAGGTTTGACCCAGGTTGGGATTCGTGGAAATGATGTCTGTTGGATGTCCCATGGGAAGTGGTTTGATGGCTTGTGTCCATTTTTTGAGTGGAGTGATGTTTACTTTACACTAATTGGTCTCCTTCTTGGCAGCCTGGGCAGAGAGGTCTGGGGTTGCTGGTTACTGTGACCACACTGTCTGTAGGGTTGGGAGAAAGGCAGTGCAGATCCATGGTGTGGAAAAGCACATGAACGGTTCTGTGCCTTAGCTGCAGCCATGGACATTGGCATTGGCAAGGACTGGAACTTTATAAGCTTCTGAATTGTTGGAACCTGTTCTGAATGCTTTCCCCAGCATGATTTTCCCTCTTCCTTAGGTTATTTCAGGTATGTGTGGCTATAGGGTAAGGAAAAAGATTCATTAGTTATTTATACTTTAGTCTAAATGACAGTTCCTTCCTTTCCAAAAGGTACAGTATGCTAAGCCAGTGGAAGTAAAAGGTTTTAATGGATCTAGAACTGGGGGGGGGACCTTGAATATCATGAAATCTAACTTTCTTATTTTAGAAATGAGAACACTCAGACTCAGAGAGGAGATGTCACTTTCTTAAGGTCCTAAGGACAGTAAGCCTCAAAGGTGGAATCCATTCTTAGTGGAATCTCCAAAAGTCCAGGACCCTCATTCTATTACAAAGCTGTAACTAGGAATTATTTTCTCTTTAGCAAAAGCACTGGAGGCTCATGAAGCCTGGGGTGTCCAAGAAGACAGATGGTTTAAGGGGGGGGTCACACTAGGAGAGAGGGGCAACTCAGACCAGACCTCTGGGGGATTTGGGAGATGGGAAAGGTATGTATGTGAATGGGGAGATGTGATACAATAATAGGTCTTAGGCCTTGATCCAGATGGGGGAGCAAGAGATTTGAGGCAAAGCACCCAAGACTGCTTTGGATTTTCATAGAGGGAAAAATAATGTTCTTTCCCCTGGAAAGAAGGATGGTTTATTCAGATCCCTGCACCCTAGGACAAAAACCTTCTAATTCTGTCCCAGTTATGGTCCTAAAACTGAAGAGAAAGAAGTTGATGGAAGATGAAGTAGGACTGGCCCAGGACCATGGAGGCTCCTTACTGTGGTATGATAAACTGAGACGTTTCCCTCCTTTAGAGTTTCAGGTGTCAGGGCGGCTAGGTGGTACAGTGGATAGAGCACTGACCCTGGAGTCAGGAGTACCTGAGTTCAAATCTGGCCTCAGACAGGTAATAATTACCTAGCTGTGTGGCCTTGGCAAGCCACTTAATCCCACTGCCTTGTAAATCCCCCCCCCAAAAGATATATCAGTAGAATTTCAGGTGTCAATGTTCCTAGGAGTTATGAGGGAGAGCAGTGTGTCCCTAAATCTCTAAACTCTGTAGGGAGCCACCCACTCCAACCATCCATGAAGTCACTCCTGAATTGAATTTTAGAGAGAGAAACATTGTCCTCTGCTGGGACCCCAAGTGTGAGGGGTCTCCTTGGCTCCCAGTCTGCCCCTCCACCCTCAAGGTGGAGGAAGAGAGTATAAGGGATCATGATATTGATTCTATGACCATTGAGTCCCCTTGGGATTACCCTGCCCTGGGCTCAGCTCCCCACATTCTAGGCAAGCACATGGGAGCTTGAGGGAAGCCTCCTTCTGATCATGTGTGATGGATGCCCTCCCTCCCTTTTTTTGCAGGCATAGATATCTTTTGACTGCTTCCTGTCAGCGATGAGGACTAAGGGGTTCATCCTTCAAGGTGATGAAAAGTCTTTTTAATTGATCATGGAGCCAGAACTCCATTTATATTCTAAAAGTGGGAGCCAAGTCTTCCCCTCCCCCCCTAAGCAGTCCTCAACCTTCCCTTCCCCAAAGCTTTCTTCTTCTTTGATAGATCTCAAGTGAGGAAGACTGAAGGGAGTGATGGGGTGGGGAGTACATTTGATTTCTTCCCAAGCTTTAACCAATTCCCCTCCTCTCCAAGCAACCATGGATTTGTGGCCTCTCATTCTGCTACTGTTTGGTCCCAGAATCACCATTACTACCATTAGGGACTTTTACATGATATCATGGAACTGGGGTCAGGAAGGCCTGAATTCAAATCCAATCTCAGACAACACTTAGTAGCTGTGTGATCCTGAGCAAGTCACTTAATCTCTGTCTGCCTCAGTCTCCTCAACCACAAAATGACCACCTGGTGATGGTCAAATGGTGCTCAGTTTAGTGGCTGGCATAGTAGTTACTCAACAAATGTTTCCTTCCCTCCTTCCTTCTTTTCTTCCTCCCTTCCTCCCTTTCTTCCTCCCTCCCTCCCTCCCTTCCTTCCTTCCTTCCTTCCTTCCTTCCTTCCTTCCTTCCTTCCTTTCTTCCTTCCTTCCTTCCTTCCTCCCTTCTTCCCTTCCTCCCTCCCTCCCTCTCTCTTTCCCTTCCTCGCCAACAGCAACAATATGACCACTATTTACTAATAACAAAAGGAGAAAGAAGAGAGAAGAAGGGAGTAATTGGAGGAGGAAGGAGAAAGCCAAAAGACTAAATGATAGAAGAATGAAAAAGAAGGGTGGAGAAAGATAAGGGGGGAGGAGAGTCCCTGATATTTATATGGAATTTTAAGATTTCCAAAATGCAATACGATATAGTTCGAACTTCACAACAGCCTTGCAATGTGGATCCTTTGGCTCTACCCATTTGATGGTGGAAACTGAGCCTCAGAGAACATTTAAAAATTTTTTTTTTGTTATTCTATTTTATTTTTCAATTACAGGCAAAGAGATTTCAAAATTTCTTCTGTTTGCAAGCTTTTGAGTCCCACAGTTTTCTACCTCCCTCCCTCTCTTCCCTCCCTCCCTTCCCCCACATAAGAGCCAGTAATATGATATCTGTTGTATATATGCAATTATGTTTAACATATTTCCATTTTAGTCATGTGGAAATCCACCTGCCCATGATTTCTTACAGAACAATAGTGTCATCACATTCATTGATCGCAGCCATTCCCCATTCCTCAACTTCTAATTCTTTGCCACTACAAAGAGAGCTGCTATAAGTATTTTTGGTGCATGTGGATCTTTCCCCCTTTTTTATGATCTCTTTGGGATTCAGATCTAGTAGGTATTGCTGGATCAAAGAGTCTACGCAGGTTTATTGGCCTTTGGACTTGTTCCAAATTGCTCTCCAGAATGGGTGAATCAGTTCACAATTCCATCAACAATGCATGAGTGTCTTAGTTTTTCGACAGCCTTTCCCACATTGATCATTTCCCTATTTTGTCATTTTAACCGATCTAATAGGCATGAGAAGGTACCTCAGAGTTGCTTTAGTTTGTATTTCTCTAATCAACAAGGATTTGGATCATTTTTTATCTGATCAAGAATACCTTTAATTTCTTCATCTGAAAACTGCCTGTTAATATTGGGCATTATCTTATATTTATATAAATTCCACTCAGGTCTCTCTATATTTTTGAAATGAGTCCCTTGTCAGAAATACTATCTGTGAAAATTTTTTCCAGCTTTCTGAATTCCTTCTAATTTTGCTGCATTTGTTTTATTTATGCAAAATCTTTTTAATTTAATGTAATCAAAATTATTCATTTTGCATTTTATAATGTTCTTTGTCTATTGTTTGATCATAAACTCTTTCCATCTCTACAGATCTGACAGTTTTCCCAGCAGTTTTTGTCAAATAGTGAGTTCTTATCCACAAAGTTGAAGTCTCTGGTTTATCAAACAGTAAATTACTATACTTAAGCACAACTATTTCTTTTGTACCTAATCTATTCTGCTGATCCACTACTCCTTTTCTTAGCCAGTATCACATCACAGAAATGATTCAAATCACAGAAAGTCATTTCCTTTTCTCTCATCTCTCTCCCCAAAAAAAGAATAGAGGCAAGTTGCTGTATATTTGCCTTTAACTGGGATATCTTGCAGATGAGAAGTGGCCTCTGTGATAACATGGCAAAGAAGGAGATGGTGACCTGGGACCAAGGGGACTGGGTGTCTTGTCCTGACTCTGAGGAAGGGGACAGAACCTCTCTGGGCCTCATTTTCCTTCTTTTGTAAAAAGAGGGGCTCAGAATTCTGGAAGTGATCCCCAACTCTGGGGATCAACCTCTCCTGTCTATCATGGAGGTTCAGATGATAGTCACTGAACTGATTTTATGTTGAGGTTTGGGCCTAAGTCTTTAGACTCATCATTGCTTGGTATTTAATGGTTATTTCTACCCTCTCCAAAAACATTTGAGGCAGTCTGGAATGTTAAAACACATCTAAGATAGAAGAATGGAAGATGTATATGAAAACAGAATTTTTTTAAAAGGGCAAGGAATGCATGTTTGTTGACAAAATATCCTCCATTGATGACAAGGCCAGAGGATTGGATAGTCTGGTAATGTGGCCAGCATTTTGTAAACACCACTTTTGTTCTAGCAAAACATCAGAATTGCCCCCAGGAACTTCTATTTGAAGGGAAACAATGATATTTAAAAGGGGGAATAGAAAGCAGGTTGTTGATATGAGGGTAGGAATAACCCTGAGTGGACAGAAAATGGAAGTCCTTGACTGGAAGTTCTCCAGATTAAAGTTTTATTCTCCCACGTTGTTCACTCTTACCTGGGATATCCTCTCTTCTTCTGGCTGCTAAGCTACAGCCATCCCCTTTTTCTAGGGTCACGCCTGTTCTAAGGGAGGACTCAGGAGGGTCCAGTGAGTCAGGTTTGGGATTAGAACAAAATAAGAGACTTGGAAACCAGCAGATAACAAAAAGGCTTTCATTTAATGATAGCATAGCAAGTATATTTAGCCTTGGTTTGGCTGGGTGTAGTGTTTCTGTCTCTGGGTTTGCTGGACTAGGTTGCTGGTATTGTCTGAGGGATTTTGATGCTTCAAGGACTAGTATTTGTAGGAAGCGACATCTGAGCTTGGGCCTTGGCCCCGCTGAGCATTTATGGCTCAAGAACAATTTCAGTATCATATGAGGAAACCAGGTTTAGTCCATGCCGGAGTAAGGGATTTGGAAAAGCTAGTCCAGTGTATGTGGTAGGGACCCTGGAGATGCTGCTTATATAATAACATTGTTGTCCAAACCATAATAGTAGGGAGGTAGGGAGTGATGTGGTATATCAGGAATCATGGGTTCTGGACTTAGAAAACCCAAGGCCAAACACTGATTCTATCTCTTATTGTCATTGGGACCTTGGTCAAGTTCCTTCCTTCCTCAGGGGCTCAGTTTCTCCAGCTATAAAATGAATAAGGATTAGTTTGTCTCAAAGGTCTCTTCTAGCTCTGGACATGTGATCTCCTTGAAGGACTGAATTATCTCCATAGGTTGTTGTCCAGATAGAGATGGAAAGTACCTGGAGACCCTTTCAAGTGAGCCGGGCCTTCTCTCTGGTTCCTTTTGAAGGAAATGTGAATACAGCAGAAGAATCAATGATGCATCATAGTAAAAACTCTCCCATCTCTGCTGCTCGCTCCTCCTGGGATTTATGTTTGTGTTGCAGATGGTTTAGGGAAATTCTAAAAATTCAAGTCCAAAAAAAAAAATACCCTGATCATTATTGCTAAAATGGAAACTTTGAGATTCACATCATTGATCAATTAGCTAGCTTTTACCTAGTCTTGCCATGTGCCAATCACTGTGCTTGGGAATATTAACCCAATAGTCCTTGCCTTCAATAAACTTACATTATAATGAGTAAAAAGCCAATCCACATGGGAGAATGGTCGTCAGTGATGGGTGTTTTGGGGTAGAAAGTTACAAAAATGGGAAAATGTTCCTGTAAGGAAATTGATTGCCTGCTCCAGGAAGGATGTTGTTCTCTGAGAAACTGGATTTTTTTTTAAATAGATTTTTTTGGCAACCCCAACCCTATCAGCCTTTGTAGATGATGTATGCAAACTGCCTATGTGGAAGATGCTCAGAACCCTGCCTCAGGGAGCACCATGATGACTTCTAAGGGACATGTCTTGGAGAGAGATTAGGCCACACTCTGTAAGTGGCTTTAGTTTGGTTCTCATGTGGTGAAGAGGAGGCTCTGGATTAATTGCAGAGACATTCAGAAGACCCATCAGCCTCAGTGACCATCCGTTTGTCTCAACTCTCCTTGACTAATATGATGACTACTTTTTATCACTGAAGCAATGTTATAAGGGGGGAGGTTGAAAGGTTTCTCCCCTCTGAGGCCATGTAGCTCTGAGAAAAGGCCTCTGTTTGGACCTTTGTGGTACCACTGAGCCCCAAAGCTTCAAAATTCCAGCATTCCAAACTTCTATTGCCGGTGTAGTTTTTAATGACCTCTGGGTCATGGGAGTGACCTTGGGAACCTCAGGCCATCACCGTCAAGCTGGATCTGGACATGAACTTAGTGGGACCAATGATGAGTAGGAGCTGAAGTAAGAGACTGAGGTGGTGTGAGGGAGAGTACATTCTTGAGAGGTTGGGGAAATTCTCTTCTTACTATACCTTTGAATTAAGTATCTTAATGTTAATGAAACTGGGATGCTGGTCACAGTCTTCTAACAATGGGGGAAAAGCAGTCAGTGGGGATCCAGTAGAAATCATCAAAAAAAAGAGAACCACCTCTCTCCACTGCTTCTGCTACTCTAGGACCCTGAAGGATGGTAGATAGAATTGTCTGACTCTGAGGGAGTGAACCAAAACCTACCTACTACTTCCCCTTGCACCCCTTCCCTTCCTTATCACAAGGAATGATGCCTTAAAACAAAGAACTTTGTAAAAAGAGAAAGAAAACTGGCAAAACTGATCAATATGTCAGAAAAAAATCTGTCATTAATGCAATGTTATCCACATGAGGGTCTTCCACTGGCTCAGGGAACGGGGGAGGGGAAGTATTCACTCAGATCTTCTTGGTTAAGCTTGCAGGATTCTTCCTCTGTTGTTCTGTCCCTGTACAATGCCTCCATCACAGCCATCATTATTCTTGTGTAGATTACTTTTCCTGGTTCTGCTCACTTCGCTTTGCATCAGTTCACAAGATAATAAGCTTCTTTGGATTCTTCATACTGATTATTTCTCACACGCACGGCCATGTTATGATACACAAGGACCATCATTTCTAGTTGTCCCCCTAGTCTATAAGAGTAGTAAAAGATCTCCTATTTTCACTTCACTCTCCTGATAAATCTAGTCTTTCTTTCTGGATGAGTCATTGTTCTTCAGGAGAATCTCTGGGGTTTGGGGCTCCTTCGTATCTGCTATTTTCTGTCTGAGGGTCTGGGATGATTTACAGATATTTCTTCTTGGATGTCCAGAGGGACTTGGGGCAATTTCCTGAACTTGCTTCCCTGCAGAAGGGAACTCTTGATGGAAACAGTCAAGTTGATTGGCACCCACGAACACAACCAGAATGTTGACAACCTCCCCTGGGACCTTGCCTCCTTCTCTACTTAGGGAAAAACAAAAGCACCAAGGTGTGGACAGCTTGACCCCACATCCCATGCCAGGCTGAGAGCTAGGCCCTTGTTGCTGGCTAGCCCCCACCCCCCAGGGGCTAGGCCTTCCATCTGTCAACGTTATTGTTGTTGTTATTAAAAGTTGTGTTTCACCACAGGTTGCGGAGCTGGTATTTAATGATTGAGCAGCGACTGTACCATCACAGGGAGGCAAGGACAAAGCTGAATATAGTCCCTGCCCTCAAGGAGCTCGCATCCATTGCTGGGGTGACAGGAGGGACACAGCATGGGTGTCCACACACATGTGCAATGTAAACTGTATACAATAAATACACAAACATTCTGGGGGGGCCCCTTAGAGGAAGTGAGGGAAGTTGTTGGGCTCTTGCTTCGAACACTAACTGGATGTGGGACTCTGGGTCATTCACTTAACTTTAGCCTCAGAGATCTCTTCTGCACCACCTTTTGTGGCTGGGAAAAGACTCAAGTGAGCCAACTTCTTTAAAATCTCTTGGCTCAGAATTGCAGCTTTATTTTATTGTTAGTTTTTTCTTATTTTTATTCGTAATGTTAGTATTCCTATCATTATTCCAACTATTGTTCCTACGTTTATTACTCTTTGTGGCCTCCCCTACACTGAGGCAGCCGGCATGTGGGCCTGCCTACCTTTGCCCTCTCCTATTTGCTACAGGTCTGTGTGTTTATCTGCAAAGCCTGGGCCAGCACTTGCGTGTGTTTTGAACTTGGAGACAGACTTGGCAGGGTTTGTGGGGGTTATCTTCAGAAAAAGTTTTTTTCGCTTCCCTCAAGTTGCAGATGCTTAACATTCTGTTGGCCTTCCAGGTCCCAGGAGGATCCCCATCCCTCCACAGCCCCCATGTGCCATCACCATGACAACCGCCCTCTTGCCTTTAAAATCTGGCACGCCACATTCCTCCCAATTTGCACAGAAAGTGACTGGATTCTAAGCAAAGACTTGTCAGTCATGTCGTCCGTTCTGTATCAATAAACAGGCTGCAGCAGCCCTGCCTTCCTCTCTCTGGCTGGGGGTGGGTGGGTGAGGGGAGCTTCAGCGAAGCATCAGAGGGTCCTGAGGGGCTAGAGAAAAGGGAAGGAAGGGTTTGCTCTGGCCACAGCTCCTTCCATCCTAGCCAGGCCCTGTCCACTGGGCTTCCAAATGGGGCAGGTATCGGTAATCATGGGGAGGTCAGCAGCCCAAATGGGATCTGCATTTCTCTGGGATTTCTGTCAAACTCAGATCTAGGCCCCTGCCCAGAGCCTGAGAAGCAATTTAAAATGTTAGAAGCAGGGCAGCTAGGTGGCACAGTGGACAGAGCACTGGCCCTGGAGTCAGGAGGACCCGAGTTCAAATCCAGCCTCAGACACTTACTAATTACCTAGCTGTTTGACCTTGGGTAAGTCACTTAACCCCATTGAATTGCAAAAACAAAAAAATGTTAGAGGGAAGTTAAAATTCTCAGAGAAATTCCTTTAGATTTGGAAGGCAGGACAGTGATTTTATTGGCAAAGATGCCTCCATTCCATTCAATTCAAATCAATGAACATTTATTGTACTGGGGATAAAAGACATAGATGACACAGTTCCTGCCCTCAAGAAGGTTGCATTCTACTAGAGGGGAAACAAAATTATCACAAAGAAATAAGTATAATTGACAAATGATATGTAAAAATAAATTAAAAAATCAATTTTTGAGGGAAATACTAATATTCAGGGAATTCAGCCAAGACTTTCCCATAGGAGTTCTATGACCAAATAGATAATTATCCTAATGTGAATGCCATGTCCCTCATCCTGTACCCCACCTTCACCCTTCACTTGATTTTTCTAAATGGAATCTTTCCTATTCCTCCAGTTACTAATCTCTCCTCTTTAAAAAATATATTATATTAAAAATATATTTATATATTAAAATATATTATATTTATATATAAAATGTATTATAATAAAATAGATAATATAATAATATAAAAATATATTTTAATTTAAAATATATATGTTTATAAGTGTATGCATATCTATACAAACACATTCATCCATCCATACACATATCTATTTATTTATTTATTATAAACAAATGTTTGTAGCTACATTTTACTGATGGAAACAGAGAACATTTCACTTTAGTCTTTCTATCTTGGGGCCTAGCATGATGCTTGGCATATAGTGGGTGCCTAATAATTGCTTATGGATTGATTATTTCTTTTGAAAATTACAATAAATGTGACTAGGAGTGAGTCAAGGGTTGTGGTTGATTAGGAGGAAACTGGGAGATTTGGAAGCAAATCCTGCCAATCTGCTGTGGGACCTATCTCAAGTCCGTCCAGATCCTGGGCCTCTGTTTTCTCAGCTGTAAAATGAAGGCTGCATGGCCTAGAAGTGATGTTAGGGCACCTGGGTTCAAATCTGGCCTTTACCCCTTCCTCACCCTCTGCCTCAGTGTTTTCACTTATAAAGTGCCGGGCTTTGGGGTCTTTCTGCCTTGGGAGCTTCTGGTCCTTTGACTTGTTTTCCCACAGGTCATTCATTTTCTTCCTAATACTCCAGGAAGACAGGTCTGATTTGGGTCAAATTCCTCTGAATTAGCAGAGACTAGTTTTGATGCTGTTGTTTTTCCTCCAGTAGGATTTTTCTGGTGGGAGGGGAGTTCACTTTTCAGGGGAAGCCCCTTTTTGTTTGCTCAGACCTTTTCCGCCACATGAAGTGGTGATGGAAGGGACTGATTAAAGGGGGGTTCGGTGGCTAATGAGATGGCAGCTGTTGTCCCGGTTCTTCCTGGGGGCCTGATGAGCAAACCCACACCTGCATGGTTTTACAAGCAGGAACAGTCCAGGCCAAGGGGGAGGCCCCGTACCCTTGGAAGGCAGCCTGGAAGGTGAGCCCTATCATAAAGCCAGACAATGGGGGTGTGCTTTTCCTCTGGTTCGATGATGTACCCCGGGATGGGGCTGGTTGGATGGGGAGCAGCCCGAGACTAACTGTTCATGAACTGGTCTGGAGGTAATAAGTTTCTTGACCTTTGTGGAGATGCTGCCATGCTACAGGCCTCTCAGCTGCTCGGAGCTTACCAGTGGCTGCTAAAATACCAGTAAGCATGAAGGGGGGGGGTCTCCTGTCCCTCCATCTGATATGACTGACTTATTAAAAAAAAGTCAAACTAAAAAAAAATTAAAAACTGTGTGTCAGAAAAGAATTCTTAGTTGTGCAAATATGATAGTGTTAGGAAACTGGACCCTGTAAGGAAAATGAAAGTAGCAGAAATGGGGCCCCAGGAGCTGTGTTGAGGGGTGGATGGGGATGGGGTTCACATCTGGGTTGGGCCAAAGTGAAATAAGGTCACCCCCTAAGGCCCCTTCCTAGCTCAAAAAATCCTCTTTTGGGGTACATCAGAATTCTTAGGCCATCCACACATTCAAATTGGAATAATGCATTTCCCAGCAGGGAAAACTCAAGGAGTTATTCCCGTATAAAGTGACTTCCCTGAGAAAAGTCTCCCCTCAGACGATACTGACCTTGTGTTCACAAACCAAGAAATATCCCAAATATTCCTGCTAGGACTCAGATGAGCCAGAATCCACAACTCAATTTATCATAGATTCATCTCTCTGGAGTCTGAAGGGACCTCAGACACGATCCAGTCCAGCCCCTCAAATGATAGATGAGGTAACTAAAGCCCAGAGAAATTAAACCCCTTCCTCAGGGTCACACAGGAGGTAAGGGGAAGGTGCAGCATCTGAATTCATGCCCTCTGACTCCTGGTTTTCTGTTCAGTGTGCCAGCCGATCGCACGGGGAAGATAAAAAAGCAAAACAAAACAAAACAAAACAGATTCCTGAATCCAAACTTTCTTTCAAGAACCATTTGCCCTCCCAAGTACAGGAACTGTCTGGACCCCAGATACCAGGAAAACATTTTTATAAACTATTAAAAGCACAAACTAATGGTGTATGAGTAACTGTGTTTTACAGAACGATGTATCCTCAAAAATCGTACAAAGAACATTTCTTGTCTCTAGGAATGCTTGGAAAAAGAAAATATAATTTAAAAAAATTATTGATGCTGTTTTAAGGCAGGTTTTTATTTTTCTTGACTTAAAAAAAAGGATTAAAGAGGACTAAAATTTGTTCCACAGTAAGTCTAGGTAAATCCCAGAAAATCGACTCCTCACCAGAAACCTTACTGAACCGATTGGAAGATGTTATTTAGAAAATAGAGAAGGCAAACTGTTCATGTGTTTTATGCTCCGTCCTAGGAGGGAACGTTCAGAAAGATGGGGATTCCTTCTTCTGGAAATGTGCACATTTTCTGGGGGGAAAGGGTCTTTCAAGTCACAATATACTAAATTTGAAATCTCTCTTGCCAAGCTCAGAATCAGATGTCTTATTTAATATGCTAACAGACCAAGAGACAAGACTGCTAAGAATTCAAATCTCCTCTCATAAAAGCAGAAAAGAAAGTAAATTGAATTGAAATGTCCTTGAGGCTTCTTTCTCAACAGTTTTAAAATGAATTTTCTCCCCTTTTTTTCTTTTGCTTCATTTTTAAATGGTCGGCAGTCCCTCTGCCTCCTGTTCACCTTCATCTGTTGAGTTGCCTGGAAAGTGTTTGAAGGAACGACATTAGAGCCGCAATCTGGCAGCCCTTCCGTTTTTCTGAGCGGCCAAATGAACAAAAATCCAAAGGTAATTAGACCTAATTCTGTTAACTACAGAAAGGCCCACATTCAGATGATTAGGAAACAGGGGGTTGTGGCTGGAACATATAGCTCAATTTAAAAAACAAACAGTGAATTTTCAGAGGTCTGAATGCTGTAGCAGATTTCCTTCAGGCAGATCATTTGAAAGTTGGTAAACCGAATCTTTTTCATTCCACATCCCCCCAAAGAGAGACATCTCATTCAGGTCGCCTAATTCTCTTTTGTCACATAGGCACAATTACACAGTTCGGTAGATTTAGGCACCCCGAATGTATCTAAGGTCTACACCTATTTTTTTCTTTTATAGCTCATCAATTCACTGTGGAAATATTTATTTCCCCATGCTTTCATTTTTGTGGAGCAACTCAATGGAGTTGATAAAAATGGGATTAGAGACAGAATCAGATTTCATACTTGGGGTGTCTTCCTGAAACTGCCTTGGCTTCCACCAGGTTTCCTGAACTTTTCATAATCTATTTGCATTTTGCCTGGTGGAGAGAAGGATCTGAAACCCTTCCAGTACACGAGACCGAAAAATCCAAGGACTACCATCGCTTACAAAGGAAAGATGGATTTCTTGCATTCCTCTGTCTGGTTTCCTGAAACTATGTATCTCAACTTTTGCTGAGTAAGTATGGAAAAGGGTTTATGATTTATTTTTCCCTCATTTGTTTTTCCCGGTGGGTGAGCACCTTGATCTGGGGGGGGGGGGTTGTCAGGTGTTATCTGGGACTTAAGGGTGGGTGAGTGGGGCAATGAGAAGGTCAATGGAATAGTAAAAACAAATTTCTATTTCCAAGACGTTTTGTCCCATTGCAGAATTGTTTGATGAGAGCTGCTCACTTACAGCAAAGTAGCAACGATGAATTGTTGGGGTTTTGTGAAGCTCAATTCAATTCCCTCAAATTATAATTGACAATGCATTCTGAGGGCAGGGTGGCATTTAGATGAATGCTACTGCTGTCAAATCCATTCTGGATGCTGACCAAGGGCTAGGAAACACTAGAAGTGAAGTAAAGGGAGGATGATGTGCAAGAAACAAACATCATTTTGTGTTACAGTAATGCTCAGGATAAGAATGAAGGGGCAGATTAGAAACCATATGCTGAGGGAAGCTATCAGGAACATATGAAGAAAATTTTGTTTAAGAAATGCCAGTCTGGCAGCCTGGCCAAGACAATGATGAAGGGCAGACTTGGTATTGACTCTGGGTCTAGTTCACCAGAGAAGTGATTTTCCTGTTAACCAAGTAATGGCAGCTACACTTCACAGAGTTTGATTTTCCTTTGGGGATTTTGGCAAACACTTATGTAGGAATGGCCTCTAAAAGCAAACTTAATGATATGAACATGTCTGCCTTTGAGTCCTTAGTGCTCCAATTTGTAATGGCTTGTGGCACTGTATAATTAAATGGCTAGGCTCAGCAGGGAATAGAGATATCCAAATCCTCAGTAGGGCATCTGGGAGGACCTGATTGGTGGAAAGCTTGTACAAGAATTCCTAGGACCCAGTTAGCAAATGATTCAGCCTTTAGTCTTCTGAGTGTTCCCTAAATTATTGGGACACCCAATAGGCACACCCGCACAGAGATGTGTCTGCACACATGCACACACACAGATTGTGTGAGTGTACACTTGTATTTTTATTTAAATCCATTTACAGAATTATAGAATCTTTAAGGCTGGAAAGGATCTGAGTATCCAGTTAGTCCAAACCCTACCTTGTTGTCTCTTCTTTTTAAAATTAAAAACATCTTAAATGGAGGGAAGGAAAACAATTTGAACATTGATGATACTTGGATCTCAGACAAGTCACTTCATCTTCTCAGTCCTCAATCTTCCTCTCCCAGAAATTCTGTGTTTTTTTTTTACTCCTAGTTCTGAGCTCTCAATTCACATTGATTTAATTCAATAAATTAAATACAATCCAATAAACACTGGTCAAACCCTTGGGCATTGCCACCAGCCCTGAAGATAACAGGAAGCCAAACATGGTGTGGTCTCTGACCTGATGGGGTCTGCATTACACTAAACATGCTGGCCTTGGACAGCCCTTCTCCTTTCCAGGTTTCAGTTTCTTCAACTTTAAAGTGTGTGTGTGTGTGTGTGTGTGTGGTCAGAGTTGGACTAGACAATCTGAAGGTCCCCTCCACCTCTTACTTTAGGATTCCATGATATAGTAGCATATTATATTGTTTAGGATGTATAACATTATGCAGAGCATGTTCATATAACATTATATAATAATATAGAGCATCATATAATGTAATGTTATGTAAGAAGGGGGTATTTTGTAGATGATCATGCAGTTTCTGAAGGTGGTATGCAGAGAGTAGGGCTGGATTCTCTGTTACTTGTGCTGATTTTGACCACCAACGAACACCAAGAAAACCCAGGGGCTCCATCAGCCAACCCCACACCATCCACATGTGGAACATCAGTTGTAGTCAATGGAGAAGTTTTGCATGCTGTGGAGAAGTTGGCTTTCCTGGACAGTGTCCTTTCTAGGGATGTACACATTGACACTACACGCTGCCAGGGGTAGCTCAGAGTGCAGGAGGCTGAAGGAAAGCATGAGAGAAAAGAGGCATTAGACTGACTTCCAAACTGAAGGTCTGCTGTGTTGACCTCATTGCTCTGTGCCAGTGAAACCTGGCCAGTCTACCAGCGCCATGTCAGGAAACTGAATCTTAGGAAGATCCTGAAGATCACCTGGCAGGAGAAGATTCCAGACACTGAGGTCCTTACTTGAACTAAACTGCTTTGCATTCAAACTCTGCTACAGAGAGCAAACCGATGAAGGGTTGTTGTCTGAATGCCAAACACACACTGGCTTAAAAGCCAATTTAATGGAGAACTCACATAAGGCAAGTCCTCACAGGAGGGTCAAAAAAGTCATGCAAGGCCACTCTCAATGTCTTTTGAGAGCTTTGGATTTGACTGTATGACATGGGAGACACTGGCCCAGGACCATCCAACATGTTGTGTCCTCATCACAGAAGGTGATCTATGAGCAAAGCAGAATTGAAGCAGTTCAAGGGGGATATGAGATACGTTAAGTGGAGAGTCAGCACCCCAAGTCTTCACACGGATGATCTGTGCCTCACCTGGGATAGAGCATTCCAAGCTCGTTTTGGTCTGATCAGCCGCATTCGGACACACCGCCATGTGTCTCAAACATAGTGATGTCATTTGGTCTTCTTCCATAACAAAGGACAAGAAGCAAGCAACCATATAATAATAAGAATGAACATTTCTATAGTGCTATAAGGTCTTCATAGAGATTTACAAATATTATTTCATTTGTCCATCAAAATAACCTTGCAAAGTAGGTGTTACTTTTATCTTATTTTGCAGGTGAAACTAAGGCAAGCAGACTTGCCCAGCCCAGTATATGAGCCTCTCTACCACACAGTATTAACACAGACCACCACATTTAGGCACATGCACAAATCCAAATTACAAACAAAGTAATGCCAGACATTTCTGTGGAATTGGGTGACAATCCCAATATTGAGTGGGTTCCTGGGAGGACAGAGGAGGTAGCACTGAGCTTTGAAGGAAGCCAGGGAGGCAAAGTGAGTAAGAAGCTCTTCCAGACAAGCTCTTGTCCTTACTGATGCCTGGGGTTTCAAGGTGAGGGAGCCCTCCTCATCTGAGCTGGCTGCCTTCCGTCCATGTGCTGAGAAAGCTTTCTAAATAATCCCCATTTTTCCCACCTAACAAAATCTTTTCCATTTTCAGGTGTCTGACAAAGCAGTGGCTTTAGGCCACAGGGAGAGTGGGGTTGTTTCATTGAGGCTCAGAGCACCCACAGTCACATCTAGTTGAGCCAGGCCAAATAGGAGGGAGGCTGGAGAGGCTTGGTCTTTCTTTTGGTTGAGGACTTTTATCTGTGACCACAAGAGGGCAATACAGACATACAGCCTATTTCAGGAAGACTCCATCCTCTGCTTTTCTGTCCTCTTCTAAAAGTATTATTTCCTCTGAACGTTTTTTTCTACAATAAGTGAGAGTTCTCTTTAATAACTTTTTCTCCCTAAATTTTAATTTTTTTTAAAAATTATGAACTTAACAAATGAACATTCTCATAACAAGTACTGGAGGAAGAAATGTATCTGAAACTACTCACAGGACCTGTTGCTTATTGGATTTTTAAAGTAAACATTAAATTTAAAATGAAGCTAATTGTCCAACTTGGTCATATTCCTTTCTGATCTATGTATTTTCAGATAATTCACTGATATTCTTTTTCTTCATAAGAGCTACATATAATTAATAAATATTTATAGTCAAGCCAAAAAAAAATCTATCCATTTGTCACTGAAAAAAATATGTTGTACCATGCACCCCTGCTAGGAGAATGGAAGCATACTTCATTATGATCCTTCTGGAGCAATGATTATTAATTTGAATTAATCCCAGTTCTAAAAATCCTTTAAAATTTTTTTGCTATAGATACAGTGGTTTCATTATTACAAAAAATGGTTCCAGGACTCATCATGATCTTTATGACTTCACAGAATTCATCTTCAGGTTTCTCTGAATCCATTCCTATCATTATTTCTCACTATTTCTACTCTATCCTATATACCACACTTTATTCAGTTACTTTCCAATAGGCAGGCTTCCAATTTGTTTCAAATTTTTTGCTACAACAAAAACAATGAACAAATATTTTAAAAAATATTTTCGTACATATGGCAACTTTCAGAATTGAGACTTGTTTATTTTTATATTTATACTGACTATATTTAGTAGCAGCATTGCTGTATCAAAGGGTGTATGTAATTTGGTGACTTTTTGCTTAGAATTCCAAACAAACAAATTCACCCATTTGCCATGTCTGTAAAAATATAGAATGGTTGGACCAACTCACAACTCCAATAACAACATTCTGTTATCTCTATTACTGCAGTCTATTCAGAAACTGCCATTTTCTTTTGTTTTTTAAGTCCCCCTTGCCAATCTGATGGCTCTAAAAATGAACCTCAGTATTTTATTTTAATTTTTTTATATTATTAGTGATTTGGAGCATTGTCTAGTCTTTGTAGGAATGACCCTAATTCTCATGTATTTATATCATTTCCCCTGTATATCTTGAATATAAATCATTTATCCAAAAGCTTTACTGGTAATATGGTTCTCCTAGTTCACTGTTTCTCTTCATTCTAACTACCCTGATTTTGCTGGTGCAAAGACTTCCCAATTCTATGTAATCAATATGGCTCTTCATATCTTTCCCAATCTCATCTCCTTTGTTTTGTCAAGAGTGCTTTCCCAGTCCTTAGTCATGAAAGGTATATCTTTCTCTGATCCTCTTTTGTTTTTGATATTACATCAGGTCATGTGGTATTTAGAACTTTTTGTGGTAGATGATGGAAGTTTCAACTTAATTTGTGCCAGACTGTTTTCAAGTTATTCCAGAAGTGTTTGTTCAAAGTCAATTCTTATGCCAGTATTTTGAGTTTGGGGATTCATAGAATTATCCTTTTGTGTGCCTAATCTTTTCTTAAATTTTATTTAAAAAATATATTTCCAGTCCTAAATTATCTTTATTCTCACCCCTTTCCCACCCACTGAGTAGGCAAGAAATATAATACCTCAAAAATATGAAGTCATAGAAAGCATATTTCCACATTAGGCATGTTGCTAAAAAAAAGGAAAGCAAAAAAAATGTGAGATAATGTGCTTTAATTTGTGCTCAAAGTTCATTAATTTTCTCTCTAGATGGATAGCAGTTTTCATCATGAATCCTTTGGAATTGTCATGAATCCTGGTATGGATTTAATTGATCCACTTAAATTTTTTTAAATATTAGAAGATTATTTTGATGATTACTCCTTAGGATAATTAGAGACTTCAGCCTCTTTCCCTTTTCCCTCCATTGTTTTCTTTCAGATACTTGACTTTTGATCTTTCACATAAATTTTATTGTTACTTTTTCTAGTTCTACAACGTTGAACTATTGGCTTGATTGGTGCTATATTATAAGCTTAATTTTGGTAGCATTGGCATTTTAATTTTAATGGCATAGCCAATCAGAATCAATGAATTGTTTCAATTCCTCAAGTCCCTTTCATTATTCCTATCTATAGCTTGGTAAATGGACTTTCAAACATTTTACATATTCTATAGTTATTTTGATTGTAATTTCTTTTCCTCATATTTCTGCTGTATTTTTATGATAATAAAAAGAAGGGCTGATGGTTTTGTAGATTCGACTGAATTTTGCAAAATTATAACTTTGTTGAAGTTATTTCAACTAATTTTATTTTAATACCAAAGATTCTCTAAGCAAATCATCATACCATATGCAAAAGTGAAAAGTTTATTTTCTCTTTGCCTAAGCTTATTACTTCTAATTCCTTTTCTTTTATTACTTTAGCCAGATTTTTTAAGGATTATATCAAGTAATAGTGGTGACAATAGACATTTTTTACTTATATTTGACATATTGGAAAGGACTTTAGTATTTTCTATTATAGATGATGCTAAATCATGATTTTAGATCCATAATATTTACCAAATTAATGAAAGGTCTACTTACCCCTCTGTTTTTAACATTTTGATATATATTATATATAGTATTTTGTCAATTTTTTGTCATTTTTTATTTTTATTGTGATTTATTAATTTGTATGGTGCATTTATGGTTTTTCTAATACTGAATGAACTCTGAATTCTTTATATAGGTCAAACCTAATTGTAGAATATAACACTGTTAGCATGATATTATAGTCTCTTTGCTGATATTTTATTCAATAGCTTGATATACCTATTCATTAGAGCAATTAGTTCCCCCCCTTTCCCTCCTCCCTCCCCACCCCTCCTCTGTTTCACTTTATTTTCATAGAATGAGTTTGAAAAGATCCTTCCCTAATTTTTTTGTAGTTAAATGATGTAATATTGGTCTTTTAATATTTGATAGAATTCACTTGTGAATCAATCTGGCCCCGGATCTTTGTTTTCTATGGGTATTAAATTTCTTTTTCTGAGCTTGTTGCTGTTCAGTCTTATTGGTCATGGTTCTGTCTCTTTTTGACTCCATTTAGGGATTTTCCTGGCAAAGATACCAGAGTGATTTACCTCTTGCTTCTCCATTTTATTTCATAGATGAGGAAACTGAGGCAAACAGGGTTAAGTGATTTTCCCAGGGTGACATATCTAGTAAGGTTAGATTTGAACTTGGGCCTTCCTGAGTCTAGGTTCAGGGTTCTATGTACTGTGCCACCTAGCTTAGATTATTTAATTGGGTTCTTTGTGCTTTCAATTTGAATGATTTCTATTCTTGTAAATATTGGTCCATTGGGCAGCTGTTGTTTTGTAGCTATATAATTAAGCAAAATTATTTCTATTTATTTCTAATATACCTTTAATTTGTTGTGAATTCTGTATTTCATATTCAGTTTTCATGTTATTTTATTTTTTCTTTCCTTAGGGAGAGAGGATAAAATCAGTTTTGATTTTGCCTTTTTTATTAATTTCTCTTCCAAATGCAGTGTCTTGTTTAATTTATCAATTTATTTCATTTTTGTTTGTTTTCAATTTTGTCGCTTTGGTTTTCTAACTTCATTTTGGTGTTTAGTTGAATTATTTTTGGGTAAAAATTGTTTTAGTTGCATATCCTATTCTTTGATCAGTTCTTTCTTTGTGTTGATGTATTTAGAGATATAAAATTTCCTCTAAGACCTGATGTGTTTGAATCCCAAGTGTTTTTGATTATTGCTTTTAATTATTATTTTATTTGAGGAAGCTACTTGTTTCTATGATTTGTTCTTTTATACAGATATCCTTTATGATGAAGTAATTTATTCTCCATTTTGGTTTGAGCTTTTTATTCAAATGCCTTTTTTAGATTATAATATTAATTTCAGAGTGGTGAAAATATTTTTAATTATTTGGGGGTTTTGCATTTGCATATGAAATTTTTTTTATGATTTCACTATGCTTTGAAAGGTACCACATACATCAGAAAAATATTTATGTTTTATTTGATCCCCATTCAGCAATCATCAGAGATCTATTACAGATAAATCTTCTAAAATTATAAATTCTTTCCTTTTTATTTTTTTTAAAATACTTGTCTAGCTAGGAGAGGGACATATTGACATTCCCAAGTAATGTAGTTTTATTGTTTATTTCTCCCAATAAATAAATGAACTTTTCCTTTAAGGATTTAGCTGCTATGTTAACTAAGTGTATACATACTAAGTATAGAAATTATATCATTATTTATGATGTCTTTTAGCCTAATGTAGCTTCCCTGTTTATCTCTTTTAATTGTTTTTTTTTAACTGTGGCTCTGTCTGAAGTCATAATTACTGCCCCATTTTATTTTTATACCTGAATAAGTTCATTTGAACTCTGTGAATCTATTTTCAAGTGTCTTCCTCTTACATATTGAATTCTGTTCCTTGTCATTCTGTTACCCTCCTCTCTTTTAGAAGTGAGTTTATCACATTCATTATTGCCTTCCTCATTGTGCATTTTTCATTTTATCATGATTTTTAAAAAATATTATTTTTTTCTTACCTCAAATGTTCTTTTTTTTTGTTTTTGCAAGTAAATGGTATTAAGTGACTTGCCCAAGGTCACACAGTTAGGTAATTTTTGTCTGAGTCTGGCTTTGAACTCAGGTCCTCCAGACTCTAGGGCTGGTGCTCTACCCACTGTATCCCCTAGCTGCTCCCAATGTTC
This sequence comes from Macrotis lagotis, assembly GCF_037893015.1. Classification (NCBI taxonomy): domain Eukaryota; kingdom Metazoa; phylum Chordata; class Mammalia; order Peramelemorphia; family Peramelidae; genus Macrotis; species Macrotis lagotis. Next base: position 269,892,161 of record NC_133662.1, on the reverse strand, counting down.
TACTTCTTAATTAAAGATAGAGAAGGAGTGAGAAAGAAAGGATGTTATTAATACTGGCAAATGATAACTCTAGTGGCTTCTGTCTCTTTTCTTTCCAACTAGCCCAGATCCTACTCACTGGTTTTTATTTATTTTTCTCATTTTAAAAATCCCCCTTTATTATCTACCATCTAAAGCTGTGAATTATTTTGCTCATGACTCTTTACTTTTTGGCTCTATCCTCTCTCTTACAGTTTCTTCTCCCTTTTCCCTGATCCCATATTCCCTATTGAATTTAATGCTATTTCTACACCAAGATGTGTTTTTAACCCTTTTTTGTCTGGTTCAGAAGAAAAAATGAGGTTCATGAGATGCTCATTCTCATCTTTTTGCTCTTTCTTCTCACTTGTCCCAATCATGAAGAAGATCACGGTTCAGCTTGCCTTCTTCATTTCTTCCCTAACATACTATTTTCTTCATTTTCTTTTCTCCTTTTAAATCAACACAGCAGCAAAAAGGACAATCCCATATCACCTTCTTGTCTTCTTTAAATCTCCCCCTCAGACCATTGAAGAATTCTGAAAGGAAGCTTGTTACTTCTCTTCATAGAATGAAAATTCTCCTTAATCATTTAGCTCCTCCTAGTCCCCCAAAGCAGTTTGCATTTCTAATAGAAGGCCCAAGATTCTGTCAAACCTGGGTTTTTTCATCAGGAATGTTTTCGAGTTCTCTATTCTATTTTAAATGGTTCATATTTCCCTCTGTAGGTAGATAGTCAACTTTGCAGGATAAGTGATTCTTCTTTCTAAGTCAGATTTTGCATTTTTTTTTTTTTAGGTTTTTGCTAGGCAGTGGGGTTAAGTGACTTGCCCAAGGCCACACAGCTAGGTCATTATTAAGTGTCTGAGGCCAGATTTGAACTCGGTTACTCCTGACTCCAGGGCCCAGGCTCTATCCACTGTGCCACCTAGCTGCCCTTGTCTTTTGCCTTTCGAAATATTTTCTAAACCCTTTGTTATCAGTTTTTATATCAAATTCAATTGAAATCGTCCTTGCTTATATTAGTAGTGATCAATTAACTGCCAAATTTAATGGTCCCTTTTTAATTCTCTTCCCTATTAATCTTTTTTTTTTTTTAAGGTTTTTGCAAGGCAAATGGGGTTAAGCGGCTTGCCCAAGGCCACACAGCTAGGTCATTATTAAGTGTCTGAGACCAAATATGAACCCAGGTACTCCTGACTCCAGGGCCGGTGCTTTATCCACTGCGCCACCTAACTGCCCCCCTATTAATCTTTCTGTTGTCTTTGAAAACTCTGTCCTGGGCCCTTTCCTCTTTTCCCTGTGTACAATCTCACAAGGTGATCTTATCAGCTTCGATGGTTCAATTATCTGTGTGTTTGTGATTCTATGTATCAAGGTCTAATCTCTCTCTCAAGCTCCACTCTCACAACCCAAATTATTAGACATTCCCAAATGGATGCCCCATAAGACACTTTAAACCCAACATATTCAAAATACAAATCATTCCCTTTACCTGAAACCTTGAATAACTTCCCTATTATCAATTAGGTGCTTTAGCTTTTCTCCTCCAGATCCTGGAACTCAGGATCATTCTTCACTTCTCATTCTCTCTCACTCCACATACCTAATCAGTTGACACATTTGGTTATTTCTTCCCATTAAAACATCTCATCTATATTTCCTGCTCTCTCCTCACCCAAACCCTACCCTGGACGGGCCCTCATCTCCAGTCCCATGGGTGCTTACAGCAATCTAATTGTTCTCCTTGCCCGATTCCATTCTACTTCAGCTTCCATGTATCTACAAAAGCAATTTTTCTAAAGCATGAGTCCAACTGCTTAAATGGACATCAGTGTAGCCTTATGAAACCCAGGATCAAATACAGACTTGTGTACTTGCTACTCATTTCTGAAAACTGTAATGTCAAATGGAAGGCCAGAAAACCTGCGGTATAAGGAAGACAGCCATGAGAGTTGAAAGGAGGGAGTGTAAAGCTGTTTACTGAGGGAAGGAACAGAGTAAGTCTCCTCAGCAAACGGGGAGAGCATGCTTTTGATAAGGCGAATGCTATAGGAAAGCAGGGTGTTGTGATTTTCGTGGGATTTGAGTATTGTTTGGGGTCTCTATGGAGGTTAAGAGTTTGTTTCTATGGAGATTAAGACTCAACTGGATTCAACTGAAACGGAGGTGTGGATCCACCATTTCAGCCTTTTTGTTTTCATTTTTTAGGAAGGTGGGTTGAGATCAAAAGTGAGTTTTTCTTTAATGAAGGATGAACATCACAAAGGTTGTTACAGGCTAGGAGGGAGAGCAACTGCACTTGTGTTGTAAAGGGGACGTCCCTTGTCCACGAAGATTATGGAATATTGATTAGACTATCATCTTTGGACAACGACAGGACAGCATGTTGCTAAATGCGCATGATGCTTAGAGGGTTTCTAGTTACTGTTTCTAATAATGTATCGTGGGGGGGGCAGCATTTCTGGCCACAAAGGATGAGGATAGTGATGATGGCCCGGTCCTTGGTGGTTGTTTCCTGATGAAGAGGGCAATGCGGGGTGCACAGGAAGGTCAGTGGTGGCTTGCAGATCAGGAGGCAGCAACTCGGTCTAGGAGAAATAAGGTGTAGAGCAGTAATTAGAATTTTGATATGAGACAATCATTTGGCAACAAAGGAGGTGAAGCAATTGAGCAAGGAAGGACCTAGAAGATGTTGGGAAAGAATGACTGGATCTTAAGATGCAGGTAGTCTCAGAGGACTAACTATTGATAGATCAGGGCTTTTCTGGTCTAGGGAGGAAGAGAGAAGTGAAGACAGTAGAGGTGAGGTTTCCAACATCAGCACCCATGAAAGAAGAGGGCTGGAAGCAAAAAGGGGATTGAGCATGCTGATATGAGGGTGGGTGGAGGATGTCAGATTAAGGAGGTGATGATGAACCTTGAAACGTGACTCTCATTTTAGCTCATTCCTGAGAAATCTTTGTTCAGAGTTTCACAGGGAGTTGGCTAGGGAGAGGCCCTATCATTTTGGTTTTTGAGTCTTAATTTTTCACTATGGGGGTTACAAGAACAGAGTTAGGGTCCCCAGCCACCCCTCTGTTCCTTCCTTTGATAAATAGCTTGGCATTTTTTGTCTCTAGTACTGTTCTCCTTATACTGCGGGTTTTCTGACCTTACATTTGACCTTATATACCTGTTGGTTTCTGATCATTTCTTTGATAGTCCTAGACTGAAGGGAATAACTTATTGCTGGGTCTCTTTTTGATCTCTATGGAGGACATATGGCACAGCAGGGATCTCCCCCCAAATCTCACATTACCATCTTACCCAGGGGTCTCTAACAGTCCTTTAAAATATCAAGAAAAGTCAAACAAATGACAAGCAAGTGAAGGCCTGTATACAAATATATACAATAGACACAAATACATATTTAACCAATCATGCTAACATACTAGTGATATAAGTGATAAATAATAAAAACTTATACATAACTAAGATGACTAAAACCAATGTTAATATATTTATATAATTGACATTCAGTGAATACTTAATAATCAATGCCAGCCTACTCTCATTATGTTATATAATTAGAATTGCATTGATACTAATAGAAATAAAATAATGAATAATGCCATTAATGATTATTGATCATATATGCTCTTGGTGGATCTGAGCTTTCTGAATCAGGATCAAAGGTTCCCTAGTTTAATCCCCTCATTTGACAGAGGAGGAATCTGAGGTCAGAGAGGTTTAGTGAATGACTCATGGACATTACCAGGGTCATAGGTGGGATATCAAGCCAGAGTCATTGTCATTCCATTTCAGCCCTACTGCCTTCAAGGAGCCCCATGCTCATTGCCAGCATGCTTGCCTTCTGTTTTAGGGGTCCTGCTTTCATTCATACATTACTTTGAGACTGGAAAGGAGTGTGGCAGGAGGGTCCTATATGGAGGCAAAAGACTTTGATCCCATCCCTAATTCTAATACTTCTAGCTGGGTGACCTTGATTGTATCATCATCATCTTCAGAAAATAATTCAATTATTAAGCTTCTACTATTTACCAGGTGCTGTGCTAAGTGATTTTACAGACATGAATTCATTAGTTCTTTGCTACAATCCTGGGAGGTAGGGGTTATTATTATGATTCCTATTTTACAGTTGAAGAAACTGAGGCAAACGGGGTTAGGTGATTTGTCCAAACATGACGAAAGTATCTAAGGTAGGATTTGAACTCAGATCTTCCTGACTCTAGACTAATCATTGCACAGCCTAGTCAAACTTCATCTTTCTAGACCTTTCTCATCTTGAAACAAAGGGAATTGTATTAGTTGACCTCTTAAAATTCATTCCAGGTTTAAATCCATGATTCTACATTGCTGTGATTGTGAGTGATTAACCTCTCTGGCTGACCCTTCCCCTGTCTCTACAGTTTGCTCTTGGGTTGTCTTCCCTCATTAGATTGGAAGTTCCTTGAGAGTCAGGACTCTGTTTTTCTTATTCATTTCCCCAGTATCCAGTGAATATTGAATGGAATTGGATTGATTTCACGCACTGCAGATATGATCACACATGCTCGCCAGCTACTCTTCGGACTAACCACTGTAGCCCCTGCAACCTGGACCTTGGTCCGGCCTGGCCTTTGTGTCTGGGACTCACTCTGTGTTCACCTAGATTTCAGTAGGAGGTTGGTGGATGATTCTGAGGATAGAGCTCTGACATAGAGTCAGGAAGACCTAAGCTCAAATGTGACCTCAGATGCTTGAGTGACCCTAGCCCAGTCCCTTAGAGTTTGTCTGACTCAGTTTTCCTCCTCTTTAAAATGGGATAATAGTCCATCCCTCACAAGATTGTTGTGAGGATAAAATGAATTGAGAGTTGTGAAGTGTTTGTTAAGCCTTAAAACTAAATTGTCTTACAGGCACCCAGTGGACTGGAAGCTCCTTGAGGGTAAGGACAAAATGACTTGAGAACCCTAGGGTTGAGGACAGAGTGGTCTCTTAAATGGTTTGCTCCAGTTAACTGTATAAATCCTGACTGACCAGTGGCTCTGGGAAAGGTCATCTCCTAGCCAGTCTAAATGTAGGGATTTAGGGTGGACTCAAGGGGCTCCCCCTCCCTAGGGTGTATGGGAGACAGAGAATTCCTTTCTGGGGGGGAGCTGGAGAAAGCTTAGGCAATTGTACATTTGCAATGTTGGTATTGGTTTAGCAGATTGTTTCCTCTTAAGAGAGTGATGGAGAAAATATTAATATTGCAACGTGTTCATAAAGATTAAACTTAAAGCATATTGTTCTTACGTAGTTTTTAGAGTCATTTGTTAAACATTTCCAAGTTCATTCCTAATTGGACTAGATGATAACTGGGGTCCCCTTCCCAGTCAGTGCTTGTAAGATTCAATGGGGGCATCAGAGAGCAGCTGCCCAGGAGAAGAGCTGGGATTCAGCTAGGTAGGGAGGGTCAGGGCATGGGCTGGGCAGCCCACCTCGCATCCCCCAGCCCTCCGGCTTCCTTGAGTTAACTGTGTAGCTGTGTGTGTGTGTGTGTGTGAGACAGAGAGAGCAGAGGGCTAAGAGCCACCTGAGGCAGGAACTCCCTCTCCCCTTTCTCCTCTCCTCCCATTTAAAAAAGTCATGGATTAATTATCAAAAGAACCCCCCCTCCCCGTTATTAGAGAGAATGCCCCCTTTCCCTGCTCTCAGGTTCAAGAGCTAATGAGTGCTCTACATGGTTAGGCTTCCATAAAGACCAAAGGGTCGGCTGGGCTGCCCCAGGGAAGGGGCAGCAACTCAGGCTAATTTGTCTTGGCAGGGACCCCAAGTAGCAGGAAACATGGGCCATGGTTTTAATTAGCCATTCTGGGCTGCCAGGAGACCCAGAGTGGGCTTTGCAAAGGCTCGGGGCAGGCATTTCCCAAAACTGGGAGAAGAGACTGGGAGGGTGACGGTCCTTGTGCTCTCCTCACTCAAGTTGGGGCTGAAGGAAGTTACTGCTAAGGAGGAACCGGTCTTCTGAGGAGTTAGAGTGGGGAAGAAGAAGGGACTCCCCTGGAGTGGAAAAGAAGAGGGAAAGCATTCTCTAAGAGAGAGAGAGAGAGAGACAGAGAGTCAGAGAGAAACACACAAAGAGAAACAGAGAGAGAGAAAGCACTTTGGGGTGTAGTCCACATCGAAGAGGTGGCACCAGAAAGATGCCAAGTTCCATTTGGCTTAGTTTCTGGGTTCCTTATACTGTGCAGAGGCCAAAGTGATCACCTCCTAAGCCTCTCTGGGCTGCAGATGAATAGATTTAGAACTGGAAGGGACCTTAGAGGCCATGGAGTCCAACTCCTTCATTTTTCAGAGAGGACACTGAGGCAGGTTAAGTGATTTGTTCATGATCACAAGTTGTTCAGTTGTGACCTCATTTGGGATTTTCTCGGCAAACATATTGGAGAGCTTTGCCATTTCTTTCCTCCCATTTTACAGATGAGGAACTGATGTAGAGTTATATGACTTGTCTGGGATCATAGCTAGGAAGTGTCTGAGGCTGGATTTGAACTGAGGTCTTCCTGACTCTAGGCCTGGGGACTCTAACCACTGCACTACTTAGCTGCCCTACATAACTCATAAAAGTCTAGTAAGATTTGAACTCAGAGGAGTAATGAAATCTTGTCCAGATCTGTAATCCGAAATCACTTAATCCCTTTAGATTAAGTTGAGGTTTCCTCATTTATAAAATAAGGGGATTAGATTAGATAAAGGGTTTTTGTTCTCTTAACTTTTTGAATTCATAAATTTGAAAATCTAAAAATGTCTGTATACAATAAGGGTAGGGAAACGGAGTCATGCTGGAACCACAATGAATCAGGGGTTCTTCACCTATTGTAGAGTCCTGGACCTTGCAAAGTCTATGCAGTCAGGTGAAGCCTTCAGACCCTTCTTATCATCATCTTTTTAAATGAATGCAAGAAAGCACCCAGAACTACAAAGGACCCCGACTCTTTTGAAATAAAGATTTATTTTTTCCATCTGAGCTCTCCATCGGTGAGCCCCTGGCTAGGAAACCCTGGATTCAATGAATTCTGGAGCTCTCTCAGCTCTTCTCCTCTGGGAAAAAAAGGGGAAAGCTAACCTGTCTCTGCCCCCAAGGAGCTCACATTGTAGTGGGGACAACATACCCAAATGCAGTATAAACATGGAGGCTGAGCTCTCTGTGGACCCGAGCGAGATTGATGGCTCAGTCATAGACCCGCTTCTTATCTCTTGATCCTGACATAGGTAAAATATCAGAAAGCCATAAACCAAGGCCTGACTCTGCCTTTTGCAAGCTACAGGGCTTTCCCTTTCAGAGCCTCACTTTCCTCCTCTGTGAAATGGAGAGAACAACCCTTTCCCTGTGATTCCACCCTGGTAACATCTGGAAACAATGGAAGGGTATGGAACAGTCTGGAAAAAAGCGAGCTTCCTTTCTATGAATCAGTTTGGTAGCAAGTCGCTTGGGGACTTGGGATGATTCCTATGCCTCAGAGATCTTGTCATTATCCCCCATAGCTTGAGCAGGTAAGCAGGTGAGAAGTCCTGATTATCCATTGGCTTCTATGTATCATGAAGACCTTTGATACTTCTAGTCTTTTTGGGTAAGAAGCCAAATCCATAGTCTCTCTGCAATTAAAACTCTGCAGAGGTTACATGACTTGCCCAGGGTCACACAGAAATGAGACTTGAACCTCAGTCTTCTTGACTTGAAGACTAGTTTTCTATCCATTCTCCTATGTTGTCCCAAAAAGAACAAAAATCTACACATTTTATTGAAGGCCTCACACTTGCCCACCCAAACCATTCTCTCATTTGACAAATTGAGCCAGTAATATCTGTATATCCTATTTCACTTGGCAAAATGTAATACTCTCTACAAAATGGAGTTGTTGCCTTTGTCATTGTCATTCTTGACCCCAGAGGAAGGCTTCCAAGGCACTGAGTCAGTCTTGTAAGAGTGATTTACTAGGGAGCAAGAGCATGAACCCCAGGGGTTGGCTGGTGATTTCCACAGGTGGACAGACTACCCACGTGGCTGAGAGCACAAATCTTAATGTATCAAAAATTAAGTATATTGTGATTTTGGGTCACTATAGAAACTCAGATTATTAGGATCAAAGATAGTAATAATAGTTAACATTTATTTTATTGCTATATGATTTATATTATAATATATAATAAAAGCACAATAATAACATTATTATTAACACTAACTCTTTGTCAGACACCCTGCTAAGGACTTTACAATGATCTAATTTGATCCTCAGAATTGCCTTGGGAGGAGAGTGGTGAAATGACTTGTCCAGGATAACACAGGTAGCAAGTATCTGAGCGCAGATTTGAACTCAAGTCTTTCTGACTCCAGACCTAGTGCTCCATCCACTGTGCTGCCTCACTGGCTCCAGTGTATGGGAAGTTGCATGATAGATGAGAGAGTATGTCCAAGGATGAGAAGAAGAGACCCCAAGCTTCCAGAGTTACTTCAAGGAAAGCAGCCCTTCCAAAGGGTCAGGGAATTTCATTGACAAAGGACAAATGTGGTCCCAGTAATGCCGATGCCTTGAGTCAATGAAGTCTTTCAGACAAGGGTGTTCACTGTCCTTAGGTATCAACATTTCAAATCAGTAAATAGTAAGATTCTTTAGTTACTAAAGCTACCAGCATGGATTGCCACTATCCTGATCCTGTTCAACAAGAAGGTGATCTGAACTCACCAGGCGGGAATGAGCATCTTCCCCTTGGAGAAGAAGCGCTGGGGAAGAACCCTGCAATCTTTTCTTTCTTAGTTCCCCTTCTTTTTGTAGGGCAGTATGTGTTCACTATTAAGAGGGTGTGGATTTTCATTTTTCCAAGGTCTGTGTTTAAGAACTCACTCTGGCAATCCGCACGTCTTGCCTGCTTGGTATTATTTATGTGGCCTTATTCACATAACCTTTAAGCAAGGCGACCATCTTCCCAGATGGTAGGAAAAAATACATTAACTGTACACAATGTTTTACTCTGGCATGTAATCAATGAAAGCAAATATGCAATAAAAATAAAGCAATATATTATAAAATAACCAGAACTTGGTCCAGCCCCAAAGCCTCTACTAAATCACAAGAGTGACTAGATAGTATTACCCAGGGGTTCTGGAAATGTCCAGTACATTGACTTAGCTATCCCCCCCTTTTAAACCAACGAAGGAGTGTAGACAATATGACACAGTTTGAAACTGCTGCTCAATTCTACTAGATTTAGAAAGGCCAGTAATAAGGTGAAAACGAAGGAGCTCAGACCTAAAGTCTCTAATGTCTTGGGGCATGGACTTTGAGTCTGTTAGATGTTTTGGAATTAGTTTTAATTGGTTGAAAGTTCTGAGTGTCGGGGACAGCTAGGTGGCGTAGTGGATAGAGCACCGGCCCTGGAGTCAGGAGGACCTGAGTTCAAATCCACCCTCAGACACATAATAATGACCTAGCTGTGTGGCCTTGGGCAAGCCACTTAATCCCATTGTTTTGCAAAAAAAAACAAAAAACAAATCTGAAAGTTCTGAGTGTCCCCTAAATATCTCCTTAATGTAGACATGGCAATGAAGTGGCACAGTAGATAGAAAGCCTGCAGTCAGGAAGACTCTTCTTCCTGAGTTCAAATCTTAAGGTGACTGGGTAGTGCCTTGGCTAAAGTACTGTGCCCTAGAGTCAGGGGAGTGGAATTCCAATCCACCCACAAACAACTATGTGACTTTGGGTAAGTCACTTCATGCATTAAAAAATATCTCCTATAGCCTAGCTCTTATACTATGCTAAATTCTTTATAAATATTATCTCATTCTATCCTTACGACCACCCTGGGGGGGTGGTAGTGCTATTATTATCCTTGCTTTATAGTTGAAGAAACTGAGGTAAAGAGCAATTAAATGACTTGCACACTGTGAATAAGTGTCTGAGACAGGATTTGAATTCAGGTCTTCACTCCAGGCAAAGCACTGTATTCCCTGGGCCACTGAACTGCTAGAAGTAAAAAAAAAAAAAATCTCCATTCAACATCTAGTTTTTTTTTTCTTGTTCTCTTGTTTCCTGACATGGAGTCACTTGGTTCTAGATTCTTATGGTCAAGAGATATATGGTATAATGTTGTGAAATCATGGTAAAGAATATGCTTGACTTCAAAGAACATAAGATACCTTTGGGAAGATATTTAGGAAAAAGTACCTCTCCCAATTTCTTTGCATAGGGATGTGGAAGCAATCTATATGTGTGGAACACTGTAGATAATTTCAGGTTTTTGCAATATATTTATCAATTTTATTGTATTTTCTCCTTTTCTTCCTTTCCCCTCCTTTTGTTTACTTTTTATTTTTAAGTAGCAGTCTTAATTTATTTAATCCATTCTTTCTATTATCTCCCTTTCTCATTGAGCATATTTAAAAATAATCCCTCAATTCATACTTAGAATGGGAAAAACAAATCCCCACATAAGCAATGTTCAAAAATGTATGTCTCCTGTGTTTTAGTTCATCATCTCTCTGGCAGAAAGTAAGAAACATATTTCATGTCATTCTTTGGCGTCTATGGTTTATCATTGATGATCAGAGTTCTAAGTTCTTCAAAGTTGTTTTTCACTGTTTTGGTATCACTTTGTAAATTATTCTCTCATGATTTGTAGTATTTTGTGGCTCTAGAGGTCCAAGGTTTCATCTCCTGAGAATAACTTGGCAATAGCCTTAGACCATTTATCATTTGGGGAAATGGCTCTTATGTCATCCTTTCTTGTGACACAATCATGTTCTAGTCCATTCATATAGCACAATTTGTTCAGCCATTCACCATTAGGAAGAAATACCTTTAGTTTTCCATTTTGGATCATCATAAAAAGCCAAGATCCCATTCTCTTTCTGTGATTTCTTTGGGACATGGGTCTGACATTGGTATAATTGGGTCAAAGTTGTACATCTTTCTGGGCATAGTTTTTTCTTCTTTTTCTTTTAAAATTTGTTAGAAGGGATGACTCTGTGAAAGAGGTGACATTGGGATATAGTGGAATGTTAGGAATCTAAGTAATAGAAAAATAAAAGATAGTAGTAAAAATCTAACTTTTAAAAAGATACATGAAATATATCTCCTTTGTCATGTAGATTGTTTAGCATTTAGGGTCTGATTGTTAAATTTGATTTGGAATTTGGTCCTCATAGCCACTGCTATTTACCCCTCCCTTACCTTGTGCCTATCTATGATAGCCTGGGGACTGTGCTTAGCACTATTGTAGAGCAAGAGACCTTTACTTTTTTGTGTCTTGGACCCCTTTGGTAGTCAGTAAAATGAAGCTTCTGAACCTGTTCTCAGAAACATATTCTGGGATTAAAATGAAATGAAATATTAAATTTCAGTTAGAGGTTAATGGAAATAAAGATGTAAATGTTTTCCTAACCAAATTCTTGGAGTCACTGAAATCTTTCCTTGGACCCCAGGTTAAGAATCTTTAATTTCATATGAGAATTTCATGGGGATATATGCTTCCTAGGGTGGTGCCTTGTAGGCAGAATAATGAATGTGATAAATAGGTTGGGTGTGTGAAAGAAGCACATTACTTATCTATCCTTTCTCAGTGGTTAACTAGTTCCATCCTAAGAAGAACCCTCATAAAATCCCAGAAGGGATCTTCCCAGGCTACGTTTTCCCGGTCCTATGACTAGAGAAAGCAACTTTCACTCTGATATGCATTTCAAAAGAACACATGACTGTGAGTCAACCAATGCTTCTGGAGTCCCCACCAATTTGAGAATGATTACTAATCTCATCAGATATGGTCACCTGAGAGTTGGTCCACCATGTCATCTCCATGTGCTAAGGAGAACATGGTTAGCATTATTGGTTAACAGTCAATGAAAGATGGTTCTGAAGATGAATCCAGCGAGCATCCTGTTCCTCCCTGTGTTTCGGTGGTCATCATAGGCCAAGGGTTGACCTAATTATATGCCTGGGGGTTTGACATGTGGCTGATTTATTTGCCGTGATTTGTTCTGAAAACATTTATAGCCTTTTTTGAAGTATTTGATTGGGAATGAGAAAAAAAATCTCCCCCTTTGGCAGAGTTCAGTAGTTTCCATGGCTCAAATTAAAAGTTGGCGTAAGGTCTGTGGGGGAGGAGATGGAGGCCACAGGTCACATTCCACTTGTTCTGTGCTGAATGTTAATGAAGTGATGGGTGGTGCTCTGTGTTCC